>NW_028245930.1:1890000-2525743 GCF_964263255.1 Lissotriton vulgaris
CAAGGCGCGTGTGCGTGGGCAGCCGGTGGGACACCACAGACAGCCACGCGCGGCACGTAGCCAGGAGCCCCGGATGGGTCCCGGGGCGGACCGGTCACCGGGACCCTGTCTCGGGGGCCAGGCGCGCCGGCGGCATAGCTCTGTGGCAGGACCTGACGATGGACCCTGCCATGGGCGATCTGAGCTTGTGGGGGGACGAAGGGGAAGCGGAGCTAACCCTGTGACAGCCCCAGCCGCGTCCCGGGAAAGCCCCGGGGCCATTGACGATCGAGCGACCCTCAGACAGGCGTAGCCCCGGGAGTAACCCGGGGCTGCAAGGTGTGTTCTAAGTGTCGATGATCAATGTGTCCTTCAATTCACACTAATTCTCGCAGCTAGCTGCGTTCTTCATCGACGCGCAAGCCGAGTGATCAACTGCCAAGAATCACAGGCAACTTTTCGAAAACGTTCGCCCACCTGCGGGAGCAGGAGAGGCGGGAGGAAGGCGACGCTGTCCGTCCGCTGCCCGCACGACGAGACGGCCCGCGCGCCCCGTTCAAGGCTTCCCCTCTGGGAGTCAGACTGCACTGTTGGGCGAAAAAGACATTGCCAGGCGCTCGGCCCGGGAATCCCCCCCTCCCACGGGCGAGGAAGGGGGTTCCCGGTGCGACAGGAGCAGGCAGCCCTGCAGCCGCCGATCCATCCCGGGGTAACCGGGAGGGACCGCGCGAGTCTTAAAACCCCTCGGCCCGGCTGCAAGGGACCAGGCCAAACCGGGTACCTGGCAACGAGGCAGGGTCACTCCACCTGCACGTCAACCGTCTGTTACTGGGTGGCCCGAGCCGTGCCGGCGAGCTGGCGATCAGTCCACCGCACCCTTCGCCCGGCTCGGAGGCGCCGGAAGGGAAGAGCCAGCCGGCTCCCCATCCCGCACGCCACCCACCGAGAGGAGCCAGGGTCCCCTGGCAGGCCCTCGGCCCCTTCGCTTCCACGCCGCCCTGCCACACGAGAAAGCCCCCTCCCTCGGGCTGGGGCTCGGGTGCGGGAGGGCCCAGCCGGTGCCATGGCCTTTTGAGGGAGGGGTGGTACCAGCCCGATGATGCACTGCCATTTGGTTAACCCCCCCTACCCCACGGTGGGGGGGTCTGTGCCGGGTGAACTTGGGTTCCTTCTTGGAGAGGGACAGGGGACGGGGACGCCCCCCACGCCCGGTCCCTCACGCGTCGGTCGGGCCCTCCCCAGGGGGGAAGAGGCCTGCCGAAGTCTCGGTCCTAAACACGAGTGCCCCATGCGGCCGCAGACTGCTCCGCCAGCCGGGGCGCCCAAGGGCAGGGCTGGGCCCTGTGCCTAGGCTGCGTGCTTGCAGGAGGCGGCCGAGGGCTTCGGGCTGGCGCCATCGGTCGCTCAGACCGCTCCGCCGTTAATGATTCTTCCGCAGGTTCACCTACGGAAACCTTGTTACGACTTGTACTTCCTCTAGATAGTCAAGTTTGATCGTCTTCTCTGCGCTCCGCCAGGGCCATTGCCGACCCCGGCGGGGCCGATCCGAGGACCTCACTAAAACATCCGATCAGTAGTAGCGATGGGCGGTGTGTACAAAGGGCAGGGACTTAATTAACGCAAACTTATGACCCGCTCTTACTGGGAATTCCTCGTACATGGGAAATAATTGCAATCCCCAATCCCTATCACAAAAGGGGTTTAGTGGGTTTACCCGCACCTGTCGGCGAAGGGTAGACACACGCTGATCCGTTCAGTTTAGCGCGCGTGCAACCCCGGACATCTAAGGGCATCACAGACCTGATATTGCTCGATCTCATGTTGCTGAACGCCACTTGTCCCTCTAAGAAGTTGGATGCCGACCACCAGGGGTCGCGTAACTAGTTAGCATGGCGGAGTCTTGTTCATTATCGGAATTAACCAGACAAATTGCTCCACCAACTAATAACGGCCATGCACCACCACCCACAGAATCGAGAAAGAGCTATCAATCTGTCAATCCTTTCCGGCCGGGTCGAGGTTTCCCGTGTTGAGTCAAATTAAGCCGCAGGCTCCACTCCTGGTGGTGCCTGCAGTCAACAGTCAGTTTTCTTTAAACATTCAGCAGCCAACACGTGTTTTGCCCTTTAGCGGTCATTTGAACCAGGGCTTTCTCAAGGCTAAAAAGAAGTAAGTATCATTTAAAGTCGAAGGGCTTTAAAGGGCGAAACACGTGTCGGCTGTTAAATGTTTAAATTAAACTGGCTGTTGAACGTTTAAATAAAACTATTCCTGTAAACCTTTAGCGAATGATGACAATCTATGAACCAGGATCGAAACTTGTAGAATAAAAGCAGAAAATAAAAATTGCTTGAAACTTTGAATTTCTACAGATTGGAAGAATGTTCATATTTACTCGGGAGGAGTATGCACTCACTGGGTATTATAACTTCTTGTATTAAGAGGACAGCAAGGTCTAGTACCTCGAGTAAGCCTCCTCCTACCTCAAATTGGCAATATCCTCCAGGATAGAATCTCTGGACCGTTTTTTTTTACATTTCCTTTTAACATCTGTGTTTCAGCGGCATTAATTGTGGGAGCTAAACCATATCTACTAATGTTAGTAGATAGGGTTTAGCATAAAAAAGCATGGATGGTTGCTTGGCAACGACCACGTACCATAACGCCCCTTGACATAAATTAATGCAAAGCAGCGTTTTGCAAAATGTTAAAATAGGCCGTTAGCGAGCGCAAAACAATATATTCCAATGCATCAACCCCAATAGCGAAAAAACAAAATAATCGCACAGAAAGCCCCCGGTAATTTACCGAATCGCAAATTAGGGATTCAAAAATAGCGAAAACATCAATTGCGCCTGCCAATAGCGGTTAGCAAATAAAGAATCGCAAAGGAATTCATCAAAAATTGCAAATACGGAAACTCTTTAAAATCGCAATTTAGCATGAGCAGAATAAGGGGAATCTCAACCAGGAAGTAAAGTTGATGAAACAAAAAAAAAACATTTCACAGGTGTAAACTATCTGAACCCCTTCAAAAATGGCACTGGAGAACTCGTACGTTTTTCAAAATGGCAGCCCTGTACGTGCTTGCAAGGATAATGAGAATAAATGCAGCAGCACAGCGCAGAAGGAGAATCCAGGAGAGGGTATTCGGAGTGCGTATTATAGCGGAATGACGAGGAAGTATATGACAAGTACCGTCTGAATTGTGCCATGATAATGCGCCTAATTACTGACCTGGAACCACTACTGCAGCACCAAACCCATAGGAGCAATGCCATTCCTGCGTACGTCAATGTACTATGCAGCCTGCACCTACTGGCGTCCGGAGGTTTCCAGGGGGTTGTGGTGGTAGCCGGAGGCATCTCACAAAGCGCATTTTCACACTTCTTCCGTAAATTCATTGATGCCATGCTGACAATTATACATATCCACATCACCTTCCCCACAACCCCACAGCAGTTGAAACAGACCAAACTGGAGTTCTACCAGGTGGCCCAATTCCCCCATGTCATAGGATGCATTGACTGCACACATGTCCCCCTCAGCCAATTAGTAAATCTTCCGTAACAGGAAGTCCTATCACTCGATCATCGTCCAGGTCGTATGCAATGCCTAGCACATAATTACGGACACAGTGGCACAATTTCCAGGGAGCACACACAACTCATATATATTCCGGCAGGGTGGCATCCACAGGCGTCTGCTCAACTGTGAATTTTGAGAGGGACACCTGCTTGGTACATACATATACCTATTTGTTACATCATTATCCCATATGTAATTGCATTCTTGTGGCTAACCCTTTGCTTCCCACCCTGTAGGTGACAGCGCATACACCTTGCGGGAATATATCCTGCCCCCCTACCTTAACCCAGCAACACCACAGAACCAGCGCTACAACGCGGCACAAATGTGGTCGTGAGATCATTCGGGATCCTGAAAAGTCATTTCTGTATCCTACATAAGACTGGTGGTGCATTGCAATACAACCCCGAGACCTGCTGCAGGATTGTAGCAGTATGTGCCATTCTGAACAACATTGCGACCAGAAGGGGGAAACCCATAGAGAGGGACGAAAATGACAACGATCGGGATGCTCAACCACCCGCACAACACCGACAGTCACACGTGCCAAACACAGCTGAAGGTCAGAAGAGGCAGACATACATCATACAACATCACTTCTGAGCCGAGCCATCATAAAATATCTTTGAATGCAAATGTTTATTCACATGAGCACAGGTCAAAGTAAATATTCATGTTTAGGAAACATGACGGTGATTGCATTGGTTGATGAAATTAAATACAATCGTTAACTGACAGGAGTGCAATCACAATATTAAAGTGGAACATGGTTACACCACCATGGACAAAGAGGCAGAAATGCATGTCTAGTGCTTCTTGTCATGTACCCCCAGCCTCCTGTTGCATGGCTCTTCGACATCACCCTGATGTGTGCCTGTGGCTGTTGAGCTGCCTGAACTGCGCCTCCTGCTAGTCGTCTCCGGCACGGACACGCTACTCTTGCTCGATGCCCCCTCACTACCCTCCTCCCCGTCCAAGTTGCTGGCACTCACTGTCCCAGACTGTATATGTTCCACAGCAGTGGTCACTTGGACTAAGGCCTTAGCAACATCCCCACAGTAATATCCTAGGTCAATCTGCAGTGACACGAAGTGGTGTGACAAGACAGCAGTACTGTTGCAGAGCTTGGTGATGGCCCTAGTATTCGCAGAAAGACAAAGCAAGCTCTGCCGATGCCTCCTGCACTTAGTGCATTTTCCTGCTATTATGGCACAGGTGAACTCCTGTAGGCTCTTGTTTATTTCCTGATTCCCCTCTGCAACAACTGTTGTTAGGGCACGCACATAGTCTGACATCGTGCTCATGTTTTTGGCCAGCTTGGCAACTCGTGGAGAAGTGTGGTTCACTGGTTAGAAGCGGCAGACTCTGAAGCAGAGATCAGGCCCGGGACCAGGGTTCAATTCCCGACGCGGCAGGGTCTTGGGCTAAATGTCCGCGGACTCCATAATTCTCGCCGCGGTGCCTATTCTAATCATGGGTCCCACGCTGCAACTCTGGGCAATAGCTTGCTTAATCTCCACAACGGCCCCAACAACACTGGGATGCCTGGCTTCACCTTGGGGGTGCCCAGGAGGGGCATCTCACAGGGAGAGCCAGGAAGGGTTCCTTAGGGTTATACTGCGCCCGGACGCCCCGTTGCTGGGGCAGCTGTGCGCTTTACAAGTATACTACATTTATATTTACATTTACAACTCAACCCCAGCATAGACATTCGGAGCTGGTCCTGATTCTGCCGCAATCCTGCTCCTGGACCTGCGCGGTTGTCTGACTCAGCCACATGCTGGTGTTGGAGCTGGTGAATGAACACGGTGTACAGACAAAATATCGACTCCAAAATATCGACTGGACATAATATCGAGTTTTAAATATAGACTGGACAAAATATCGACTGGACATAATATCGACTACAAAAATATCGTTTTTCAGGTAAGTGAAGTAATATCGACTGTATAAAATATAGATAGCAAAAATATCGAATTTTTAATAATATATAATATTTTATAGTGTATTTTTATGCAATAATATGTGTGAATAGTGTGTATTAATGTTATAAAATATTTTATTAAATGAATTTTGTTTTTATAATAATTGCGTAATGTAATTCTGTAGCGGGTTGTGGGTTTATAGGGGAATAGGGTGGGAAGTAATTTAATAATAATTAATTAATTAATATATGTTTGTTAATATTTTTAATTAATAATTAATTGATAATTAATTAATATTAATTAGTTAATTAATTAATATAATTTTGAACATATTTTGTATTAGTAATTAATTGTTAATTAATTATTTGTAATTAGTTAATTACATTATTTAGAGTAAATTTTTAATATATTTAATTTTGTGTTATTTTTAAGTAATTAATTTGGAAAAAATAATATTAATTATTAAAATAATTACAGCTAATGTTCTAATATATTTACTTTATTGTTATTGTTAATTAATAATTAATTGGTAATTAAATAATATTGATACATTTTGGGTAAAGGAGCATTTTTAGGGTTCAGGGTCAGTTTTCAGTTTTAGGGTAAAGGGGTATTTTTGGGGTTCAGGGTCAGTTTTCAGTTTTTGGGTAAAGGGGCATTTTTAGGGTTCAGGGTCAGTTTTCAGTTCATGGGTAAAGGGGTATTTTTAGGGTTCAGGGTCAGTTTTCAGTTCATGGGTAAAGGGGTATTTTTAGGGTTCAGGGTCAGTTTTCAGTTCTTGGGTAAAGGGGTATTTTTAGGGTTCAGGGTCAGTTTTCAGTTTTTGGGTAAAGGGGCATTTTTAGGGTTCAGGGTCAGTTTTCAGTTCATGGGTAAAGGGGTATTTTTAGGGTTCAGGGTCAGTTTTCAGTTCATGGGTAAAGGGGTATTTTTAGGGTTCAGGGTCAGTTTTCAGTTCTTGGGTAAAGGGGTATTTTTAGGGTTCAGGGTCAGTTTTCAGTTTTTGGGTAAAGGGGCATTTTTAGGGTTCAGGGTCAGTTTTCAGTTTTTGGGTAAAGGGGTATTTTTAGGGTTCAGGGTCAGTTTTGGGTTTTTGGGTAAAGGGGTATTTTTAGGGTTCAGGGTCAGTTTGGGGTTTTTGGGTAAAGGGGTATTTTTAGGGTTCAGGGTCAACTAATAAGATTGTAAAAAATTATTTTTATTATTTTCATTTATTATTTAATTATTATAATTTAATTTAAGTAGTTTTAAGTATATTTTAGTAATTTAAATTTAATATTAATTTAATTTAACACTGTTTTTAATAAAGTCGATATTTTTTACATCTATATTATTGTTAACGATATTTTGTACTCGATATTTTTGTACTTACCTGTTTGTAGATACAAACTCGATATTTTGACTGTCGATATTTTGTCCACGATATTTTGGCAAGTCGATATTTTGTCCGTCGATATTATTTCAGTGATCCAATGAACACATGTCTGGCTGGGGACTGTTGTGGGTGCTGGGGTCGGCTCAGTTTCCATTTCCTGCAGTGCGGGTACATGTGCCCTGCGTTTTGATGGTGTTGGTGGTGGTGGGGTGGATTGAGGGTCCAGCTGAGTCTCTCCATCCGTCTCTGCCGGTATCTCCGAAATAATGAGGAGCTCATTGTCATCTGAGTCCACCGGAGATGCATCTGTGTGTGAAACAGTGCATTGTTATTAGTTTGTTGCTCTATCTGTTTATCATTTAGCCTATTTCTCACATATTAAATCACAGATTTAAACACCCTGTCGGATGTACTGCTGGTGTCTTTTCTTGCGCATTGGTGATTATCCATGCACACTTGGCTAACATGACTACAACTCCCATGATGCTAATTGTATGTGAGAGTATATGTGTAATGGACTTCTTCCTGCAAACTGTGATTTGCCTGAGGGGATGTGCATGGGTAAACAATGTGCAGCGTATTAGCACAGGCATGCATCTTACCTTGTTGTGTGGTTGCTGTGCCGGGAGTGTCCATTTGGGAGGCTCCCATGACTGTCTCAGGCTCAATCGTCCCCTCAATAAGGTCCTCCAGGGCTGTGTTGGTGGGTACTTTGGATAGTCCCCCTCCTGTGCCAGCTGCTTCCTTCACCCTTTCAGCTATGCAATCCTTGGTACGTTTCCTGAGGTCGTACCGCCTTTTCTTCAGCTCGCCAATGCTGCAGTGTGTGACTCCCACAGCATTTACCTGCTCCTTAATGCACAGCCTTATTTTGCGCTTCTCAGCTTCTGGCACCTTCAGGGACAACTTACCAAACAGTTTGTCGTGCTTGCTGCTCACCCCCTCTATCAGGTGTTCCAGTTCCCTCTCTGAGAACTTTCTCTTCCTCTTTCTGGGCGTGGCAGTTGTCTTTGCAGCGTTGTTGTCCATCCTGGCTAGGTGTAGTGTAGCTGGATTGTGAGTGTGAAGTCTCTCAGGTCAGCTTCAGTCCTCTGCCTCCTCCTCCGAGCTCCTCAGGGCACTGAATGAAGCATGGGCTGGATGACTTCCTGGTTGTGATGTCATTAGCCTGCTTCTGGAGCGTACCGTTTTTAGCGAAATCGCTATTACTGATTTAGCTAATACCAATTTCGATAATAAAGATTTCGCTATTAGTTAATTAGGTTTTGCGAATCGCAATCGTGTGTTCGGTCTTTTTTAGCGATTTGTAGTGATTCACTAGAAATTACATGATCTGTACATGCATCCCAATAAGCGATTCCTTATTTATCGCTAATAAGTAATCGCTTTACCTATTTTTGGTGCATGTGCCCCTTAGTTATTGTGGGTTTCGTCCCAATGTGACCAACACCTGTCATGTCGATACAACAGACAATACATTGCAAAGCTTCAGAAAGGTCACAATGGCGCTTGAGGAGGTTCAGGACAGTCACCTATCTAGGGCAGGGAAGGTTGCACTGCAGGTCCCTGTAAGAAGGGATGGTCTTTAGACGGTCTGCATGGTCCTTCAGCGTAACCATGGCCAACCAACACCATTAGCATTAAAGAGTTCCACCAGGGAGAAAGCTGTAGTCTACACACCCATCGGCCTCTTTATCAGGGTATGTCTGGCCAGGAGACACAAGAGTATTAATATAGGGCACAGTATTTGGACCCCTTTTCTGGTCACCCTTCAAGGTATCTCATCTATTACCAGACTTTGTAAAGTGAGTAGAAGGGATGTTTTCTCATAATGCATCTAATCACCCAATGTCACCAAAGGCTAGGTTTCTGATCAGAGCTTGGTGGTTGGTGATGGGCGCTCCGGCATTGCTGTGTAAGTGTTCACACTCGTTCTAGCTGGAACTGGGGAAAATACACAGAAAGCTTCTGGTGTCCAGAGTTTTATATTATGATCCCTAAACTAGGTGGCCATATGGTAGTTAAGTGTCTATTGGAGGGGGGAAGGCTCAATGGTTCAATCAAGATATCCATGAAATCAGAACATATGCAATGTGCTTCAAGTTTCAGAGGAATGTTTACACAAGCTCCATGAAGTAGTGAAAATATGGTAATTCATTTCTAGTGTCAGGGAAGAGAAGCATTAAACTGACTCTAAAACAGAAAAAATATTGTGATACTTTAATCAGGGTGTGAGTTTTAAAAAAGTCAAACTCAATGAAACAGATGAAGAATGGACATATATTTCAATGTGTGTACCTGAAAAGGTGAAAATGTAGCATTGTGTTTCTTGAGTCAAGAGGCAACAGATATTAAGTCAAGCTCCATCAAAGAGATGAAAATATGGAAATATATATTTTTTTTATTCAAATCATTTTTATTGAAAAATACAAATGCAAATGAAAATACATACATGAAATAACGTAAATAAAGGATATGAAATGAAAAGAAAGGAAATGAAATGACTCAAAAAAGACATACAAATTAATTATTGCATACATGTTGGCGTACTCAAGTGCCTGTTGATTACATCCAGTGTCTACATGAAAGCCACATGATGAAAAAACTGCAGTGAACGAATATATCTGTTACAAGTGACCATATAAATAAGCGGTGTGGTTACATACAGTACAATGAAGTTACAAGGAAGTTACATATATTCCCATGATAGTATGGATTCACATAGGTTCAAATGAGAGTGATGAGGCGTCTTGGGACCCCCAGAGTTTCCGGTTAGTCTTACGCCATGGAGAGGTATGGAGAGCCGAGTTGTCTGCACCTCTTAAGAAGGACAGCCACTTTTGCCAAATTCTACAGGATACATCCTTAGCATTCTTCTATTTGCATAGTATGACTTTACAAGCTAAGGTGAGTAAGAGGTCCATCAGGTGTCGGTCATTATCGTTGACTAGTGTCGAGTCTAGGACACCTAAAAAGATATATGACAATTCCCTAGGAGGTTTGATGTTGATGTTGAATATGTGTTCTATACATTTATACATTTTATCCCAATAAAGCCGTAAGGTGGGGCAGGTGAAGAGCATACGAGCGAGTTCTCCAACAGCAGAGTTACAGTTCCAGAATGTCGGATTATCTTTTAATCAGAGATTAAAACGTTTTCCAGGAGTCCAGTATGACCTATTGAGTAACATATACTTAGTCTGAGACAGAATAGGGGATATTTTATTTAAGAAGGATGTGCTATACATTTTATCCCATTCAAACGAAAAATTGGTGGAGTTGAGTTCTGATTCCCATTTGGCCTCATTACGTTTGTGTGTCTTCCTAGGGTTAGGTAGAAGGAGTTTGTATATTCTGGATACGGTGTGACCCGCTTTCAAGATTAGTGATAATTGAGAAGTGAGCGATGGCACATAGGGCTTAATTTTAGAAAATTTTAAAAATCCATGGGAGTTAAATTGTGTTGGCTCTGAAGGGTTGAGAAAGGTAACGGGTGGGGGACAGAATAGAGGTCTTTTACTAAGTTTATACCTTTCTGAGACCAACGCTCCCAGTAGAGCATGTCACCTTCAATCCTTAGAGAGGGATTTCGCCATAAAGAAACTATATTGGACTTATTTACTCTCAATTTATGTAGAAGGTCTAATCGCAGGAGGGCTCTTCTGGTGTTGAGGAGAACATATCGAGAGTGAGGAAGATGGGAGATATCCATGGTGAGGAGGGCAGATAAAGGCATGTTATCGATGAGTGACTTCTTTATATCTAGCCAAACTGGTGTATAGTCCGGGTGTACGGTCAACCAATTGGTCTCCTTGCTTGCATAGAAATGCTGTTTGATAATTCCTGAAGTTAGGGAGACCCTGTCCGCCTTTTTTGTAGCTTAGTCAATGATATTCTGGGTTTCTTCCCTTGCCAGAGGAATGTATTGAAGAGCTTATCAATCTTGTTAAAAAAGTGAGAGGAGAAATCCATCTGCAGCATGCTAGCTAGATAATTCACCAAAGTCACCATCATATTCAGCGTTTCAGCTCTGCCCCACCTTGAAAGATATTTAGGGGACCACCCTTCCAGTAATGTGGAGATCTTTTTGAAGACTACATTTTCGTTAGTGTGAAGGGTAGAGATCAAGTCTTTGTCAAAGTCAAGGCCCAGGTACTAAAAAACATTTTGGTTGCCATTTCAGGCCGGATTCTCCCATAATCTCTTTGTTACCGCAGTTATTTAGGAGTTTTACTTCAGTCTTATCTTTGTTTAGTTTATACCCGGCTACACTCGAGAAGCTTTCATTTGAGGACATGAGAGCAGGAGTAGCCTTATCAGCCTCTTCCGAAACCACTAAAACGTCATCAGCGTACGTGGTAATTTTGACCGTATAGTCGTTAAAGTGGATCCCTGAGATACTATCATTGTTTCTAATGTGATATAAAAACGGTTCAATAGCAAGTAAAAATAGTGAGGGAGAAAGGGGGCAGCCCTGCCTGGTTCCTTGTTGTAACTGGAAGGATGATGAGATCGAGCCTCCTGCACGGACCCTAGCCGAGCGGCTGAAATATAGCGACATTACCATCCGCGAGAAATTTTCTCCAAGCGCAAACTTATTCAGCGCCGCTTCTAAATACGTCCAATCAACTTTATCGAAAGCCTTTTCGGCTTCAAGCGTGATGGCTACTGTAGGTGATTTTGTAAGTTTTTCCTTTTCCAATACATGGGCTAAGATCCTGGTATTGTCGCTGGAAAGTCTATTCTTTAAAAAAAAACCTGTGAAGGGTGAATAAGCTAGGGCTGGAATTTTTGTAGACGGTTAGCTAGAATCATTGCAAAAAGCTTACAATCCATGTTGATGAGGGAGATTGGTCTGTAATTTTTGGGACGTGTTGGGTCCTTCCCTTCCTTAGGTAAAACTGCAATGATGGCTTCAGCCAGTGTTCCTGTGACTTTACCTGCCTCACTGAATTCGTGGAACAAATGTAAGAGTGGCAGAGATAAAAGCGAGTGGAAACACTTATAAATTTTGCGCTGAACACATCCGGACCAGGCGCCTTCCTGCATTTAAGTGATTTTATTGATTTTTCAATTTCCAGAGCGGTTATTGGGCTGTTAAGTTCTGATTGCTTCGATTCTGAGAGAGCTGGCAGGTCACACTCGTTTAGATAATCCTGTATTTTAGCATTATCTACATCTTTATTTTTAGAATATAAGGTGTTATAAAAATCTTTGAAGATTTCCGCAATCTTTTCTGGGTCAGAATATGTTAAGTAATTGTCATCTTGTATATTATTAATCGTGTTCTTCTGTACTTTGAATTTTAAGTTTGCAGGTAGGCTTTTACCTGCTTTTTTGATTCACAGAGCCTGAATTTCTTCTGCCAGTTTATCCAAACCCCAGCTCTATTGCTTATTATTATATTCATATTTTTTGTTCACCAAATCATTCATTATTAATTCATCCCTAGATGCTAGGTGCCTACTTTCTAGGGCTGAGATCTCCTTTTCTAATTCGTCGAGGGCCTTGTTGTATTTTTTGTTACGGCTGATCTGATTTTAATGATTTCACCCCTAATGGTACTTTTCAGAGCCTCCCAGCGATTTAGGTCAGATGTGTTGTTCCTTTTATTGTGCAGAAGGTAAGACTGGTATACATTCTCTATGAGTTTCCTATGTTGTTTTTTTTCCAGCATTTCATTGTTCATTCTCCAGATAGACTGGCGACTGGACGGTTTTACGTTGGATATAGAGAGTGAGATACAGGAATGATCTGATACCACCCTGGGTTCTATCAACGTCTCCACAATTCTAGCAGTGGCATTACTTGTGATAAATAGATAGTCTATGCGAGTATAAGAATTGTGAGGTGGTGAGTAAAAAGTGTACTCCCTACCTGTGGGGTTTTGTAATCTCCAAGAGTCCAGCAAATTAAAACGTGAGCAGAGGGTAGTGAAGGCTATATGGGAATTATTGCTGCAATAAGCGAACAGTGAGTCTCTGTTTAAAGTCGGGTCTAAAGGTAGATTAAAGTCTCCCGCTAGGATATGCATAGCCGTATCTGGGATAGTTTCGATCTGTTTAGTTAGGTCGTTCCAGAAGTCTAGTTCGTTAGTGTTAGGAGCGTAGATATTGGTAATAAAGAACTCTGTGTTGTCCTTAATCAATTCAGTAGTGACCCACCTCCTATTAGTGTCGACCATGTATGTTCCTATTTCAATTTTTGATTTTTTCGCTATAAGGGTCAGAACACTGTTTTTCTTACCTATTGCCTCAGAACCTACAACTTCATTGTAAAATCTATTTCTAAGTGTATTGAATTGTTTGGTATCGATCTTCATTTCTTGTAAAAGAACAACATTCCCTTTCTGGAGATGATCCAAGATCTTTCTCAGTTTAAGAGGGTGGTTAAGACCTTTAATGTTAAGCGAGAGAATTTTCAGGTTATCCAGCATAGAAGTCCCTAAGGGGGTTTTGAGCGTGGTGTGTGACATCATAGGTGTGTCATAAGTGTGGTCCAAACTAAATCTGTGTCACTGCTGCTATTTAGGTCACTAAGCCCTCTTCCTATGTTAACTGTCATTGTGTACAAGCAGGAAGGTAGGGGTATATAATCATGGAATATCAACTACGCAATTGGTGTGAGCACTATTAGAGAGCCTTACGTAACTACTGGGCCACATGTGCCATGTGGACCACATGTACCAAGGAGGCCAGCGCATTTGACTCAAACAGACATGTTGTGTTACACACTGGTCCATATTGGTAGACGAGGGAGTGCTGGAGCACCATTTCAGATTGACACGTGGGGCCTTGGTTATACAATGGAAATTGGCACTTGAGCAAAGAAAATAATAAAATACAGACAAAAGTAAGCAAAATGTAATAGCAACACATAAAAATAACCACATTGAAGTCAGACCCATACCCCTCTCAACCCTCCCCCCAACCCCTCCACCCCACCCTGAAAGAAACTAGTAGACATGGTGACAAGGGAAAAACAGCTCCCCTCCCATGGCAATAAACAAAACCATGGTGGACTTTTGAGTCTAGTCCAGTATTCAGAACAGTGGATGCTAAATGTGTAACTATTATTGGCTAAGTGACTAATGTTAACTAAATGTGTGGCAGACATTAACTTGGTCTAAAGGAGGTATCCAGCGTGACACTGTCATTTCTCTGACTACTAGACTTTCAGATATAAAGGATATAATACTGAAAGTTGCAGGAGTAAAGGCAATGTAATCCTTGCAGAGAATACGATGGAGACTCTATTGTATCTGAACTCTGAGGATAAGCAACAATGTGTTTGCCAAGATCTAGCGCTAGGATGATGTTCACATATAAGTGGGAGACCGCCTAATCACACATGAGTAGGAAACCAGGGACTACTATTGTCCCTAACTAGTATTGTTCCCAACATTCAAAAATCTGCTAGAGTATTTCAAGCAATAGTGAGACAGCTTTAACCAACCATAATGTTAGATACTTCACAGAGTAGTGAACCACAACCATGTAGTGAAGTAATTTAGAAGGAAATTCCAGTGCCTGCCGCGAAAGCATCTAGTGTTGTCGTTCTGTAGATATCTCATTCAAAAGTTCGAAGACCTTTCAAAGAAAGGACCTAGTTGAGATTCTACTAAGACATTACAGGCAATTGTAAGACATTTCAGGTAATTGTAAGACAGTTACAACAAACAGAAGTAAGAATACAGTACAAAGCAGAGAGATCACAGCCATGTAGGCCATGTATTGAGGCCATTTCAGAAGGATGCTCATGTGCTTGCAGCGGAAGGACAGGTGTTGTTGTGTCCATAGAAAGTTCATCCGGACCATCAACGAATCTTTTGAGTCTATGGGGAGCCGTAAAAACCTGGGGAACTCCTTAGATGACCACACGGAACCTTGCTGGGCCTGCAAAACCAAATTGGTAGTTTAAGGAGCGTAACCTGGGTCGAAGAGCAAGAAAAACTTTTCTTATGTCTACTGTCTCATTACTGTAGTCCTGAAAAATAAAGATTTTACTGGATTTCCATAGGATATGGTTGTTTTTACGCATAAAGGCCAAGATCTGTTCGACATGTTGGTAACGCAGGGGTTTGCATATAATTGGTCTTGGACCTTTTTGGTTTGGAGTAATTCTGGAGGGGACCCTGTGAACCCTGTCAAATTCAAGCGGTTGGTGGAAGGTTAGGTTAGTTGCTTGTGAGAACCAAGATTCTAGGAAGGAGATGCATACCTGAAAAGGTGAAAATGTAGCATTGTGTTTCTTGAGTTAAGAGGCAACAGATATTAAGTCAAGCTCCATCAAAGAGATTTGAAAGAAATACATTTGAAATATATTTGATGATAGCTCCAGTAAAGAGATTAAAATATGGAAATATATTTGATTATATATATATATATATATATATATATATATATATATATATATATATATATATATATATATATATATATATATATATAGCGTGAACAAGGGCTTTTTTGCTCGAAACGCGTCGCTGGTTCTGTTGGAAAAATAAAAACATCTTTTGCTGACTTCGTTGGTCCGTTCCTCATTTCTGCTGGCGTGGAAGCGGTGTCTGCGAGTGCCGAGCGAGCTGAGGAGGAGCTTTGGTTTCATATATAGATATATATATATATATAAATATATATATATATATATATATATGATGAAGCATGACACATTTGGTGTGTGAGGGGAACCGTCCTGAAAAGGGATTCCCCTTGACATCTAGTGGACTATGCTCTAATTCTGACCTTTCTGAATATTTCAGACCCGTGGCTATCCATATGTGCACACATGTCTATTGGCTTTTGTGAATGGGTGTCTATAGGTGCTCAGACAAGAGTTGACGAGAGACACTCTTTCTTCTTTGTACGGTTCATCAAGTCCGGCAACAGTTTCCAGCTATCCCTCTGGGCCCACAATAAACTAAGGGGATCCAGATCCATTAAACTATTTGTCCTGCAATTTGTAAACTTGACCTGCATGAAGGGCCCTTATAACCTTTGACTAAATAGCGCTTCATGGGTGTTTATGTCACACAATGATGTTGGCGTAAATTCAACTGACCTATCATACAGATGCTCTCTTGAAGATAATCTAATTGTTTCCTACGAAATCTCAGAAAAAGACCGTACTCCATCAGCCGTTTCTATACACAGTTGGCCTGATCTGCTTGGATTAGAGCATCTTTTCAAACTCATGTCTTGAAGAAGTCCATTTATATGGGCGAAACGCGTCGGCTGCTCAAAACTATCGAGATTATTGCTTTTATCCTGTTTGAATAAAAGAGAACCTTGAAGAACAAACTGTGGACAAGGATTGAATATTTTTCCCTGTTCTTGTGGTGCACCTTTGCTTTTTGTTTTTAGGGTGTCTATAGGTGTGTTGATATGGCATATCTCTGTGTTATGTCTTGTGTGCTGAGGGTTCTCTATATTTGTTAGCCTTTGTGCAAAAGTAACTGTATTTTGATGGTCGGTGTCCATGATACCTGTATGTCTGTATGCCTGTGGTCTGCATACAGAAACCACTATATCCACTCATGTGTGTACTTAGAGGCTTGTGGGTCTCTTCAGGCGAGGTGACATTTTAAGTGTGATCTATGTTTGAATGCTTGCAGGTATGTGTGTGTGCGCATGTGTGTGTGAGAGAGTTTGGTTTGTCAATGATTTCTTACTTTGCTATTAACAAATTGCTCTTGCTTGATTTGCAGGCTTGAGGTGAGTAAAAGGAGAGGGGGAAGAGAGAAGAGTTTCTAGAAATGGATTAGGTAAATCATAGTAGTTAAATGAGTTATGGGATGAGTCAGAGGATGGCTACATTAGGTATGAATTTAGAAAGTGTTGCTTGTGTGATCGAAGTAGTCAAATGAGGTTTGGAGCTAGTCAAGCAGAGATAGAGGGGGGTAGAGGCTAAAAAGGCTTATTTTGGAGATCATAGTAGTAGAATGAGGTTTGTAATGAGTCAGAGAGTGGATTAGAAGATATATTGAGAGGGGAAATAGAGTGCATTGGAGAGAGCCAGAGGTGTGTTTTCCTTTTTCTTTTTTTGTTTTCTTCTCCTACAGTAGGAGTAAAGTACTTAATATATAGATACAGAACTACATCGAAATGGCACACATGTATATTTATTTTTTTCTTATCTCCTTCTTCTACAGTAGGAGTAAAGTAATAAATATATAGATACATAACTACATAGAAAGGGTATACATGTAAAACGTGGACCAAGAAGCATCTAATCAAATGACTTACACGAAAACCATGCAGTGACCTATAATAATGTTAAACGTAGAATAATATATATATATATATATATATATATATATATATATATATATATATATATATATATATATATATATATATATATATATATATATATATATATATATATATTTACCTGTAAGTAATATTTATATTTCTTAGAAGACCTAAAGAATATCTATATATTTGAAAACCATTATTATTATTTACATTTGTACAAAGAAATACACATATCTAGATACATACATATAATCAATTTATAAACGTTTACAAACACATGGATTTGCTGTACATTACCTTTCAGTGTGGGGGTTATGTAGGAAAGAGCCAACTCTTGAGTAAGCTTCTGAAGGTAAGATAGTTATAATTGGATCTTATGTTTGGGGGTAAGGAATTTCATAGTTTGGCTACTTTAACAGAGAAAGATGTAACACCTATGATTTTTTTCTTGTATGGTGGGGTGTTGAGGAAAGGTGGCAATCTTGAGCAGAGGGTCCTTTGTTGAATGTATTTGGTAATTTTATTCCTGATGAAAAGTGGTCCTGTTCCATGTGTTGCTTTATGGGTGATACAAAGCAGCTTGAAGGTGGATCTTCTGGCAACCGGTAACCAATGTAGGGTCCTCAGTGCAGAGGAGATATGGGCTTCTGGCTTTACTTGTAGGAGGATACTGCGCAGCAGAGTTCTGACTTTGTTGTAGTATTTTATTAGTTGATAAAGATGAACCATGGTAGAGGTTGTTGGCATAATCAGGTTTAGACAGTACAAGAAAGATAGTAGCCTGGACCTTGTGTGAAAATCCCATTTGGGAGAAGATGCGTTGCAGAGTTTTCATGGTAATGACACTTGATCTTGCTAATTTGTCCACTTGGGCATTCATTGATAGCTTGGAGTCCATAGTATAGTCAAGGTTTCTCGCTTCCTTAGATACTTTAGGAGGTGGTCCCAGATCATCGGGCCAGGTGCAGAGTGGGTCATCATTTTTCCAGTCGCCAAATGTGAGTATTTCCCTTTTGGAAGCATTCCATTTGAGATGGCTTCTTGTCATCCACTGACTAATGGCTCTGAGGCAACTGAAGATTTGTGAATTTCCAATGTATTTGGGACTTTCCAGTTTAAGGAGTAATTGTACGTCACACACATAATTATAGCAGGTGAGCTCGACAAATCTCTTCAAGTTTTAGTAACTTTTAATCCGTCTGAGCTTGTAAGAAACCTTTTTTGTTGTTAAAATATGCAGGTTATGCAACAAATGGTGGGTAACATAGCAAGTACGGCAAATCTATATCTATGTGTAAAATACAGCGGCTACAAAATCGTATAATTCCAATGGTCTTGCCTGTAAAACCAGTCAGATCATTCTTTCGCTGGACTTCCGGAACCTTTTTTTTTTACCACAAAACCTTGAGGTAAGAGAGTTACCTACCAAAGTCTGCACAAAGGCCTCTCTGGACCAGCTGAACGGGGAAATTTCCAATGAAATGCTGTCGCTTCCAGCGATGCTCTCTGTAAACCTGTCACTCACTGCGCACCTATGCGCATCAAGACAGTGTGTCACCCCCCGCAGGCCCGTCTGTCTCACCTGCCTGAAACACACTTTAATCTTCTTTCTCATACTTTCTACTTGCCATAATGTGTAACTCGTCTATCACTAGACACGCCCTTGGGCTTTTTACATTCTGACAGGGTCAACCAAAGCTGCACTCAGCAGGGCAAAGCAAAGGATGGTGAACAACTGTGAGTGATCTCTGGGTCACAATTGAAGTGACTAAGAATATGACATTATTGTAGGATTGCTTGTCCACTGAAAACTTACATTTCAAACCCCACTGCGGCTTCATTCTGTAGTGATGCCCTCAACAATGGCTGCCCAGGCTGCTTTTATATGCCTTTTATATGAGGCAGTTTCATAAAGTATTCGACATTTATGAGTCAAACTTTTTAGCTTTTTTGTTCACACGGAAGAGCTTCACTTTGGGCAGCATTCCTCTGTGATGGCTGCTCACCTTTGAGATGCCTGTCCTGAGCTGACGAAGTGAAAAGGCGCGCAGGGTATGAGGTCATTCTGGGCTTGTGCTTGGAGTCTCTGAAGCTAGAAAGAGGGCGTTCCTCGGCGAGGATTTGCGCACTGCTTGGCTTGCGTTCTGAGATGAAACTTCTGCATAAGTGACTGCAGGGAGGGTGCTGTGTGTTTGAACTCGGAATATCAGTCACCCGTGCAGCGTCGACAACAAATGGATTAAATTGAGAAAAGACCAGGAGCGTTCTTGTGGGTAAAGATCTTGCTCGTCAAGGTGAAATGTGACCTTCCCTAGGACGGAGGGGGTTCTGGCAAGGAAGGGTAATGGGTTGGCTGTGATCCAGAAGGGGGATTGTATTCGGAGAAGGAAGGCGGAGGGAGAAGGTGAAAGCGTCCTGGATTACGCAAGCCCAAACACGAATGAGCAGCTATCAGCTTTCATAGTCAAGCCTCGTTTGTGCTTGTTAAATCTACCTGGGTTGGTGTCTGGGTATAGAGTGGTGAAAGTGACGGCATACAGAGTCAGTCACATTTAACTCTTTGCTTCACAACAGTAATTGACAAGGCCCGGCCAATAGGTCTCTGGTCTAAAATTCCTAGCCATCAGCTTGCGAAGGCTTTTTGCAAGTGCATTAGTGAAGACCATCCACAGGCATGATGGTACATTTTGTAATGGGCTTTCTAATTAAGAAAACCCATTGCAAGACGGCTGCCAGTGAAACAATGCAAATGCATACCTGCATCTTGACAAGAGCATGCTGTAATGATTTAAGCACTGCCCTGCAGTGCCATGATGACCCAGATATAGCAACATTTACATCCTATGGCCAGGGGTGGCCAGAGGCTATATAATAAAGGGGCTAAGATCACATGTGGTCTTTGAGCCCGTAACACTGTCTGTGGATCCATTATTTAGCATATTTCCGGGGCCCTAGCATACCCATACAAGGGCCCCTTACACTGGCGAGGAAGGCAGGCTTTTCCGTCCCCACGACTTATGCCCTACTAATTTAGCTGCGGTTCGCAGCGATCGCCCTAAGACACTGCCAGCTTCACCCAGCCACGGCCCGTGGAGGGAGTTTCGGTGGTGTGGAGAGGTGGGGCGGGTCGGGGGCAGGGTGGGGGGGTGCTAAAAACTGGAGTATGGATAATTGAAGGTAAGTGAACAATTTAATTAATAAAACACATTTCGTAGCGCGCCCTGCGTCACAAAATGCGATGCAGGGTGCGCTACGAAATTTGTTTTATATATTAAATTGGTTACTTACCATCAATTATCCATACTCCAGTTTTTAGCACCCCCCACCCTGCCCCGCCTCTCCGCCCCACCGAAAGTCCCTCAATAGGCCGTGGCTGGCTTCATCTGATCATAGTGGCCAGTGTGTGTGTCCGGGACGCAGAGCCTTTGGTCCCTGTAATCGGTGCAGGCCTTGCTGTGAGGGACGTCTCTTGGCCTGCTGACTCCACTCCAGCTCCGCCTGTGCAGGGTGAGTCATCGACCACGTGGTCGAATACATCCCCATGGACATCACCGGTCCTGCACAGAGCCCCGCTCACTGGTGACAAAAGTGCTCATGAGCAGCTTCCCCCTCCTGCCTCCTTGCCTCTGCACCCGGACCGAGTGCCTCACCTGCTCCAGCACCAGGGTCAGAATTTGGCCCAGGCACTGATGAAAAAAGTGTCCCACATTCGCAGGGCGTGCCCACATTCACGAGGCGTGGCCCACATTTGCGGGGCGTGGCCCACATTTGCGGGGCGTGGCCCACATTCACGGGCGTGTTCTTTTATGAAACACACAAGGAATGTAAGTGGGAGGATATTGTTCTTGGGAAGGACATTGGGACAAGGTGACAATGTCCTATAAGCTGAGCAACTGGCCCCTTTCTTTACCAAAATGATTCCTCAACCCTCCAGCGCAGGACCACCTGAAAAACAGCGAGGCCCCTTTCTACTACAAAATTATTTCCCAGCCCTCCAGCGCAGGAGCATCTGAAAAACAGCGAGGCCCCTTTCTACTACAAAATTATTCACAGAAGCTGCCTGTTAAAAAAAAGCTGTTCACATGAGTACAATAAATTTGAAAAGTTCTGGCTTACATCTACTGTTGCCAATTAGAAAACAGAATAAATCTGCCCGGGTCTTCTTGAATATAGAAGCCCTGCGATTGACTTCAGGCCACTATACTTCACTCTTATCACAACAGCGCTGCATATTTATTTGTTTTGTAGCGCTCACATGAAGCCTTAAGGAGCTTTGCTGCAAAGCTATGATGTGGGGCCGCCATTGAAAACAAACAGAGAGACGCAGGTGACTAACAAGAAGCTGGTCCATGTGGAGATGGGGGTGCTTACTTTGAGTCACTGCTGACTCTTCCAGAAGGGGGCTGTTGGAAAACGATAATGTTGGAAAACGAGGCAGCATCTGTGAGGCCTGCACAAATAACATGAAACATTTGTCCTTCGCTGGGAACCAAACACCCTAGGGCAGCGCCTGACTCTCAGAGGGTAGCGTTGCAGAGCAGTCTGAGGCTTACTCAAGGGAGGTGGTGTGGGCTAGTAATCGCCATTTTCAGGTGCGCAAAAATAACACTCAATAATTGATTGTACAGTCTGTACTTTGCTTTATAAAAGTAAGAGTACATTTATTAAACACACACACCACTCAATACTATACACCAATTTACAAATATACATAAGCTGTTGTAATTACTTTGTGACATTGCATAACATCTCCACCCCTCCCGCAGGGGGATGGGGTCTAGTACCACCACTCCCATGTATGCACATCATCTTGCCCCCAATGCAATTAGTTGAACCTATCCTGGAGCGAGGGCCCTGCGCACTGGCACCATCCCAGTGGCGTCTCCCTCCCATTACCTCAACAAGCATTAAACAGGGATACACCTGCCTTGGTGACACATGACCCTGACCAAGCATCTCCTACTGACCCTAAATTATACACCTCTACATCTTAAGGGCTAACAGTCTGGGGTCTTCACCTAAGCGCAGCAGCAAGACTACATGTTTACGTACACTTTAGAATGACAGTACTCAGCACATATGGATATCATTAAAAATGCATTGCAATTGCAGCCCCTAAAGGCATCACAGATGATCACAGGATTGAGTTGTAAATACCGTCAGACACCCTAGCAGGAGTGTCTAGCCACTTAAATCCACTTTGCTTTTGGCATCACCTTACACCAGTCTTCACATTGAACATCAGTCCCTCTAAAAGAAATAACCATTAATAAATGCATTCCAGTGCAATTACGCCATTTCACCTCCAGGGGATGCCCTTCTTGAGACATCTCCAACTCAGCCCTTCAATCTTTGATGCACTTCTCAATGAACCCCCAGCTATAGAACTAAAGTTCCAGCCTAGGAGGTGATGCAATCTTCGCTGAGAGTTGAGGGGTTATTCTTTTTAAATCCTCAAGAAACTTAGGGTGGGACTTAGCTTTGTGCTGGGGCAAGACTGTGCTGCTCCAGCAGCTCCCACCAGCACCTTTTCACACTCAAGGGTGACCCCTCTCCTCTGAGGGCCACCAAAACACCAAAAATAATCCATTCCTCATGCCTTGCAAGGCATCATGGGGCGCTTCAAGCTCCTGCTGCTTTCTGGGGCCTTGGTGGGGGGCCCGGTCCCACCTGGACCCCCGGGTAAGGGTATGCGACGCGGGGAGCCCACACCCGGTGGCTCCGTGCTTTGGTCCGGGGCCCGGTCCCGCCCGGGCCCCTGGCTCCTCCTTCCTTGTCCGGGGCCCCGGTCCCACCCGGGACCCCCGCAGGCTCTCCACATTGGAGGGCAGTCCCGGGACCTGGCCCGCCCCAAGGGCCTTTTCTGGACCGGCGGCGGAGCCTCAAGTGCTTCGCCATCAGGGGGCCACAAGTCAAAGGTCTCTCACCTTCTGGGGGCCATATCTCAGCCCCTGGAGGTCCGATCTGCCCCATTTTGGTGTCTTCTTGTTCCTGGCGGTGCCCCCCAGCCACTGGGAGCATTCTCTTTCACCCTCCGGGTCTCCAGGAGGGTGCATTCTGCAGGGAGCGGTCTGCACTGGCTCCCTGCGCCAGCCTTTCGCCTGGCTCTCCTCCTGTGCCTCTCTTCTCCCTGTGCAGAGGCCTCTTCTTCTGCGTACCAGTCCTGGGCTCTTCTTCTGGTGCTGTTAGGGGCCTGCGGGGCATTCAGGGGTGTCCTCCTTCCAACTGCCCATTGCACCAGGCTCCAACACCTTTCACCTCCGCAGACCACACCCCAGAGAGAGCTTCTCTTCCTGTGCAAGTACTTTTTAAAAGTTGAGTAGGGGGCTGGCAGAAAGTCTCTGTGTGTCCTATCAAACAGCGACACATCACTTCCCTGCCCCTGCTCTCTCCTTCTTGTCCAGCCTCTGAGTTTGTTCAAAATGGAGTCGTCCAGTGTCTCTGGCCACATGGCCTCTGAAACCCAACTCTTTCCTTCTTGGTGCAGCCTGGTGCCTGGCACCCAGTGACAGCTGCTAATGGATGAGCCTGTAGCCCCACCCATCTTCTTCTTTGTGGACAGGAGGCCCTAGCTTGTGGAAGAAAGGTTATCAATCCATCCAGCTGAGGTCAACCCTCAGCCTGGGTCTGGTCATGGCTGGCTCAGAGAAATATGACAGTTCTGTATGACCCAAAAGCAGTACAAATATGACTTTGGACTCTGCAGAATACTTATTTTCACCTACTCTACAATGGACGTTAGTGCAAGTCTGGAAACTGTAGGCTTTGTGGAAGTCCTTTTAGCCATGGGCCCCACATCCCCATAGGGGAATAACGAAGTGAAAAGACAGTAAAATACACTGACTTTCCCTGGCATGTTCCTTCCCAGGGTATAAAGCCTATTCCATGTCACCACCCAATTCTGCATAAGTCCTGCCACACCATTCACTCTGTAGCTGCTCCTGGACTGCGCACGCTAGGAATCTCTCCTGCGCAGGTCCTACACGTGTGCACACGCATGTACACCCGGGTCTGCATGTAACCAGCAGGGTGCCCCATACTGCAGCTGCTGCGCAGCGGCCTAGTCAAGCCAGGGGGACACCATTAAAATCTCCATGCAGTCTGCTTCATTATGAGTTCACTGTGGGTGAGTCCCAGATTATGAGGCTGCCTCGCAGTAAAAGCTCAACAATTAAGTGCTCAAAAAGCAAAAAATCCGGGCGGCCCATAGTGTCAGAACCACCTTCTAACAGAGGCGCTGATGTCAAGGTGTGTGTGAGGACAGTCTCTTTAAGGACGCCTGTCTTAGGTTTCTTTTCACGGCTGACAGAAATGTTGGAGTCCCCGGATGTGGGTTCAAGCAAGGGTTACAAAGATGTGATTTGCAGAGCCCCCCTGCAGTTTGTGATGGGGTCCCCGAGTCTCACAGACACTATCAGCGTAATTGCTTGGCAGGGCGGGGGGGTCAACGGGAGGCCACAGTTGATCATTGCTGAACGGCCGCCCAGCAAAGCTGCTTTCCTCTCCCTGTCAGTGCTCTCTGTGGACTGGGAAAGGGGAAAAATAAACCGGCCCACAGAGGGCACTGAGACACCGGCCCTTTGCCCATAGTGCCAATACGCCCCTGTCCAGCACCCATCGCATTGACCTCCCTGATGCTTGCTCCACAGCTGCCCTGGTTAGAGTCCTGCTGCTTGCTGATATTTGCACCATTCCATATGGTGCTCATAAACTAGCATTGGCTGCTGTCAGAATTTAGCCCTTCACTGCATTGTGCACAAACAAGCATTGGCTGCTGCAAGACTCTGTCACTGGGACTCACTTCCCTGCTGTCAAAAAGAATTGGTTGACAGAAGCTCTTTCTCTCTACTTCTTTGCCGTGCCAACTGTGCTTAAGTGACACTGCAGCCATGGCTCATGAGGCTATCAACACGGTGCTGTCACAAAACCCGCCTCTCGCACCAATACACGCTGGCCAGCGCACTGCCCCCCTTCAGCGAATTTGCGTACCCCGGCACTGCTTTGCCTCACTTGAAGACCTGGATCGGCAGGTTGGACAACTACTTTGTGGTGACTCATGAGATTGACGGCGCCAATACGCGGGGAAGGAAATCTACAAGCTGTTTAAACACCTGCCAGACACTGGTGTTGCGACCGACTATGGCACAGCCATGAGGGCGCTCAATGAACATTAAGACCTGCAACTTAACCTGGACTACGAGCGCATAAAGCTCTGCCAAGTCCACCAACATGAAGAGGAGTTCATGGACACATTGTACACACTCCTGTGGAAACTGGCCTGTATGTGCACAGCGGACGACCAACAATAGGAAGTAAGGGCGCAACTTATACAAGGCTGCATGAACAAAACGCTAAGGGGCCTCATCCTATGACAGCCCAATATAACCCTGGATGACATCCTCACCTTGGCCGGGTCCCATGGCCTATCTACCATCAGGGCCACAGAATGGACCTAGCCATCATGCAGCAGCCTGAAAGGGGCACATCAGTGAAGATAGAATACGCCAACGTGATCCGCACATGAGGCAGGGGAACAAGCTGAAACAATGAGCCCCTCTATCCAGGTCCCGCTGTGGGTGTTTTGGACATGAAGAACACCTCCTTGAAGAATGCCCAGTGCAGGGGCAGACATGTTTGAAGTTTGGCACCCTAAACCACTTTGCCACCACGTATAGAGGTGGGCCTAGAGGCCGAGGTGCATGAGGAAGGCGGTTCCCGTCGAAGTCGGCAAGGCAACTCTCCTTGGAAGACCCAGAACCTCAAGGCGCCTCTAAGATGTCACCTCGTCACCAACACCAATTAGAAGACTCATCTCCAGATGAAGTGGAGGAAGCATTCCTCATCTCACAAATGATCTTAAGCTGAACAGATGGCCACAACCCACCTGCATTGTTTAGATCACAGGATCCAACCTGAATGCCCTCATCAACACTGGGGCCTCTCTTAATGTAATGGGGATCTAGCAGTACCAATACCTCCAGCCATGACCAACCCTGTCCCTGACAAATACCAAAATATTTACATACAGAAGTCAGACACCTTTACCCCTAAAAGGGTGGTTGACTGCGCAAATAATAGCAGTAGGCCAAGAGATCACGACCACCTTCCACGTTGTCAACATAGAAGCGGACAGCCTTGTTGGAAGCAATATTGCAAGCAAGACTGCTGAGGGCCTGGGTCTAGTGGTCTTCGCGTTCACCGTGAAAGCCTTCCAGACAGAGGAGATACTACACAAGTTTCTGGAGCTATTCACAGGGCATGGTTGTCTTAAAGCTTCTCCAATAAAACTACACATCAACAAGTCCATCAAACCAACAGCCCTCCGGCACCGGTGTGTACCGATCTACCTACAACCAAATGTGGAGCAAGAACTCAACAAACTCGAAGAACAAGAAGTGAAAAAGTCTCAGGTCCAACGCCATGGGTGTCCCCCATGGTGATGCCCGAGAAGCTGAAATAACAAGGCAAGACAAGACTATGCAAAGACATGCGCTTCAACAACCAAGCCATCAAGCACGAGAGGCACATAACACCAACGATAGACAACATCATTGCAGACCTAAATGGCTCGAGGTGGTTCTCCAAGCTGGGCATCAACACCGGGTACCACCAACTAATGCTGGAGGAGGAGAGTCGCTATATCACAACATTCTCCACGCACCTAGGGCTATGCCATTACAAGAGGCTGAACTTTGGAATCTCCTCCACGGCACATGTCTTCCAAGATGCGATCCGGGTGACCCTGTCCAGCTTAAAAGGAGTTATTAACATAAGCAACAACCTCCTCATCACCTCAAAGACGGCTGAAGAACATCACCCGCTGTTCCAAGCGGCGTTGAAAAGACTAGTTGACCATGGGGTAACGCTCCATAGAGACAAGTACTCTTTCTTCCAGAACTCTATTGAGTTCTTCATTTATGTCTTCAACCAAGAAGGGGTCCAGGTGGATCCCCGCAAATCCCACACCATCAAGCAAGCACCAGCTCCCATCACAGTGTTGGAATTACGTAGCTTGCTAGGAATGACCACATATTCTGGCCGGTTCAATCCGAGGCTGTACGAACTCTCACCAAGAAAGATACTCCCTGGAAGTTCGCCACAGTGAGCCTGCGCTTCCCAGAACATCAAGGAAGCCCTGCTCAGCAAAACAACAATGGCCTACTTCGACTCTAAGAGGCACACTGAACTGTTAGTTGATGCCAGCTCTGTGGGCCTAGGAGCTGTGCTCACCCAAGAGGTGGAACCCGGTGGTTCACTGACAGAATATCGACAACTAAAATATCCCTGTACCAGAATATCGAGTTATGAATAAAGATGTCAAAAATATAGTCATCCTATATTTATCAAGGTAAGTACAAAAATATTGGGGGTGGTGGGAATATCGATGTCGTAAATATAGTTGTACAAAATATCATTTTTTGTATATATAAAATATATTACTAAATATTGAATATATTAAAGAATAAAATTAAATGTAAAAAATAAATTAGATTAATATACATTTTAAAAAATAAATGTAATTTAAAAACACCCAGATATAATAATGAATATATATATTTAAACTAATAATTTTCAAGTATTTTATAAATATAAAATTAAATAAAAATGTAACAAATATATATATACACATATATCAATAACATAAAATCTATTGGAAAAACCATTCTATTATAAATTAAAACATGAAACTATTTTAAAATCTTTAAAAGTACATTTCCCACTCCACTAAGTGCAACAGTAGGGAAAGTGTTGGACAGCAGAGGGGTACAAATTACTATTGCCACTCCAGAGAGTGCAACAGTAGTGAAAGCACTGGATAGCGTAGGGGTAAAAATTACTATTCCCACTCCAGAGAGTGAAACAGTAGGGAAAGTGCTGGATAGCGTAGGGGTAAAAATTACTATTCCAACTCCAGAGAGTGCAACAGTAGGGAAAGTGTTGGATAGCAGAGGAGTAAAAATTACTATTCCCAATTCAGTGAGTGCAATAGTAGGGAAAGTGTTGGATTGCGGAAAAAAATATATTTTTAAAGTAAATACAAAAAAATATATGTTAAAAATAAAAATACAAATATATTTTATATTAAAAAAAAATATATATATATATATATATATATATATTTTTTAATGTTAAATACATTTCACAAATACCTACAAATATTATGTTAAATAAATAAAAAATAATTTTCAAACAAATTAATATTTTTAACTAGAAATTATTTGTTAACAAAAACATTATTACATACATTTAGTCTATTTATTTCCTACCCTATCACACCACACAACTCACAACCCACATCGAAAATAAAGATGTATTTGCATAATGAACATAATTTTTTTCAATTAAACAAATATTGCTAATTAAAAAACAAAGTAAAACACATACAATGTTATTAGCTTCCCAGCCTTTACACCTATAACCCCACAACCCACACCTAAAATTAAACTGTGAAAAATTAATTACACAATTAAAAAAAAATCAATTATATAACTAATAGTATTTAACAACTGATTATAAAGTAAGTAAAATGGATGTACTTCCCACCCTTCACCCATATACACCCAAAACCCACAGGCAAAAAAAGAATTAAACAATTACCCTAATTAATGATCAATTAATTAATATCAACTAATTAAAAATAAATTACTTCCCACCCTTTACTCCTAAAAACCCCACAACCCGCAACAAAAATAATTACGCAATTTCCATATTTAATTGCCAATTAATTAATTCATATTAATTACCAAATAATTATTTATTAATTCAAAATAAATTACTTCCCACCCTTTACCCCTATAAACCCCACAACCCGTACCAAAAATTAACTGCACAATTACCATAATTCATTGTCAATTAATTAATTAATATTAATTAACAACTAATTATTAATTAATTAAACATAAATTACTTCCCACCCTTTAACCCTATAAACCCCACAACCGGCAGCAAGAATTTACGCCCAAAATTTTCAAAACACAATTAACATTATACAATCTCAATAAAATAAATATTAATAAATACAAAATATTAATTAATGTATTATAATTAAATTACTTCCCACCCCATTCCCCTATAAACCCACAACACACTACGGAACAAAATAATGCAAAATGTAATGAACATAAAATGAATAACTATTAAAAATATAACACATATATTTAAAAACATAAACAATACTTATTCAAAAAAATACATCACATCCATTTAAAAGATATATAAAAATACGTAACACTAATTAAAAAAACAATATTTCTTACCTTAAAGTTGATATTCTTCCCCACAATATTCTTGCTGCCGATATTTCGGTGTCACGATATTTGAAACCCATCATCATCATCAGACTATGGAGCCCATTAGGATGTCGGGCGGATCGCCACCTCCATGCGGGCGGTTGCGATCCGCCCGACATCCTTGCCCGCCCACCACCCATTTCCCGCCCGCCATATTACTATGGCGGGGGGACCGCGGCGGCGGCCGGTTTTCCACCCCAGTCGCCTTGCGACCGGGGCGGAAAAGGGTTTATACGGTGGCGGTGTCTATCAGACATCGCCAGCCATATTAGGATGGGCTTTAGAAGATGCCTTTCCGTGGTGGCAATGCTGCCACGGAAAGGCATGCGGTCTTCTACTTTGGGTACCCGTTACAGGTCCCCAGGATGGTGGGGGTGTGGGGGAGGCACATGGGGGTACCTATGGTACCCCCCTACATGTTCATGCACAACATGGCAGGCACCGCGCTGTGCCTGCCACGTTGTGCATGCACATGCACAACATGCATTTTTAGCATTGTGGCAGGCGGTGCTGAGAGCACCGCCCGCCACAATGTTAAAAATGCAGGATGCGCCCCCCACTGTGGTGGGTGCATCCTAATTCCCCCCACGGGAACCCCGCCGTTATCCATCCAGCTGCAACATTAACAAATGGATATAGTCTATCGACAAGGGTCAAAGAACCCGTCCGACTTTCTCTCCCATCACCCTCCATCTTTTGTGGATGACCACAATAACAGGACAGATACCACGGAGCAGTATGTGAGTATGGTGTCTCAAGGTGTGTGCCCTCAAGCACTTAACATTCCAGAATTCAGCGAAGCGCCCAAAGCCGACCCAGACATGATTAAAGTCATGATAGCTCTACAACAAGGCTTGCGGCACAACTTCCTGCAAGATGCCAACAACTGGAACGGACCAGATAAAGAAAACTTCGGGTAGATATTAAGAATGCATGATTAATTAAGCGCCGCAGCCAAGGGCTTCATATTGCGAGGAGCACTCATTGTATTCCCCGAAATCCCCAACTCCGGGTAAAAACCCTTGCTCACGGAGGCCACCAACAGACTGTTCAGATGAAATCCAGGATGAGATAGAAGGTTCGGTTTCCGGACCTGGAGGCAGCAATAGATACGTTTTTGAGACAGTGCCCATCATGCCAGCTCACAAGTCTCCCGGAAGCCTCAGTGCCCATCATCACGGAGGAGCCATGCACAATCCCATGGTCCCAGATAAGCCTTGATTTTAGGAGATTCCCAGATCACAGTAGTGATAATCAAGTTACTCTAAATACCCCATAGTCGAAGTGGTGGAATCAACGGCCTTCATGAACGTTGCTCCAGTGCTGGAAAAGACCTTTGCAATGATTGGCCTCCCACAGGAAATAATAACAGTCAACAAGCTGCCACTCCAAGCGACTGAGTTCAAAGACCTGCTAACAGCCTTAAACATAAAACTCTGCAATGGCCACAAACCAACAGTGAGTTGGAGCGTTTTATGTGCACACTGAATAAGACCCTCTGGTTGTTGAAGGCTCTAATCCTGAACTCCACCTACACCAATTTCTGAGAGGGTACCGAGAAACATCTCACTGCACCACACAGCGATCCCCCTGGCAATTGATGTTGAATGGGCACAGGCGAGACACCATCCGTGTCTCCCCCAATGGGTGCCAAGCCCATATAAAACAGCAGATGTCCAGGCCAGATGCATCTAGACCAATAAGCATGTGATCCTGAAGAGGCATTCCAAGTCCTGAAGCGGTCTTCCATGTTTGTTTTTAATTAAGCTCCCAGGTGGGCCAGGTCCCGGGGGTATGCAGAGTCTTTTAAATTAAAGGAGGAGTGCTCACATCGCCCTCCTCCATGTGTCTTTTTATACCCCGGGGATCACTACCTACCTCATTATTTTTAATTTAATGTGGGGCCACGTGGACCTCCCCTCTTTCCCCAAGGGACCATCACCTCCCTGTTGCTTTAAATAAAATATATGGGCGGCGTGTGGACCCCTGAGCCCTGGGGACCAACACCTCCCCAGGACTACTTTCCCGGGCCTTTTGTTAAATTTAACGCGGGGCCATAGAAGCTGGGTGAACCCCTGACCCCCAGGGACCACCTCCTCCCTGGGGCTACAACTAACATTAAAGAGGGGGTCCACATGGTCCCCTCTCTTACAGCCGTTAATGGACCTGGGGACCATGGCCCCCTAGGGCATGCTTCTGCTATGACCTGGGATGCCCACCCCTGGGACATAGCTATTTGCTTTTGCCTGGCTTGTGCTGACAGCTCCTGTGAAGCAAAATCAAGCACTCCGGTTCCAGTGGGCGGGAATGGTTAAACTGCTCCCACCCGCTGGAACCAGAGTTTTTATCTCTTTCCCTGCCCACAGACACACAACGAGCAGCAAGAGGCAGAATATAGATCAGAATGGAGCAGATGTAGGCAAAATAAAGGTGAGAAACAAGCAGAGAGGGGCAAAATAATGTATTGTGATACAATGGAAGTTAACAGTATGTAATATTCTATGGTTTGTTTAACCCAGCATAAGAAACTAAAGTTATCAGATGCTTTGATGGTGAGGGACTAAAAATGGAAATTACTATTTTTTGGTGTGGGGTCCAGTTGTCCAGTTGTTTCCAAAACACATGTAGGTCAAGCCCTTACACGAGTGGACTGTTTTGTCTATCAGAGTAATTGCCTCTTTATTTGATGGCTTTTCTCCCAATTCCTATGTTTATCCCCTGAGGAGCATTTTGGTCTCACAGAGGGGCATATTACCAAGCAATAGCGATAATTATCGCTATTGCTTGGTTAGAGACAAAAATGTATCGCCGACATGCGGCGATTTTTATCGCAGATAAACCTTGGTATTACCAAGGTTTATCGCAAATGCGATAAAAATCGGCCGCAATGCATGAATATCGCTGAAAAGTCAGCGATATTCAGGCATTACCGAGCTAATGCTCTTAGCCATGTTATCCACCTACCATTGGATAACATGGCTAAGAATTGCTCAGGGGCAGGTGTTAGCTTTTGGAAATATTCGCGCATAGCGCGAATATCTCCAAAAGTTGGTAATAGGAGATAACGATGTTAGCGACTGTTTCCAGTTTCTAACATCTTGGCACGCCCACTTTGCATGTCATTAGTGATAAATATCACTGACATGCAAAGCGGGGCCCAAGATGGTCGCTATCTCCTACTAGCTGTCGCTAACTGGTGTTAGCGACAGCTAGGTAATAGGGAGATCATTTTATCTCCGCTTTCTTGGCTTTTAAAGCCAAAAAAGCGGAGATAAACCCCCTTGATAATATGCCCCAGAGTTCTTACTGATTGACTTTCATCCTTCCACTGATGACGTTGCTTGGATGCAGGGAACTACTTTTTTTCTTTTATTTTAAACACTCCTTTTATTGCTCTCTTTCCCTAGAGCTGCTCACTTCCCCCTCGCTCTGTGTTGAGTAGCCTGCCCATCCCCATCTCTATTGTTTTCTGCAATACTCCTCAACCCCACTCATCCATTTGCGCTAACTTTTCATCCGCACTCCCAATATGCATCCTGACTCTGGCAACACATCCTACTGCCCACCCACTCCCCATGATAATTGAGAGAGAGAAAGAGAGAGAGAGAGAATACAAAAAGGGTAACTTTGTTATATGGGCTTACATTGCCGTTAAGGGGTTTTAGTGACATTTATGCACAACAAGGCTGAAGGTCGAGTAGTTGATATTCATATATAATCCAATTACATATTCCTAACAACGCATAATAGGGAAGAAAAATACAAATGAATTTTACACCTAAAATAAAGTATAACTATTGTAAATAACACGTTTTTTAATTATGTATTTCCTGCAACCGGTAAATATCTATATTGTGAGGCAAAGTGTTCACAGGTTAGGCAAATACCTCCATCAAAAATAGGAAATAATCAGTGATATTTTATGATAATCAATGATCATATCAAATTCCACCTGTAACTGAAAATCCAATATGTGAGTTAGCAGAACAATAAAAAAAACACCCCCAGCCAAGAGATCCGATTTAAGTCCATCATTCTTTTGCTCACCATGGCACCCCAGTTTAGCCCTGGCCAAATGCAAATCAGTCTTGACCCTGTGCCTCATGGGAACAGTTCAGCCCGAACTGCCAATAAAGGTCCTCCCTGGACTGGAAACAAGTATCCTAGGACCGATTTGGGGGTATCACCCCTCATCCGCCAGGATAGTAGTAGTAGTAGTAGTAAAGCTTTTATTCGACAATTTGTCATTAAGCCATCACATAAAAAAATACATACATAGTCATATATTAAAATCTGAACAATACATTCACAATACAAATAGGTGCAAAAAAGTGCAATGTGTGCGGGATCCTAACCATCATCACAAATCAATTACAATTTTTGGGGCAGTACATTACTTATTCACATACGATCAGCCTTTCTTCCATATAATACAAGACCAATTGTTAAAACAAATTAATGCAGTTATAAATAATTAAAACATTTAAAAATGCCAGCTTTAAAAAACACTAAAATTCTAAGTTTTCATTCCTATTTTCTTTCTAATCAAGCAGACACTATGGAGGTACCTGCTCACTCCGAATGTTATCACTCTAGTTGTTGAGGACCTAAGTATCCTTTCTGCCTCTTTATATGAACGTGTGCCCAGATTAATACAAAGTGGTCTGATCCATTTCATGCGCTGTCATTTATACAACGGGCAAAAAAAAAGGATATGAGCCTCATCTTCTTTTTGGTTTAAGTCACACAATTTACAAAGGGGGTCGATTCTTTTAGAATTTCCCCATCGACAAATATTTGCGTTTATCTGTAAAACCCCATATCTATAATGTAGATATGCGGTTTTAGCCAAGGGTGGTTCAACGTCATCCATAAATTGTTCAAATAAAGGGGTATCCTTAAATTGCAGAAACTTGTGAGTTAAGGAACCAGTAGCACGTTCATATACATTAATATTCACATAGTTCCAATAAGCGGATTTTACTAATTCTTTACAGGTTACTAACGAGGTAATTGACGTATTCGGTGTGTTCCAAAAGTTTGAAAGGCCTATTTTTGTGAGCCAAGTAGATATATGCTGCAACCACTTGATTGAATTAAAAGTGTCCAGTTCCCTGATTTCCAGCAGGCCTGCTCTATAGTCAACGAGTTCCGGGGTAGACCATATTCTTACCCAATAGATCAATGGCCTCAACCAACACAAGTAGTCTGTGCGTTTTAGATTAATGTCTAGATAGACAGGCACTAGAGGCATTCTTACTGACACTTTTAGTAGGCGTCTAAAAAACGCATTCTCATCGGTGGAAAATTTATAATTAGAATGAGGCCCCCAAATCTCGGCCCCATACAAGGCTGCAGATTGCGCTTTAGCTTTAAACACTTCAATTGCAGGAGTTATAGCTTTTGAAGTACTCCCTCCATGAGTTTTTAAAATGGGGAGAGAGTTATGCTTAAGTGTTAGCCTACTTTTTTCTATTTGGTGTATCCAAGACATTTTACTGTCGAGTCTGATGCCCAAATAATCAAAAAATTCCACATACTCCAATTTGGTATTATTTAGAGCCAGGTTCTTTTTAAAAGTTTTAGGGGGGTTAATGGCCATATACTTGGTTTTAGATGAATTGATTTCTAACCCCTTTGACTCGCAATAACTTTGAAATTGATTTATTAGATTTTGCAAGCCTTTTGGTGTTTGTGATATTAAAATGGTGTCATCCGCAAATAACAGTGCTGTAATGGCCTCATTACCTAGTTTAGGGGAATCATGATTACATTGAGCCAAGTATGGGGGGATATCATTTACAAAAAGTGAAAAAAGGGTCGGGGCCAACACGCACCCTTGTCTTACACCCCTTTTCACAGGTATGGCTTGGGTGATTTCGCCATTTCTTCCCCACCTTACTTTAGCAAAATTATCAGTATGAAGCTTTATTAGGTTAACCAGCAGTTCATCAGGGACTCCCATCTTCTTTAAAGTATCCCATAGTAGGGAACGTGGGACAAGATCAAACGCTGAGCGTAAATCTACAAATGATACATATATACTGCACTTCTTTAGTTGGATATATTTCCAGCAGATACACATAAACCTGTAAACCTGATCCACAGTGCTTGTCTTAATTCTGAATCCTGCTTGATATTTTGAGAGGATTTTAAATTCCTCTATCCAAGTTAAAAGTCGGTTTAAAATATGTCTGGCAACATTTTTTTGTAAAATATCAATTAAACTAATTGGTCTGTAATTACCTGGGTTATAGCGATCCCCTTTTTTGTAAATAGCAACTATTTCTGCCCCCTTCCATGATTCGGGGATCGGGGTTCCCAACCAGATGGAATTACACAAAAAGTTTATATAAGGGCACCATACATCAATGTTGTGAGTGAATAAGTCCCCGGGTAATTTATCCGGGCCTGGTGCCTTACCCGCCTTAATTGCTTTTATTGCGCACAAAGTTTCCTCCATACTAAATTTAAGTGGATTACTACACTGGGGTTGGTCAATCCAAGATAGTTGCGCTCTGGGGTCACCTCGGCCGAATCATATAATTTTAAAAAATGATCAAACCAAGTTTTTTCATCTAGGAAGAAATCCCTATTGGAGCTACCTGTTTTGTTATTTTTAGCTATCAGGCTCCAAAAGGTACATTGGTCATGTTTCCTGGCGGCATTTAGAAGGTCCTCCCAGATTGAATCACCCCATTCCCTTTTTGCATTATACAGGAGTCTTTTATATTCATGTCTGCACTCTCTAACCCTCATCTGGTCCTTGGTTTTCACAGCAACAATTAAGTTATTTTTGGCTAAGCGACACTGTTTATTGAACCAAGGTGTCTCTAATTCCAGCTGCCGTCTTACATTATCTTTTTTTTTACTCCAAGTTTTACTTAGAAGGGGGAGTAATGACTCTACCAAGTGGTAATGCATTTTAAGGACATCATGAGATCCCAACCTCACGTTATCATATAAGGGGATGATATCTGAGAAGGTATTATAAATACCCAAAATCGTATCTTCTTTTCCTAGAATGTATGGCCACTTTATAGCTTTCCTGTTGTTAGAGACGGCAACCTCTGCCACCTCCCTGCTAGATTCGGGCTCATCATTTGGTGTAAGATATAGTTCCGATGACATCCCCAGTTGTAAGGGAAAATGATCGCTCTCTGGTCTGATCACAACCTTGAAATCCGACAACAGATACCATAGGTTGATTGTAATCAGCATAAAGTCAATCAATGATTTGGACGACCCCTTACTATATGTAAACTTATCTGGTTTGTCAGAATCTAGTCGCCAGGATAGGTGAAATCCAGTGGCACAGTAAGCCTGGGACCCACATCTGGCCATACCCGGCGCACTTAGGGCGAGAGAGCAAAAGACACACAATTGATGGACGGAATGCAGAACAAATCAAAACATTCACCCCCAGTCAAGAGATCAGGGTTGGTGGCAGTCGTGATGCTTTACCTCTCGGTCCTGATGCTCTCTGCCAATTCACTTGTGCAATTTTGGAAAAAAAGTGATTTTTTTTTTGCTCATGCTACTAAGAGTGGCTTTATCATTTTGTTTGCCCCAAATCCTACCCTTTATGCACCAAACAATAAAACATAGACTAAACAGAAGAAGCCCGCACTTTCTTGCAGAGTAAACTCTTGACATCAGCTTTTTCCAGCTATCCAGGTGCAGCGCAGGGGAGGTGAGTCAGCTCGCCCTACCTGTTATGAGTAATACTTGTTGATGTCTTCACGCTGTTCCCTCGGTTTGTATTCACAGTTGGCACTCACACATATTCTTCATCACTTTTTGCAATAAAGATTATATTACATAGGTGGATCTTCCTGACAGTACATTTTTATAATGGGGGACGTCTTCACAGTGGATTAAAAATTAACTACAGTGAAAAGTGTGTCTTGTTAACGTTTACTACAAAACCCAATAAAGTCAGTTTATAAAAAAATAACTACAGCTATATATGATAGGGCACTAAATATACCAACAGTTTCATTTTGAACACTTCTGTTTAATATAAGAGCTCGCAGTCACAAGCCTGCTGATGGAGATAATGGATGTGGTCTGAAATTCTTCAAATTGTTCCTTAAAGAGATTAAATACAACAATGGAGGATCAGTAGTCTGTGTGATATTTGTGAAATCCTAAAAGGACCAGACGTTATGGTGTTGCAAGTGGGTCGTGTTAGACTACACAAGAATGTACCATTGCTGTGACTACTCTGTTTAGTTCTCTTGAATATTTGACATTTATTTTGACATTTATTAAGCGCACAGCTACATAGATGTTGACAGCAGGAGGTCAGGTGGTGTGAAGGTGTGAGAGTATGAAGAGGATCTATGTGCGTCTCTGTATCAATGGGATTTCCATTAGGCAAATGTTTGCAGAGAGATGGTTATGAACACCTCCTTTAGGCATGGCTCGAGTTGGAGTTACATGCAGGTACACAGCATCTCCCCACTCTTTTCACAGGGTGGACGCCGTCCCCCCTGCCAAGAAGTTGGGCCCTACATAAATATGTGGAACTTGTCCCGGTGTAATTTTTAGACACCAGGACACGTTAAGCCGCACCTGCATATTACCTGCTTTCCATTACCAGCAGCAGCATGCAGGCAACGAGAGAGCTTTTTTAGGTGAAGCCTAGCGCAGCGTGTATGTGCTGCTCTAGGGAACATCCTCTTGGAATCACTCCAGACTTTCGCTAAACTCATGCGTGTGGCTTTTTATTTTCCACACATTCTATTGGCCTTTGCATGTGGCTTTCAAAAATGAAAGCACGCAATTGGTCAAAGGCGGGTGCATGTCCCACCTTTTCTGTAAATGTTCACTCCCATGGCCTCCAGCTGTCGGGAGCGAGCAACGGCGCGCAGGGTGCCATCTGTTGGGGATCATGTTACAAATTAGCCGGTCGCTTTCACTTTAGCTGCTGCGCAGCCGCGCTTGTTGCACTTCTTTTGGTGTTTGCTCTTTGGGAAGGCTTTCCTCACGCACAGCACATGCTCTGCCACTGCTGTATCTGAGTCAAACTGAAATCGGCGCTGCCTTACTTTAAAATGGCATCTGCAGAGGACATAATGCCTTGTGATAACTCCAGGCCATCTCAAACAGCCAGTCCCTCGCCAGGGTATCCTTTCCTATGCTGCGTCCCCCCTCTGACTCTACTCAATGGAAATCTACTCTCTGTGTTCTTCTTCTGGATTCTTGACTTTGGTGACTTTTGTGCATCCTGTCATTTTTTTAGAGATGGTCTCCTTCTATACTAAAGACCCGGACCCGCCATTTTGTCTGACCTTTGTTCCGTTCCTTCTTCCCTCACGACTCCTCCTGATGACCCTTGATCGTTTTTCTCTTTTTGCTGGACTGCCTTAAATATATATATATATATATATATATATATATATATATATATATATATATATATATATATATATATATATATTGTATTTTATAATTGTCCAAGCCTAATTGCTGTTAAAATGTAATCCTATGTGACTTTACTATTTATATATGTAGAACTCTAACCACTAGTATATATAGTAGACCTTTGTACTTACTACCAATCCTATGTGATTTTAGAGTTTTTCTGTTTGTATCTCTTCCTTGAGTGACTTTACAACTTGTACATGCTCAATTTATTTTCCTGTTTTTATCTCTTCCTTGAGTGACTTTACACTTTGTACATTTGCAATTGTTTCTGTTTGTATCTCTCATGCAACTCATGTAAGCCAAAGTCCTTATGTAACACAACTGGTTCTTTTGTAAAGGGCTCTGACATTTTCGGGTAATGTGTGCGTTATATAAAATCGCATTAAATAAAATCTACACTCCCACCCGTTCATCTCTCTCCTTCCCCACCAGTCCGTGCCCACTTTTGGAGCGAGGAGGTGGACAGTGACTGCGGGACACTGCGCTTCATGTTTTTTAGGGTATACTTTACAGATTACGCTACAGGAACACAACATATAAAGCTGTGCATGCGTAGCGACCTTGGATTGGTTACTTAAGGTTTTGTCACGTGTTTCGCCAGAAAAGATTTTCACTGAGTGACTTTGCGTGTTCTTTTCAGTAAGGAAGCTGGAAGTCCTTGATAAGTCGTGTGAGTAATTTATACATCTGTAGCTGGAATCACTCCTGGGTGCTGAATTTCTCAAATCAATCTTGCCTATGTCAACCGAGGGCCACTTGTATGCAAGTGGGCTACGGCCAGCTGACCCGCGTCTTCAGCCTATTCTGAAAAAAAATATTTGCCGCACTGCAATGGTTTACTGGCACAACTTATTCCAAAAGCTTCACTTTTTACAAAGCGCTGTTGAATAATTTACAATCAATATGTTGTGAAAGTGTAAAATTAATAAATAAATGTATATTAAACTATTACAAACCTTTTGCCCACCTTCTTAACATCCGTTTAAGCTCTCTCCTAAGGTCTATCCTGTGTAAAATGGCCATCCCATAATACACCATTCAGTATGTGCCTGCTGTCTTTTATTTCAATAAACAACAGCCTTGTTTCAATAGTCATGTTCTTATGATCCTCAAGGCGTCTTGAATACTGACTGAGACAATTAACAACTCCGCAAGTAGGGGAGCCTGCGTTCATGTTACATTTTATTGTTTGCTGTTACTGATTTATTACGAAGCAAATAATGCTCTCTGGACATTTTAACAGCTACTGCACAACAAACTACTGCACTTACCAAACTTCTTCACACGCTAAACAGACTTTTATTTACTGCTCCTCTTTCTGCTTTCTTGTTCCTCAGATCTGCATGAGAACAAATTGTCAACCAATGAAACATTGAAAAATAGGATTCTCTGAGGTCTACAACTGAGCTAAAAACACTAGCAAAGCCATTGGTCTACCTAAACACCTATAAGGTTCCAAATGCGAGAGCTATTGGCTATGCCAATGCTTGTTTCATCTCCAGCTGGGCCGAAGTTAATGGGCCATCCGGTCTCCTTTTGATGTATATGCTGACTGGGGTCCGCCTGGAACCTTACATTTAAATGCAAATGCCACAGAGGGTCCAGGAAAGACATGGCTTGGCAGTTCGGACTGGACTGTTCCCATGAGGCACAGGGTCAAGGCTGATTTGCATATGGCCATGTCTGAAGTGGGGTGGTGTGGAGTGCAAAAAACGATGGATTTAGGCCCAGATCTCTGTACTGGGGTGAATGTATGACATTGTTCTGCATTCTGTCCATCAACTGTTGTTTTTGCAGAGGGAAACAAAGGTGCACAGCTTTCCTTATCTTCACAGGTACTTAAGAGAGGCGTGCTTTTGCCTTTGTTCTCTACCTGTATATGAATGCAGACACTGTAAGACTGTCAGATGGGTTAGTCTCTCCCAGTATTTACGCAAATAATTTAAATAGCACTATTTTATATCTTTTATAGAGCTACGTCGTGACCTCATGAGGTCATTTGCTTATTGTCTTACTTGGTCAGTCCCCCCACTTCTTTTTATAGGACTTTAGGTATATGAGACCCAACAGATTGGGGGCGGTTGAGAGTGAATACGAGTCTAGTTTGTGAAGAGCATTTCTACGGTCACATTTTGGCTTACTCCAGCCTGGACACAGAAGGATCACTTGACTTCAGGTGACATTCTGCCACCTGCAGGTAGAAGTGTCCCTGGGACCAGTATTGTCATGCCCTGTCAACCCCGGACCCAGTAATGATGGGCTCAGATACACAGGGCCTTCCAGACACTACAGGGGCTATGGTGGGCAACAGCACAGCCTGACTCCTGCCCGATGTCTGTAGTAGCACAGGGGGACAGAGAATGTTCTCCTCGAAAAGGCACAAGCCTCCCCCACACTCCCCACCCAACCCCTCACCTGCCCTCTTACTATCACTTTCTACCTACTCAGGTAACAAAAAAACCACGGTAGAGAAACTGTTATCTCTGGGCCAGTGCCCTTATTCCCTATTCAGGGGAGAAATTTACATCCAGCGGGCTTACACGTGGGGATAGCAGCTGCAATCGGGAATTTGGGTCCCACAGTATCTCTCCACCAAAATCCTCCAAATTCTTAACGAGGGCCATAGTCATCAACATACTTAGCATTTGTTGTCAATGGGTGCAGAGAATCAAGATTTAGGATTGAGGAGAATCTTTACATACTAATGAGCACACATTAAACACAGCAGAGATAAATCGGCATATAAAAAAAATATATTGCATCAAGGTAAAGCAATGCACGCATGGACGTTGCTGCAAGAGACAACGTAGCGTGCTGGGGTGCCTGCTGCCCATCGACAGCAGTGACGTAGGCTGCACCGCGGTGTTTACCACAACCCACGCTCCCGAGGTACACGCTGCTCTTTCCCATCGCCCCAGCCGCGGCAGCTGGCAGGTGTGTGGTGGCAGTTGCGAGCGCGGCTTTACGGCCCTGCATACTATTACGGTTTGTATTGGTTTCTCCGATAAGAGCCCATGAGAATCTGTTTACAGCTCTGTCTCTGGAGATGGTCCAGTGTTAACATATCTCTAAAGATAACGCTATCGTGCATTGTATGAAAACAGTGACACTGACTGCAACTGTGTGTGTGATTGCCAGAGAGTTCTCGTGCAGCGAGCATGCCTGCACGTCCCCGAGGGGCTCTTACAACGCGCAGCACTGAGGCCAGCGTGTTATGCGTTGTCCTCCTCTTGCTACGTCATGTCAAGCATTTTAATTTCGCTAATACCCAGAGGGGATGTGAGCGTGCGTGGTTTTTACGCTCTGATGCCCACACGCCATCAGACCGACATGCTTACATCAATACGTTGCGTACAGACTGACGAATTGAAATCAATGTTTGGGATGGGATGGGGATCAATGAAAGGGCATATTTACAAGCTCCTGACGCCAGCAGAGCATCACTTTTTCTGATGCTCCGTTGGCGTTGCACCATTCCCCATATTTACAAGGTGGTACTAAGCCACTTAATATGGCTTAACGCCGCCTTGTAAATATGACCCTTTCCACCACAGTCTGGTGTGGCAAAGGCGTTCCACTGCAACACCCGTTGCGTTTTGACGCAGCCCCACATTTACATGGCTGGGGCAGTTCCAAAAACGAAGGCCAGGTAATTCCTGGTCTTAGAATGGCGATACGAGGAGAAACTCTTAATTTTTCCTCGTTTTTGCTCTTTTTATGCTGCATTCTGCAGCACATATAGAAAGAACAAATTGCTATTATAAATTATTTATGTGCATGAAGGTCCCTTCCTGCACATAAACAATCGCCCCTGCAGTGCAGGCACCCTTGCAACATGACGCAAGGGTGCCTGGGCGATCGCTAGGCAGCTTTTTTAGTGCCGGCGCTAGGGGAATCAGTGGTGCACAGCATTTTTGAAAATACAGTGCATCCCTGCATTTTGAAAATGTCAGAGAGTGGCGTTGCCAAATTTGGCGCAACACAGCGCTCTGGCATTTCCTTGTAAATATCGCCCAATGCGTTTGAAAAAGCATTCCCCGGAACTGAACTCCAAATTAGAACAAGCAATTCCCAGCAAAACCTTATGTAACGGAGGGGCGGCACTGCGAACTAATCAGCTGCAGGGCATTAGAAGACATGCACCTAAAACACTTCCCAAGAAATATCAACGCCTGTAAAAATCAAGAACTGATACATGAAATCTGACTTATCTTCACAGGACTTGGATGCCTTAAAACCAGGCCAGTGACACTCTGCATCGAGACAATCGTCTGCTAGTGCCTCCGAGGCAGCAGGACACCCCTTTCCATATGTAGCCTCAAGTAGAAGCTCATGTACAAAACTGGATGAGGACATCATTGAAAAAATCTATAGCTCAACCAGAGTGTCACAACAAGCTGAAAGAGCTGGGCCAATTAGAATCTGCATTGACATGTGCCTCCCCAACCTGGCTATCACAAGGAAAAGAGACCTGCCACTTACAATCAACAATATTCTAGAGGAACTGAACGGGGTTAAATAGTTCTCCAACTTGGTCATCCAGACAGAGTACCACCAGCTCCCAATTCAAGAATCTAGCTGGTACATCACAGCGTTTTCCACCGATGTATGCCTCCAATGTTACAGTTTACAGACATTTGGCATCTGATCTGCAACCGAAAGGTTTCTGAAAATGATACTAGAAGCCCTGGGAGGGAAGGAAGGATTCATTCTGATGACCACCACCAACACCATAGACTGCGAGCAGCCCTCCAGAGGATATCTGGCTGTCACTTACCTTTGCAAAAGGACAAAGGGCAGTTCATACTAAGGACCATCTACATTCTTTTAGATATGTGTTTTTGGATCCATCAGAAGACAAACAGGCACCTGGCCCGCTTTAAAATACCGTAGAGCTCTGACATTTTATCCGCAGGACTACCTACTGTGGGGCGTTTACCCCTAATCCGAACTAGTATTTGACTTCAGATCATGTAAACAGGGGAAGGTTCTGCTACAAGGAAAATCTCCTGAGGTGTCAGGTCATGTTGCATTTGCCAGCCAAGCTCTCACTGACACCAATTCATGGTAGTCTTGGACTGAATGGAAAGCTTTGGTAATCAATTGGGATATAAACACTGGCACATATATTTATTTTGACAAGAGTTTAGCGTCATCAGAGAGCCAAAGCTACTTTTACCTCTATTTTGGGGAACAGCACCTAATACTTGACAGCAGTGAGCTCTACAGGTTAAACAATAGAAATTCAACGTTTAATACTGTCTGGATGGCCATAACCCTGTAGAAAAACTTCTCTAACACACATAGAGACCATCTATAAAGTTGGAAGATCACCTCACTGCTATCACAAAACAACACATCAACTTACTGGTCCAAGGGCCTGCTCAAAGGTCAGAAGCCTCGAAGAAATCAAAGAGGCCACTGACAATGATGAATCCTCCAGATCTCCATTGGCAAGGAAACAAATAATTTATGAAAATTGCTAGTGAGGCATTGAGACTCAGCTGGTCCTCCACTCACTATGCTGGGTTCACAATATTTGTGTGACTGGAGAGACATTGTCCTTGAAGGAAACCCTTTTGTTATACCATGATCACTGATGATAGAAAGCTACAGAAAGCGCATCACAAACACCACTGAATGTTAAAGACGAAAACAAGACTTTTCAAAATCATTTGGGGCCAGATGTAGGAGCCAAAATACCGGTCGGTAACGGCCAATTTCGGCCGTTACCGACCGGTATTCAGTATTTGGCATGTAGGGGCCCTATTTTACTGATTCGGTAAATTTACAGAATCGGTAAATTTACCGAATCGGTAAAATACCGAATCGGTATTTTTACCGATTCGGTAATTTTGAGATGTAGGTGGGACTCTTCTGAGTCCCACAGGCCTTACCGAATCAGTATTTTACCACCCAATCCAATTGGGTGGTAAAATACTGATTCCAGGTGTGCATGCATATGTGTGCATGCACACCTATGGCATGTGACAGACAGACATGCCCTTAGGGCATGTCTGTGTGCCACATGTCACACATGCCGAAATCGGGGTGCTAGAGGGTGTCAAAGTGACACCCCCTGCACCCTTGCAACATTCGGTATTTATCGAATCGGTAAATACCGATTCGGTAATGCCCATTGATTCCTATGGGCTTCAATGCCCATAGGAATCAGGAATCAATGGGTATTACCGAATCGGTATTTACCGATTCGGTAAATACCGATTCTTACAGAATCGGTAATTCAATTACCGATTCTTCCTAAATCTCCCCCCTTCTATTTTACCGATTCATAAATACCGAATCGGTAAAACTCGGTATTTATGAATCGGTAAAATATACTTACCTACATCTGGCCCTTGGTTCCCTTGAGGAAGACCGGTTCCCTTGAGGAAGACCTCTTCAGTGGCTGTCACCTCTCTTAAGCCACAGAAAATGCTAAACTAAGTTTTGATCTCTGTTTCATGACAGATAGCTGGCAACTATCGCTATTAGTGGTTTCCTGCACCAAGTATGCAGTTATTGGAATTGCGTTGTCCAAGGCATTTAAGTTGGTCAAGCACAAAGGTAGAAAAGATGGTAGAAGCTTATGGTCTCTTTAGAGTCCTAAAAATAGACAATCTGCACCCTTTTCAAGGCAATGGATTTGAAGGATATCTGGAAGCTCTCAACATTGAACCTAGAAAAGACAGCTGAGGTTGACTCCAAGCCCCCACTGAAGCTGAATGATTCATGTGCACCTTGAAGAGAACCGTACACATAAGTGTAGAGCAAGAGGAAAAAAGTAATTGAACAACACACAACTTTCTCTTAACCTATCACAACACTCCGCACTGTACCACCAAACGTGTCCCTGTACCCATGTAATTTGAGTGAGCAGTCAGACACCTGTCCATTGGTACCCAATTTGGCCCACAGGATCAACCCATTGGAAAACTCCAAACGATGAAGACCTTCAACGAATGTGTGAGCTAGCCTCAGCAAAAGCGCACAACTCCCTTCACTCAAAACCAGTGATCAAGTCCAAGATTACCACCCCAGAAGGAAGTGCCAAATGCTGTTCAAATGAGGTCCCTGGGCAGTGGCTGTCAATGATAACTGTTGAACACAATCAGGAGAAGGTGACTAAAAATGCACCAGTGTTGAAGCACTTTACGATGCACTCTCTTATTTAGTTCTCATAGCACCTTAGTTGCGCTCGGTGATAAATAACTAAGACATACACAGCAGACACCTTTATTTCCTCATAGCTCATCTGTTATGGTTGTTCGAATATTCACACGTAGAACATGGTTCTCATATTGCACATGTCAAGGAAGGTGTAATAAAAGGACATCAGAAAGTAATAAAGAAATGGGCAGCAAATTCTTTAAAGGCAAACAAAATGGAGTTTTCTGTGTCGTGGAGGATAACATATCCAGAGTATGTACATAGGCTACAGATTTCAACCAGTCTGCGTATTTTGGTGGATATGTCTGAATCCATTTTTTAAAAATATTTCCCTGCTTGCTAACACAATCAGATAAACAGTAATTTACCCTACTTCAGCTAAAGTTTGCTGTAATTTGCCTAATTTTTCCATAGTCCAAAAGGATCACTGGCAGAATATCGGAGCAACGAATATTGTGCCGATAGAATGTCATGTCAAAAACATCGAGGTGACAAATGCAAAAACAACAATTGATGGACAGAATGCAGAACTAAAAAATCGAGGACCAAAATATCGAGAAGATAAGTGGAAAGTATAGAGTTACTATTCCTAACTCCACATCTACATACCTTGAAGATATATATATATATATATATATATATATATATATATATATATATATATATATATATATATATATATATATATATATATATATATATATATATATATATTACCTACTGGCGGTCGCCAGTAAGTAGTTATAGTTAGGACCTAGTTTCTATAGGAAATCCACAACATTCTATTTGGAATAACTTTGACATCGGTGGACGAATCTTCATTTCTCCAAGAAAATGGCCTGCTCGGTTCCGCTCCTTCCCTGAAAGTTTGGGGGTGATTCGTCAAGCGGGGGCTGAGAAAAAGGGGGTCCCAAAACGTGTTTTCCCCATGCAATTTTCCATAGGGACCTTTAGCCCGGGCTACAGCCCGAACAGCTGAACTGAATTACACGAAATTTGGCAGAGAGGTAGAGTTCTGTTCGCAGATTGTGCTTTTTGTTAAATGGTGTAAATCTGTTCAGTAGTTTCTGAGAAAATTGCAAGTAAAATCATAGCAATATCGAGAGTCGGAGTTCAGTACGCGTACTGAAATCTGTTCAATTACGAGCGCGAGCTGTATGCTGATTGGTTGTGAACTGTCTGTCAACACTCGAAACCAGGAAGTGTTGGCGGCCATCTTGTGCCTCGCTAGAACCGAGTCACAAGAAAACAGTAAAACAAAGTTGAGAAATAAGGGAAGGGGTAGGGTAGAGACATTCTGACCCTCTAGGTTTGCTCAGGGGGTTGTACATGGATGTTTAGGCTCTATTTTGTATTTTATTTTTTTAAAGAAAAATCGCGGCGTACATGCATGTAAATACCTACAATTACAAGCAGGAGTTGCATGCTGCATGCTGATTGGCTGTCAATACTCCAAACCAGGAAGTGTTGGTAGCAATGTTGTTTGTTGGGAGAGCAGAGTCATAAGAAAACAGTAAAACAAAGTGGAGAAATAAGGAAAGGGGGCAGGGTAGAAACATTCTGAGCCTATAGTGCCTATAGTGTTGGTCAGGGGTTGGTACATGGATCTTTAGGCTAAATTTTTATTTAGGCTCAATTTTTATTTAAAAATAATAAAAAATGGTTGGGTACCCGTGCAGTACTTGTACGCGGTGAGAAAGGGGAAAAAAAAGTAGAAGTCCATTTTATTCATTAAGTTCATAATATGCCGCATCGTTTCGTGCCCTGCATGGCATTTTGCGATGCAGGGCGCGGTACGAAATTCGGGGCATATTATCAAGGACCGGTGTTAAAATTATCGACGTTTTATCGTATTCGTAGCGTATGCTGAGAATGATTAGCAGTAAAAACTATGGTGCGATCACTCTCTCACTGTCAAATGAGAGCACAGGGCGCGCTATGAGAACAGTTAGAAGGGGTCACTTATTGGAGATCCGATTGTGGCTTATTGTGCGATGTTAGCAGGCATTGCTTACATGATTACGGTAACTGAGCGTGTGGTTTGATTAAAAAAAAGTTGTGTTAACTCCTCTGCATGGGAAGCTGGATGTTTCCATCTGGCTGTAGATTTCGACCTTGAAAGCAGAGTCAACCAAATGAGTCGTATAAGAGCGCTATTGTCTCAAAAAGAGGTCGCTCTTACATCTACTACAGAAACATTTGTCCTTCATGCAGCAAACACAGACGTGCCGTGGAATTTTAGGGAGTTAATTTAGACTATCTTTAATGCGTCCTGGAGTAGGGGGTTATCTTACTTTTTTAATATGATAAGAATTAGTCTTGTGACTTCTGTAGAAAGTATATTTGGTGTCTTGTCGGTGTTTTTTCATTGCATTTTTTGCAGCATCTTTGGTGAATTGTGCAGCATCTTTGGTGAATTGTGCTTAATGCTCACATTAGTTGCCGGTGTGCTTGTATTAATTTGTTTACTTAAAAATGGATGCACATCTTGCAGCAGACAACATTATTTCTCGGTTGTTGCTGGTCCGCAAACGAATGCTTAGTTACTATGGCGCGCTGCCTCTTGCAACGTTGAGTGCAGCTTATGGATTATCGTTTCGATTCTCCTTTTTCACATGCCTTCAGCCTGTCTTCCATTGCCTGAGCTGCTATTTCGACTGGGCCCTGGATTTGTGTCTCTGCAGTACGGTGTCTCCCAACGCGGATTATGACCAGTTGATGAGTCCTTTAGTGGTTCATGAGGTGCTCTGTTCTGGCGGCGGGATTATGGCCTTAGCAGTAACACATGGAATGATGGGACGTTGGAATGTTTTTTCAGCGGCGCTTGAGTTCTTGGCACACAGTTACATTGAAGATGACCCGAGTTTTCCTCTGATGGTGATAGAGGCTCCGATTGTTGAGGAACATGTATGTTCATTCCCACTATTGAATTGGATGGCTGAAATGTTTTCAGATGAGAACAATGACTTCCTGTTGGAGGCTGTTGCTACATACTGTGCTTACACGCTGTTGGATTAAGACTCTTTGACTTTTCTGCGTATTCTTTATTTTTTAGCTACTGCTTTCTATCAAAGAGCGAATAACTTTTTTTTGGAAATGTGAACTTGACTCTGGTTTTTAGTCTTGGAGTCTGCGTTTCTAAGTGGCACACGTTTATATCACGTGCTTTGATGAAGAAAGGGTGCCCTGGGGCTGAGGCTTTCACTCACATCCTGTTAAGTTAGCATGGGTTTATTAGAAGCTTAGACGCTATTTTTGCTTTCCTGCTCTGCTTTGCACGTGACACATACTTGTTATATTGTTTAGAGAAGGCTGAGTATTTTGTTTTATATGAGAATAACTTGGTATGCTAGATTTGTAAAGTGCCTCGCTAGTTTTGTGTGTATAGTGGGAGCATGGAACATCAAAGTTCTCTTGAATACTGTGTCTGCTCTGAATGATCCTCGGAAGTTCGAGCCAAAATACATATGCAGTTGTGTGCACCTTTGATACTTTCGCTTTTCATAATGCATTGTGGAGGGAAAGTTACACAAGGTTGGAAAACATTTAAAACTTGATAGTTTGTGGAGCACTGAATGTTATCTATTACTGCTGAGTACCAGACGTATGGGTCTGACCATGTAATCCTATGAGACTTTCTGTAGTTATAAACTAATCTCGTAGGTAGGGAGGTTGAAATGTAGGTATATTTTAAATTTGTTTACCTTTAGTATTATATGATGCTTTTTCCGTTTATATCTTATAGAATAGTAACAATGCTGACAACCTTGTTTGTGATAATATGTTTGGTTGTATTATCTAAGGTTCTGTGCATGAGATTTTGGCGTTAGAAATAAACATTTCAAAGTTGCACGTTTCTTTATTTACATCTTGTATTGGACTGGTGTTAGAGCATAATGAAAGAGTGCTATTGTTATCCACGTTACTTCATGTAATCTAAGTGGCATGTTCTGGGTTGACTAGTCGCTGGTGTTTTTGTTGTAGGGCAGAGGTTCCCAAACTTTTGACTCCTGAGGACCCTCCATAGAGTCACCACTGGAAGCTGGGGACCCCCAAGCAATTTGTAGGATTTAAATTTGAAACGTTAAAACCGTAATTCGGAAAAAATTAACACATATGTGCACACAAAACAAATACTGAAATAACTAATGATTTTAGTGGCATATTTACAAGCCCTATCACCATGGGAACATCACTTTCTGAGAGTTTTCTGTGGCGATAGGGGCTTTGCCTTATTTACAAGGCAACGTTAAGCCACTTAACATGGCTTAACGGTCCCTTGTAAATAAGAGTCCCTTTGACACAATGCTTAGCATGAAAGTGGTGGGCAGTGCGTGTTGTGGTGGGCGTTTCCTCTGCGACACCCATTGATTTTGACACTGCCACCTATTTACAAGAGCAGCGTAAATGGGAAGCAGCGCCAAAATTAAGGCCAGGGAAAACCTGGTCTTAACTTGGCGAAACAATGAGAAATGCTTCATTTCTCCTCGTTTTTGTAAAACGGCTTGGATTGTTTATGTTCAGGAAGGCGGCCCTTCCTGCACATAAACAATCTTTTAAAAAAAAGACATTTTGTAACTTCCATGTGTGATGCATTAAGCAGTACACATAGAAGTGACAAAATTACATTTCAATATTGTTTAGGTGCAGGAAGGGGGACCTTCCTGCACATAAACAATCTTCCTTTATTAAATGTAGCGCCAGTGCAGGGGAAATGCAGAGCTGCACCATATTCTTGTAAATATGGTGCAGCCTTGCATTTCTGAAGTAGTAGAGTGTGTTGTGAAGGCAAGGAGGCTGGTCTGGAGAAGCATAAACTTAAGGAGTGCTGGTCTAGAGAAGCAAAAACTCAGGTTTCAGAACATAAAACAGTGGTTAGCATTGACTTTAACAATAAAAATGTATTTCCACCCAAAGAAACCTTTTTAGAAGCATCAGGATACTGAAAGACTGAAAAGTAGCATGTCACTAACTTGTACCTTGCAGTTTGCAAGCAGTTGTTTGACGACAGTTTTTTGGTCACTGTCCTAGATTACGATTATCACTTATGAACTGCAGTGTAACAAAAGAATCTGTGTGACAAAAGCAGTAACCCACTGACCGATGCATATCAAATACTGTTTTTTAAAATGTATGGTACAGTTCTTTGTAGTTGGCATATTAACCCTCTGTGTTACATTAGTTCAGTCACAGCTGTCACTGGACAAAACTCTCATGTCTCTCCAGTAGGGAAATCAATCACTGTTGTTATCTTGACATTTTTATTGTTCTTTGAAAACTGGTAATAAAACAAGATAGTTTGCAGTGCTTTTAAAACTGCTGCCTGCGGACCCCCTGGGAATGTGTGAGGGACTCATGGGGGTCCGCGGACCACAGTTTGGGAAACTATGCTCTAAGGCGAACAACGAATGAGTCACTGATTGCTAGTCTGGTAGGTTGTTTGTGTAGTAAGGTGGGGTTTGGAACACCGTAATACACTGAGGTCCTAAGTATTTATGCACAGTTCAGTGTATGAGCAGAATTCCTGGAACAGTAGTTACAACAAAAAGGCTCGATAAAGGTCTTGCACTTTGAATATGAATATAAAATAGAAGAATAGTTGATAATCACAGTTAAGGAATGCAGCAATTAGATGTGTCTATGTGTGGATGATGTGTACATTGAGTGGAAGATGAAAAACTTGGAAAATTAGAGAGGTTGTAGAGATGTAAACTTTCCATTTCTTTGTAAAGGAAGTCGGTGTTTAGTTTTCCAGTGCATATATGTATTCACTGAAAAAAACATAGGTTTCAGGCACGCTATAGTCAGGAATTAGCATTTAAAAAACTTTAGAAATTCACTGAAAAAAACATAGGTTTTACACACGTTATATTTAGGAATTAGCTCTTAAAAAACCTTAGAAATTCATTGAAAAAAAATAGGTTTCACACACGTTATAGTTAGGAATTAGCATTTAAAAAACGTTAGAAATTCACTGAAAAAACCATAGGTTTCACACACGTTATAGTTAGGAATTAGCATTTAAAAAACCTTAGAAATTCACTGAAAAAACCATAGGTTTCACACACATTATAGTTAGGAATTCAAATTTAAAAAACCTTAGAAATTCACTGAAAAAACCATAGGTTTCACCCGTGTTATAGTTAGCTGGACATTTCTCTCATACAAAACCATTGAAATTCCCCCGTTATAGTTAGTTCAGCTAACTATAACTTGCGCACCCCCAATGCACTGCTGATGACATCACATATTACATCACTCATGACATGGTCAGTGACATCACTGAATACATCATCCAGGGAATGTGTGTCTTTCTGAAAAATAAATATGTTTTATATATCTATATCTAAACGTCGATTGAAGAATAAATGGGTAAATAAGTGTCTGAATGGATGTTCTTTTGTAAAAATGATTGCATAACTGACTTATTAAGTGTATCTTAGTGAATAAATGTATTAGCGAGTAATGTTTAAATATGTAAATATCTGTATCAGTGTCTCACTTTGTCTATAAGTGGCTGCATGGGTTGGTGAGCAGCTACATGAGTGTGTATATGGGTTATTAGTTTGTTCTTTGAGTATCAGTATGAGTGTCTGTATAGTTCGGTGAGGGATATTACTTAGCGTATAGATGCATCAATGAGTGACTCACTGTTTGTATGTGTTTTGAAAACAGCATGTGTGCAGCACTGTATGGGTGGATAAGTGTGTATATGGGTGTGTTAGTGAGTAAATGACTGTCTCAATAGTATCTTACTGAGTAACTACATATGTTTTAATCTAGTATATGTCAGTATTGATGTATATAAGTGATTATATATGACAGTGACAGATTAGAAGAGTTCCTGTATAAATAAGTATGTGTTTCTATACCTGATTGTTTAAGAGAGTAAGTATGTGTACGTTTCTGTAGAAATAAGTGTAGTGGTGTGTGTATACCTGTACATGCAAGTAAATGGATATTTGATAGTTTATTTCCATGTGTGAAAATGTGTGTGGATAACTCTATGTATAAGTGTAGGTGTGTAACAGGATGTATATGTGTATGAGTACATATGATGAGTGAGTACATGTATGAGTGACTATAAACAAATACTGCTGGATGAGTGAATGTCTATCTCGATGCTGGAATTACTAAATAAGTTGTTCTAACTGGAATTGGTATCTCAATTGTTTTGAAAATGTTAGTTCCTATTTTTGAATGTGTGTATCAAAGGTAATATTAGGGTGAGAGGAGGTCTGCCACTCTTTCACAAGGATCATGTCATCGGTGATATAATCAATGATGTCATTTGAGATGTCATGAGTGATGTCATGAGTGATGTCACTGACCATGTCATGAGTGATGTATTATGTGATGTCATCAGCAGTGCATTGCGGGTGCGCGAGTTATAGTTAGCCGAACTAACTATAACGTGGGAATTTCAATGGTTTTGTATGAGAGAAATGTCCAGCTGACTATAACACGGGTGAAACCTATGGTTTTTTCAGTAAATTTCAAAGGTTTTTTAAATGCTAATTCCTAACTACAACGTGTGTGAAACCTATGGTTTATTCAGTGATTATATATATATGTATATATATATATATATATATATATATATATATATATATATATATATATATATATATATATATATATTTACGAACTCCGTTCCCCACACGCTGCAGTTTCCCCAGACGTGGGGCAAGAACAGACACGGACCACAAGGTAGTAGATGCCGGTTTATTGCAGTGCTGTCGCCATAACGTTTCTGCTCTCAACGAGCCTTGATCACATGACAACGTGATAATGGTGTTGATTTCTTTTAAAGTGCTAGTGCCACCTTGTAAATACGTCACATGGGCTGGACATAGATAACAGACTAGTAAAATACATATAACGTCATTGATAAAAAGCAAATAAATACTTTAAAACATGACAGTTAAATAAGGCTTTCATGGGGATATAAATATATGTTAAAATAAATTCATACATATATAAATATCAACACTGTTTTTCCCAATAAATTGCTGAAAATATATGTGCAATATACAGCCAACCTGTAAACATAGACTCCTTATGTAAACATTTAAATCACGTGGTATATAAATAAGTACCATTGAATTACTAGTCCTGAGACCAAATTAATCATCAATCACGGGATAAATCCCTATGAATGGATGCCAACCTAAGGGACATGTACCCAAACTTGTGCTTGAAAATAAAGTGCAAAAGTGCTTTGTGCTATGAAGTGAAAATCTAAGAATAAGAATGAATCAGGACTTGTTCCACTGGATCAAACTGAGCCCAGAATTGATCACAGAGGAACCGACCACACTGCTGGTTTTTATGTCAAAATAGCAGCTAAGTACCCGGATAATAATGGCATAGACTAATACTTGAGATTCAGAGACATATGTTAGCTTTAACTAGATACCACAATGTACATCACTTTAGCAGCATAGATAATTTATACAGTACAGTGAGAATATGTGCAAATTGATATTCAAAGTTTTTAAAACCATCCTGAAAGATAAAACAATAAATAACTAGTAAAAGTTAAAAACCGTTTAAGATTCATATATTACAACAATATATTTTGGCATTGTGACTGGGAAGCTTTAAATTTTATATCTGGAGGCCTTAGTGTAAACACGTATACATATCTTCCGTAAGATTTAAACCGTTAGGTTGTTTACTGTCTAATTGGAGAATGTATTTGGTCTCAAGTTTTCTTAATTGGGCCTCTCTGTTGCCTCCTCTTCTGCTTGCACATATCGAATCAATCACATAGTACTGTAGCTGATTGCTATTACTTTGGTGGAATTCTTTAAAATGCCTTGCTACAGGATACGTATTATCCTGATTTGTGATGGCCCTAAGATGCTGTAGTATTCGTTTGTGTACCGGGAGTTTGGTACTCCCGATGTATCGCAGAGCACATGGACACTCGAGAATGTATATGGCAAATTCTGTTTTACATGTAAGGACCTTATTGATAGTATGATCCTTATTGCCAAAACCATCTCTAAAGGTCTTTTTGTTAATGCCATGTGCACAGGCCTTGCAAGTTTTGCATTTAAAGAAACCTTTGTTCGTCTGTCACCAAGAAGTTTTGTCAAGTACTTCAGGACTAGTATCTATTAATTTGTCCTTCATTGAGGGTGCACGGCTATATGTAATGGAAGCCTTACTGGGAAGCAAATCTCCTATTACGACATCCTTCAATACAGTAGGCCAATTTCTATTGATAATCTTACGCAGTTCTGTATGTTGATTGCAAAAGCCCATTATGATTCTAAATGGCTCTATTGGTAAAGCACTGGAACTTGTAGATGCCATCTGGAGATTAGTAGTATCCTGTATAGTGCAATATTTACTAAGCAACTGGGATCGAGTTGTTAACATCGATTTTTGGATAGCCTTCTTGATAGTTTTTTTGGAATAGCCTCTTTCCAAGAATCTAGCCATGCTGGATTCCTGTGCCAACTGAAGCTCTTTGTCATTGCTACATAACCTTCTTAACCGGATCATTTCCCCATAGGGAATGCTTGCAATTAAATGAGCCGGATGTGCACTGCCTGCATGTAGCGTGGTATTACCTGCAGTGCTTTTTCTATATTGGCGTGTTTCAAGACCATTCGTAGTTACAAACACTTCTGTATCTAAAAAGGCTATTTTTTCTTGACTTAAAGTTGCTGTAAACTTAAGGTTACAGGAATTTATATTGATATTGGACACGAATTGTAGTGCATCTATTTCGCTGCCTCTCCAAATTACGAATAAATCATCAATATACCTGTACCAAGTAATCACATTGTCAGCCATGATTTCTTTGTGCTCAACCAAGAGGACCAGTTCCTCCCAAGCTCCCATGTGTAAACATGCGTAGCTTGGTGAGAAACTGGCCCCCATGGCTACTCCCTGGAGCTGTTTGTACAATAAATTATTATACATAAATACATTGTGATGTAGACAGTATTCCAGCATAGCAATCAACATTTCATTATGATTTTCAAACATTTTGTCTCTGCGTGATAGGTAATATTTAATTGCCGCTATACCGTCTTGATGTATAATGCTAGTATATAGCGATGAGACGTCTAGCGCCATCAGCCAATCCCCCTCCTGCCATTCAACATTGCGTAATTTTGATAGAAAATCCCCAGTATCCTGGATATAAGAATCCAACAATTTTACAAAGCCTTGTAAAAAATAATCAATATAGACCGAGGTATTTTCCATCAGACCACCCCTGGCTGAAATAATAGGCCTGCCAGGAGGATTAGTACAATCTTTGTGTATCTTGGGGATGTGATATAATTTCGGAATCACTGGATAGTCATTACAAAGAAATTTGAACTCTGCCTCCGAGAGTAATTTTTTATTTCGCCAACCCCACAGTTTCTGGTGATATTCAATTTGCATGGCTTTGGTGGAGGATGCATTGATGCGTTCATAATGTTCCCGATTGTTCAGTTGAGCATAGGCTTCCTTATCATATGCCGCTTTAGTCTGTAATACAATATTGCCTCCCTTGTCACTAGGGCGTATTACAATATTTTTATCATTACTCAACTTGTTAATCAGCGCTTCATAATCCATAGTCATTTTATCATATTTAAATTTTTTCATGCAGGTTTTACTGTGTAACCTTTTGATTTCATTAGTTACATTTTCATGAAAAATGTCCAAATTGTCTCTTGGCATAATGGGGATAAATGTAGATGGTGGCCTAAAGGGAGTGATTGAATTTGTTATTCTATTTTCACCTCTGCCAGTTGATGCTACATTATCAGTTCCTTCATTATTCCACAGCTCTTCCATTTCTTGTGTCAGGGATTCCCCACTTGAATCTGAGGTATTCGACCGGGGTATGTCATTAGTCGCTTTTAGTAGATGGAATTTTTTTTAATTTCAACTTACGAACAGCTTTATAAATATCAGTTCTAGTGGCAGCATAGTTCATATTTGTTTTAGGTGCATATGACAGGCCTAATTTCAAAATGTTTTCTTCATCTGGTGTCAAAGGTACGGTGGTTAGGTTCACAATAGTAAGTTGGGTCTTATTGTTAGCGTTTATTTCTTGGACCATTGTCCCCTGCCCCTTTTCACATTTTGTCCTCCTCTGCCTTGCCCTGTACCTCTTCCTCCCCTTGTAGTTCCTGTATTTTCTTTGTAGTTCCGATGCACCAGCGGTCTTAAAGACGCCATGCGATCTTGGCATATAAAACTGATCTCTTCCCCCGGGGAGGGAACTTTTTGAATGTTAGTTGCTGCTATGTTTCGCATTTCTGATTCAGACTCACTCCCAGGACCGGAGCTGACATCAGAAATTGTAGAATCCGTCTGGTTTGCATTTTTCTTTTTGTTTCTCCATCCACCTGTTGAATTGGGTTGTTTGCCCCCAGTCGCTCCCCGCCAAGAATCATATTTTTTAGAAAAAGTAAATATTTGTCCAAGTTCATAATCCTGCCTATCGCGCTGAAACTTATAAGTTTTACGCTCTATGATTTTCTCTTCCTCTTTCTTAAGTCTTGCCTTCATTTCATTGGTGAGTTTAAGCTTTTCATCCACCGAGCCCATTGCTTCTATTTCCTCATAGATAGTTGCAATTTCCGTGAGTAATTGGGCTCGATCTATATCTGCATATTTAATGAGGATTAACACCAGGCGCCTAGAAGCCTCCAGGTTGCTCTCTGCCCATTCCCTCATTAACTCGGGGTTGGGGTTTTCATAACTCGGCGCTGTGAGGATCCTTAAGCCACGGGGAATTCTGTTTACGTCAATATACTTTTGAAGTGACGTCGACTCCCACCATTTACTTTGTTCTGCTCGTGACTTTTTTTCTAATAGCTTAAACTTTTCTTGTAGTGTGCTATTTTTAGAACCAGCAGTGTCCAATCTATCACGGATGTTATTGGGTATAGGGAGGCTGTCGGAAAACATTGTGCTCGCCCGCGCCTCCCTTTCTCTCACGTTGTCGGCAGACATGTCAATTATGCACTTAATTATTTCTTGCACAGGTTTTCAAATTGCAATGTCCCAAAGTTCGTTTTGAGGTGAAATCCTATGCGCATCCCAATTTCTCCCGACCCTTGAAATACCTGGTGTGTTGTTGGGTCCCATAAATCGTCCCCGGCTTCTCGGCGTTTTGGTGCTCCGGTACAGCCGTCACGGAGCTTCGCCTTCGCCTCTTACGAAACACTACCAGGTCAGGGGGGTCAAGCGCCGTTCTTCCTGCCGGAAGTATCGAAATCCAAGCGTACCTGGATGTGGTTTCACCAAATGACGCTGACCTTGCTGAAAGTCTTCTTTGCTTGGGAGGGTCCCGTGTACAGCCAGGCAAAACCAAACTGCTGAAAATATTTACGAACTCCGTTCCCCACACGCTGCAGTTTCCCCAGACGTGGGGCAAGAACAGACACGGACCACAAGGTAGTAGATGCCGGTTTATTGCAGTGCTGTCGCCATAACGTTTCTGCTCTCAACGAGCCTTGATCACATGACAACGTGATAATGGTGTTGATTTCTTTTAAAGTGCTAGTGCCACCTTGTAAATACGTCACATGGGCTGGACATAGATAACAGACTAGTAAAATACATATAACGTCATTGATAAAAAGCAAATAAATACTTTAAAACATGACAGTTAAATAAGGCTTTCATGGGGATATAAATATATGTTAAAATAAATTCATACATATATAAATATCAACACTGTTTTTCCCAATAAATTGCTGAAAATATATGTGCAATATACAGCCAACCTGTAAACATAGACTCCTTATGTAAACATTTAAATCACGTGGTATATAAATAAGTACCATTGAATTACTAGTCCTGAGACCAAATTAATCATCAATTATACTAACTATAACGGGGGAATTTCAATGGTTTTGTATGAGAGAAATGTCCAGCTAACTATAACACGGGTGAAACCTATGGTTTTTTCAGTAAATTTCAAAGGTTTTTTAAATGCTAATTCCTAACTACAACGTGTGTGAAACCTATGGTTTATTCAGTGATTATATATATATATATATATATATATATATATATATATATATATATATATATATATATATATATATATATATATATATATATATATATATATATATATATATATATATATATATATATATATATATATAGTCAAGGTACATATATGTGGAGTTATATTTAGAATACACCGTTCTTACCTATAGCGACTTACATTCACAATTTTTGTGTCCTCGATATTCTTAACACAATATTTTGTCCAGCAATATTTTTGGTTCTGATATTCTGTGTAAACAATGTTAAAAAATTAATAAAAGTTGGGCTTCCCTCTAATTTCCAGACTAGAATCTTGGATTGTCTAACCCACATCATGCCAAATGGAATGTAGCGTTGGGCAGTTTAAAAACATGTGGATCATCCGCTTCTGGTAAACCACATAGCTTACACCTACTCTCACCATGATTTGTATTTTGGTAATTTTCGTCGGAGTCCAGTGGCTTCAATGAAGAGTGAAGAGATGGTTTTCTTTAGGTGCAGCAGATTTAAAACTATTATTAAAAGTATTCAAAGATACTTGCTATATATATTCTAGCTTCGTCTGAAGCAACTCATCTTCCCAGACAGTCTGTGTGGATTTCAGATTTCCGTCCGCTGCTGCGAGTTGGTGCCAGTACAATGTTGACATTTCTTTTCTTCTGGGTGAAAACTTTTTGCAGCTCCTGCTCTGTTGGACCCGGCCCGTTGGGCAGGTTCACCCCTAGACTTTTTGCTTTTTCCTAGCCTGTTTATGGAACCTGGTGTTGGTGATTTTAGGCCTCTGTGCACTTTTTCACTGTGGTACAGTGTAAAATGCTTGAGCTCTCTGTGAATGAGTGGTGAGTGACCTGCCCTCCCATAGGAATGAATGGGGAATATGTATGCCCATGGTAGTTCCTGATGTGTGGGGAGTGCAGGGGCGAGTTTGGTATGTATGAACTCGTGAGAATGAATGCTGCAAAATGATATATGCGGCATGACTGTGTCTAGTCTAGAAGTACTACTTTTGGAAGTTGGCATATTTGTGTAAGTTGGTGCTGGCGTGTGATTGGCTGGTGAGCCTGGCCCAGAGTGCCTGGGCCTGCTTGTGGATTGACTGTCTGGTTTGAGGATGACAGGGGATGGAGAGCCCAAATGGTTGTCTGAGTCAGCCCATGGATGAAAGGCAGCATCTGCTGCCAGGGAAGTGGGAGGAGATGGCACCTGATAGTGAAGGGCTGTGCCTGCCTGACTACAAAGCTGGCTCCACCTCCCGCTGGGCGACTGTCACCTCTGTCCCTGATACTGAAGGGACTTCCCTATAACCAGTTCTAGCTGGTTCTCACACTGCCTGCTTCAAAGGACTTCAAAGGACTTCAAAGACTTTTCTGGGTATAAGAAGGGGCTGTGTCCCCTTCCAAAATGTTCTTGTTTCTAACTTGAATCTGCCAGGGGCATGCTGCTGCTGGGGCTCAGGGGAATCCCTGGGCCCTGCCCAGCTCCTGGACATTTGATGGACTGCTGGGGGACTCTTCCTGGCTGTCCCCCTGCCTGCTGCCTTTCCTAGTGGGCTGATGGATTTTCCTGCAGAGAGCGCTTTCTGTGGACCCTTCATGCTGTAGGGGTCTGCTCTGGGGACCTTTGGCGCCTGGGAGCGCTGTGCTGTGATCCTAGCACTTGAGAGCGCTCCTGGCTGCATTTCGAGCGTTTTCGTTGCACGCATTTTGCGTGAGGATTGGCGGGTGCCACCCCGCTTATTTGATTATCTACTGGCGAGTGCCCACCTCGCTTATTTTTTTATTTAACTTCGGCTGCCCACGCCGATATTTTTAATGCCTGCCCGCCTGCCTGCCTGAATCGGGCCGCCGCGCTGCCCGCGGCGACCCGGAAGTGCTCGGCAGGCCAGCCAATTGCAGCGCGGCCGGCCGGAAGTCCCGCCCCGCAGCCTGTGAGGCGGAGAGAAGATGGAGGACGCATGGCGGCGGGTCGGCCGGGCTCCCGTGAGCTGAGGGAGCCCGGCGGCATCTGAGGAGAGAGGAGGAGTGTGGCCGGCTGCTGGGGGCTCCCATGTGCAGAGGGAGCCCCGAGTGAGGAAGTGAGCGGTCGACAGGGCTCCCACGAGGTGCGAGCCCCGCAAGAGTGGTCCGGAGGTCTTCCCCGCTGGAGGAAGAAGAAGAAGCGTGGCAGCCGGCTTGCAGGGCTCCCGTGATGCGAGGGAGCCCTGCTGCATCAAGGAGCCGCCGCCGCCTGTGAGCCCCGCAGAGAAGAGCCGACGCCGCCTCCCAAGGTACCGGTGAGTGCGGGCGTGCAGGGGACAGTGCTGCTTCTGCTCCAGGAGAGAGCACGGGGGTGTTCCATGCCGGTGAGGCAGAGTTGGTGCTTGGGCGGCCCCGGTTGGCAGTGGGTCGCCCCAAACGTTAAGCCAGAGCCTTGAGGCTCCAACGAAGGGGCATGTTTTATTTACTTAGAGCCTTGCGAGGCTCACGGCGCCCTTGTCCACGAGTCCGTGAAGGCTCCCACGATGCCCGCATTTTGTTTGCAGAGCCACGGAGGCTCGTGGGCCTATTTTAGTTAAGAGCCACGAGGGCTCTAGGGGGCACAGTGAATTCCTGAGCCAGATGGCTCCAGCGCCCCCCCTACTTCTTTCCAGAGCCCAGTGGGCTCCAACGCTTTGGGGGCATGTTTTGCTGTAGAGCCTGTGTGGCTCAGGTGGCGCAGATTTGTTCTAGGGGCTACTGAGAGCCCTGCCACAGCTTTTTGTACTCAGCTGCCCAGCACTTTGTGGGCAGCTGCCACGTTTAGGATTTTGTACTTTTGGACTGGCGCTGCATGGCAGCGCGCCCTGACATTGGACTCAGGGCATCTTTGCCCCACAAGGCCAGTTGGCCTAGGGACTGCCACAGGTAGTGGCTTATGTAGTGTTGGCACAATGTGATTTCTATGCTTTTTAATAGTTATTGCTAATGTGAGTTTTTGCGCTATTGATTTATTATGCACCCCTGAATGTATTTTATTGCATCATGTGCTTTAGTTATTACTCCTCTGAATGTAGGTTATTGCATCATGGGTAATGTGTTCTTTTCCTAGACCCCTAAATGCTGAGTGATACTTAGGTGGTTGTCTTTTCTACTCCTCTGAATGTAGGTTTATTGCATCATGAGTAATGTATTCTTTCTTAGACCCCTAAATGCTGTGTGATACTTAGGTGGTTCTTCTTTTTTAGTACAGGTGGTCCTAGTAAGGTCCTGGTTCCTGTTACCAGTGGTTACTGGTTGTTATCTTTGATTATTATTTTATGTTACATTTATTCTTTATTCTAGAAGTGATTTTATATTCTACATTTTATCTAGAAGTGCTATATCTGATTCTGACAGGCGCCCATGTGGCCCTGTCTTGTGTACATAATCCCTGTGAATATTGCCCGTGCCAGTTGGCACCATGTATATTGTGTGATTTTATCTGATGTGGTTTTATAATACAAAAGTTATTTTTATAATAACCTTGTGTGGAGTTTCTTTTGTGGTGTGCCTAGTATGTTGTTGCTGTTGTGCGCTGGCGCAAATGCTTTACACATTGCCTCCGAGTTTAGCCTTACTGCTTGAGCCAAGCTACCAAGGGGGTGAGCAGGGGTTATCTTGGCGTGTGACTTCCTTGCCCTGACTAGAATGGTGGTTTCTGCCTGGCTTTGGCGTCAGCCTTAGCCTACCAGAAATAGCCAGTTCTAACATTGTTGGTCAGCGGTGCGGATTTGGACTTGTGTTTGCGCAGTGCCATAGCGACAACTGGCTACATTACAAAACTCTGCAATTTTTTTCAGATAGTCACATGTTTGGGATTATTGTTTTTGATTTTTTTCCTCAAAGAGTGTCATTTTCAAATGTGTTCCTGCGCTTTATGTTTAGTGGCAGATGAGAGAAAGTGACAGGGCAGGACGCCAGTAGAGGGGGAGGTTCCCATAGATTAGGAATCCCTTGCTGGGTCCAGTGTCCAATCCCAAATCCTGTCCCTGTGTGGGTAGATGGAAGAGAGGGAGTGTGAGGAGAAAAGACTAGCTCAGGAGGGTGGTTGTTCCCTGAGTGTAGTGTATGTGTCTGGATTCCCCAGTGTGGTAGGATCCAGTGGTGGCAGCTTAAATGTGTCCAGTGCGTGTGAAGTCCCTTTCCCAGTTCCCAGAGTATGGTGCCTGGTGCTCAGTAAGAGGGTGACAGGTTGTGAGTCAAAGGCAGTAAGGAACTGTCTCACCAGTCTGGAGGGGGAGTGTGTGGATGAGTGGTGTCTTGAACTGGAGGAGTTGGTGTGAGTTTTTTTAAGGAGCTTGCACGTGAGGCGTACCTCTGGTGGTATGCAGGAGGTCCTGCAGAGGCACTGGACAAGAAGGTGGATGTTTGGCAGTGTGCTAGATGTCTTGCAGAGGCATTAGGAGGTGATTCTAAAAGGAGTGGCTTGTGTATCTGATGATCCTGTGAAGGGGAAGAGGTTCATGTGTAACCCAGCTAGGTCCCAGTAGTATGGTAGGGGTGTAGGGGCTCACGCCCTATCTCAGTGGATGCGGAGTGAGTGTGGGACGGTGTGTCCCACGTTGGCCTGAAACCCTATCTCAGGGCCTGGAGGGTTCCCTAAGGGAACGCCAGGTCAGGGGCCTAAGCTGTACATAGGTCATTTGAGGAGGATCTTCCTGTGTCTAGAGGATGGGGAGTGTCTGTAACCAGAACTCCGGCGATCCTAGTGTTGGGCAGTACCGCTCCTAGTGGAGGGTGCAGAAGTCCTGGCTCGCTGAGCATTTAACCGTCTAGAGTGCTTGACCATTTGTGGGGCCTCTGGAGGTCGTTCCCCGAGGAGGGGGGAAAGCCAGGTTGGGGTGTGGCCTGACCTGGAAGGAGTACTGGAGGAAAGTGTGTCACTGATACGCCGCTGGCGTGTGATCTGTCTAGCCTGGGACATACTGAGAATCACCCTGTGATAGGGAGTACTGGAGGAGAGTGTGTCTCTGATACGCCGCTGGCGTGTGCTCTGTCTAGCCTGAGACATACTGGAAGGGGGTGAAGAGGGACGGTGTCCTTACTTCTGACCCCGGTGCAACCTGAGGGTTTAGATCTTAGGTTGGGAGATTAGGAAACTTCTAGGTCAAGAGGAATCTTTGCCAAAGTGGGTCAGCTGAAGAGACTGAGGGGGCTGCCCTTGCTGTGTGTTCTGGGGCTCACCTGCAGTTTGTTGTTTCCACTAAGGTAGAGGAAAGGGGGCTTTGCTGTGTGCTGTGTCCCCCCCACCTGCTTGAAGAGGGACTGTGCTGTGTGCTTTGTACCTCAGGAGTGGAATAGTTTCCAGGTGGTAGACCAGTGATGGAGTGAGGTCCTGATCTGGTAGGAGAATTGTGTTCTGGTGAGTGCTTCTCTGCGAGGGTGCGGAAACCCAGAAGTAGAGGTAGGGTGGGGCATTCTTGCCCGTGACCTCTGGTCAGCCTGGGGGTGTGGACCCTAGGTTGTTGGATCAGTGGTAGTTGAAGCTACACTGAGGAAGAGTGGAGAATGGCTATTGTGTGCCAGGGGTTACTGCCCCCCGCTCTGTGGATTGGTTAGGACCTGTGATATTTGGATGGTCTTGGCTGTGGATGACTAGGGAGTACCAGTGGGGTATCCTAGTTGTGTCAGAGAGTTATTGTTTGGAGGTAACCAGGTGGGTTCAGAGTGGCGTAAATGTGATTTCTATGCTTTTTAATAGTTATTGCTAATGTGAGTTTTTGCGCTATTGATTTATTATGCACCCCTGAATGTATTTTATTGCATCATGTGCTTTAGTTATTACTCCTCTGAATGTAGGTTATTGCATCATGGGTAATGTGTTCTTTTCCTAGACCCCTAAACGCTGAGTGATGCTTAGGTGGTTGTCTTTTCTACTCCTCTGAATGTAGGTTTATTGCATCATGAGTAATGTATTCTTTCTTAGACCCCTAAATGCTGTGTGATACTTAGGTGGTTCTTCTTTTTTAGTACAGGTGGTCCTAGTAAGGTCCTGGTTCCTGTTACCAGTGGTTACTGGTTGTTATCTTTGATTATTATTTTCTGTTACATTTATTCTTTATTCTAGAAGTGATTTTATATTCTACATTTTATCTAGAAGTGCTATATCTGATTCTGACAGGCGCCCATGTGGCCCTGTCTTGTGTACATAATCCCTGTGAATGTTGCCCGTGCCAGTTGGCACCATGTATATTGTGTGAGTTTATCTGATGTGGTTTTATAATACAAAAGTTATTTTTATAATAACCTTGTGTGGAGTCTCTTTTGTGGTGTGCCTAGTATGTTGTTGCTGTTGTGCGCTGGCGCAAATGCTTTACACATTGCCTCCGAGTTTAGCCTTACTGCTTGAGCCAAGCTACCAAGGGGGTGAGCAGGGGTTATCTTGGCGTGTGACTTCCTTGCCCTGACTAGAATGGTGGTTTCTGCCTGGCTTTGGCGTCAGCCTTAGCCTACCAGAAATAGCCAGTTCTAACATGCTCCTTTTAGCGCATCTATTTTTGTGGCCCAGTCTTGTGTTTTCAGCCAAGAAATCAATTGAAGGAACTTGAAACTGGGCAAGGATCTCGTTCTAATTTTCTGAAGGATATTCCTTGTCGTCATGTATTAAATGCCCCTCCCCCTTTGTTGATTTCCCCTATTCTAAGTGGACGGGACAACTGATTTTTCACAAATTCCAGTGTACCAGAGGAGTCCCAAATTAGGGCTGGCTTGCTAAAATATGGAATTCTCAGCACAGATCGAAATTCATATAATAACCTAGCTGAAACTTACAATATCAAAAGCACACTTTTTAAAAAGTATCTAAGAAAGTCAGACTTACAGGGAAAGCACTCTACACAAATATAATTAATCATGGCTCTCAGAAACCAACCAATAGTTGAAGGAGAAGTATTTTTTAATAGGCATTCTACAATTATTTCGGTGAAAGACCCAACATTCTAATTTAAGATCAGGTATCGCTTACCCCCCTTTAGCTATTTTTCTTCGTAATTTTCCAAGAACTTCTCACACTGTTAGATACCCATATAAAGTTACTTTCCTTGTCACTTAGCTATAACTTTTACACTGAAGTTAGAAGGATATGGTCAAATAGAAGTGTGATTTTAGGTAGAAATGACATCTTGATCAGATTGGCTCAATCATATTCAGTTAAGGGAAAATGTCGCCATTTGTTAATCAGTCTTTAAGACTCCATGGGCCTTATTATCAAGTGCTTAGCGCGTTTTTGTCTATTGCCTTCTATTGCTGAATTACATCACTGTGTTAGCGGCGTATTAGCAACGCTTTGCTAACAGGCGATATTCAAACCAGCGATAGACGGTGATAAACATCATGAGTGTGTGAAATCAAGTGATAATTTCACAGCGCTAATGAAAAGCTTGTTAAAATTGGGAGTGTGGACTTTATTTATTTTTTTTACTTTATTTTCATGTTTTGTCAGTGGTACAACAGGAAAGGTGCATTTATATTCACACATTTCAGCACATAGTCATCAACGGGTACATGAAGCCGGACATAGCAGCAGGGTATGCAATACACATCAATACAATCTTGCAAGCAGTTTGAGAGACTGTCCCACATATGTTTCCTGACCGTTCATAAATGCAAAGTCCACGTGGATACAATAGATAATCAGTAATACAAGTGTTTCAATTTGGTCTAGAACAGGGCTATTCACCCACGCACGGATAAAAAGGCCTTAGGTAAAGAACAAGCAATCCCAATGGTCCGTGTCCTTAAGGCCAGGCCAGTATAGCCTGCAGTGTATCATCGATCAGACAACGCCCAATCTTGTAACCTGCTCCCAACTCCCCTGTGTCATATCATTTGTGTGGTTGTTCATTGGCCCATCCCAGCAAAGCATGATATCTGTGACGATTGTGGTATCTCTGCGCTATCCGGGTCATTTCTCTCTAGTAGATAGCACTGGGAGTGTAGACTTTATCTGTCAATCCACCTCCCATTAAAAAGATAGCTAAGTCAGGATTTTACCTGACGTTAGGTTCCTGCGATAACCTCGGTTAGCGCAGCTATTTTCATCGCATCGCGTGTCCGTGTCCGGCTTGTTAATAGCGTAATGTTGTCTTTGCAGCTATTTTGCTGTTGTTTTGTGAAGGAACGCCTACTTTGCATCTAATTAGTGATGCAAGTTGAGGCGTTGGTAAAACTGCTGCTAACATGCGTTAATGCATCTTAACGGCGCATTGATGATATGGAGATAAATATATCACCATTTTTCTGCCGAAACGGCTGCTAATGCGGCAATGTTGGGCTAGATAATATGCCCCTAAGTTTGTTTTTTAAGTTTATCTAGGTTATTTTATCGAGGTTCTTAACGACTCAAATATACACATAAATTAACACTTAAAAATTTTAATTTCCTGATTTCTTTCTTTGCTTTCCCATTAAAATTCTGTATCATAATTATGATGCATTCTCAAGTCAGTTCCAAACTCAAAAGCTTAATGTGTACAGGAATGAAACTGGGGAGTGGGACAGTCCCATCTTATTCACCAGTGATCCCTGTTTGATGAAGGAGATCAGGAGGCGGTGAATGATCCTGATGACACACTGTTGACTGATGCCTCTGGCCGGCAGAAAAACATGACCGGCAGCCTCATCTGTTCCTAAATGACCTTGGAAGTGTTTGCTCCTCGTTTACCATGTTTCATTTTGTTTATTGCTGCAGGTTTCAACATTCTATTATGAGAAGGTATGTCCTGTACCACCCAGCCTAAACACACTATTCCATTGCAATGGGGGCAGACATTTCTCCACTAGCACGACCTGGCATGGCAATGAAGAAGTGAGAACAGGAGAGTGAGGGTGCACAAGCCCAAGATCAAATCTCTGATTTGTATCTTGTAGCTCTGTTCGCTGAAACTGTCCATAATGAGGTCAGCATATATCTTACCAGAGTATTAAGTGGAAGTACAGTGGGGCCTATGAGGTGAACTAGATGATCGAGCTCAAGGGATCCCCATCAAAATGCAGAACTAGCAGAACAGGGAAGTGAAATAGATCAAGGGTTGAATCTAAAGCTTACATCTTGCATGCATCCAAGAGAGGGAGCAATAACATGGCATTAAGGTGTGCTGGAGACTAGAATCAACAGCCATGCTTGTGGATGGACAAAAAAAGAGGGGAAGCAGACTCATAGAGCACAACACCATAGAAACTAGAGCGTGTGACGTAACACAGACATCAATGTGTTGAGAACCCAAACATACTCATACACTGGACCTCTCGATGAGCCATATAAAAGGGCATTAAGAGTGGAACATGGGGTGATAACCAATCTTTAACAGACATAAAGTAACCAGCCCTGATACAGAAAATAATTGACCTACTTCAGGCCTGAAAAAATTGAATCTCTCCCTGCATATGCCCTTGATTCCTCATTAAAGGGATAACACAGTTTTCCAAGGCACACTCTTCAACAATTATCCAGTGTCCTTCAGATCACTACCTGCTACAATAGTTGGGTAATTATAGATTTGCAAGTTGTTGCCATGCATCAAATCCTGATAATACATACATTTTACATATAAATCTGGCCTAATTGTATGACAAACATGAGATGGTTTATTATCTTCGAGTGTACATGAACTAATATTTGGAATGGTATTGATTAATAACAGAGTATGCAATATCTCCGTATTAGTTTGGCAGCAAGTTAAAATTAGTCAGCAAGAAACCCAGCAAAGAGGAATTTTCCATTCTGCTGCCCAGCAAAGTACAGAGAAGTGATCAATGTTGAAAAGCCATCCAACCTCGCACAGAACAAATTTGGAAAAAAGAAGGAGCAGAGGTGATGTCACTGGGTCTCTAACCTCCCACTGAATAGCGTCCCGACGACGTTGAGGAAGACCCATTACCTGCTCATGCTGTACCTTTTCTTCTGTTTCAGCCAGATCATCCATTTACGGCTTCTCCCACGCAAGGGAAATGCTATGGCAGATCCTTTAATGGAGAGGACTTCCTGGATTTCACTCCCTCCCACAAGGATTACATCATTAACGCATTCCCACCAACCACAGCTGAGGATCAGGAGACGGTGAGGTCAAATGACAGAATCTCCAAAAGACTGCGCATTGCATCAGACTCAAGGGGATGCCGACAGCTCAGTTAAAGGAAAACCGCATTGTTGAGGACCAATGCTACGGATATCAAGAGAACGACTCTGGTAGGAGAGGTGCCAGGACTTGGAGACCAGAGCCGGGGAGAGATGACAGCATTACCCGGTGTAGCCATGAGTACTGAGGAGACCAGTGAAAGATCCCATGCACAAGCCAGCCACATTCCAGGAGGAGCGTGGCTCACACAGGTATGAAACAGCGTACTTGTAGACTTGCAGGCGCAATCTCTAGGGTGTGGGTGCATCTCATGGTATAAGAACAGCAGCAAGGAAGAAGTGAGGTGATAATAAAATGCACTCCAAGCCCCACCCAGCATGGGTTGCATGGTCAATTGACACCTGAACAAGGAGCACAACCTATAAAAAGCTTGGTCCAACTTCTGTGATGACATCTTTTCCGTACAAGTGAGGTTGTTATTTGTTTTGCTCAGGACTTTTTTTCACTCATGGTGTGAACTTTAATAGGCCTACAGCTGTTTGCTGGCTCGCACCATCTATTGTGTGCCTTCGGATGCCTCTACTTTGTGGGAGCGCAAACAGGCCATAGGCAGATGAGCTTGTGGGCTGCTCACCACTGTGGGATTGCTCAGCTTTCTCATACTAGTGCTGTAACACAGATATATCCTTCTGAAAAGTACAAACATTTTATGATATACTGGCTGTATATAGACCTATATAAAGGCCTATGGGCCATGAATTCTTACTAGGAAGCACAGGAGCCAGTAAGAGCCCTAGAGGCTTTTTCTTGTTGTTGTTGTACATGAGCTTGGGGAACCCATGTGCAGACATGAAAGACGTCTCTTCACAAGCGCTCGATGCCTAGGGCTAGTAGGAATTAAAATATATTGTTACGAATGGTTTAAAAGCCATGGGATGAGTGTGCTGATGGAAACGTCTTAATTAACTACTACCAGTCATACACACAGGTACGAGCAGGAATGCAGGAGAGCGAATATTAAGATCTAAGTACAAATGGCAGAAAACAAATCCCTCACTTTACAGGAAGAATGTGGTTGTAAGCAGCAGCGACTCCTCCATTATAGTTAAGGAGTGCGTCCCAATGCTCAGAGCCAGCACGTGAAAAATAAAACGAAAATTAAACAATTTATTATCATTTTGTTTTCCACTGACTGAGCCGAGTTTGCTGATTGGCCCAAGTCTAGGGCGGAGTGGAGCCATCCCCTGTGGACAGCAGCAGGCAGGAGAAGATTTGGGCATTGTAAATACACATGTCGACTTGGCCGGCTGTCTTAGAATGCCCAAACCAACATAAGCACTTACATTTCTCCAACCCAGCTGTGTTCCACAGCCATGTGGAGAAGAGGTACAGGTCCCTGTCCCTGAGCGAGCGTCGAACCAGCCCACTCAGACCAATCCCACAGCTTCTCTCATGCTGGGTTATAGCGTAAGAGCAGCGTCTGGAGTGGATGAAGAGTCTATGTATTGTGGCCCAGGGACTGCCATGAGCAGACACCATTTACCTACTCCTGCAAGAAGTTGGACCCTGGCAAAAGCAGGTATGTACTTTTTAAAATGTATTTCCCCGGCGCTGCCCGATCACTTTTTATTGGCAGCAGCCACTAGTGGTTGTTAGAGTCTAATACTCTTGGAGCCGGACCAGCAAGCCATGCCTATGGAATGTTCCCCATGGGTTTCAGAGTAGGGGCTGCTTCTGAGGTTTTCTAGACTGCCAGTCCCGACCTTGAACCTGCCCAAGGCCCCATTCTACTCACAACCCCGGCCAGTGCCCACACCTAGTTAGCAGCCCGCTTTATCACCTCACTGAAAGAAGCACCGTTGTAAATGTACCTCTGTGCAATTATATCCAGGTCTTAAGAGATTTAGCACCCAGGACCTCCACAAGCTTAATAGAAAGTCCCCGGCAAATTGTCAACTCTTGTGGAATGTAGCAGAGAGGCACACCATTTGCCCAGACTGTGGGCTCCACCTCCAAACTAGTGGGACTAAATCTTCCTTTCTTCCTGATCACACCCAGCGAAGCATATATCTTCTGAATTGCAGGTCACTTCCAAAGCATTCAACTGAAATCGCTTTGCTATTAGACGCCCTTAAACCCAATGCCCTTCTTCTAACTGAGACCTGGTTAAACAGTGATTCAGCACCAGACATTATCTCTGCCCTACCCCAGGGATACCATATCCACCGTGAGGACAGTAACACCGGGAAAGGTAGAGACATCGCAATTATTCTTAAGCACTCCTTTAACTGCCGCTGCTCCCCCAATCTAGTACCTGACTGTGAAGCCTCTCCTTTGCAATTGAGTTTTCCCCCGCAAATACTTTCTCTGGGATTCTTATTTACTGACCTTTAGGGGCTGTTGGATAATTTCTAACCGCCCTCCCATCCATTACGACCAACTTAGCTTCTACCCCAGCCAATTTTTCAATCCTAGGAGATCTTGACATACATTTGGATAATACCTCTGACCATAAAACCAGGCGACTAATGGTGAGCTTGGAGGCCCTTCAGTTTAAACAGGTAATTATTGTATCTACTCACTGAAAAGGTCACATTCTTGATCCAGTATTTAGTAACTGTTCACATCTCACAGAAGGAACGCTCTGTCCGCTTCCCTGGACAGATCACTTTCTGATCCCCCTCTCGTGGGAACTCTCTAACATACCTTCCTCATCAGCCCCAAAGCCCATAAGCAACGTAATTGGTCCAAACTCTCACTTGGACTTTGGCTACCAGTCCTTGATGCCTCTACACCCTCCTTTAACTCTAACCCCATAACAGCAAATGAAGAATATAACAGCTGGATATCAGGCTCTCTTGACAATACACTTCCCCTGAAACCTTCTCAGGCCAAATGTAGTAGTTTATCCGTGCCATGGTATACTTCGAAGTTACAGGAACTGAAACGTAACTGCAGGAAGTTAGAGAGGAACTGGCGAATCGATTACTCCCTTCCAAGCAAAATCCTGTACAGGGAAGCAATAAAAACATACAAAAAGGAGATTAAAGTTTCCCAGGCAACATTTTATGAACATAAAATCATAGCAGTAGCCAGATCCCTCCCAACACCACAGATATCCAAACCTGATGCAACAATCTAGCAGAATTTATCAAAGACGAAATTCTAAGTATCTATACCTCTTTCCCCCTTCCCCAGCCTGCCCTTGCTTTGTTGCCCAATACCAGCTCTGGAGCAGTCCATGCAGTCACCTTGGATTCCTTTCCCCTCCTCGATCCTAGCACATTGACCTCCCTTATGTATATGGTCAAATCTGGCTCTCCACTCGACCGAGCCCCCCCACGAGCCCTGCTGCCAGCTATAGAGAATATCTTTCCAACTGTCTTGAACCTCCTCAATGCTTCCATCTCATCTAGCATTGTCCCTCCCCTGTGAAAGCGGGCTATGGTTAGGGCTTTATTAAAGAAGCCAACTCTTGACCAAGATAATCCTAGCAACTACAGACCAATCTTCTTGCTGCCCTGGATGAGCAAGATCTTGGAGAAACATATAAACATAATTCTGGTGGAATTTTGGGAAAAAAACAATCTACTTGACCCCCTTCAGAACGGGTTTCGCCCAAAACATGGTACTGAGACCGCTCTTCTTGCAGTAACGGAAGAGGCTAGACGTATCTTGGATCAGGGAGGCTCCACGGCAATTATTCTTTTAGACCTAAGCGCCGTGTTTGACATGGGGGGACCTTGGGCAAACTCCGTCACTGACCTGGGAGGGTCATCCTAGCAGGGCACCGGATCCTCGCAGCCTCAGCGCTGCCCTGCTGCAGCATTCCCCAGGCTCCCTGCTGCCTGCCTCTTTCCACGGACGCGGCGAGGCGGCAGATCGGGGACTACATCCCCCAACACCTATTGCGCCTTGGAAGGCGTGTTTCCTGTCACGCCCCCGGAGGTGCGCTTAAGGACAGCGCGAGCCCCGGGGGAGCGGGGGACCTTGGGCAAACTCCGTCACTGACCTGGGAGGGTCATCCTAGCAGGGCACCGGATCCTCGCAACCTCAGCGCTGCCCTGCTGCAGCATTCCCCAGGCTCCCTGCTGCCTGCCGCTTTCCACGGACGAGGCGAGGCGGCAGATCGGGGACTACATCCCCCAACACCTATTGCGCCTTGGAAGGCGTGTTTCCTGTCCTGCCCCCGGAGGTGCGCTTAAGGACAGCGCGAGCCCAGGGGGAGTGGGGGACCTTGGGAAAACTCCGTCACTGACCTGGGAGGGTCATCCTAGCAGGGCACCGGATCCTCGCAGCCTCAGCGCTGCCCTGCTGCAGCATTCCCCAGGCTCCCTGCTGCCTGCCGCTTTCCATGGACGCGGCGAGGCGGCAGATTGGGGACTACATCCCCCAACACCTATTGCGCCTTGGAAGGCGTGTTTCCTGTCCCGCCCCCGGAGGTGCGCTTAAGGACAGCGTGAGCCCCGGGGGAGCGGGGGACCTTGGGCAAACTCCGTCACTGACCTGGGAGGGTCATCCTAGCAGCGCACCGGATCCTCGCAGCCTCAGCGCTGCCCTGCTGCAGCATTCCCCAGGCTCCCTGCTGCCTGCCGCTTTCCACGGACGCGGCGAGGCGGCAGATCGGGGACTACATCCCCTAACACCTATTGCGCCTTGGAAGGCGTGTTTCCTGTCCCGCCCCCGGAGGTGCGCTTAAGGACAGCGCGAGCCCCGGGGGAGCGGGGGACCTTGGGCAAACTCCGTCACTGACCTGGGAGGGTCATCCTAGCAGGGCACCGGATCCTCGCAGCCTCAGCGCTGCCCTGCTGCAGCATTCCCCAGGCTCCCTGCTGCCTGCCGCTTTCCACGGACGCGGCGAGGCGGCAGATCGGGGACTACATCCCCAACACCTATTGCACCTTGGAAGGCGTGTTTCCTGTCCCGCCCCCGGAGGTGCGCTTAAGGGCAGCGCGAGCCCCGGGGGAGCGGGGGACCTTGGGCAAACTCCGTCACTGACCTGGGAGGGTCATCCTAGCAGGGCACCGGATCCTCGCAGCCTCAGCGCTGCCCTGCTGTAGCATTCCCCAGGCTCCCTGCTGCCTGCCGCTTTCCACGGACGCGGCGAGGCAGCAGATCGGGGACTACATCCCCCAACACCTATTGCGCCTTGGAAGGCGTGTTTCCTGTTCCGCCTCCGGAGGTGCGCTTAAGGACAGCGCGAGCCCCCGCGTCGCAGGATCGCGCGCGGGTCGGCGCCCGGGGCTAAGCCCGGGCAAAGGGCGGGCCCTCTGTGGCCCTCAGAGGACCGGAGGAGGACGGGACGGGCCACCCCACTTGGCCCCATCGATTGTGGAGGAACAGAGAGACTTATCTCTTTCATCTTTATCGCTTAGAACTGTCTTGTGTCATCTTTGGACTACTGCTGTCCAATAATTATGTCCATTTGGGAGGAGCTGAATGCCCCCCCTATAGTGGGCAGAGACACTGACCAAATAAACTCCACCCCCCAGGATGTATTGCCTTCCCCCGAAATAATTCTATTACAAGCTAACACACTGTCCCGGGACTCAACTAGTAAAAGGAATACCGATGAGAATTTATCTAATGTCGATCAAATGTGCTGTAGCCCCTCATTATCCCCCCCAACCCAACGGCGGATAAGGCGGGGACTAGAACAAATGACTTTGTATCGCCCCTCCAACTGACCCTATTGGCTCACATCGAGCGATTGTTAACCTCTGCATTATCACCCCTGGTCACAAAAATCAACGACCTGGGGGATAGGCTGTCCAGTATTGAAAAAACTGTAAATAGGATGTGCCCATCAACTGAAAATACTGCTATACCCACAAGTCCTACTCTTTCTACCAAACACGAAAAGCCTAAGTCAATCGCACACAGGAAAGCACGCACATCTGATTCCCCGCTTAACACACCCATTCCAAGTGGTCGTAATGTTTTTTCTAACCTTGCACATGTCCCTCTCATAGCTCCTAGGATTCTCCAAAAAAGTAGGCATCAAATTAATGTACCCCCTGAAACCGCCCCATACATGACTGTTCTCTCTGGGGTCCCTGCACTTAGACAGGGCAAACATGAAACACGCCAGGACCTGCTGAACAAAGCCATCTTTTGGCTTAAAAACAACAGACCGTTGCCACCTGCTCTAGATGGCGGAATCGTGAGCGTCAGGAGAGTAGGGTGGCTAGGTATGTTGCCCAAAGACATTCCAGGTGACTTGATTCTAATTAAATTTAAACACAGGAACATTGTCCCCCATTTACGATCTTCCCAGCCCAAAATTGGAGATGGCCCCATTCGTATCTGGGACCTGCATGACTTTTATCCTGGCCCCCGAGCGCTGAATTATAACATTTGATGAAGGGGGACTCTGTGTAATATGTGATCTTATTTTGATTAGTTGAACCGCTAATTGATTTTAGTCTGCTTTAAATAGCTTTTTACATTGTAATGAATTGTGTGAGTCATACTTGTATGTATGTATTTCTTTCTGTTGCTTTTATGGTTTTAAATTCAAAGACCGAATAAAGCTTACTTGATTTGATTTGATTTGATTTGATTTGACATGGTAAACCATGAAATTCTGTTACACCAACTTACCACCGTAGGTGTCACAGGAAATGCAATCATATGGTTCTTGTCTTTCTTGACAGAGCGTACCTTCCAGCTTTTTGAAGGTGACCATGTCTCTCCCAGTCTCCTGCTCGGCTGTGGCGTCCCTCAGGGCTCCTCTCTGAGCCCTACATTATTTAATGTATATATGAGCCCCCTAGCTGAGATTGTCCGTCCTTTCGGCATAAATATCATCACTTATGCCGACGACACTCAGCTGGTGGTGGCTCGGAGTCAGCCGAACGTCCCTTCACCTAATCTGAGCGGTTGCCTTGTGGAAGTAGCTAACTGGATGATTCGCTCCTGTCTGAAACTGAATGTAGAAAACATAGAGCTGATGCATTTGGGTCATGCTCCCTCATTTAACGCACATCTATTTTGGCCTCCATGTCTTGGACCCCCCCTCCTCCAAAAAGTACAATAAAAAGCTTAGGCATCTGGCTGGATAGCTCACTCAATTTCACCAACAGGCACCACCTCCTCCTACGGTCTTCTCATACTACTACACAAAATCTTTCCTCTGCTCAAGCAAGACAGATTATGGTACAAGGCCTAATCTTGTCTCGCTTAGATTACAGGAACGCTTTGTATCTGGGGGTCCCTCAATCCACTATCCATAGGCTTCAGATCATTCAAAACTGTGCTGTTTGAACTCTCCTTCAAATTCCTCACCGACATTCTTCTAGGCCGGGTCTGAGGGAATTACATTGGCTCCCAGTCAAGAAGCAAATCCAATTCAAGGGCCTATGTATCACCCATAGAGTTCCCTGGAAAACTGGCCCAGACATTTGTCACTCCCTGATCTCTCCCTATCAGCCCTCCAGACATCTTCGATCTGCTACAGCCCATCTTGCCCTTGTTCCCAAAGTACTGAGGTAAAGATGTGGCGGCCACTCCTTCGCCAAGCTATGGAATGCTCTTCCCCTACACCTGCAGGCGGAACACAACCTATTTGCTTTTTGCAAATACCTGAAAACCTTCCTTTTTAACTAATCTCAGCTCCCAATATCCTCTGTTCTTGCCGTTTGTTCGTAGCGCTAGGACGCCTCAGGGTAGGCATCAGGCTGTATAAGAACTTCTTTTATTTAATTCATTCATTCATTTAATTTCTTTTAAAATTTTGCTGTCGCACATGTTCATAGAAGGTTTCATTGTCAGATAACAGGAACTAGCAAGAGACAGGAACATATGGCCTACTCTTCTCTAATGGAGTGAAGACAAACACTACAGAAGCAACAGAAGCACAAACTTCTGTCTAGCTCTGCAATAGCTTCACAAATGTGGCTCTGGCGTGTGAATCATTCTGTATATACCAGGACACAGCAGATTGTGTGTGGCGGTTGTGCAGTACTTCCATCCACTACATGGTTTCTGGTACAGCAGTGATGTTTCATATACAGACAGAGAGTCTGCCATGCCATTGTGTGGTTTTTATACAGAGTGAAATACGGAGCACTGCTTCGTGGCAGTGCTGAAAAGCGAAAATCCTAACGGCCAATGAGTGTATAAGGCCAAGCTTCTCAAGTAAGTAACTTGGACAGGTCCTAACACTCTGAAAGGCTGCCCTGGTACTTTGAGCGGGTGCTTAGACAAAATGTTGTAACCAAAAATATTGTGGAACAAAATATTGCGAAGGTAAGTTTCTATAGGTGATCAAAGTTTTACTATATATAACTCCACATATATGTACATTGGCGCAATGTATATCTTCAAGGTACGCAGATGTGGAGTTAAGAATAGTACATTAATACGTGCATATGTGCACTTAGCTGCTTGATATTTTTGTTTCCAATATTCTGTCAGTGATCCTTTGAGCACTCTCACTGTGAGCAGCACTGACCTTTTTGGATATCAGTGATCATTTTCAGAAGCTCTTGAACGCTTGAGGGGCATCTTAGCAGGGTCGCATATTCAGCATCAATTTAGTAGCAAAAAAGTTTTAATGGAGTCACTGTCAACTGGCCCAGGTACAGTTATGGCATAAAGTTCTGACAGCACTTAAAACTAAAGTAATTTCTCTCAGAAAAAGATTTTGCATTTGCATTATTCAGTGAGGCCGACAGTATCAGCTAGGTACAGCAATGACTATGGCGCAAACACTGGCTTGATGTGCATCTATGTTGTAATTGGTTCAAAAGTTCAGAAAGTCAAGACTTTGGGATTAATTTAAAACTAACCCCAAGTTTTTCCCTCATATCAATACAGTGGTCAAGGGTGTCAACTAGCAACAATCCTTGTTCTGGAAAATACTCTCCGGCAATCTGAGATCAGCTGACACATGCTGGTTATGGGGCATCTAGGCTGCTGAAATGTGACACACAGCCAGTGCTTAATTTGAGCCGGTTGTTTCCGGTGCTCAGCACCGGCACTTACTTGGCAGCACCCGCTCCAGTGACAGTCCACCACATGGTGGCGCTGTCTGTTTAATTTTGAGATGAGCCCAACAACAGTGTTTTGTAAGTCAATATACATTAAAAATCAATAATATCTGCCACTCACACCATGATTGTAGTTTTGGGTGGCCTGGAGTAGTCTGAATTCACACACTTGTAGTAAGAGTGCAGTGGTTACTAGTTGTGTTGGTACTGTCATTGGCAGCAATGGGTGGTGCATGCTGCGGTGGCCTCCCAAGATGAGCCCTGGATCTTACTTTTTTACAAGTTAGGTATTGCACATAGGAATCCCAAGGAAACTCTTAAACATGCTGCAAAGGCTACATAATCAGGCCCCAGTTGAGTCTGAACGTATGGAAACATTTAACACTCACAACAGCTATGAAAGTATTTAAGTCAAGGTCAAGACCCTTTTGCCTAGATTTACAAACACTCACTCTGTGCAGCTGCGTAAGCGGATACATATAGTGCAGAGTCATATTTGGTAAGAGAAGCTGATTGATATGTTTATCAATCGACCAAGACGAAAAAGTTGTTTTAAGGTCACACTGAAGGCAGACTAGCCAGAATCACCTTAATTCTGTCCACGGTTTAGTCACAAATACAGTGCGCCGTTTTGCAGTACTTATACATCTCGTGGGTAAGTATATCACACATTATTGCACCTAATTTCTTTACGCTCTCAGCTATTCATGCAAACCAAGTTAAAGGTATTTTAGTATATCTGGCTTTGTCTGAAACCTTGCAGGTGTTTGCTCTGTTCTCATTCATTACACCCTCTTTACAAAGATAATGGCGGGAGTTGACATTCAGTGACACAAAGCAATTTTGCTCCATCCTCGCGTTACCTTGTTTTTTTTGTGTCAAAAAGTTGTTCAGCACTGTCGTTTGGAATGCTTTATGCTGTGCCTCTGGTAATGAATAGTAAATGTGGACTTATGTATCATTAACATTAACAAAGCCTACTGGAAGGAAGGAGCAGGGTCCCTACGATAGATGGCTCTCCAATGGATTCCCACCAGGATCCGTCTTTCAAGCACTTCCCGCCAGGCTCACTCTGAAAGCTCAGTGGCTAATGCATCCACTGAAGGGATCTGTGCATGACCCCTTGTTAAAAGGTCCGAAACCTATCATCTCTTCTCAGCTTAACTCTCTCCCTAGCTCTATACATTTAATACAATTGATGTGGATCACAAAAATAAAGGGTCATTCATCACTAAGACACCCAAGAGTGAAAATTAACTTTACAAATATGCGTGATGTCATGATTTCCCAAAGGCTCTTCGAATGGCTAAATATGGTCGCCAGAGCACCAAAAGCACATGCCGCAAACCCCGAGACACACAGCATTGTGTTGAATCTACCACTGCTTTTGATACAATGGGCCAACTAACCTGTGGGATTCTGCTGGTGGGTTGTCATCTGGACTGGATTGGCCAAATAGGTTTTATTGTGGAGCAGTTTATCTTATCTATGCTATCCGTGGGTTCCAGGCGGTTGGTCAGTTGAGCTTGGGCCCCCTGGCTACAAGTTCTGCTTGTGTTATTCTTAACAAATCTTTGCAGTGGAAATCTGCATCACGAGTAACAGCATTGAACATGCGTCAACCTTGTTACTGTGCCTGGCCAATGCAAGTCAGAAAACCAGCTCTGCATCTTATCTTTGTGTTCACTTCATACAAAGGGCAAATACCTAAGGTCTATCAGCCCATAAAGGAACAGAAGTAAACAGGGCTAATGAACCGATGCCCAAAATACATAAATTACCCATAGAATCACAGCCATTTTAAAGTGGGCTTGAATATGTAGGTTTATATACATAAACAATGGTCCTTAAACAATCAGATATTAGCAGGATAAATATAGACTGAAATCAAAGCTATATTTCACATGTCCCGCCGGACAGTAAATTTAATAATGCCAACAATTAGACAACCGTAGTTTGGAACATCATTGTAGTGGGACACAATACTGTATCCTATATGAAACATGACAGGTACAAAACACAAAAAGACATTTCAGGCAAGACAGGTATAGCTTGTCAAATACAAATTCTTTCAAGCTTAGTATAAACAGTCAGTGCACTTGTTTTACACAATGTATTAAGGCGCAAAGCTGTTTAAAATGAGTCGACGACGTTTCGATCCTTTCAGCGAGATGGTAGGATCATCTTCAGGACAATGATAAATTCATGCCTGATTAGATTAAGAAATTGCCTGTGGAAGAAGAAAGAGGTTAGGGAAAAGGAAACAGAATTAGGAAACCTAATGGTGATATCTAAAGACAACCAAATCATAATGTCCTGATGTTGTATCAATAACCAAAAACGTGTATCAGTGAGAAAAGAAGTTTAAGACCGATACATGCTGTACCCCTAGCGGGTGCATGAATGGAACCAAGTGGTAGAGGGAGAGTACAAACATTGTAATTGGCGAGTATACAGCTCGTGAGGGCTGATTATTTGTGGGAGACAGGCACTGGTTGAGGTGCCTCGGGACACTACGTGAAAAGGTCGGCGATGCGGGTGAACACGTGAGAATTCAAGCAAGGCAGCTACAATTTTAACAGCAGCGAGTCAATGGTGAGGCCGCATTCCATTAAAAATTTACCATGCGCACAGGGGACACATTAAATTGAAAACCTCTGTATCGTACCTAATCTTAAATCATCAAGACCATAAACTAATTAACACCAACCTCAGATTATGAGGGAACCGTGAGAATTCAAGCAAGGCCGCTTCAATTTTAACAGCCGCGAGTCAATGGTGAGGCCGTGTTCCATTAAAAATTTACCATGTGCACAGGGGACACACTAAATTGAAAACCTCTGTATCGTGCCTAATCTTAAATGACCAAGACCATTAGCTAATTAACACCAACCTCCGATTATGAGGAAACTGACTTTTATTGTCCAACGGACGGAATGTCCCATTACTGAAATCTTCTAATGTTCAATGAACCAATTCAAACTTCTGGCAAACGAAAAGACCGGGGTTAGGAAACCGTGCATTTAGATAAATACATACAACAAGGCGGAACTAGTGCAGGCTCACCTTTATGAACAATACATATCCATGAGAACGAAATAATTATTTCCAGTCAAAGGAGGGGGCGGGGCCTGAGGTGACATGTATGCAAACACGCCCTGTGGCGCGTTTGAAGTTGAGGAATTAATACCTCTTCAATTCTGAGGGTCCCTGAGGGACAACTAGCCCACCAGGTACCTCCAGTAAGAGCCACGGAGTGTTGTAAAAAGAGGCGTGGCCTATGAACACATCTCTGCAACGCAGCTCTTTGGCACAAAATGGAGGTACCTGGTGGGCTAGTTGGTCCCCAGGGACCCTCAGGATTGAGGAGGAATTAATTCTCTAACTTAAAACACGCCACAGGGCGTGTTTGCAGACATATCACCTCAGGCCACGTCCCCTTCCTTCACCATTGTGCAAATGCGCCTGTGGCGAGTCGTATGTTGGGGAATTAATTCTCTTTCAATACTGAGGGTCCTCTAGGGCCTACTAGTCCAACAGGTATCTCCTGTGTGCACCAGGGAAGTGCGCTGCAGACAGGTGTTCAGAGGCCACGACCCTTTTTACAGCTCTCTGCAACACAGCTCTGTGGTGCTTACTGGAGGTACCTAGTGGGCTAGTTTGAGCCTAGGGACCCGTAGGATTTAAGGGGAATTAATCTCTCAACTTAGAATGGCCTCATGGCGTGTTTACACAGTGGTGAAGGGAGGGGTCGGGCGTGAGGTGACATGTGCAAACACGTCATGTGGCACGTTTTAAGTTGGGGAAATAATTCCCCTTCAATCCTAAGGGACTCTGGGGGCCAACTAGCCCACCAGATGCTTCCAGTAAGTGCCACTGCGCTGTGTTGCAGAGATGTGGTGCAGGCCGTGCCCCTTATTACACCTCTATGCAACGAAGCTCTGTGGCACTTACTGGAGGTAAATAGTGAGCTAGTTGGACCCTAGGGACCCTCAGGATTCAAGGGGACTTAATCTCCCAAAGTAAAACGGCCGCAGAGCGTGTTTGCACAGTGGTGAGCGGACGGGGCCTGAGGTGACGTGTGCAAACATGCCCTGTGGCGTGTTTTAAGAGGTAGCTTTAATCCCCCTGCCCTATTATATACTAGGGGCTCACAGAGGAGGTTATGCTAATCACTGGGGGACCCCAACGCATAGTGTTCCCTTGTGTATGTAGGTGTTTTCACTGTATTCTAAGTCTCTTTTAACATAGCACTGGCTCTAGGACTGGTTAGTCAGACTCTGTTACCACCAGTTTCCATCTGAAAAAAGTTGAGGGTACAGGATTATTTTGCAACAAGGCTTCTTCCTGCTCTTCTGTTTGTCGTTTCTGCACATTTTCCTTCTTCCTGAACTTTTCTTCGTCTTTAAGGAATTTGGTTGCTTCTTTCAGGATTTCTTTTTTTTCTTACTGTGCGTTTTCTCTTCTTTCTTCACATGTCCTATCTCTGTAGGCATATTTAGAAATGATCATTTAAAAAACCTTTGAAATTCACTGAAAAAAACATAGGTTTTAGGCACGTTATAGTTAGGAATTAGCATTTAAAAAACCTTAGAAATTCACAGAAAAAAACATAGGTTTCAGAGGGCGTTATAGTTAGTTGGACCTTTCACTCGTACAAAACCATTGTAATTCCCCCGTTATAGTTAGTTCAGCTAACTATAACTCGCGCGCCCGCAATGCACTGCTGATGATGTCACACATTACATCACTCATGACATGGTCAGTGACATAACTGATGACATCACTGATGACATCTCAAATGACATCACTGATGACATCACTGATGACATCATCCTTGTGATAGAGTGGCAGACCCCCTCTCACCCTAATATAATCATTGATACACAAACTCAAAAATAGAAACTAAACATTTCAAAATAATGGACATGCCAATACCAGTTACAACACACCTATTCAGTTACTCCAGGATCTACACTCACATCCACTCATTCGGCAACAGTCCTATACAGTCACTCATACATGTACTCACTCATCATATGTACTCATAAACCTATACATCCTGTTACACACAGCCACTCAACTATAGAGTTACTCACACACATAGTCACACATGCAAATAAAGTATCAAACATCAATTTACTTGCATAAACAGTTATACACACACCACCACACTTACTTATACAGAAACTTACGGATACGTACTCTCTTAAACTATCACTTATAGAAACACATATTTTTTTATACAGAAACTCTACCAATCTCTCACTCTCACATATACTCACTTATATACACCAAAACTCACATATACTAGTTTAAAACATATGTAGTTACTCATAAAGACACTATTGAGACAGTCATTCACTCACTAACACAGCCAAACACACTCATCCACCTATACAGTCCTGCACACATACTGTCTTCAACACATACAAACAGTGACTCACATATTCATGCATCTATGCACTAAGTAATACCCCCCGCAAACCACACAGACACTCACACATTCATACTGATACTCAAAAAAAAACTAACAACCCCTATAGTCACTCATGTAGCTACTCACCAACCCATACAAGCACTTATACACAAAGTGAGAGACTGATACAGATATTTACATATTTAAACATTACTCACTAACCCATGTATTCACTAAGATACACTTAATCAGTCAGTTACACAATTAATTTTACAAAAACAATCATCCATTTAGACATTTATATACCCATTTATTCTTCCATTGACTTTGAGATATACATATATAAAACATAATTAATTTTCAGAAAAACCGACATTCACTGGATGATGTCATCAGTGATGCCATTTGAGATGTCATCAGTGATGTCATGAGGGATGTCACTGACCATGTCATGAGTGATGTAATATGTGATGTCATCAGCAGTGCATTGCGGGCGCGCGAGTTATAGTTAGCTGAACTAACTGTAACAGGGGAATTTCAATGGTTTTGTACGAGTGAAATGTCCAACTAACTATAACGCCCCTGAAACCTATGTTTTTTTCTGTGAATATATATATATATTTATAATCGCTAAAAAATGTTAAAGCGACGTTAGAGTTAGGTAAAAATGTCAGTTAAAATTTAACATTTTAAATAAACCACTTGCCTCAAACTAACGTAAAGTACCTTAACTTTAGACCTTTTGCCGATAAGAAACTATACAGTGTTTTGGAAATTATTATGAACTGTGAGATCTTTCATTGTCTGTTTGAAAGCCCGACATGAGGCGTTAGCAGTTTTTAATGTTTATATTTTGTTCTGATTTTCTTTTCTAGATTTGGGCAATTTAGATTGTCATCGGCAGGCGACTGCCTCACCCACTGGGGTGTTCTGGTGATTTAATAACAAGAAACAAGAAAAAATCCTACTGCCAGTAGGTGCAGACAGCATGGTTTACCCTAATTCGCTATACTTTCTAACTGAGCAGAGTTAGAACAGAGAGAACACTTCCCACTTGGGGATTTGATGATGTTTATATGCTTGAACTTTAGCATTGACTTCAAAACTAAGGAGGTCTTATGAGGCTCACTAATGCCCCAAGCATATTTTAATTTAACTAATGTGTTATGGCAGTTACGGGACGCAATGTGTTGAGCTGTGGCTGCTATGTAAAAAGAATAACTTTGAACAATATTGGAGTATTACAATGAATAATCTGTGCAAATGCTTGAGGAAGTAGGCCCCAAACTGCCCTATTTACCATGCATAAGTCCATTAGTCCGCTCTGTCAGCTCCTGACAGCACTGGAACACCTATAATAAGAAAGAGAGAAAGGATACAAACGAGAAATTTGCATCACTAACAAAGGACTACTCTGTTTTCGGACAGAGGGGTGGTGCTTCCAAAAACGTGGACCAATTGTATGACACAGGGCCATGTCTTTAAAAGAGACTCTCATGTAATGGCAGCCAGTGCAACCTAGCAAGAGCTGGTCCAGATGGCGCACATCTAGGTAAATTGAACACTTAGGGCATCATTAGGATGGCTGCGGACTTTGTCTGCCCGCCATCCTGACGGTTAAAGGGACTTCCCGCCATATGCGCCATATTTGCTGCGGTCCCCTGGGTGACATTAGGATGTGCCCGCCACACTGGCGGGCGCATCCTGCATTTTTAACATTACGGCGAGCGGTGCTTTCAGCAAAATGCCAAAAATGCATGTCATGCATGTGCATGCACAACTTGGCAGGCACCGCGTGGTGCCTACCATGTTGTGCATGCACATGTAGGGGAGTACCATAGGTACCCCCCATGTTCACCCCCCAACATCCTAGGGGCCCACAAAGGGCCCCCAACCTCGAAATCTGCATGCCTTTCCGTGGCAGCAACTCCGCCACGGAAAGGCTCCCTCCCGCCTACATCCTGATATGAATGGCGGTGTCCAGCAGACACCGCCACCTTGTCGACTGGACGGAAAAGTGGTGGACAGTCTTCCCGTCCGCCGCGTTCCCCCGCCACACTAATATGACGGGGTAAATAGGTGGCGGGCAGGCTAGGATGTAGGGCGGATCGCCACCGTCATGTGGGCGGTGGCGATCTGCCCTACATCCTAATGGGCCCCTCTGCAACTTCTGCAAACCCCCAAAATAGAGGACAATGCAAAATAGTCCCGCTGAGCTGTAACCAGTGACTAAACTATATGTTTTCTAGCTGTCGGGGGTAGAAGGTCCATAACCTTCTTCAAGATTTTTAAAGTGTTGAAACACTTTCTGGCAACACATGCTATTTAACTATCAAAAGTCAGCTTAGGGTCAAACCAGCCACCCAAGTTCTTTACTCTTTGCTTTGCAATTGGGACAGGACCTAGGGTATCAAGCCACCATGCAGAAGACCAGAAAAGGGGGCTTTGGCAATAATGAGATCCTCTGTCTTATTCACATTGAGTCTGAGGCAGGTCCTGTTCATCCACTTTGCCAGCTCCACCAAATGCAACCTAAATTGAGTAGACGCACCTTCCTCCTCCTGTGACAGGGTGACAATCAGTTGTGTATTGTCGGCATAAGACACAATCGTTACCTTGTGTCGCTCGACGATCTCCGCCAGGGAACACATATATAGGGTATATAAGGTAGGGCTCAATGTAGAGCCCTTGCTGTACCCTCTGCAGCGGGGGTAGTGTTTCTAAGGACAATGGGGTTTGAGTTACTTGGAAGGTGCAATTTTGGAAGAAGGAGGCCAGCCACCTCAGAGCAAGACCCCGACACCACAGTTCCACAGATGTTCTAAGAGAAGGCCATGGGACACAGTGTTGAATGCCTGCTGAGGTCCAACATTATTAGTGCCGCTGTCGGACCCATATCTGCTCTGTGTCTAAGTAATTCTGAGGCTAGTAAAAGAGCTGACTCTGTAGAATTTTGAGCCCGAAAGCCTGACTGTGACGTGCCTAACAGATTCTTACAGCCTGATTCATGAAGCAAAATTGCGCTCGCAATAGCTGCGAAAATGCTATTGCGAGAGCAATTTTCAAAATCGGTATTCACCACGAAAATTGCGAAATCGCAAACACAGAATAGCGAAATCGCTAAAAGATTCGCAGAATGCCGGCAGTAGACAATTAGCGAAACGGAATTTGCGATAAACCACGGATTCTGCGAAAAAAATAGCGATTTCGCAATACAATCGCTATCGGTAATCATGAAAAATCGCAAATAGCGAAAAAAACCAAAATCGCTGTTTGCGAGGTGCAATTTAAGGACAACCCAAAGCAGGTGGTAACCATCAAAGCCATTGTAAAAAAATTTTTTTAAATCCGTTGCCCAATCAGTAACAGGTGCAGGCCTGACCAAACACACTTAAGGAGATGCAGCATCAGCATAAGGAGTCTCAGAATGCCAGGACTCTACATGGTGGTCAGGCGGCGAAGGCTACAGCGAGCAGCACGGAGGAGACGTAGAATCCAGGACAGGATATTCCGCCAGCGGGTCACCGTGCTGGGCCAAACCAGAGAGCAAATATACTCAAAGTACCGTCTGAATGGGCCAATGATCATCAAGCTAATTCAGGACCTTGACCCCCTGATGCAGCACCCAACAAGGCGGACCAATGCCGTGCCCACACATGTCCAGGTATTGTGTAGTCTGCACCTCCTGGCCTCCGGGAGCTTCCAGGGGATAGTTGCGGCTGCTGGGGGGATATCCCAGCCCACCATGTCCCTCTGCCTAGGGAGTTTCCTTGACGCAATGCTGACCCAGCTACACCACCACATCAAATTTCCCACCAGCCAACAGGATTTGGATGAGACCAAGCATCAATTCTACAATGTTGCGCATTTCCCACATGTGATAGGATGCATTGACTGTACCCACATCCACATCTGCCCACCAGCTGCAACGGAGTACATGTACCGCAATCGCAAGTCCTACCACTACCTCAACATCCAGATGGTCTGCAATGCTAAGACATACATCACGGACATAGTGGCACAGTACCCGGGGAGTGCACATGACTCCTTAATATTCCAGCACTGCGGCCTCCACACACGACTGGCCAGGGGAGACTTTTGTGAAGGACACCTACTTGGTAAGTACACTTTGCCCACAATGTTACACTGCGATGAAGTAGCTGCGCTGCACAGGCACTCACCCACTGCTCCTCTCATTCAGGTGACAGTGGCTACGCCCTCCGTGAATACCTCCTCACCCCATACCTCAACCCTGCCACACCACAGCAACGGCGTTACAATGTAGCACACATACGCACAAGGAATTGCATTGAGAGGACATTTGGGCTACTGAAGAGCAGATTCCGCATACTGCACAAGACTGGTGCGGCCGTGTACTACAGTCCTGATGTGTGCTGCCGCATTGTGGCTGTGTGTGCAATACTACACAACATTGCTACCAAGCGCCGGATACCTGTAGAGATCTCTGGCAGTGAGTCGGAAGGGGACGACCGGGCACCTGCACATGTGCGTCATGCACGCGGGGAGAACCCAGCTGAAGGACACAGACGCCGCAACCACATCACAATGAACAGTTTCTAGTGCACCCACTCCCCTCACCCAACAAATCACAATTGCATGCCAATGGAAATAATGACAGGAGGCCGATGTATGATGCTAGAATAAATATTATTGTTGAAGGCACAATAATAATGTTATGTTTCTATTATTTAAATGTAAGCTGTATTGCGCCATACTGCTCCAAACAAAACACAGGACATGCTTGTATCATCAGCATGTCCCAGCCAATGTACATGAAACTCAAGTGCGCCTCCGGCGCGCAGCACCCAATCACCTTTCTGGCTCTTCCTCTGGGACGGCACGTGACCCTGCATTGGGCCTGGTGCTGCGGCGTAACACGCCAACCTGTGAGGCAGACAGGCTGCTGACACTAGAGGTGCCCTCACTGGTGTCGTCCCCCCCGACATTGCCTGGCCCAGTAGGATGGAGTGCCAGTACGGCAGTGGTGACCTGCTCCAAAACTCTTGCCACATCCTCGCAGCATTGGACCTTCTGCTGCTGCTGCACCAGGGACCGTCGTGAGAGCTGGGAGGTGGCATTCCTAATTACATAGTTTGAGCGGGTGTAGGCTGACAGCCGCGTAACTAAGTAGCTGCCGGTGGCGGCGGCGGGCGGTGTTGCGCTGCGATATGAGCGCAGCAGTGTTGGCCTCCATGGCTGTCGTCATGCGCTCTATCCTGTCGGCCACATTTGCCACATTGCGGCCAATGTTGTGGAGCTGCAGTTGGATCGGCCCTTGCCGTCGTGCCTGCAGTTGGTGGATGCGTAGCATCCAGCGCTCTATGCTCAGGCCTGGCACGCGCACAACCATCCCCCTCCTGCCGCTGCGTGCTGTGTTCTGCTGGCGAGCCCTGCCATGCCTGCTGTGCTGGCTGGCCACAGTGGGTGTGCGCACTGTCACCGCAGTAGCTGTACCAGATGTAGAGGGTCCAGCTGGTGGTGGAGTTGTGGTTGTCATAGGTGCAGCGCCTGATGGTGCTGGCGCAGATGGTGTTGGCCTGGCTGCGGGGATAGGTGCAGCGCCTGATGGTGCTGGCTCAGATGTTGTGGGCCTGGCTGCGGGGATAGGTGCAGTGCCTGATGGTGCTGGCGCAGATGGTGTTGGCCTGGCTGCGGGGATAGGTGCAGCGCCTGATGGTGCTGGTGCAGATGGTGTTGGCCTGGCTGCTGGGATAGGTGCTGCACCTGATGGTGCAGGATGTGTCGCTGTTGGCACCTCCTTTGCATCCTCTGGTGCCTCGTCAATGAGCAGCCTGTCGCTGTCGCTGCTGTTGTCAGCGCCACCTGTGAGGGGAAGTGGACGTACATTAATTGCATGTATCTGTCACACGTGCAGTTGCTACTTGCATGCTGGATGACATTCCCTGACTGCCTGTGGCATTGCGTACTTTGGAACATGTCTGTCTGCATTGGGGTTCTTGTACATTGTGGGCAGACTACATGTCCCACAATGCTTTTGGGCATGACCTAATGTGCATAGGTTGCATGACTTGGGATGATTATGGGAGGCTATAGGGCCATGGCCATTGCTAGGGGACAGGGTCGCAGTCGCATGCCACTTACCTTGGCTGTCTTGGGTGAGTCGGGATGAGTCTAGATTGATGACCCCTATGCACGCCTCTGGCTCAAGAGTGTCCTCCACGCGGTCCTCAAAGGCGGTGTTGGGAGGGACTGTAGGCTCTCCGCCTCCAGTAGCCAGGGTCTCGCCCAGCCTCTCTGCCATCCTCTCCTTGGCACGACCTCGGAGGTCATACCACCTCTTTCTCAGCTCTTCCAGCGACCTGTGTGCCACGCCCACTGAGTTGACTTTTGCGGCTATACCAAGCCAGAGTCGGCATTTCTCCGCCTCAGGCACCCTCCTGGAGTCCTTTCCAAAAGGTTTTGGGTGGTTATCAACCACTCCATCAATCAGGTGCTCCAACTCCTGCTCAGAGAATTTGAGCTTCCGCTTGCGCCCGGTGTCGCTGGGCCCTTGTGCTGCATCCTCTGCCATTGCTGCAGTCATAATAGAAAAGGATTTTCAAGTTTGGAGGTGTCCTGGAAGGAGCTCAGTGAGATGCAGCATCGAGATCAGCCTCACTGTTCTGAATGGGGGTGGGAACTGGCTGCTTCCTGGTTGTGATGTCATCACTGTGCTCGAAATGCGACTTCCCGTTTTTGCGATCTTGCGATTTTGCGAGATCGCATTTAGCGATCTCGCAATTAGTGATATCGCAATTCCTACACGGATGTTGACGGAAATAGCAATTATTCTGTGATTTTAGAAAACCGCTAACGCTTTTTGCGGCCGCGTGCGAATCACTTTATTCTCTCGCTAATTTTGATGAATGCCGGTCTGCGATTTCTAAATTGCGATTCGCTGTAAATCGCAATTTAAAAATCGCAGAATTCGGTTTTCATGAATCAGGCTGTTAGTGTCTACGAAATTAGAAAGTTTAATATTTACATGCTCTTCTGCCACTTTTCACAATAAGGGGAGCCGCAAGATTGGTCTTCCGGCAGGGCTGGATTTAAGGTAGGCTTTTTTAGGAGAGGCACGACAACAGAATCACTGACAAAATTTCGACCTCCAAAATATCGACCTACAGAAATATCGAGGGCAAGAATATCGACATCCTATCTACACCATGGTAAGTACAAAAATATCGGAAAAATAATATAGATGTTAAAAATATCGATGTTAAAAATATCGTTTTTTTTTCTTTTAAAATATAATTGTAAAATAAATGAAATAACACTAATAAATATAATATACATAGTTATAAGTATCTAATAATGTTTAAACTTAATAAATAATACATATATAATAATATATTAATTAAATATATACTGTAAATATATAATATATATGTTCTGAACAATATGTTGTAATAATTATTTTACTAACTTATAAATTATTAAAATATATTCTAATTTACTAATACATTTACAAACATAAAACAATAACATAAATAAAATGTACAAAACATAAAAAATTAAATATACTTTTAATATTTTTACAATTAATTATATAAAATGTTGGATAGCGTAGGGGTAAAAATTACTATTCCAACTCCAGAGAGTGCAACAGTGGGGAAAGCTTTGGATAGCGTTGAGGTAAAAAATACTATTCCCACTCCAGATAATGCAACAGTAGGGAAAGCGTTGGATAGCGTAGGAATATAAATTACTATTCCCACTCCAGAGAGTGCAACAGTAGGGAAAGCGTTGGATAGTGTAGGAGTAAAAATTACTATTCCCACTCCAGAGAGTGCAAAAGTAGGGAAAGCATTGGATAGCTTAGGAGTTAAAATTACGATTCCCACTCCAGAGAGTGCAACAGTAGGGAAAGCGTTGGATAGCGTGGGGGTAAAAATTACTATTCCCACTCCAGAGAGTACAACAGTAGGGAAAGCGTTGGATAGCGTAGGGGTAACAATTACTATTCCAACTCCAGAGAGTGCAACAGTAGGGAAAGCGTTTGATAGCGTAGGAGTATAAATTACTATTCCCACTCCAGAGAGTGCAACAGTAGGGAAAGCGTTGGATAGCGTAGGGGTAAAAATTACTATTCCCACTCCAGAGAGTGCAACAGTAGGGAAAGCATTGGATAGCGTAGGGGTAAAAATTACTATTCCCACTCCAGAGAGTGCAACAGTAGGGAAAGCGTTGGATAGGGTAAAGGTAAAAATTACTATTCCCACTCCAGAGAGTGCAACAGTAGGGAAAGCGTTGGATAGCGTAGGAGTTAAAATTACTATTTCCACTCCAGAGAGTGCATCAGTAGAGAAAGCGTTGGATAGCGTTGGAGTAGAAATTACTATTCCCACACCAGAGAGTGCAACAGTAGGGAAAGCGTTGGATAGCGTAGGGGTAAAAATTACTAATCCCACTCCAGAGAGTGCAACAGTAGAGAAAGCATTGGATAGCGTAGGGGTAACAATTACTATTCCCACTCCAGAGAGTGCAACAATAGGGAAAGCGTTGGATAGGGTAGAGGTAAAAATTACTATTCCCACTCCAGAGAGTGCAACAGTAGGGAAAGCGTTGGATAGCGTAGGAGTTAAAATTACTATTTCCACTCCAGAGAGTGCATCAGTAGAGAAAGTGTTGGATAGCGTTGGAGTAGAAATTACTATTCCCACACCAGAGAGTGCAACAGTAGGGAAAGCGTTTGATAGCGTAGGAGTATAAATTACTATTCCCACTCCAGAGAGTGCAACAGTAGGGAAAGCGTTGGATAGCGTAGGGGTAAAAATTACTATTCCCACTCCAGAGAGTGCAACAGTAGGGAAAGCATTGGATAGCGTAGGGGTAAAAATTACTATTCCCACTCCAGAGAGTGCAACAGTAGGGAAAGCGTTGGATAGGGTAAAGGTAAAAATTACTATTCCCACTCCAGAGAGTGCAACAGTAGGGAAAGCGTTGGATAGCGTAGGAGTTAAAATTACTATTTCCACTCCAGAGAGTGCATCAGTAGAGAAAGCGTTGGATAGCGTTGGAGTAGAAATTACTATTCCCACACCAGAGAGTGCAACAGTAGGGAAAGCGTTGGATAGCGTAGGGGTAAAAATTACTAATCCCACTCCAGAGAGTGCAACAGTAGAGAAAGCATTGGATAGCGTAGGGGTAACAATTACTATTCCCACTCCAGAGAGTGCAACAATAGGGAAAGCGTTGGATAGGGTAGAGGTAAAAATTACTATTCCCACTCCAGAGAGTGCAACAGTAGGGAAAGCGTTGCATAGCGTAGGAGTAAAAATTACTATTCCCACTCCAGAGAGTGCATCAGTAGAGAAAGCGTTGGATAGCGTAGGAGTAAAAATTACTATTCCCACACCAGAGAGTGCAACAGTAGGGAAAACGTTGGATAGCGTAGGGGTAAAAATTACTATTCCCACTCCAGAGAGTACCACAGTAGGGAAAGTGTTGGATAGCGTAGGGGTAACAATTACTATTCCAACTCCAGAGAATGCAACAGTAGGGAAAATGTTGGATAGTGTAGGGGTTAAAATAACATACTTATAAATAAAATCTTTTTATTTAAATAATTATATAAAGTATTAAAACATTTTTAACCATATACAATACCTATACATAAATATAAAAAACATGATTACCTAAATATATTTAAGCAAAAATAAATATTTTAAAATACCATTTTATAATATTTAATTACCAATTACTAATTATTTAACAATTATATTATTTACAAAACAATCATTTAAAAAATATTATTACTTAATTACATTTACATTACTTCCACCATATTCCCCCATAAACCCACTACCCACAACAGAACACATTTATCTATTTATGAATTAATTAAAATTATTTACCAATCAATTAAAATTAATTACCAATTATTTAAAAATAATTACCAATTATTTAAATTTTATTTATAATTCCTACTAATGAATAATTAATTATACATAATTAAATAACTTCCCACCCTATTCCCCTATAAACCCACAACCCGCTATAAAACATATTTATCAATTAATCAATTAATTAAAATGATTAACCAATTAATTAAATTTAATTACCAATTATTTATAATTAATTAATATTAACTACTAAATATTAATCAATTTAACATAGTTAAATTACTTCCCACCCTATTCCCCTATAAACCCACAACCCGTTATAAAACATATTTATCAATTAATCAATTAATTAAAATGATTAACCAATTAATTAAATTTAATTACCAATTATTTATAATTAATTAATATTAACTACTAAATATTAATCAATTTAACATAATTAAATTACTTCCCACCCTATTCCCCTATAAACCCACAACCCGCTCCGGTACTAAAACATATAATTAACTTATAAATAAATGTATTAATATATATATGTAATACACATATAATAGTACTTATTTTAATTACTTAAGTAAAACATATAACACATACATAATAAATAACAACAGAAATAATACAAATATCGATATTAGTGTAATCGAAATTAGTAACATCGATACATATGCTTTTGATATTACTAACTTCGATATTACTTACATCGATATTAGGTATTTCGATATTACTTACCTTAGGGTCGATATTCTGTCTAACGATATTCTTGTCTTCGATATTCTGCACCTTCGATATTATTGACACGATATTTTGGTACATTGATATTTCTAACTCGATATTTTGACTGTGTACCACGACAACAGTGTACTTCCACTTCAGAGGCAGTTGCCCCTTATTAAGTGATTTTGCTATTAATTTGCACAATTGGTGTAGAATGGGTTTCATTTCCAGAGCTAACATTTTTGGACAAGCCGAATCCATGGGGGACCTGGATCTAACTTTTGTGACAAGTCCTCTCATCTTCCAGGGATGGGGCAGTGATGCAGAGAAGCCTACTCCCCAAGGATAAAGTGCCAAACCAAGCCTGCGAATATTGAAAATCACTGACATCCTGAGTAAAGGAGTCATAGATTTTAGACACTTCTGCAGCAAAAAAATGAGCAATCTTATTACAGCTCTTGAAAGATGGAGTATTATGAACAGTGACCTGTTTCAAAGATGATAAGGAATTAGAGATTGAAAAGAATTATTTCCATGAGTAAGCTGAACCCTCAATCTTTTGGGTATAAAATTGCCTATCTCCACTGCGTATCTACCTCATCTAGTTTTTAAGCGCAGCATTATACTTTGTTTTAATATCTACTGTATAGTCCTTCTACCACAAATGCTCCAGGCATTTTCAGGACCTCTTCAGAAGAGTGAGGTCCTTGTTGTACCATTCAGCAGATGGTGTGGCCCGGGTTGCCCAAAACTGAGACAAAGGCACAATCATGTCTAGGGCTCCCATCATATAATTCTCCATAAGCAAGTTTCAGCACTCCGCTCATCATTCTATTGTGTTTGCTATGTTCGACCTAAGTGGCCAGGGTATGCCCAGATGTGGGTCCCTTTCTCACTTTGCACTGGAATCAAGCTAGCCTGGCTGATGAGGGGTGACACCCCGAAACTGATCCCAGGATATTGTTTCTAGAACAGGGAGGACCTGGCCTGGCAGTTCAGGCTGGACTGTTCCCATGAGAAGCAGGGTCAAGACTGATTTGCATATGACTGGGTCCAAACTGGGGTTGCTTAGTGAGCAGAAGAACGATGATGGTTTCAACCCAGATCTTTGACTGGAGGAGAGTGTATTAAAAGTTTTAGCACTAATTGTATTTTCTATATTCGTCCTAAGTGACCAGGGTGTGCCCAGACATGGGTCCCTTGCTCTCTTTGCCATTGGAATCAAGCTAGCCTGGCTGATTAGGGGTGATACCCCAAAAATGCTCTCCGGATGCATGTTTCCCATCCAAGGAGGACCTGACCTGGCAGTTCAGCTGGACTGTTCCCATGAGGAGCTGGGTCAAAATTGATTTGTATATGGCTGGGTTCAAACTGGGGTGATGTGGTGAGCAAAATAGTGATGGATTAAACACAGATCTGTGACTGGGGCTGAGTGTTTGAAAAGTTTCAACACTCCGTCCATAATTTTATTTTGTGACATTTATACAAAGGAGCAGTGAATGGTTTGCTTTAAAGTAATTGCAATTCCGTCTCCTCTCTGGGTGGCGTTATAATGCCTGACTGGATCTATGACAGAATTTCGACAGACAGAATTTCGACCTACACATATATCGACGCAAGTATATCGAAAGCAAGAATATCGACGCCCTATCTACAACACAGTAAGTACCAAAATATCAAATTAATAATATCGATGTTAAAAATATCGTTGTTAAATATATCAAGTTTTTTTCTGTTTAAAAAAAACATGTAAAATAATGTAAATAATACTTATAAATTAATTAAACATATTTAATAATGTTAAAAATAAATAAATAATACATATTTAATAAAAAAAGAATTATAAATTAACAAAACATATATAATATATACTTACGTAACAATATTTTTTGTTATTTATTTCAATTATTTATAATTTTCTAAAAAATAATATAATTTACTAATGCATTTACATACATAAATTAATATAATTAATAACAAAATATATATTTAAAACATAATAATTAAATAATTCAATATTTTTAAAGTGAATTAGATACAACATTATCTAAATTACTACAAAATATATAAAATACATAAATAAATAAAACTACTATTTAAAGTAAAAAAATAATTACACTACTAAAAACATTGGATAGCGTAGATTGTAAAATTTCTATTCCCAATCATGAAAATTAAATAGTAGTGAAAACGTTAAATAGTGTAAGGGTGAAAATAACTATTCCCACTCCAGTGAGTGCAACAGTAGAGAAAGCGTTGGATAGTGGGTGGGTACAAATTACTATTCTCACTCCAGAGGGTGCAACAGTAGGGAAAGTGTTGGATAGCGTAGGGGTAAAAATGACTATTCCCACTCCAGAGGGTGCAACAGTAGGGAAAGCGTTGGATATCGGGTGGGTAAAAATTACTATTCTCACTCCAGAGGGTGCAACAGTAGGGAAAGTGTTGGATAGCATAGGGGTAAAAATTACTATTCCCACTCCAGAGGGTGCAACAGTAGGGAAAGCATTGGATAGCGTAGGGGTAAAAATTACTATTCCCACTCCAGTGAGTGCAACAGTAGGGAAAGCGTTGGATAGGAGGTAGGTAAACATTACTATTCCCACTCCAGAGGGTGCAACAGTAGTGAAAGCGTTGGATAGCAGGTGGTTAAAAATTACTATTCCCACTCCAGAGGGTGCAACAGTAGGGAAAGTGTTGGATAGCATAGCAGTAAAAATTACTATTCCAACTCCAGAGGGTGCAATAGTAGGGAAAATGTTGGATAGCGTAGGGGTAAAAATTACTATTCCCACTCCAGAGGGTGCAACAGTAGGGAAAGTGTTGGATAGCGGGTCGGTAAAAATTACTATTCCAACTCCAGAGGGTGCAATAGTAGGGAAAATGTTGGATAGCTTAGGGGTAAAAATTACTATTCCCACTCCAGAGGGTGCAACAGTAGGAAAAGTATTGAATAGCGGGTGGGTAAAAATTACTATTTCAACTCCAGAGGGTGTAAAAGTAGGGAAAATGTTGGATAGCGTAGGGGTAAAAATTACTATTCCCACTCCAGAGGGTGCAACAGTAGGAAAAGTGTTGGATAGCGGGTGGGTAAAAATCACTATTCCAACTCCAGAGGGTGCAAAAGTAGGGAAAATGTTGGATAGCGTAGGGGTAAAAATTACTATTCCCACTCCAGAGGGTGCAACAGTAGGAAAAGTGTTGGATAGCGGGTGGGTAAAAATTACTATTCCCACTCCAGAGGGTGCAACAGTAGGGAAAGTGTTGGATAGCGTAGGGGTAAAAATTACTATTCCAACTCCAGAGGTTGCAACAGTAGGGAAAGTGTTGGATAGCGTAGGGGGAAAAATTACTATTCCCACTCCAGAGGTTGCAACAGTAGGGAAAGTGTTGGATAGCGTAGGGGTTAAAATTACTATTCCAACTCCAGAGGATGCAACAGTAGGGAAAGTGTTGGATAGCGTAGGGGTAAAAATTACTATTCTCACTCCAGAGAGTGCAACAGTAGGGAAAGTGTTGGATAGCGTAGGGGTAAAAATTACTATTCCCACTCCAGAGGGTGCAACAGTAGGGAAAGTGTTGGATAGCGTAAGGGTAAAAGTTACCATTCCCACCCCACCCTATTACCCTATAAACACACAACACACTCCAGTACTAACACATAACATTTAATTGAAAATTAATTATCAATTAAATAATTAATTTATCAATTAAAATAATTTATTGCCAATTATTATTTAATTAAAAATTAATATATACATAAAAATATAATGAATTATTTGTAATTAAATCAGTTCCCACCCTATTCGCCTGTAAACCCACAACCCGCTCCAGTAGTAACACATAACATTTAATTAAAAATTACATTCATTACCAATTAAATAAAAAATGTATCTATTAATATAATTGCCAATTAATATTTAATTACAAAATACAATATACATAAAAATATAATTAATTAATTCCAAATAAATTACTTCCCACCCTATTCCCCTATAAACCCACAACCTGCTACAGTACTAAAAGATTACATTTAAATAAAAATTACATTAATTACCAATTAAATCATTAATTTATCAATTAAAAAAATTAATTACCAATTAATATTTAATTACCAAATAAAATATGCTTAAAAAATATTTAATTAATTACAATTAAATTACTTCCCACCCTATTCCCCTAAAAACCCACAACCCGCTCTGGTAGTAAAACATATAATTTACTTTTAAATATATTTATTTATATATAAAAATTAAACACATAATATAACAATTAATTTAAATACTTAACAAAAATTTATAACACATATTAGTAAATCGAAATTACTTACATCAATATATATGCTATCGATATAAGTAATTTCGATATTACTTACCTTAGGGTCGATATTCTGTCCAACGATATTCTGGACATCGATATTCTGTCCCTTCGATATTAGCAACTCGATATAAGTGTAGGTCGAAATTAAAGATTCGATATTTTGACTGATTACCTGCCTGACTATCTCATAGCCCTGAGGAATGGCATTAAAGATATCAGGGGCCGAAATATCAAAGAGACATGTTTCCGATAAAAATAATACATCAATTTTTTGGTCTAGAAGAAGGTCACAGATCTCAAACATATGCCTAGGCAAAGACTGGCAGTTTATTACCAGTCAGTGAGCTGCCTGAACAGCGAGCACCCTTAAGCATTAATTAGGAGTGCCTGTGCACCAGTCCCTTAATGTGCAACAACACTTACTACAAACAGTGGTAAGGCTGGAGACATCAATAGAGTGGCAACACTCCTCAGATATGACTGGGGCTAGTGATCGAATTTCGTTGGCCGAATACAGGGGCATATTATCAAGCAATAGCGATAATTATCACTATTGCTTGGTTAGAGACAAAAATTTACCGCTGAGCTGCGGCGATTTTTACCGCAAATAAACCTTGGTATTACCAAGGTTTATCGCAAATGCGATAAAAATCGCCGCAAAGCATGAATATCGCTGAAAAGTCCGCGATATTCATGCATTACCGAGCTAATGCTCTTAGCCATGTTATCCACCTCCCATTGGATAACATGGCTAAGAACTGCTAAGGGCAGGTGTTAGCTTTTGGAGATATTCGCGCTTAGCGCGAATATCTCCAAAAGTTGGTAATAGGAGATAGCGATGTTAGCGACTGTTTCCAGTCTCTAACATCTTGGCACGCCCACTTTGCATGTCATTAGTGATAAATATCACTGACATGCAAAGTGGGGCCCAAGATGGTCGCTATCTCCTACTAGCTGTCGCTAACTGGTGTTAGCGACAGCTAGGTAATAGGGAGATAATTTTATCTCCGCTTTCTTGGCTTTTAAAGCCAAAAAAGCGGAGATAAACCCCCTTGATAATATGCCCCACAGTCTGGCGCTGGTTCCCAGACGGACAGGGGTACTGGTCCCATCCAAGTGCCGACGGGCGCAGACAGGCTTGCCTTTGGCACGCCTGCAGTGTGCCTGCAGTGCGCCAGCTGCACCCATCAGCTATATCTCAATAGCCTGAGGCTCAGCTGTGATCAGGGAGCAAGAAAAATAAGTACAAACCAGAGCCCAGCAGCCCTGTGTCTCTCACACAGGCTTCTCTACGTGACGAGGCAATACTAGTAAATTAAATTAAATTGAAATAACAACTCCAAAATAATAATGAGAAAGAAAGCATAAAATCAATTAAAGCTACGATAGTCAGGCCAGAACGGCCACCACCCTCAAGGGAGCCAGGCACCTCCTGCACCCTATGGCACTACAAGGAACTTAAAAATGTGCCCTAAAACACACTCAAGCAGTAGGTAGGGTAAAGACTCCTACCGGATACCAATCCAGTGCGTCCGCACATCGGCCGTTCCTAAATAACCTGTGCTACAGCTGTGATCAGGGAGCAAGAAAAAATGGGCGGGACAAATGAGCACAAACTGGAGCCCAGCAGCCCCATGCCTCATGCCTCCCACGCAGGATTTCATACGTGAAGAGGCGATACTGGTACATTAAATTAAATTGAAACAACAACTCCAAAATAAAAATGAGAAAGAAAGCATAAAATCAATTAAACCACGATAGTCAGGCCAGAATGGCCGCCAGCCTCAAAGGATCCAGGCACCTCCTGTGCCCTATGGCACTACAAGGAACTTTAAAATGTTCCCTAAGACACACTCAAGCAGTAGGTATGGCAAAGAATCCTACCGGATTCCAATCCACATGTGTTTGAGTGCATGCGTTCTCACTTGCACGAGATTTTGTTTACAACAGAGGGCTTGCAGCCTGCTTATTGCTTAACATTAGTTGGCTTTTTTCTCACTGTTATTAGCTGCTTTTTAATTGGACAGCATGTGCTAGATTCACTTATTCTTTTACCGGCTGGAGCATGGACTAAGTACTGATTGCTTCAACTTGATTGCTGTCCTTCCGCTGATCACTTTGTAATTGAGGTACTACCTTTGTTTTTTACTTCATTCCTGTCAATTTTGTTGACCCTCTTGCTATTTGTAACTATGTTTTACTATGCTATACACACTTCAAAGACACACTTGTCTCCTATGAAACGGATGTTTATTGTGACAAAAGATGTTATCTGCTTCCAAATGTATTTTAACTAAGATATGGATTCAATTGCTTCCTTTATATGTTAGTTTTGTTATGCCAAATTATATATTTTGTCTTTATCCTTTAAATGTGATGATGGTGGTCTGCTCTCCCTTGGAAACCACTATCTCTGTACTAGGCCATTACAAGGGGTTGCAAAATGTTACAAGCCCAATTATACAGATCATTTTGCGACATACTAGAAATGGGCAATTTGTGATGCAATCTTTTAGCATATAGGTCGCATCGTAACGTAAATTACATCCCCGTTTGTAAACCAGACTTTGTGCAATTTGCACATCCCTTATTTGCTAACAGGGATAGCGGAACAGGGACCTAAGTGATGTGTTAAATATGAGGTATTGTGCTTAGTAATTATATTAGATGATGTGCTTTATGGGTTACTGTGCATGGCCCTGACACACTGTGAGAGACGCAACCCGGGCTCCTGCTCTACAGAGTGCGTAGCTTTGCTCCCTCAAGATTGAAGGGGAGCTGCTACACCTAAAAAAATTGGTTGAGGGTGCTCTTTCCTTTCTGGGAGGCCCTGAAACCCTCCATCGAAGCCCGTGGCCAGGTGAACCAGCACATGAAGCAGCCGCTGTCAATGCAGGTAACAGTGGTGGTGCCGCGTTGGGGCAATTTTGAGGGACGATGCCAAGGAAAATAACTAATTTTCCCTCTGCCTAGTCCCTAAAAATTCCCCCCAACGCGGGCCCCACCACCACACCACTGTTACCTGCACGAACCACGGCTGACATGAAGTGGCTTTCCACTGACATTTGTGAAGATTGTAGAGGAGCTTCAATCAGAGAGTTCCTCCTCCTTGTGGGGCCTCGGGTTCTCTGGCAAAGACCAGGGCTTGGGGTCCCACGGCCTGAAGTAGAGAGAAAGGACCACATTGACAGCACTGTAAGTCTGGTGGGCAACAACAGGCTGCCCTTTGTGGGTGACTGGGCCTAGCAGTCAAGTACGACCTGTGATGGCACAGGAGGGGGAAGGAGGCTGCCTAAAGGGTCATCTCTGGCAATAACCTAATACCCTCCCCGTGGAGCTCAAATGTTGTAAAGCCCATGGGAGGTGGAATAATTCCTCTGCATGTGGAGGCAAGAAACAACTCTGCCTTTCAACCGGAAAATCCTCACAATGAGTAAAGCTGCTCGGCTTGAGTTGTAAATGAAAACAAATTCTCATCAAATCCCTCATACTACTTTTCAAAACTAAAATTAGGTTTACATTTCGGATTGAATAAATTATATAAAGTACATTCTCGAATTTTCTTCTGTGCAAACTGATTTCCTAAGCATGACAAATAATGTGTGGTGAGATGTGATGTTGCTATTTTAGGATGAGTAATTCTTTTAATAACTTTTCACCTAGAAAAATAGCATGCAGACATTATCAGTCACAGTATGTCAACACAATAACATATTTGCCTGCTGTTGTTATCATTAAGATAAGACTTGCAGCGACTAGGTAAAATTTCAAAATATCACACGCTCCCTCCAGGAACCTACTGCCCGTCCCCTCCCGTTCCTTGGAACAATAAATGGTAATCTAGTCTGCAATCTTAGCCAAACAGACTAAGGAATGCATTAGATTCAAGGGGGAGAACATTCAAGGACGAAAAAAACACATATATGGTGCTGAATGCAACAAGGCGCGTTACCCTACAGCTATAAACGTTTTGTTGATCCACTAATTAAGAGGCTACAAGGCTGATAATGAATGCTGGGAGAGAGGTTTAGAATGAATTAGGCGACACAGCTTCCCATTTCAAAGTGTGACCACCTCACTCCATGCCACCTCGGTCTCTCTTTCCAACAACAAATTATTGCTTTCAGGATTACTCACAGCATGCATTAGGTTGTAACTAGAAAGCAGAGGACTGGAAACCATGTCCGTAATGACGTGGAGTAACTTGGGGCCCGATGTAGGTAAATCCCATTTACCGATTTTGAAATACCGAATTTTACCGAATCGGTATTTCAAAATCGGTAAATGGGATGTAGGTCCCAACATCTGGATTCGTTACCGAATCCTTAACAATTCTTTAATTACCGATTCGGTAAATACCGAATTGGTAATGCCCATTCATTCCTATGGGCTTTGAAGCCCATAGGAATGATTAGGCATTACCAATTCGGTATTTACCGAATCGGTAATTAAAGAATTCACAAGGGTGCAGGGGGTGTCACTTTGACACCCTCTAGCACCCCCAAAACGGGCATGTGTGCAATGTGGCACACAGACATGCCCTAAGGGCACGCCTGTCTGTCACATGGCACATGTGTACATGCACAGATGTGCATGTACACAGGAATCGGTATTTTACCATGGATTTGTATTCCATGGTAAAATACCGATTCTGTAAGCCATGTGCCAATAGAAAATTGGCTACCCACATAGCATTTTCGGTAATTTTACCGAATCGGTAAATATTACCGATTCGGTAATTATTACCGAATCGGTACTTATTACCGATTCGGTAATAATAACGATTCGGTAAAATTACCGAATATGTGCACCTACATCTCCCTAGCCCTTTACCGATCGGAAACGGCCGAAATCGGTATTTTCGGCCGATTCCGATCGGTAAAGGGCTACCTACATCTGGCCCCAGGTATCTATCCTAGATTACACTACAAGAAGCTTTTGATATACTAATACCATTCAGAAGAACAAAACAGGACAAAAGAACACAGGCACCTCCAAGAAAAACAGAACTAAAAGAGATAAAACAGCAAATTAGAAAGCTGCAATGCACCTGGTTCAAAACAAATAGCAGTCAAGACAAATCTCACCCATAGACACAACAGATTATACAAGTCAGCAATCAAAAAGCTAAAAAAAAAAGGTACTATTCTGACAAAATTCCAAATGCTAAATGTGCAAAAAAAGAATTTTATAAAATTCTCACAGGATTTCGTAAACCAAAATGCATAGAAGGAACTCATCACATTACTCAAGAATATACAAACGAACTGGCAAATCATTACATAAACAAAGCGGACACGTTGAAATTCTATTTAAAACAAAGGAAAACCACTAGCGGCAACACTTTTCCCAAAAAAACCTCCAGGTGTAGGCAAATCTAGCCTCTGCATTCCTTCAAACAAATCTCACAAAGTGAATGTATCGATCTGGTCAAAGCAAGCAGGCCGGCCGGAAGCCTTTCTGACCCATGTCCACCACAAACCTTTAAGAGCATTCTTCTAACTACCTCTTCTTCAACACTAGCAAAATAATCATCAATAATTCCTTTAAAATGGGAATCCTTCCAGAAGACATAAAACAAGCATACATACACCTGTTATTAAAGAAAAGAAACCTAGATCAGCTTTACGCCAACAAATAAAGACTGATCACAAATGTTCCTTCCATGGGTAAACTGATAGAAAGAGAAGCATTTGCACAGATGTCACAATACATAGAAGACAAATCCATACTTTCAGACTTCCAAACAGGATTTTGACCAGGAAGAGGCACATTGTCCGCCCTTATCTCCATCTGGGATGACTTTAAGAACACAGTAGACAGGAACGGGTTTGCTGCACTACTTCTCGTGGAGCCTTTGACACTGTTGATCATGACACTCTAATATAAAGACTCTATGATGCTGGTATAGAAGGGACTGCTCCTGGCTGGATCCTACCATCAAAACAGAACAAATGTCATCCATTCTTCATCCGTTCTCCCCCATTCTCTTACAAACAGTACTTCACAAAAGCAGGGTCCCTCAAGGCTCTATCATCTCTCCCATGCATTTCAACATCTACATGAAGCCATTATCGAAAATGATCAATGAATTCCAACTCACATGCTATAACTATGCAGAGGACACACAAATACTCCCTAAACTGGAAAGCCCCAAAGACATTGGAAACATTTTCAGTTGGCTCAGAGCTGTGGATCAGTGGATGACTAGGAGCCATCTTAAATTGAATTCTTCATAAATGGAAATACTTGTATGTGGCGATTGGAAAATTTATGACCCACTCGCCACCTGGCCTGACGATCTGGGACCACCTCCTAAGGTATCTGAGGATATCACCGCAGACTCCAAGCTATCAATGAATGCCCAAGTGGATAAATTCCCTCCAAAAAAGTAATTCTGAATCCTTAGAAGTATGCCTTCGAAATTGGTGCAGATTTACTACATTTTCAAATTCACCAACATTCCAAGTAACTACGCCTGTCAAGGGTTTCAAGGTGTAACACTGAAAATATTATGCAGCATATTTGGATGCTGGTATTCCTAGAATGGGGGACTGTGTGCACAGTACACGTTGGCTTAGGGCAAAGCCGGCCCCCGCGTGCTACAGTTCTGACTTGGCAGCATAACTGTCAGCAAACCTGTTATGACCAGTGTTGCAAAATATACAAGTGGGCTTTGACTCCATCCAGAGGAGTATTTCTTTCTCAGCTCATGTTATTGGCTATTTGGTGAATCACTCCGCCTCCTGTTGGGTGTTTACATGTAATGTATGAGGGACTATTGTAGATCTCGAAATCACACTGAATCATCACACGTTAAATTAATTTCTTTACCTCATAAATGGGCTGAATACTGAAAGTTATCTTTTTTTTAAGGCTTTTATTTATTTCAACAAGTTTTATTGACATTTTCACATAAGAAAGGCATATACAACATAATAAAACATAATATAATAAAAGAATAATAATTATAAATTATATTACAACAAAGACATTCTATATGAAAGAAAAAATAGAATAAAGGGGGGGGGAAAGCATTTACAGATTGATGTAAAAGCATGCATTGAACACTGTATAACAGTCGAGGTGAACTCTACCAAGGTGTAAGAGCTCGATGATTGGAGGACAACAGATGATAGAGCCAGAACGCACCTGAGGGGAGGGGTGTGATTAGTACATATGATGCTTATCATAATAGCTCAGGTACAAAGGGGGGCAGAAGAGGCTTTTTAAAAATGTTTTAATCAGGACTCAAAATTCCAGCCAGGCCTATTGCCTATGAAAATGCTTGACCTCGGAACAGATAAACACGGCTGCGTGAATCTGGCTATGGTGTATAAGCAATTTCTTCAGATATATTTCAGTCATGCAGCATTGGAGGACTTGTCCCTTTTTCTCTCTTCTAGAAGGAAATAATGAGGAGCTTATATTCCAATCATGCAATGGTGAATTTTTTGGCAAAAAATAGTACTGTGAAATAATTGAGTGGAACTTAGATGAAAGAAATGTACACACGACCAGTCTCTTGGCATAGATCACTCTGAGTACAGGCTCAAGCAGGAGCAGCATGTAACAGGAGGCTAAGTTAGATAATATCAGCACTTTGCGTGGCCATGCCTATCCCATATGTACACATCAATTGCTCAAGTGGAAAATTGCATGCACATTAATAAACTCCATAAACATTCACACACATGGAACGTAAACACTACAATTTACAAATCTTACTAAAGCTGCCAAGCATCCAAGAATAAACAATTAGCAACTACTGCAACAAAGAAAGGACAGGGAGATATCCCATATAACAAAAATTACTGAAAAAGAAGGGTAAAAACAACATAAAGGAACAATGTGCTCAATGGTTCCAGAATCACAAAGACCTACTTGCCTTGTACAGTGTTGTCATCAAAAGGGTAATTTCAGATATAAATGTGGGTGTACTTGTAAAGCGCACTGCGACTCCATGGAGTATCCTGGCGCTGAAGACCCCTGGGGAACCCGTCCTGATTTTCCCTGTGAGATGGTCCCTTTCTGGGTATCTCCAAGGTGAAACCAGGCATCCCCGGTGTCTGTGGGGGGCCATTGTAGAAATGAGGCAAGCTTAATGCCCAGAGTTGCCGAGTGTGATCCCTGGTTAGAGTGGGCACTGAGGCGAGAATTATCAAGTCCGCTGACCCTGGTCCGCGACCCTGCCGCGTCAGGAATTGAACCCTGGTCCCAGGCCGTTCTCTGCTTACAGGTCTGCCACCTCTAACCAGTGAGCCACACCACTCCACAACAGTGATGTTATCAATTATGTCATAGAACTTGTCCTGGGTGATGTAATATGTGAGGGAATTAGCAGTGCATGATGGGGACGTGAGTTAAAGTTACTTTAGGGCATGAGTTATAGCTACATGAGATAACTGTAACTGGTGAATTTCAGTGGGTTGTTAGTTTAAATCTGACATTTCACCTAAATATAGTGTACATTAACCTTTGTTTTTTTCAGTGAATTTCTAAGGCTTTTTATTTAATCTAAAGTAAGATTTAATTGCAGTCCTAACTGTAACATCACTTTAACCTTTGTTTTTTTTCAGTGAATTTCAGTTTTTTTAACGTAAAGTAAGATGTCCATCGTTGTGTGTGGCCTAGCCCTGTGCTCAACCACCCTCCAAAGATTGTGCACGCCGTGGAGTTGAGTGTACAACAGTCTGGCCAACGTATTGACTTTATGAAGGGGTCAGCACCTCAACATATAAAAAGCAGACCTTTTGGCTTTGTAAAAAAAAGTCCTCAATATCCATTAAACAAATCTATATCTCATAAATTCACACATTGCAATTTTTTGCAATTGAAATTGTTGTAAAATATTTTCAATAAAGCATTATATTTGTGAGTCTTTTTAAAATATTTTTCAGGCCACAAAGTGCAGCCATAGAATTAATCACTAGGGGGCATATGTATCATCAACCTGATTTGCGATTCCCAAGTAGCAATTTTTAAGAAATCGCTATTTGAGAATCGCAAATAGGTATGTATGTACAAAATCGCATTTTTTTGCGATTTCTTAAAATTCCTTAATTGCGATGAGCAAATTGCGAATCGCGATTAAGGAATACTTTCCCATTCATTTCTATGGGCCAGGAGGCCCATAGGAATGAATGGGAAGTTATTCTCAATTTGTGATTCGCAATTTGCTAACCGCAAATTGAGAATAATTTCAAGGGTGCAGGGGTGTCCAAAGGACACCCTGTTTCACCCTGAAATATGCATGGGTGCACATGTGGCGCACATACATGCCCTAAGGGCATGCATGTGCGTCACATGGCACTTTGAAAAATGCAAAAATGTGCATTTTTCAAGGAATATTCAACTTACCACCAACTAGAAGTTGGTGGTAATATGCGATTCCTTAAGGACATTTTGCAACTTTTTTTTGCTTCATACATTGCATTTAAGGAATCGCAAAATTTTGTGATTCCTTGTTTTGCATCACATTTTGCTTTATACATACCATTTAGCAAATTCGCATTCGCAAAGGCTGAAATTCTGCGAATTTTGGCCTTTGCGAATGCAAATTTGCTTGATACATATGGCCCTAAATGTCTCTGCACTCCAGCTGAAGAGCGTACAGAGCCAGCTCGGAGTGCTTTTCAAAAAATGGTAAGCTCTCTTGGAGTCATGCATTTAATGACTCAGGAAACTTACTGTGTTTTTTAAATGTAGCCTTCCACAACATTAAAAAAAATGCTTGGTGGTTTCCCTGACCCTTCTAGAAACAACACCAGCATCAAAAAATATATATTAAAAAGCCGTTTCAGGGTCCTTTTAGGACATTATGGGTGCTCATTCCCTGGAGCAGTGAATGAGAAATGAGCGGCTACTCCGTTCATTTCACGTTTACTTTTTTTCATTAGGGGAGGGGGAAGTGCATCCCCCTCCCCAAGCCTTTTGAAAGCCCCAGGGCTGATTACTGTTTTTTAATGGGAAGAGTGGCCCTGGAGACCCCATCCCCCAGGGCTGATTTTGTTTTTGGTTGGGAGGTGGGTATCGGACGACCCCCGGTGAGCCATCCAGTGGCTCCTAGGACCCGGTTCCCCAGGACCCAATATCAGCAGTGTCCCGGGGACCCCATCCATCTGGAAACTGCAGTTCCCTGCCTGCAAGAATGCAGTCAGGACTAACCTAAACACCGCCAGGGAACACAGGATTGCTAGTGTCCAGCAAGAGCAGAAAACAGCTGCCCCCATCTGGGCAGGAGCAAATCACTCCAGAAAATGTCTCCACCTGCACCATGATCAGTGAAGGTGGGGGAGCTGGCAGGGGCCCTTGTGCTCTCCTCCCATGTCCCAATGGGCACCAATTGCTGTGGGTGTTAAGGGTGGGTACTGGGCTACCCACTCAACTTTGAAATGGGGTCCCCAGGGCCTGTTGATGGTTTGGAGAGGGGGGGATTCACACCCCCTTCTCTGCTGAAATGTATTGCAGCCCTGGGCAATGGGGTCCCTGCAGCCGTTGGAAGGCTCGAGGAGGGAGGTCGAACGCACCCCTCTCTAATAAACATTTTGTCCAAACCCTGGGCTACAGCTCCTCTATGGGCTTGTTATTTTAAATTTGAGATGTCATCAGTGATGTCATAAATGATATAATAGAACATGTCATAAGTAATGTCATATATGAGGTCATGAGAAGTGCATGGTGAGGCGCTTGTTATAGTTAGTGCTACTAACTAAAACTGCTGAATTTATGTTTTTTTTGTTCAAAACATTAACGTTGTCACTGATAAATTCACCTAACTATAACGTTACTTGAATCTTTGTTTTTTCAGAGAATTACAAGTTTTTTTTAACGTTAAGTAATAATTAATTACCATATGTAAATGGACTTACATCCACTGCGCTCAGCCTTGCCTTTCAGACCTCTCTCACAGATGATGGGCATGCATAGTATGGTGTGGGGAGGGACTGACCTCTTCTTTTAGACCTCTCTCTACGTTTGACAGGTGTGTGAGTAGAGGGGACTGGCCCATTTGGTGAGACCTTTCTGTGTAATGATGTGTGTGTGCAGTAGGGTGTGAAGAGGGACTTGCCTCTCCTCTTAGATCTCTCTCAGATGACAGGTGTGTGTAGTAGGGTGTGGGAAGGGACCACTCTCTCCTTTTAGAACTCTCTCATGGATGACGGGTGTGTGTAGTAGGGTGTGTGGAGGGACAGGCCTCTGCTGAGTTCTCACTCTGTAATGTTAATTGTGCATAGTAGAGCATGGGGAAGGACGAGCCTCTCTTTTCGGACCTGTCTCTCAGATGAAGGGTGTGCGTAGTAGGGTGTGGGGAGGGACTGGCCTCACTGCTGAGTCCCCTTTCTTAATGATGAGTGTGCATAGTAGGTTGTGCGGAGAGACTGGCCTCTCCATTCAGGCCCCTTTCTCAGATAACAGGTGTGTGAAATAGTGAATGGAGAGGAACAACCCTCTCTTTCCAGTTGTCTCTCAGATAACGGATGTACATTGTAAGGTGTGTGGAGAGAGACTGGCCTTTTCACAGAGACCTCTCTCTCAAATGGTGGGTGTGTATGGTAGGGTGTCTGGAGAAAGACTGGCCTGTCTGCTGAGATCTCTCTCTCAGACGATAGATGTACATAGTAGAGTTTCTGGAGGGACTAGACTCTTTCCTGCCATCTCTCTCTGCAATGATAAGTTTGCATTGTAGGATGTTGGGAGGGACTGGGCTCTCATTTCATACCTCTCTCTCAGATGACAGGTGTACATAGTGGGTTGTGTAGAGGGACTGACCTCTCCTTTCAGACCTCTCTCTTAGACGACCAGTGTGCTTAGTAGGGTGTGTGGAGGAACTGGCCTCTCTGGTGAGACCTCTCTCTGTTATGATAGGTGTGCGTAGTAGGGTGAGGAGAGGGATTGGTCTCTCCTTTCAGACCTCTCTCTCAGATGATGGGTGTGCTTAGTAGGGGTTGGGGAGGGACTATCTTATCCTTTCAAACCTCTCTCTCAGGTGATGGGTGTGCATAGTAGGGTGTGTGGGGAGACTAGCCTCCCTGCTGAGACCTCCCTCAGTAAAGATAGGTGTTCATATTAGGGTGTGGGGAGGGACTTGACTCTCCTTTCAGACCTCTATCTCAGGTGACAGGTATGCATAGTAGCGTGTGGGGAGAGACTGTCTCTCCTTTCAGACCTCTCTCTCAGATGACAGGTGTGGGTGGTAGGGTGTGTGGAAGGACTGGCCTCTCTGCAGAGACCTCTTTCTGTAATGATTGATGTGTGGGGAGTGACTGAGCTCTTCTTTCAGACCTCTATCTCAGAGGATGAGCACCGGAGCACCGTGGCTCATGACGAGCTGAGCTCGTCATGGGCATGGGAGGGGTTAACACTACTCACAACTCTTCTCAAACCAATGAGCATAAATAGTAGAGTCTAATAAACACTATCTCCAGTAAAACTCCATCGTACAGAAAAAATGTGCATTGCAGAATGTATTCAAACATCACCTACTCCTTCCTACATTTCATAATCCTGCAAGAGTCTCGCAAGATCGTAACATTCATCACAGTATTTATCTCGTACACACTTCCTTTCAAAAACAATAATCATAATATCCATTTCTACTAATGGAGTGTATTCAGAACACATCTACTCCTGTTTACTAATCACGATCCCACTAGAGCCCTGCAAGATCATAAAAAGTATGTAAAATAATATACAATTATTACCTTCACAGTAGTTATCCCTTAGCCACACCCTCTCTAAATCTAGGAGGACAGCATATCTCTCTGCTGTCCTTTTATTTAGCTTGTTTATTTCATTTCCACAACACCTCCAATTTGTCACAGTAGTGGCGGTGATTTACTGTCTAACATTCCAACAGCCAGCTAATCACTGCCCTCCATTTTTGATTTTGCACTCTTGCAGGAGGCTCACAGGCATCTCTTGAGCCCAACTGCCAAAATATACAATTACTTTGTACCCTGGTGATCCACCAAGCGAGGGCCAAGTTAAAAGGGGGGGGGGTCACAAAATGAAAAATCCCCATGCATTTTCCATAGAATTCTTTAAGACGGTATATAGCACAAAGTACTGAATGGAATTACACCAAATTTGGCTGGAAGCTAGATCTTAGCTTACAGATTGTGTTTTAGGTGATTTAGGGTAAATCCATTACGACATAATGGGATTAATATTTCAGCAAATGGGATATCCGTCACAGTTGTGACGGAGTAACCCATCCACCAAGATCTAAATCAGGCCCTTAGATACTATTAACACACTTAACTAAAACATCATTTTAACCTTTGGTTTTTTCAGTAAATTTCTAGGGTATTGTAAAATAAAGTAATACTTTATCATATTTAACTATGCCAACTTGCGTGCTATGCACAGCCGTGGGCTTGGCTGAAGGGCCTGGCCTGCGGACAGACCCTGAATACAATGACCGTGGGTGGCTACCCTCGCTGCACACAGCCTTCAGCCATGTGCTGCATGGAGTTAGCCGCAGGGCTTAGCCTGTGGCAGGCACTGCAGTCAACATGTAGTGGATGGCCACGCCGCATGGCTGACGGCCGTACACAGTGTGGAGTTCGCAGCTGGGGCTGGCTTGTGGCCAGCCCGGCACCCAACCCCCATGGACAGTCATGCTCCCTTCGCACATGGCCTTTGACTATGTGTTTCGCAGGTTAGCCGCACGGCCAACCACCTGTATGCATCAAACCCACCTCAGGCACTCATGCCCCTTCTTTTTTTGCAATGGTCTCCCAATCCTGCAGTACTCTCCTGGAAGTCAGTGTGACCCCTGTGCTTCTCAGGGACTCCTGCGGGAGCAGGGGAGTTTCGCTGGCTCCCACAGGAGTACTGCAGTATTGCTGCAACCCCCAATTGTTTTTTAGTTATTTGGCCCAGAAGGACCCCCTAGGATGCCCTTCAAGGTCCAAGGGATCAGGAGACCCTTGACCTGCACCATTATACCTTATTATTTTCAACTTTTGAATTTTTACATTTTCAGGACATGGGAACCTGCAACATTTCTACTCATGTTGCGGCCAGACAATTACAGCTTGAGCTCCTGCAGGACTTGTGGAAGCAAGACAACTGGTAGGAAAAAAAAAATGCTGCCGATCCGATCGCTCTATAATTTGAAGTTGCATGTCTGTGGGACTCTCGTGGGAGTCTACTAGCCCATCCTACAGATATACATAATTTTTTTACGGAATTTCCCAAAAACTACTGAACAGATTTATACCAAGTCACAAAAAAACACGCTTTCTTGATAAAGATCTAGATTTCTGTCAAATTTGGTGTAATTCCTTTCAGCGGTTTGAGCTCTTGTGCTATTCAAAAATCCCTATTGAAATTGCATAGGAAAATTGTGTTTTGAAACCCACCTTTTTTCTCAGCCTTCTTGACGGATCCCTGTGAGCTTTCCAGTTGTGAGCTGAGGTAGATGAGACTTTCTTGGAAAGTTTTATTAAGATTCATCAAATGGCGCCAAAGCCATTAGCAAGCCAATAAATTCAATGTCCTCTGGAAATGTTGTCCTAAATATAACTACCAAGTGGCCAGCAAAACATTCTAAAAAAAGTCTCATCCACTTCAGCACCTTCCTGGAAAGTTTCTGGAAGGTTTTAGGGTGATCCATCAAGTGGGGGCAGGGAAAAAGGATGGGCCCCAAAAGGGATATTCCCATGTAATCTTCCAAAGGGAATTAGACAGCGTTTCAGAAAGAATGGCTGAACGAATTTACACCGAATTTGACAGAAAGCTAGATCTTTATCCAGAAAGAGAGCTTTCTGTGATTCATTGTAATTCTGTTCAGTAGTGTTTGAGAAATTAAGATTCAAAATATTCCTGTATTTCCTGCTTCAGTGCTACTGCGGATCCACTGTGGAGATCAAACTACGAGATCTTATTAGCTTGTCGCAACCTAAGAAAATGTTACGGCGGACATGCTAGGATTTAGGGACTGCATCCCGGTACCTCAAGCCAATAAGTGGAATAGGGTTTTCGCAGTCCTCCCCATGCATTGGCCACCTGTCGCATGTGGGCACAGCACCTGGCCAGGGTCTGTAGCCAACCCCACACAGTGCACGGCCAAAGGTCATTTGTGGCAGAAGGTTGGCCACCCACATAAGCTGGTGTGGTCAGGCCCTGCTGCCAACCCCACTCTGTATATATGTAATTTTCAAAACCTTAGCATGTTTAGCTTACTCTCAGTATATTAAGTTTTATGCGAATCTGTCAAGAGGGGGCAAAGTTACACAGTTACAGGTAGGCAAAAAGGCTTTCATTTTCTAATAACTTTGGTTCTGGTTAATAAATATGCATGCTATTTGAAATGCTGTAAGCAAGTTAAGCCCGGTGCAGTAATATCCAGTTTCAGGCAGGTCTGATATATGGGGAAAAGTTAAAGGGGTGAGGCGGTTCCGAAGTTCTTCTATTTGCTAATGCCTCTCAAACCGCATCACTGACCAGTATGAAATTTGACTGACACTTAGCATGTTTAATTTACCCTTAGTTTATGGATTTTCATTGAAATCCCTCAATAAGGGCCATGGTTCTTGGATGGGTGCCAAAACATGTAGCAATATGTTAACAATTTGCTAATATGCAGTTGACTGCCAATGTATCTTTTTAAAATATTTTTTTAGGATTCATGCTCCCTATTTGAAGTGGTTTGTGAAACAAATTTTAGTATTTCAGACACAAAATGGGCAACAGGAGCTAAGGGCTAGATGAACAAAGCATTTTTGCCATTGCAAATAGCACAATTAACAGAATCGGGCCATTTGTGAACACAAAAATCCACTTCGGTATGCATTAATCCCAAATTGCGATTCAGTAACATGTTACAGAGTTGCAACTTGTAATTGCAAATACACACCCATTTGGCAATTGAGAAGGGCGTCTTTAGGGTGTCCTTTCCAAATACTGAATCATAATGGGATGTATGAATGTTTTACGACCAAATGCGGTGGTAAAAGCTCCGCACCTTACCATCAACTCAAATTTGGTGGTCGCCGCTTCACCTTTGAGAATGGGGTACAAAAGGGGGTGGTTTTATTCCATCACCGTTCTTTAGCCAACTCTGCCACCCCAGTTCAGACATGGCTATATGCAAATCAGTCTGACCCTGTGCCTCATGGGAACAGTCCAGCCCGAACTGCCAAGCCATGTCTTCCTTGGACCGGAAACAAGCTTCCGAGGACCGGTTTCTGGCATTCCAGCCGTCTTCAGCCCGGCTTGCTTGAATCCAGTGGCAAAGTGAGCAAGGGACTCACGTCTGAGCATACCCTACCACACTTATGGCGGCCAAAAGCGGTACAAAAGGGGGTGGTGATCGACGGAGCATCTGAATCAATCAAACACTCACACCCAGTCAAAAGATCTGGGTTTAATCCATCACCGTTCTTTAGCCCACTCTGCCACCCCAGTTCGGACATGGCTATATGGAAATCAGTCTGACCCTGTGCCTCATGGGAACAGTCCAGCCCGAACTGCCAAGCCATGTCTTCCCTGGACCGGAAACAAGCTTCCAAGGACTGGTTTCTGGCATTCCAGCCGTCTTCAGCCCTGCTTGCTTGAATCCAGTGGCAAAGTGAGCAAGGGACTCACGTCTGAGCATACCCTGCCACACTTATGGCGGCCAAAAGCGATACAAAAGGGGGTGGTGATGGAGGGAGCATCTGAATCAATCAAACACTCACATCCAGTCAAAAGATCTGGGTTTAATCCATCACCGTTCTTTAGCCCACTCTGCCACCCCAGTTCAGACATGGCTATATGCAAATCAGTCTGACGCTGTGCCTCATGGGAACAGTCCAGCCCGAACTGCCAAGCCATGTCTTCCCTGGACCGGAAACAAGATTCCGAGGACCGGTTTCTGGCATGCCAGCCGTCTTCAGCCCGGCTTGCTTGAATCCAGTGGCAAAGTGAGCAAGGGACTCTGAGCATACCCTGCCACACTTATGGGGGCCAAAAGCGGTACACCTTTGAGAATGTTTGAAAAAATATGTTTCAAGATCAGGCAGTACTCCATGGACCTCTGCATGCTCTGAAAAAATTATTTTGAAACGCTACATTTTTCCTTTTTAAATGCATCCTGCTTTCCTTTTTTGAAAAGACGGTGGCTTTATTTAAAAGCAACTGACCCCAGAAGGCCACAATCCCTGTGATACCAGCTAATCCTAGTAGGTCACAAATTACAATCTACCTCATTACTTTTCATGAGATAGGTCTATTGGCGACCCATTATGAATGGCTATTTAGAGAACAGAGGCTGGATAGCCCCGTTAAACATTAGTAATAGCGATTACCAAATAGCGATTTGTGAAAACATCGCTATTTGGTAATCGCTAATACTACTGTTCATACATCTAGCAACCTTCCTTCTCTAATGAGGGTCTTAAAAAAAAATCTAGGTTCACAGTGTGCGAATCTTAGTTTGAAGACCATCCACAAACTAGTGACCTAGATATCTAAGCCTTTCAAGCACACTGAGACGTGATGTAGTGCTAATTTCTTGAAATCAACTGAAGGGAGCAGGTGGCTAGGTCCAGCACTTACTTACTTGTGACAGGTCCTACAACCGTCCCTTTCATACTGGGCTCCCTTTCCTCAAGGCTCCAGCATCTCTCCTTTAGTTTTCTATCTGCTGTCCACTTTTGACCAGCTCCTTTTCTCTTTCACCCGATCCTTGGCCTCTGCCAAGCTCTTTTTCTCTCCTGCCTTTTGCTCTTTCACTTCACATTTTGTCAATCTTTCATCCGTTTGTCTTCTTACTTTCTATTTCACTCCTTGCGCCTTTGTGCTGTTTTAACTAGTTTTTGTCAATCTTTTCATCTATTTTTCTGCCTGTTTTCTTTCACCCCTCGTGCCTTGGTGCTATTTTTACCCATTTTGTCAATCTTTTCACCCATTGTCTGTTTGTATTCTCTATCACCCATTGTGCCTTTTTGACCTTTCCACTTTTTTTCTTGAGGATTTTTCACCCGTGTCATGTCTTCTATCCTTCTGTTGCACTTCCCACAGCTTCCCACCGCTCTCCTGTGCCTTTTCTCACCTCCCTTCTACACCTCTCCTTACCTGCTCTTCCTGCCGCATCTCCTTCCTGCACCTTTCCACACCCACCCACCTCCTCCCCTTCGGGGAAGAACTTTTTGTTATTGCTTTAAAGATAATAGTTGTCTTGGAACATCGAGATACAGTACCAGCAGTGTGTAGGCAGAGTTGGCACGAATACCCAACTCAACAATACAGAAGTGCATGTACAAAAGAAGAAAAACATTCTCATGTAGACAGCTGTCTCCTTGCCCCCATATAGTAGAGCAAGGCACATATATATAGTCAGGCGTCTATTCAACACAACAGAACTAACTCAGCTTGCCACCTTCGCCACACCCCCTTCTCCCCACCCTTGACATAAGTGTACATGGTAGAGCCCCCTACACATATATAATATCTATGTAGCATACCACTATTAGTCATCGAAGTATGAGTAACTGGAGTGAGCATATCCTTCCATCGAGTAAAATAGTCATCCCATTGGTCCATGAGGTTGCATTACCCGACCCTAGCCCTGGCATCTGCCCAGACCGAAAGCTCTGCTGAGGCCCAATGGACAACATCAGTCTGCGTAAGAGGATCAGAGAAGCCGCTGCTGCCTTCCAAGACATGGCGATGCGGCGCTTCGCAAGTACCAGTACCTGGCCTTGAAACACAACCAGCTGTTCCATCCGCTTAGTCACTGCTCCAGTATTGGGAATGCAGCAGGTGGGGTCTCATGACAGTAGAGGTTGTAAACTCTAATATGCATGAGGTCACCTTTTGCCAAAAGTCCACTATTGCCGGGCATATCCATACCATATAGAGAAAGTCTAATGCAACATACTGACATCTGGGACATTACGTCCTGGTGCCTGGATACATCCTCTCTAGCTTGTCTGGTAGAAGATATGTGTGGTGCAATTAACTGAAATGCATAAAGCAGAGGTGGAAATTTCGCATAATCATCTTGTCAGAACCCAAACTTCTCTGCCAGGCAGAGTTCAAGGGTTCTATAGACAGTCTTTCCTCCCACCAACCCTTGAAAGCCGGATTGCATGCACTAGTGGAGTCTCGAATCAAAGCTGCATAGATGCTGGACTTCACCTGTCAAAGTTAACATCATTTCTGGTGCTAAGTCCCCATCAATGCCCCACATCCTCTCCGCCACCCCATGGAGCGCTGAGTACGGTAAGATTTGTTCTGGGCTCAGGGTACTTGCCTCCACCAAATCCTTGACCGTGCGCAGTCTCCCCTCCACCACCACATTCTCCCATTTCGTAAAACCCGCTGTAGTCCAGCTGTCTATCTGGTAAGTTGCTGTCGAATACCTACAGAGTGGTGCTGCCCACGATAACAGACTCGGTGCATATGGCACTCCTCTCTTGCCAGCACCTAAATGGCAGCTTCAGCAGCATGTTTGGTATGGTACAGAAGAAGGTGTAGTCCAGGAATCAGTCCAGCAGCGGAGTTGCCTTTTTGAAAGTAGGACCACCCTAGGGTTTTAAAAGCATTTTCTATGTCTAGCAAGGCCACCCAATTTGAGTATATGTTCTGTGTGCCCAGTCCATGACACTGAATAACCGAATGAGATTCAGGAACATGTTCCTGCTGGGATAAAGGTAGTGTTATCCTCGTGCACTCATTTAATCAAGATTCTTCGAATGTTTTGAACTTTTTTTGTTGGCGCGACTCGTGTCACAAGGCGTCCACCCTTGTCTTATAAAGGGGTATATGTTGTGGGGAGTGGCCCCTTCCCACAGACAAGTGCGCTCAGTAATCAATGAAACATGCTAGTTTCTTCACTAGTTTTAATTCATTTTCTCCAAATTTTATTTCAACATGTGGACAAATCAAAGTTTCATATATTTTCAGTTTCCGTGATTCATGTGAAACATTTCCATATTTGTCTCAATTAAATCTCCAATGGTCAACAAATAACATCCACCCAATGCATTTCGGGTCAAGTAAAGCTGACCCTTCGTCAGGGGTCTATGAAAAAATTAAACAGGACCAATTAATTCACTGTCCTATTCCTCAGTATCACAATATTAATCATATGCAATGACAGAGAGCAAAATAGACCGTAGAAAATAATGCCACCGAATTATGACTATTATAGTGAAAAGTGGACATAACATGAAAAACATTTCTGTGCGTTATACGTGATGCCTAAAGTGTACAATATCTAAATCTAAAATATGGAAATGTTTCACATGAATCACGGAAACTGAAAATATATGAAACTTTGATTTGTCCACATGTTGAAATAAAATTTGGAGAAAATGAATTAAAACTAGTGAAGAAACTAGCATGTTTCATTGACTACTGAGCGCACTTGTCTGTGGGAAGGGGCCACTCCCCACAACATATACCTGCTGGGATTAACCCATTCTGGTTTTGGTGAATCACTGTGGGCACCATTGGGTTCAACCTGTTTGCTCAGGCCTTTCCCAGCACCTTGTTATCAAGGTTAAGTAGTGAAAGGGGGTGGTAGGAGACTACCTCAAGCGGATCCCTCCAGGTTTTGGAAGTACCGTAATTAAAGCCTCCTTCATGGTGTCTGAAAGTCTGCCTATTCATACATTTTCAGGAGCCCGGTGCCAGAAGGGTTTAATATGTGGCATAAAACTCTATTGGTAGCCCATCAGTGCCCTGTACCTTGCCTCAGGCTATTTGTTTATTGGCCAGTTTGAACTCCTCAAGGCCCAACGGGGTATACAGCTCCTGCTTCAGCAACAGGTTAAGAAGGGGGGACTCAAGAGGTCTCAGGAAGGTGGTGATCACCTCTTTAACCACACCTGTTGGTGCTCGATATAGCGCCCTGTAGTAGGTCTCAAATTCTAAATTGATAGCTATTTCAGAGTTCACCACTGGGCCATCTGCTGAATGGACAGCCCGATTGGGGTACGCAATGTTCAGATTTCAATACCTAGGTCAATAGGCTACTGGACTTGTCCCCCAGTTCAAGCTGATGCTTGATATATTCTTTATAATCAAAGGCAGATAAGCGTCTGGACACTTCCCTGTAATCTGACCTAATGTCCTCCAGCTTGAGGAACATAGCAGGATTAGATGCCTAATCCTTTTCAGCCATTCTCAATCTACCCTCTAGATCCTGAAGTCCCTGTTTCATGCCTTATTGTGTAGTCAAAATAACAATTAACAGGAGTAGGGCCCGTTAACCGAGGTGAGACCGGGTGTAGTGTGCATCAAAAACAAAGTCTCAACTGGAAAATAATAGGGTAGGACAATTGAAAAACAGTGAGATGAATCACAATTGAGGGGAGGTGGGAGGAAGAGAGACCACAATAAACAGGTAGGGTGGTGTAAAACAAGTTATAATTCCGCAATAAGTTAGGCAGCACTACAGTACATAATTATACAATGACCATTACACACAGGCTGGGCACGGGGGGTGCCAGTGAAGGTGGACGGCGCAGTGACAAGGGTGCAAAAAAACAGAGTGAAAGGTGAGATAAGACTAAATAAAGGTGGTCAAAAAATATTTAAGCAGTTTATATACAATGTTTATATACAAATTAGTCAAGTAATTAGTTTGACCACAATCGCGCCTGAATTCTAAGCTGGGTAGTCGACGGCGTTTCAACCTCAATTATTGAAGGTCATCATCAGGACAATGGTCATAAATTAGAGGGTAGTGCTCTAATCAAGGGGTGGTCTGGGCGATCTGTGGTAATCAAGATCTGCAAGTCTTCAGGGTAGTAAGACAGATCCGAACGTGGACTCCAAGGACGTAATATACAGAAGGATCTTGGCAGGGTGTGGTTTGGATCCTGAAGCGGCCCGATTAGTGGGAGTGTAGGACAATTTAGTAGCACATGGCCGGTGTCTGGATTATAATTCAAGCAGCGCGATGTTGGTGGGATTAAACTACTCGACCAGAGGAGCGAGTCTCAATGCTTCCGGAGGAACGAGTAAATCATCACGTACAAACCAAGCAATTCAAATTTAAACAACACAGGGTGGATCTTAAATCATTTAATAATTGCAATACTAACAACGTAATCTACTGCATCACATGCCCCTGTGGGCTCATTTAAGTAGGACAAACACAACAAAGGATTAAAACACGAATCCTGCAACAATGCAGTAGAATAAGGTGTGAGGTCCAGGGAGCACCATTAGTAGACAACTTCAGAACAGTCAATCATAAACCAGAGGACTTAAAATGGATCGTCCTTGAAAAGGTGTCCTTGGGTCCAAGGGGAGGGAACATAGGTTCCATTCTAAATCTCAGGGAAAGTAAATGGATGAGCCGTTTTGATTCAATCCTTAATGGGCATAATGAAAACAATGCTAGTTGTGCCCAGTTACCTTGTCTTTGATAGAACAATGAGTTAAAAGCAGGTGCAACGCTGTATTTGTAGCTATAACCATACCACTGTGTTTATGTACTGTCATCCCTTTACAGGCGAACAACGTCCAAAATACTATGACAACTGCCAATCTGTATATGCTCAAACTGTCATTATGTTATTAAATAACGCATGTGGAGGCATATTTTACTCTCCAATGTGGACTGTACTATATCTATATTGACTGCCTCCCACGAGATAATGAGGCATAACTACGAAGCCCTTGGAGACTGTGCACCCACTATGTTTAACATGATATGTCTCTTACCCTGTATAGAACTAATTGTAACTACTGTGTTAGATTCTACTGTTAGCCATATTAGCACTCGACCATCTAACAATTGCTATATGGAACCGTATTGTATTGTATTTTATGTGGCCACTCCCTAAGATCCATCGATAACCAATGAACCATTCGCAGCGGGCCTCTATTTTGTATTTTGATGTATTGGATAATTTAAGTAAGTTATTCCATTTCTGAGTATTACTGTGTAGTCTAATTCGCAGAATTTCCAAGCGCTTAACATGATAAGTGCACCACTTTGTTTCTCATCTACCCCCGGTATAGTCTGTTTTCAGTGGCCCTCGGCAACCGAGATGCGGTGATGCGGTGCCCTCAGCATCTAGCGGCCGCAGGGACACGCGCAGAACGTGCACGCTTACTTAAACGGTCCCCCCGGCCCGCCGTCACTCTTCGTGATTCAATCCAGAGGCAGGACAGGTTCTTCCCGTGGTAAGCGTTTCGACTCTTTCTCTGTCCTTCCTTTTAGTACGATGCTTTTTACTCAGTCACGTTGTGTTCTGATTAAAGGATGCTGTTATTGACCCCCACAGATTGAGGCATGGGCTGTCCCTTCTTGAATTTGAATTTTCTAGACCACCGAGTCTCGGTGAGTTTTTTGGCTACGCATTTCTGCATAATAATTAGATTATGCCAAATTCTGTAAGGGATACAGGTTTCATTCTTCTCATGTTCTCCCTATTTGCAGATCACATCTCACATGCTCTAAAACAATTAATGCACATACCTGTGGAGAGGTATTTATTTATTCTTATCTATTGTTGTGTGTCTGGCGCTATGTGTTTTGGTTAACCTAGTGCGCTCACTGGCAACTGATCTTTTGAGTATATTCTATTGATCGGCTACCTTTAATTAGGCCAACATGAAGGAAACCTCATGTTCCTCATTTTTTAAGCATTTGGCATGGGCCCCGAGTTTCTATGTTTGTGATAATTTATTGAGTAGCCGGCATGCATTTACCCTATGGATTATTTATTTGCCTGACGCCGTGCGTTTTGAGTATCACAGTGCGCTCACTAGTGCTCACTTTTTCCATCGTGAATCGGTCGAAGAGGAGGTAATCCTCTGTTCCTCCCCATGGAAATAATATGATGTATGTTAAACATGATGATACTAGATTATCTTGGTCATCGGCTCTGACACTTATGCATGTGGCGTTCGCGTTCCTATGACAGGCCACTCATGTATATACCTTATTTTTCAGGTGATATCTCGCTCTCTGTTTACTAGGAGCCTACTGGCCCACCATTTTTCCTTTGATTCAGGGCCACAAGTGTGGTGGCTTTTTGGTAATTATTGGCAATTTCCACGCTTTTGCTTAAGTAGGTGCATTTTCGTTAGCTTATTTTTTATTTTCCATTGACCCTAGGTGCCCTTTCTCACTCCCACCACACAACCCAGTCCTGAGGAAGACCCCATAGTAAGGTGGAACTCAACCTACGTCAATCAGGCGTCAAAACGTCGACTTTTACATCTTCACCTATCCATGAACAACAGATTATTGTTACTGTGTTTCATTATATGAGCTAGGTTTACAATTGTTTCCCTATGTGGCTTAGTAATATGCTTCTGTGATGTCAACTGTGCATTTTGTGACCACACTGAATCCCTGAAACTTTCCACTCAACCCCAATCCTCACAAAAACTACTTACCTACCCCACTTCCTCCCCCTTACCTTCAGAACATTGTATATACTCAGCGAAGTATTTTGTCATACATATGCTTTGATGAGGATGTGATTAAATAACATCTGTCACTAATAAATTGTGTAATTGTTTTCACTCTAGAATTAGTACAAGTAATTATTTGTGTTCTCTAAATGTACATGCTGGGACCACTTTCCCTGTAACGCCACGTGGCAGCAAGTCTCGGAATGACTGTCCTTTATATTCAGGGTGCCCTCGCTATGCCTCCTTAATATCCAAGCAGGACTGTGCTGGGCTACCCCTGCTCTGGGCTGGTGGTAAATGATGTGCAGTGAATTGGGTGGCTGTTTGTCACAAGGTGTGGCTCGTTTGCCCTCCTAAGCGCTGAGGCCTTATCAGGTCGCGTCACCACTTACCCCCACAGCAGAGGTCCAACTTATGTGGGCCAAAAGCAGGCCACCACACATGTTGAATGGCTCCTTCCAGTTGCATAATTAATGGAGCCCCAGTCTCATCCAACTCTCACTGATGGGGCACAGATACCTCAACTTCTCAGGCCCCATACTGCTCCAGGCCACACGCATTGCATCAGGGGCTGCTGGGGGGCTGTACCTTCCAACCCGGTCACCACCTCAAGGTAAGGGCTGTTCCTGCACCAGTTCCCTCTCATGCAGCTCCTTTGCCTTGCCTCCCCTGAGTTCAGGCTCCCATCAGGCCTACAGGCCGCAGGCCCAAGTCGTCTCTTTAACTGTAGTCTGCGGCTCTCTGATCGCTCTGGCGTTGTGAGCCCCACCAGAGGCCCTCACCTTGATATCACCCTCAGGGCTCTGAATCTCCACTAAGTCTGGCTGCTCTCAAGTCACCGGCTCATTGTGGGCTGGCTGCACACAGGCCTGATATCAGGGACCAGCTGAAGCCGCTAGTTACTCAGGGGATAGCCGGATCTGGCGTACTGGTCCTCTGGAGTCAGGCCACTGCTAAGCACACCTCTGGTCACCAGCATGCAAGGGGATGGGGCCGGATAAATCCGGCGGCGGGTCACAGTGTGCGATTAGTTGACAGTCTCTTCCACCATCCTGGACACCCCACTCCCTTCCATAACCTACTTAATGGTTGCCGCTGCATGTCCGTGCAGTGGGCATGCCAAAGACAAGCTGGTCTGCTCCTGTCCATGTCTCTTCAGCACCTGCACCACGCTCAGTGCCACAAACCCTGGTCTGATCACCCACCCCACCCCTACCCTGTATCGATCCTTAGATTGCTCGACCCAGGACACATTTCCTTCCCCTGCTGCCGCACCACACCACACACCCTGGTAGAAGCCTTCACCTCCACCTACTGCAAGTTCACCTTAGGCAGCCTACCCACACACTTGCAAGCTTGTCCTAACTAATGTTAAAAATAATAATATTTAGTGTGTGTGAACTTACACCCAAACTTTGGATGTGTGTCTTAGAGCATTGTGGTGATGGTCCTGATCAAATAGTATCAAGGTTCCTTAGAAATCCTGAGAAATTAGGCTGCCCACTGGACATTTGACCATCTGCCAGTCGTTTCCTTTTCACCTACCTATCTCCGCTTTCCCAAACGCATTAAGCCTTTAACTCACTTGCAGACCTTCTGATGGCTACTGGGGAAGAATAGGTTAAGCAGATCCTGATGAAATGGCATTGATACGCCAAGGGACAGTTTGGTGTGAAACATGTCGACTATTGGATTTAGTGATCTAGGAACCATGATTTTTTTCTGGGACCCGCACCTTGTGTTTTTAATCTTTGACAGAGACCCGGGAGTAACATTTATGTATAAGGGATCCCTTGTCAATTTTAGAAGTAATTAATTTATCAATCTATACTTACATTGAAAAGCACAAGCCACCAAAACCACTTTACACTTTACAAAGAGGCAAGATACTAAAAGATCTCTGGCAAAGTGTCACCTCGAGGGGCCCGCTGGGCATTGCAGCGCCAGTCCAACAATGAGCACAGCCCAATAATGAAGCATGCCACCAATGGTTGGTGAGGGCTTGTTTTCCTAAAGGGAGCACCCCTTGATGACCAGGACGGGTTCCATTACCTTAATATAGGCTGCTGGCAGGCCAGGTCACCCCCTACTGCCGAAAAGCTCTACCAGTTCGTCAGCCCACCGCTGCTGTGCCCTGATTGCCCTGCTTGCCGCTGCGCCATTTGGGACAGTATTGTATTTTTTGTGTGTCTTTTTCCTCCCTGTATTTCCTGCCTGTTTGTTGCCTGTTGTACCGTATAGTTGAGTCCCAGCCCATCTCGTACCCCTCCCCCACCCCCTTCTTGTTCCTGCACCCGTTCCCCGCCACTGCCCCCTGCGGCCCGACCCTTGCCGCCCGTTGCCGCCTCCCAGCTGCTCCTCCCTCCCTCCCTGCCTTAAATGGTGGCTGCTGCTGGACAGTAGGAGTGACCCCTGACCCTGTTTGCAGCCAGGTCGCCCCCCTACTGCCGAACCACTCCACCGGTTTGTCAGCCCGCCGCTGCTCTGAGCGCGATCCTTCTGTGTCCTGATTGCCCTGATTGCCACTGCGCCATTTGGGACAGTATCATATTTTTTGTGTGTCTTTTTCCTCCCTGTATTTGCTGCCTGTTGTACCGTATTGTTGTGTTCCAGCCCATCTCGTACCCCCACACCCCGTCTTGTTCCTGCACCCGCAGTCAGAGGAACACTCATCTACAGGCCCCCCGGAGCACGGGCTCAGTTCAGCGACTCCATCGCCGACCTCGCCAGCACCCACGCACTCGCCTCCAGGGACTACATCCTCCTCGGGGACATGAACTTCCACCTCGAGAACAACAACGACACCAACTCCACCACCCTGATCAACAACCTCGCCAACCTCGGCCTCAGACAGCTCGTCACCACACCCACCCACACCGCCGTAAACATGCTGGACCCCATCTTTTCCACAGGCTCCCATGTCACCTTCGACCACACCACCGAACTCCACTAGACCGACCACCGCTGCATCCATTTCACCGTCAAGAAGCCAACCACACACCACCACACCCAACAGCTGCCTCACCGCTGCTGGAGCAAAGTCACCGATGACCAGCTGATCACCACCCTCGCCCAGAACCCTTCCACCGACCCCACCGACCCCACCAACCCAGACGCCGCAGCCCGCAAACTCAGACAGTGGATCGATGACTGTGCCAACACCCTCGCCCCGCTCAAGAAACCCTCCAACAACCACGCCAGCAAGAGAGCCACCTGGTTCACCAACGAGCTCCAGACCTCCAAACGTGCATGCCGGAAACAGGAGAAAACACGGCTCAACGAACGCACACCGATCAACCACGCAGTCCACAAGGACCACACTCAGACATCGCCACCTCATCAGACTAGCCAAGAGATCCTCCTTCAAAAACCGCCTGGACAACAATGCACACAACAGCAAAGAGCTCTTCAGCATTGTAAAGGAACTTTCCTACCCCAGCGCCAACACCAACGACATCCCGCCCTCAAAAGAACTGTGCGACTCACTAGCCATCTTCTTCCACCGCAAGATCACTGACATCCATGACAGCTTCAAAACCACAACTGCCCCGACTACGCCAGACACCACCTCCCCGGTGAACACCACCAGCACCAACCGCCTGACCTCCTAGTCCAACGTCAACGACGGCGAGACAAGCAAGGTCATGAACTCCATCCACTCAGGATCTTCGTCAGACCCGTGCCCACACCACATAGTCAACAAAGCAGACGCAGCCATCGCACCCCAACTACGGAAGGTCATCAATATCTCCGTCGAAACAGCGACATTCCCGGAAAGCTGGAAGCACGCCGAAATCAACGCCCTCCTCAAGAAGCCCAAAGCGGACCCCAAGGACCTCAAGAACTTCCGGCCCATCTCCCTGATCCCATTCCCGGCAAAGGTCATCGAGAAAATCGTCAACATGCAAATGGCCTGCCACCTGGAAGACAACAACATCCTAGACCCGTCCCAGTCCGGATTCAGACGCAACCATGGCACCGAGCCAGCCCTCATCGCCGCCACAGACGACATCAGGCGCCAACTAGACGACGGCGAAACATCAGCCCTCATCCTCCTGGACCTGTCAGCTGCCTTTGACACAGTATGCCATTGCACTCTAAAGACAAACCTCCTAGAAGCCGGAATACAAGCCTAGGACTGGACCACGTCCTTCCTCTCAGGCAGAACCCAGAGAGTCCGCCTTCCACCCTTCCGATCTGAAGCCACCAACATCATCTGCGGCGTCCCCCAGGGTTCATCCCTCAGCCCGATGCTGTTCAACGTCGACATGGCCCCCCTTGCACAAGTGGCCCGCCACCACGACCTCAACATCATCTCCTACGCCGACGACACCCAGCTCATCCTCTCCCTCACCAAGGACCCACACACCATCAAAGCCAACCTCCACGAGGGAATGAAGGCCGTCACCGACTGGATGAGGAGCAGCCGTCTGAAGCTGAACTCGGACAAGACGGAGGTCCTCATCCTCGGACCCACCCCCTCAGCATGGGACGACTCCTGGTGGCCGACCACAATGGGAACAGCACCAACACCCACCGATCAAGCACGCAATCTAGGATTCATCCTCGACTCTTCCCTCTCCATGTCTAAACAGGTCAATGCCGTCTCCTCCTCCTGCTACAACACTCTCCACATGCTCTGCAGGATTTACAAGTGGATCCCGACCGAAACAAGAACGGTGACACATGCCCTCGTCAGCAGCAGACTGGACTACAGCAACGCACTCTATGCAGGAATCCCAGCCAAACACCTACGACGACTACAACACATCCAAAACGCCTCCGCCAGACTGATCGTCAACATCCCCCACCGCAGCCACATCACCCCCCACCTGAGAAACCTACACTGGCTCCCTGTCGACAAGAGGATAACCTTCAAGCTCCTCAACCATGCACACAAAGCACTCCACAATGCCGGACCAGCCTACCAGAACAGCAAATTCAACTTCCACACCCCCACCCGCCAGCTCCGCTCCGCCAGCCTCACCCTCGCTGCTGTCCCCCGCATCCAACGTACGACCTTGGGCGGTAGATCCTTTTCCTACCTCACCACCAAGACTTGGAACACCTTCCCTACCCACATATGGCAGACCCAAAACCTACTCTCCTTCAGAAGACTCCTTAAGACCTGGCTCTTCGAACAGTAGCAGCACCTACCCCCCCTCTACTCAGCACCTTGAGACCTTCACGGGTAAGTAGCGCGCTCTACAAGTACTATGATTGATTGATTAGTTTCCCAAGATTGTTTTGGAACGGAACATCTTTTTGTTTTTTCGATTTTCTTTTCAATAATATTGGACTAACCCTTCACCAACAGCGACCGCATCAAGAATAACTCTAGCACATTATTCACATGGTCCGATCACTCCATTATCCACTTCCATATCAGCACACCGCAAGTAAATGCACCCAACAGCGTCAGCCTGCCCAGCCACAGCTGTGGCAAAATCTCTACAGCAGACTGGCTCAATGCTCTCAGCATGAATCCACCTAACCCCATAGACAACCTCAACAAGGACAACACCAACTTCAACAACTGGATCAAGAACTGTGCAGATGCCCTCAGACCAATCAAACCCAACAAGCAAAGAAGAACCAACAAGCAGACCAGCTTGGACTCAGAGGACCTTTTGCAAATAGCTAGAAAGAAATTGGAAAGCCAGCCATGAAACCACTGACAGAACCACCTACAAGGCTGCACTCAGAATCAACCACCAGCAACTGAGAGAGACCAAGAAAAGAGCACTAGCTGAATGCATAGAAGGGAGCTCCAACAGCTGCAGACAGATCTTCATCATTGTCCAAGGACTTCACCACACCCTCAGCCTCCATCACCCGCATCACCCCCTCCCAAGAACTCTGCGTTGCACCTATCAAACCTCTTCCACAGCAAAATTGCAAACATCTACAGCAAGTTCTCACACCAACCAGACCCTGGCAAGCCTGGCCATCACCAACCAAGATGTCCACTTGACCAAATGGAAAACTCCCAACAAAGAAAATACAGCTTAATGCAGATTATCCACTCAGGAGCCGCACAAGACCAATACCCCCACCACATCTACAACCTTGGAGCATCGCCCATCAGCACCGCCTCGCCCACATCATCAACACCTCTATCACATCTGCCAAATTCCCAGAAGACTGGCAGCATGCAGCGTCGACTAAGCATGGGCGAATTTTGCGAATCTGGCGTTCGCAAATTTGCGTATTTGCGAACTCGCAATCCGCAAAATCCGCGAATTTGCTGATTTTTTTTTTGTGTTCGTGTTCGCAAGGGTTTCTGCCAGTTCGCGAGGGTTTTGTACCAGTTCGCAATTGCGAACTTACTTGTCGGCTCGCAACGGTCGCGACTATGTTGTTTCTACGTCTGGTTCATCATCACAGGTTCACAGCACCCTCTGTTTCACCACTGCCACCCTGTTTCACCCATGCCGCCCTCTGGTACATCAATGCCACCCTCTGGTTCATCACTGTAGATTATGGGGGGGAAAGCAAGCACACCTGCCCTGCTTCAACTGACATGAATTAATTTGGGGTTGATTTATTAATGTGTCACTGTTTTAAAATTCCAGTCTGGCACCTGCTTCCTTATCAGTAATTTGCTTTCTGTTGCAGTGCAATTTTTTTTCCCAGGACCTTTGTGGCCTACTTGTAGCTATTCTATGAGCCTGCTGTGAGGGTCGGAGCAGGGTCATAGAATTGTTGCAACTAGCAACTGAACTCTGGAGGGGCCCCAGTCAGAAAGCACTACAGGGAATGGTTACTAATGATGAGTTTGAACTTTTGCACCTGCTGAGTGCTTTCAGTTTTGCAAAACTCGTTTTTCTACAGAACAGCAACTGTAATGCCCCAAACAAACATAGGCAACTGAACTCTGGAGGGGCCCCTCAGGAAGTACTACAGGGAATGGTTACTAATGATGAGTGAACTTTTGCACCTGCTGAGTGCTTTCAGTTTTGCAAAACTCGTTTTTCTGCAGAACAGCAACTGTAATGCCCCAAACAAACCTACTTGTGAAAGTTGATTTCTTATCCAAAAGTGATCCAAAGAAAGTCAAAAGGCCTCAAATCCAAAAAAGTGCAGGCAAATGTCAACCTGAGGAGTTATTCTGATAAAAATCATCATTTTCATAAGGTCTATGCTGCTTGCTAGTGAATTTCTTGTGCAGAATTGCAAATTTTGTAATTTCGCGAGTGTAAGATTGTTGCTGCCCGCCGCACCTACATGTTCGCAATTGCGAACTCTCGCGATGCGTCGCCAAACTCCCGCGGGATCCCGCAGCAAGATCCAAAATGGCGCAGCACTCGCAAAATATCGAGAAAAACAACTTGGCAAACGCTGAATGATGGTAAGTGAACGCCGCACGCCGCACGCCGCAATATTGTATCACCAAGAAAAAAAATCCGCTGCGTGCGAATTTGCGGATTTTTGGTAAATTCGCGAGAGTTCGCGGATTGCGAATTTACCGAAAATCCGCACAATCCGCGAGCGGAACGGATTTTACGCCCATGCTTAGCGTCGACTGACCCAAACCAACTGAGCAACTTCCGTTCTATCTCCCTATTCCCCTACCCAGCCAAAGTAGGCCATCAACAAGCAACTCACAACATAACACTCAACTCACCCTCTCCCTGATGTACAAGACAACCACCTCCAGAGCCAACTCCACCAATTGCATCACCATGGTAGCAGAATGGACAAAAACCAACTGCTTGAATCTCAACTCCAACAAGAGGGAGATACTGGTCTTCGGAAACAGGACCTGTGGGATGCCATCTGGTGGCTGACAGAGCATGGACTAACACCAAATCCCACCAACCACGTCAGAAATCTGTTGATCATCCTGATGACAAGTTCAACTTGGCAGCACAAGTCAACGCAGTGAGCGCTGTCTGCTTCCATATTCTATGTATGCTAGAAAACATCTTCAAGTGGGTGACACTGAACACCAGACGCACCGCCACGGAAAAACTCCTCACAAGCAGACTTGACTACTGCAATGCACTGTATGGCAGAATTTCCAAGCTGCTCATACACAGACTTCAGACCATCCAGATTGCCACTGCAAGACTCATAATCAACCTCCCATGCCACATCCACATCTCAACCCACCTCAGAGAGTTCCACTGGCTCCCCATTCACAAATGCAGCCAATTAAAATTCCTCACATACACATACAAAGCCTTGCACCATACCATGCCAGCATACCTGTAGAGCCACATACACTGTCACCAGCCTGCAAGACTCCTACACTCAGTGTCATTCTCACTTGCACATACTCCTTGCTTTCACAAAAGCAGAGCAGGAGGTCAGTGGTTCTCCTACATCGGACCTAAAACATCGAAAAACCTCCCACAACACATCAGAGCCGCCTCCTCAAGAACTATCATGGTGGCTGTCTGCCAGTCACAATGTGGGAAGCGCTAATTGAGGTAATCCCCAAAACAGAAACAAAACTCAAGGAGATTGGCTCCTACAGCCCGATGTCCATGATTAACATGGACATTAACGATCAGAAAACTGCTTGCTTGCAGGCTTTATAAGGGGCATTCCAAAACTAGTGCATGAGGACAGGTAGTGTTCATACCACATAGAAGCACCATACTCAACTTCTGCATATTGACGCATGTGAAATATCACTTACAGGTAGACAATCAAGAAAGCCATTGACACAGTGGAGTGGGAATTCATGTTTAAAGTCCTGGAAGATTGGAATTTTTGGTCATATCTTCTGCATTGGATCAGATGTCTGAACACCCGCTAGCGTCAAGAGAAGGGACTTGGTATTGGTGAAATGGGATTTCAGCAGGGGCACAAGCGAGGGGTGCATGTTGGCCCCCCAATGATTATTCTTGCTGCAGAGCCACTGGCCCACATACAGTAAATAGCAGATAGGAGCGTCAAAGTAGTCCTCAGAATTCATTTATTGTTATCATATGCGGACAATACATTTGTGTATATGAAAGACCTGGGGGATTAGTTCCACAATGTAAGTTTTTATTAGATTAGATGAGTTATTTTTCGGGGCTAAAAACAAAGTGGATTAAGTCAAGATTTTTCCCTTGGGAACCATGACTCATACAGTGGTGGTCCACCTGCTGGAATTGGGAATGTCATAGCAGCCTAAGTACTTTAATTACTTGAGGATACATGTGACTGACAGGTTTAAATAACACATCAAACTAAACATTGAAAGGGTACTTCAAGGCACTGAATACTCCTTCCTTTTTGGCAGCAATTACCACTGTCCTTCGTGTCCAGTGAGGCCCTTACTAAACTTTTCTTGCACGTTAGTTGCTTATATGCCTTCAGGGCACAATGTGCCTTTTCCCCAAAGTTGCCTTTCATAGAATGCAGCAAGCTAATTGCGGAGCTGTAGGGAGGCACACGCCCCAGAATGAAGCTATCTACAGTCATCCTACCACTTGAGAAAGCGGATTTAGCCGTTCCAGATTTTTAATGCTCTCACTTGGCATCCCAAATGCACCACCTGCCGCTATGGCATGATGAATCCACCAACTGGCTTAAGTTTTAATGGCCACAACACACCCACCTAATGTCACTGATATCACAAGTCTGGTTACTCTTTTGTAAACACAGTGTAAGGAGAACTCCTTTTAGGTCTCGCCTCGGCAGCATGCATGGGCTGCTCTAGGAGATGACCTTTAGAAATTGGTCAGCTCTTTTCAAGCACTTGTGCTTGTGCTGGCATCCACCTTGCGGGAGCAAGCAGCGACGTGCGCGCTAATTGAAAACAGATGGCCCGCGTGCCGCTGCTCGCTCCCACAAGGTGGATGCCAGCACAAGCATGATTGCTTGAAAACAGCTGGTTGCATTTGCCTCTTTGCCCTCGCTATCCCTTCTCAACTGCTTGTCTTGCCATAGCTTTGCCATAGCTTTCTGCCAATTTTCTTTTTGTATAATGCTGCTCTGTGGTAACCAGGAATGCCAGGCTTGCAGGTCTCTGTCGCTTCGCGGGCTGAGGAGATCAGACTTTGCATTCTCTTGCTCGGTTTTTCTGGCATTTCAGCTTTACTTTCGATTTAAAGTCATGTCAAAGACGAACGCATTTGTGTTAGAGTTATTTAGATTCAGATACAATATGATATTTAGGTTAAGTGCCATTCACTGTGCAATCTCCCTTTTGTTCTTTCCAATGCATTACACTCAATTGCGTCTCTTGGGCTCATGACTATGCACTCTGATGGTCTTGCTTCGCCCCTGCCCTGCCTTGTCAGAAAAGCAAGTCAACTTAATTATGCCACCCAAGAATATTTTGTACAATTAATATTCCAAAGTGCTCACAGATTCTCAAAAGAATAAAAATTAGCTGTATACACCCATTCCATTTGTTTGCAAAATGTCACTAAACGCTTTATGTTTTTGATGACTAAAATCATTACATACATTAAAACTAAAAATTCTGGGATTACATTTGGTGTAGATAATTATCTATTTCAATGAAAACCATCCCTGAGCTCATGCAGAAATGGAAGGTATATCTAATATATGCAAGGCATTGCTGCAGGATCACATGCTCTGTGCTCGAAATATCCTAATTAAATGGGAGCAGGACCACGACGCAGCCTGGCCTTGAACACTAACATATCACAAAATGATGTGTAGCAATGTAAGGGTCTCCCTCATCCAATTTTCAATACTGCACAGGTTTTATCTCACCCCACATGGTAGACAAGGTATACCGAACAAATGGGTCAATTAGGATGGCGGAGGGACAAAGTTCGTCCGCCATCCTGTCGGAGGACGGGACCGTCCGCGACAGGGGCGAAGGTCCCGTGCCTCGAATTAGGATGCACCCGCCACAATGGTGGGTGCATACCGCATTTTTAACATTGCACCGCCCGCCGCAATGCTAAAAATGAATGTTGTCCATTTCAAAGCACAACATAACCGGCACCGCGCGGTGCCTGCCATGTTGTATTTTGAAACGCAGGGGGGTACCATAGGTACCCCCCCATGTGCAACCCCCACCCCCTTCAACCTGGGGGCCCGCAACGGGCCCCCAAAGCAAAGACCGTATGCCTTTTTGTGGCGGCAATGCCGCCACGGAAAGGCATTGCCCACAGCACATCCTAATATGGCTGGCGGTGTCTGATAGACACCGCCACCATATTAGACCTTTTCTGCCATGGTCGCAAGGCGACCAAGGCGGGAAAGCGACGGACGGTCTACCCGTCGGCCACGGTTCAACCCGCCATTGTAATATGGCGGGGGGGAATAGGTGGCGGAAGGGCAATAATGGCGGACGGATCGCCACCCACTGCATTGCGGTAGCGATCCGTCCGCCATCCGAATCGTCCCCAAAGTCTTGGGAATGCTTACACTGCCAACAGGAGGAGGTGGACTTCCTGCATAGGATGTGGTCTTGCTGGTGATCAGCGACTACAGGAGGCAAGTGGTCATTGCTCAGACTAGGGTATTGGCGGTGATTATGGCTTGCACATTAACACATCATATATTAGAATTGCATCTCAAACATAAAAAAGTGAAGAATCACCATAGGCTTATGGGATAAATGTTGTTAGCATAATGCAAGACCATGGTACACTGGCTGCAGCTACAGGGGCCCTTACAAGAACTGTGGGAAAAAGATGCATGTGGGGACTATTGGCAAAGAAAAGTCACATGAAAATGATATGTAATGTTGATACAGTGCAGGAGGACATGCAAGAATGGTGAGAAAGGACTATTAGACTGAAGGGGAAAACGTGCCAGCCTCGCCACGTGTTTCACAATCTTTACACTGCCTTAACAGATCAAGCCATTTTGATGTTGTAAACTGCATCTGCTGACATGTGTGCCAATGCTTTTTTATGTAAGTAAAATACATGCTTGAACTTGCTTCTGTGGCTGTGCTGTAATGACCTTGTTGTTGATCTAAAACAATAAAATGTCTTTTTAAAAAAAAGTTCTATTTTCATGCCAAGTTTGCTATATTTCACTTCAGGGTTTCTTTCTGTAGTAGACAGTAAAGATTCCTATGGCCATTAAAATGGGAAATGCTGGTTTTTTTTCAATAAGTGTTCTGCCCAAAGGTTTGCATGATACTCAAAATGTAATTAGAAAGCTAAACACTGTGTCTGCCAAGCGTTGGACAGATCAGTAACACTGCACAAAAGTTATGAGTAAATACATTATTTTTGACCTTTCCACCAATTTAACTTTATACCAATTTTTTGGGATCTCCGTGAAACCTGAGATTCCTACACAGCGCTTAACATACTAATAACCTGCCATATTCCATGCAGATTCTTTAAAGAGCTGTCTGCTAGACTATGAAGGGGCAGATTTACAAGCCCCTTGCGCCACTTTTGCGTCACTTTCCCATGTTAAAAATGATGCAAAAGTGGGCAAGGGGCTTGTAAATCTGCCCCAAAAGGTTTTTGCTCTCCGATTTAACTTTGCTACCCCTTGATGGACCTGCACAAAACTCGCTACATCCATAGAAGACTGAACATGCTAAATGTCTGCCAAAGTTCATGTGAATTTGTTAAATTATGGGATAAGTATCAGTAAATTAACACGTTTGACCCCCTTTTAAGCATTCCCTCCTTGACAAATCTGCACAAATGTATAAATACCAAGATTAGGCCAAATATGTTAACCATCTCCCAACAGGCTAGGGGGCATATTATCAAGACAGGTGATAAAATTATCGCCGCTTTAGTGGCAGAAAACTGCTGATAAATCGGCGATAATTGGCTTGATAATATGCTCTATTGAATTCCATTTGAAGCCCATGTTAAATGTAAAGGACATCTAACCTGAGCAACAATTGTAATACCATAGAGCATATTATCAAGCCCATTATCACCGTATTAGCAGCAGTTTTCTGCCTCTAAAGCAGCAATAATTTTATCACCTGTCTTGATAGGAAGCCCCTAGCATCTCCCAAATTTCATGCAAATCCATCAAAATGTGCCAAAGTTCTAGCCAAATCAAAGATATCTCTGAAATGTAACCTCTTCATGCCCAGGCCGTAATAGTTATTAAAAACTATTTTTTTTAAACTATAGAACGGATTTACAAGCAAAAGCACTTAATTAAGTCAGAATCTACATACATTCCAAGTTTGGTGTAATTCCATTCAGCCATTTTTTCTCTATCTAGAAGCAAAGAGTTCTGAGGGAAGTGAAATGGGAAATGGCACTTTTGGGACTTACATCCCATTTATTTGGTTCCCTTGATGGGTATGCATGAAATATGCCATGAGGACCCCAACTTAGATGTACTTTTATTAGGAAACTTTTGCACATATTCATTCAAATTACACTAGTTATTATGAAAACAAAAAAATGCTGTATCAATTGAAACCTACCCGTAAATATACAGGTGCAATTGCCACCCGTGTAACATATGTATATCCTTCATCTTTATTTGTATTCCGCGCCCCCCGTAATGACTCAGTGAGCCGGAGAACAGTGCGTGAGTGGTGGAGCTGAGGAAGGCGGCTTCCTGCAACCCGGGGATCGGAGGGTCTCGGCGGTTTGGTAAGTCAGCCCGACTCGCTCTTACACACACACACGTTTCTTAAAGGGTCCGTTTCTGAGTTAACGGGAGCCGGTTTCTGGTTCTTTATTTGCCCTGACTGGGTTTCGACGGAGGAACCCTTTTTCCTTTGGGAGATCGAAGGAACAAACTATTCAGGGATAATTACCAGACGAGCATTATATAGGCAAACAAAATGAGTGAAGAGGAATATGCAGCGAGGGAGCTCGAGGCGGTGAAACTGTTCGAAGACTCTGTGCAATCAAGACCGGACAAAGCAGGTGCAGCTGCACCTGCAGGCAACCCGGATCTAACAAAGAATTTACAATCTCTAGAGAAACTGAAGAAGAGAGAAATATCCCGTTGGTGGGAGGTGGCATCATTAAAACGTTATCTAGATGTGAATCGGATTCCGCCGCGACTCCGTATAATGATTTCCCCCTCCTCTGAAAACCCAGATATTGGAATGTTTGAAGAGTGGGCTGAAAATAGTGCTGGGAGCTCAAAGAACATGATGCAAATACTTCTGTAATATGCAGAAAAAGAACGATTGGAAGTAATAGACAAATTAAAGGATCTGACTGAAACATTGGATAAACATGAAGATAAAACGAGAATTGAAAAGTTCAAAACTGATCTGAAGCCTAAACTTGAAAAATATGAGAAACGCATTAAAGATAGGAAGGCCACGAAATTTATAAGAGATCGCATAGACTATGAAACTGGGCGAATTTATACTTTCGCGAAGAAATTCGACATAGTGAGGCGGCAGAAGATTTTCAGTGGTCAAAACACTCAACAAACACCAATGCAGAGTGATGCGAGCTCTGGGACAGGCTCAGAGCAGGAGTCAGATGATGGCAGCCGAAGAGGACCAAATGATGTACGGCTGCCAGTAGCGGACGAGGTCCGTTTTATGATCATGGAGCAACAGTCAGACCATCTTATGGGGAGAGGAAGAGGATGGGGAAGGGGCCGCGGAAAAGAAGACAAAGACGAGGGGGCGAAGGTTACAGGAGGAGCACAAGGATGGCAAACAAAAAGATCTCTACGTTCGAACAGCAAGAAGTAGGGAATGTTGCCAACAAAGACACCACAATTATCAATCTGAGCTCAGTTCAATTGACAAGTGTTGATGAGACAATCCTAAAGTTGGGGCTCTCCTACTGTGACACTAATAAATTTAATTACCCAAACAGTAGGATGGAACTCTACAAGTATATTAGGAAACTCAAACTCAGTAAAATGCATGCAACTAAAAATAGTAATTCTGAACTGAGTCCAGCTACAGAATCAAATACCACACAGCCATTCCTCACTGTTAACAAATTACTGGCTCTAACAGACATGATAACGCTAATGGATGATACGTTTGAGGAAGACAATAATAACAATTCTGACCATGGAAATAGTTTGTTAGTTGAAGATCATACGCCATTCAGGGCCACGTCTAAATTTTTACCACAAACAATAAAATACAATGTAGATCTGTTTGGGGAAAATGTAACTAGAGACCTCAGGAGTCTATATTTTCAAGAAAATCAGAAGAAATGCAAGATGAATCTAAAGAAAGCCAATTTTCATAAAACAGTAAGAAAACTACAAATGGAGGATGGCCTCCTGGTGAAACCCTCCGATAAAGGAGGGAATGTGGTCCTCTGGGGAAAAGAACAATATAAGAAGGAAGCTATGGGCCAGCTATCTGACCACAGTTGCTATAAACGGATAAGCCCCAGAGAATATGAGAATGTTATTGTAGAATTTCATGGAAGACTGGATCACTGGAAGGAGGCTGGTTTATTAAGCTGGGACGAACACAAATATATCAAACAAGATAATCCAGTGATTCCGGTCTTCTATATGTTACCAAAAATTCACAAAAACTCCACTAGTCCACCAGGGAGACCCATCATTTCTTCATGTGGCAGTCTTTTTGAGAATGCATCAAGATATATAGACTATTTTCTGAACCCCATTGTCAGAACACTTCCTTCGTACATCAAAGACTCTACCGATTTTCTAAAATGTATTTTTGATATTTGTTGGGACCCTACAACCATGGTTCTATTGACATTGGACATTTCTACTCTGTATACAAGTATAAGACACATTGATGGTCTGAAAGCTTGTGAGCACTATTTGAATAGAAGACCAATACACCTTGCATCCCAAAATAGGATGATTCTTGAGATCATGGAATGGTGTTTATCTAAGAATATTTTCCTCTTTCGCAATGATCTTTATAGTCAAGAGCGGGGTACCGCGATGGGCACCTGCTTTGCCCCCAGTTATGCCAACCTACATCTCGGCTACTGGGAGGAGCAGGTGCTCACAGTGGGCCCACTTGATCATTGGTCAGAACACATCCTTTTGTGGGTGCGTTATATCGATGATGTCTTCGTGCTGTGGCAGGGCACGGAGACATCGATCGGTATGTTTATCGAGGAGATTAATCAGAATTCTCTAAATTTGGAATTCGTGGGGAATTTTAGCAAAGTCTCGATTGACTTCCTCGATATTAGAATGACCCCTCTGGATAGTAAATTAGAAACAACAGTGTTCCGTAAACAGACTCTGGGTAATTCAATATTGCACGCCGAAAGTGCCCACCCAACTGCATTAATAAGGAGTATTCCGTTTGGGGAGTACTATAGGGCTAGGCGTACATGCAGCAGTGATGAACAATTTGACACCATTGAAAAAGAAATGACTCAGAGATTCCTGGAAAGGGGGTATAGCAAGACCATTCTCAAGGGTGCCTCCAGTAAAGCTAAGAAACTAACTAGACATTCTTTACTCTTTGAGCCCTCTAGATCTCGCAAATCAAATATAACACAACAAGATGGAGGTAGCTCAAGATTTATCACTACATACAATACTAAACACAAGGAAGTTAGATCAATAATGAGAAAACACTGGTACCTAATCAGAAATGATGCAGTCTTGGGTTCCAAGGTGAAGAAGAATCCTGAGATCACCTATAGAAAATCTAAGTCACTAAAAGATCTAATTGTCCGTAGTGATTTTGTAGATAAACGAAAGAAGAATGCTGATTGGTTGAAGCCAAAACCCGGTTTTAAAAAGTGTTTTAAATGTAAAGCGTGCCAGCATGGAATGAATCGCACGGATTTTAAAACAACTTTTAATAAAACCGTTACAATAAAAAGTACCATCACATGTAAAAGCGAATATGTTGTGTATCTATTACAATGTCCTTGCTCTAAGATCTACATTGGTAGTACGATTCTTCCTGTACACCAACGGATACTACAGCACAGAAGAGCAATAGTCAACCAGGATAGGTCTTACCCTGTGGCCCGACACTTTGAACTCCATCATCAAAGTAACCCCGAAGGCCTGCGGTACTCTTGTATTGCAGAAGTACCAAAAAAGAAGAGAGGGGGGGATAGAAAAAGTGAGCTGAGGAGATTGGAGACTTACTTTATATTAGAATTTAATTGTATGGAGCCACAGGGTCTGAATGTGGATGAAGACCTTTATACCTGTTTGAGTTGATTATTATGAATTTAATGAACTGTTTTGCAACCCTCGATTACTCCTGAACTGCATTATAAGATTTTTTTGTCAATGATTTTTCTTTGATGAAAATCTCTTTTTTTGATTTTAATGGTCTGATTCTGAGCTCCTTCCTTTTCTAAATTGTGTATATAAAGGTGGTCTTTTCTTTTAAAGAAATTGGTTCAGGGACAGTTATATTGCGATGAGGAATGCTGTTTTTATTCTGTGATATGCACTGACACTTTGGAATAATATTAGCGGAGGTGCAATTTGAGTGAAATGTTTACATCTATGGAGTACTGTATTTGTAGTTGAAGCACTAGCACTTTCTACTGAGATTAAGATATTCCCTAATTGACTTATAGATTTGTATGGTGTAGGGAATGTATATAGCTATTAAGTACTGTGTAAAACATAGAAATATTAGCACTTTATTTGAAATGATAAGTACTGTTTAAGCACTAGCACTTTTTATCCCTTTTGTGCAATATCCAGTCAAATTGTTTACAGTATAAAATTACTTGTTGACTAAAGCACTTGCACTTTATGATTTTACAATAAGGTTGTTATGATTGACAGCATCTTCATTGGCAATAGTCCCATGAGTTTGTGTGAAATAACATGATCGTTAGAGCCAGGGAAAATCCACATGAGACTTTACTGTGCTAATCTAAATACACCGTGATGTCTTAACAACATGAGATGTAAATAATGAATTATTCCGGTTTTACAAATAAGGTTCACAATTTTTTTGAATTAGGCACTTGCCTTATTATTTAGGAAATATTGTGTTTCCGTTTTTCAAATAGAAAAATGCACTTGCACTTTAAAAAATGTAAATTGTTCTATTGAGAGATAGCGCTAGAGTTGCCTCTGTTATGTAGAACAATTGCAATTATTCCCTTATGAATGGTTTGACAAGCGGGGATTTGAAATGTTGCATTCATTTTTACATCTATGCTAAAGACACTACTAATGTGTTAAAATGGCCGCTGTATTTGCATCAACAGTGTGTCTTGTGGTGAGTCCCTTTGCTGTTTTTACCACCATGTACATGCTTGAAAGGGAGGGCTCTGACAAATGCAAAAACATCGTGATCAAGGGAGCCTGACTCCCGAAACGCGTTGATGGTATTGCTTAAATAAATAAGCCTATAAAACTATGCTTGTGAGTGCCTGGATGTTTTCAGCGGAGGACTAATGGGGCTGGAATCTCATCTTCAATATATATACGGAGGTCCCGAAACGCGTCATGGCGGCGTGTTCTATGCTATACTGGATGAAATAAACGAATACTTGCAAAATATCCGTAAGGGTCCGGTTTCGTTTTTTCCCTGGAGTGTGATTTGGGGACTTGGCGGAATTCGTGGCATATATATATATATATATATATATATATATATATATATATATATATATATATATATATATTTTCTCCAATCCTGACGAAAACAGTAGCAATCAGGCGCTGACTCCGTGGGGTCATGTTCAGAAACAAGTATTTTATTTTCTTAGTGCATTAGGATTGACGCGTTTCGACGGTCAAAGCCGCCTTGCTCACAACACAGAGCAAACAATGAGTCATTGCTTTTAAACATGTCAACATTTGATTGGATCTCAGAATGGTTTCCCCGTAGTCATGGTTACCAGTTACAAACTCACTGGAAAGTTACAGCGTTTTATGTAGTACAACTGCTCTTACTTATTAACAGCAACCTAAAGGTTAAACCACATATATTACATGCTATGTAAATAATGGACAATTTATATCATTGTCAATTATGAATTTTTACCGAAAAACATTACACCCTTCGCAATTATCAAGAGAATGCATGTACACTATGTATCGCAATGTGTTAAAACCAAATAAACCAGTTCAATCTACCGTGTAAGTACAAAAATCCTGGTTGTACGTGAAATTACAGAATACTGGGTCTAGTGCCCGTTTTATAAACAAGAACCTTGAAAATCCCGGGGTTCAATGTGTGTGAACACACATAATTGTTTTTTTAAAACAATTTTAGAATTGAGCCCAAGTGGGCAATGGCAACACATTGTATGATTAGTAATACATAAACATCACATTGAGCTAATTGTTAAATGCACAAAATAGCAATGTTAAAACAGTGAGATATATAGTTTTAGAGGACAACCAAAAAATAAATTCTGTGAGCATATACAAATACACTGCAATTCAGATAGGTGACATGTAACATATATATAAAATTACATTCTGATCTCTGTTACCGGAGGAATGGTTTGGGAGCTTACTGGATCAATTCTGTTTTACATTATTAAGGGAATCATAAATGTACACTAAGTGCTTCGTCTGCATTAAGGCCATGCGGCGTCTTACTGTCCAGGAGAATGATGTATCGTGATTCCAATCTCCTAAGGGCTAATTGTCTGTTTCCCCCTCTGACGCTTTTTTTCACATGGTCTATTACAAAATATTTTATGTTGTCTGCATTGCCTTCGTGTGTCATGTTAATATGCCTCGCCACTGGATATGTAGGGTCGTTGTTTTTTATGGCCCTAAGGTGTTGGAGCACTCTTACGTGGACCGGGTGTATTGTACTCCCCACGTATTGTTTATTACAGCTACACTGCAATACATAGACTGCGAAGTCTGTTTTGCATGAGTAATTTGCTCGTATCTCTAGTGGGGTTTTTCTGTATGGCACATTTACCTGGGTGACATTGGTGCCATACTGACACGCTTTGCACTTAGTGCACTTAAAGAAACCATTTTTAGTTTTTAGCCATGGCAGTTCTTTCTTTTTCAACACTGGGGCATTGTCAACTAGCTCTTCCCTCATACTTTTCGCTTTCCTAAAAGTGAGTTGTGGGTTCTTAGTACAGCATTTGCCTATTATCGGATCATTCCGAACTATAGGCCAATGTCTGTAAATTATGTTTCTCACTTGTTTATGGTAAGCATTATAACCTGTAATGAGAAGTGGGATTCCTGTATTAGCCTCAGATTTAGGTTTTGCAGTTTTGACATTGAACAGTAGTTCTTTTCTGTCTTTTAAGTCACATTTTTGTTCTGCCTTTTCTAGTATTTGTTTTGAATATCCCCTTAGTTTTAATCTGCTGAACAGTGAAGTTTTAGAGTGTTTATAAGTGGTGGCTGTACTGCAGTTTCTTTTCATGCGGAGACACTCTGCATATGGTATGCTGTCAATAAGGTTTGGAGGGTGAAAACTAGAAGCATGCAGGATAGTGTTACCTGCAGTCGGTTTGCGATAGGTGTTGGTTTCGATTTCATTGTCTACGGCTAACAATTCCAGATCTAAGAAATGTATCCTATTAGTACTAGTGTCACAAGTAAATTTTAGGTTTAGACTGTTTTCATTGAGCCTTTCAGCAAACTCTCGGGCACTGGATTCACTGCCTTTCCAAATTAGGAAGATGTCGTCTATATACCGACAGTAAAATATTACATTTTCTGTCATTTCCTCCATATGTTTCACCCTGAGTACTTGCTCCTCCCACCAGCCCATATGCAAATTAGCATAGCTGGGGGCGAAGCAAGTACCCATGGCCGTCCCCTGTATCTGTTTGTACAGTAATTTATCAAAACTGAATGTGTTGTTTTCCAAACACCACTCAACCATTTGGAGTAACATCTGTGTATGTTTATACAAATTCTATATATGAAGTAAGTCGTCACCTTCAAACATTTCTTGTCCCAAAACAATGCGAAGAGCAGACCTGGAATTTAGTGCAAGATTAGAGTGCTTTTATTTCGCCCAGCCTGTTCACCATAATGCATTTCGCTTCCCCTGAAGCTTGATCACATGACATGTTGCGTTAGGATGGACCAGTATTTAAAGTGTAAGTGCAAATCAAACAGAGTTAAAACAGGCAATGACATAGAAAAAATACTATCCTGTAGCAGTTGAAGACCTCATCTTTTTAGAGATACATCAGGCTTGTACATAAATATTTAAATAAATATAAATACATTATTTAAAATTCATGTTTACATCAATAGTTCTTAAAAACCACATTTGTTTGGTTCCTAAAAAAACAGAATTAATAAAAAGTCTGCTTAAAAATGATTTTGAAGCTGTACCGCCCTGAACAATGCAAATTAACTGCAAAATACAGATATGCTGTTCCCATATAGCTACATCAATGGATAACTCAAAAATCCAATGCCATGTTTATAAATAATGCCCAAGTGGGCTAAGACAAAATCACATTGTCTCTGTACTCTGTTGAAAAGCTATTATACCCCTATAACTGGTCCTTAAGAATCAATTAGTGAAATCTTAGTCCGAAAATGTGCCGAAGTGCTCGTGCAAATGTATACCGTTAAAGTGCATATTCAAATTACATCAATTATAAAAACTCCTAAAAATGACCAGAGCCGCAATTAATCAAGTATCCTACGGATATCATAATTGATTCTACTAATTCATTTTCTACACAGTTACGTAACAAAGTCCCTTAATAATAAACACTGTTGGGAACCCATGAATCTTCACATCTCTAGCACCTTACAAGCAAGTGTACAAGTCTTCACTCACGTTCAGCCCATTGGGATTTTTACTTTCCAGTTCTAATATGTAGCGCGTTTCGAAGAGGCGAAGCCTAGCTTCCTTATCCCCTCCTCGTCTTAAGGGCAACATTGTGTCTATGACATAGTACTGGAGGTGGCCTGGATTGGCCTCATGAGTAGTTTCGAAGTGTCTAGCCACCTGATAGGCTTGATCTTTGCCTGTTATCGCCTTTATGTCCTGGAGTATCCGTTTGTGGGCTGGCAACCTGGTACTGCCAACATACCTCAACCCACACGGACACTCCAGCACATAAACCGCGCAATCTGTTTTGCATGTTACACTCTTAGTGATTTCAAGCAGACTTTGTTTAAAAGGGCTGTTATAGCTAGTCTTGTTACATCTGTAATGGCAAGCCTTACACTGGGAACACTTCTTAAACCCTTTACTGAGGGCCATCCATGTGCTAGAGATAAGAGGTTCTAAGTTGTTCCTGACCAAAGCCTTGACCATTGAAGGAAACCTCCTGAAAGTAAACATAGGTTTATCTGGGACACAAGGACCAATCATCGGATCCCCTTTAAGGAGATTCCAATTGCGATAAAAAATTCTCCTCAAGTCCGAGTGCTTCCTACTGTAAGACAGAATCATGCGTGATTGTATATCCTCATTGTTGTGGGCATTCTGTTTGTCCTTAGATTTGGATGTTAGTGCTTGTTGTCTGGGCATATTACGAATCAGAATAATAGCAGACTCTATGATATCATTAGAGTATCCCCTAACTAAAAATCTCAATCTGCTTGCCTCCTGTGTAACCGCACATTCGGCCTCCGAACTGCATATCCTCCTGATCGGCAGCATCTCCCCATAGGGGATGCTGTGAATCAGGTGGTGCGGATGATGGCTAGCCGCATGCAAGATCGTGTTTCCAGCCGTGGGTTTTCTATAGAGTTTAGTGGCTAAGATGTTATTATCCACATAAACCTGCATGTCTAGAAAACAGATGGAGGTAGCATGAATACTGGATGGGAATTCTAAATTAAGGCCATTGACATTCAATTCCCTGACAAAATCTCTTGCTTCTTCTTCCGTACCTCCAAACAAAAAATAGATCATCTATATAACGGAGGAATAGAACTATGTTCTGCACCATGGTGCCTCTGAGTTGTTGCATGAAGACCTGTTCCTCCCACAGTCCCATGTGTAGACATGAGTAACTGGGGGAGAAACAGGCCACCAATGCAACTCCTCTCGCTTGTTGAAAAATTTGATTATTAAAAACAAAAAAATTCTGTTCTAAGCACATTTGTATCATGGACAGTAACATCCTGTTGTGCGCAGCAAAGTTCATTGGTCATCTGTCAAGGAAATGTTCAATAGCTTTCAGCCCATCCTGGTGTCTGATAAAAGTATATAGGGCAGACACATCCAGAGTCATCAAAAACATCCCTGGACCCCACTCCACATGTACTATCTTCCGAATTAAATCAGAGGTGTCCTGAACATAAGACCTCAGTACTCTGACCCACCCACTCCTCCAAGCCTGGAGTTTAGCATGTTGAACAATCCACATGGCTTTAACAATCTGAATATTACTTTTCCTGTAACATGTGGAATTGCCCGATTGCGAGTCAGCCTCAGCCAAGTACAGTTGACGCGGCGATAAAACTATGTTTCCACCCTTATCCGTTTGCCACACTAGAATATTGCAGTTTGTCTCAAGCTTGCCAACCAGCTGGGAATAGCACCGATTTTGGTTGCTGATGGCGTACCTCTTTTTGTTGGTGGAAATGTATAATTTTTTTAGATCCTGTATTACCAAGTCCTGGTACACATTTATGTTATCGTGTAACATTACTGGCTGAAAAACCGATTTTGGCTTGAATGAAGGTTTGCAAAGGGACATTTCCTCATTCATCCTGCTTCCTGTCACGTGATTATCATCCCCATTTTCCTTTTGTAGTGACCAGATCTCTTCAAATGCTGCCCGGTCCCCCACACTCAATAACGATGGACTTCTTGTAGCCTCAGATGATATCTTTTTCTTAGGCACCTGTCGATTAAATTTGCTCAATTTTAGTTTCCTGATAAATCTGAAAGTGTCCATTCTTGTGTCCGCATAATTAAAGTTACATGGGGGACAATACGATAGATCTAAGCTCAGAACTGATTCCTCTCCTGGACTTAACTTCAAATCTGTCAAGTTAATTATTGCGTTGGGGTTGCTATTTGGGCCACGGAGCGGTTTTGGAATCGGTTCCAGCGCCCTCTTGCCGGTTTCTTTCTCCTGATTCCCCCTTCTTTTGCTCCTTCTGCGCCTTTGACTGCGCTTGTAATTTTGTCTTTGACTTGGTTTCCAACCTGCACCCGAGGGCGCAAGGTACCTCTCCGATCCTGGCATAGGCAATTGACTTCTTCTGCCAGCGATAGTTTGGTAAACCCCAGCTGATGTGACGTGGCCGTCTCCCCTTCAGGTTCTCTTTCAGCTGCTGATCTCACGTCCGAAGCTGATATGGACATAGTCGTCGTTTCTCTTAAGGCTCTATGTTGCGAATTTTTAGTTCTGGCCTTAACTGCGTCATAGCGGCGTGCAAACGTAAAAACTTGCCCATTGAGGTAGTCCAAACGGTCTCTCTCGAATTTAAAAGTCTTTCTCTTTTTAATGACTTCCTCGTTCTTTTTAGGGCTCGGCCCACGTCAACCCTGTGTCAGCAGGGGAGGCGGAGCTCCGAGCTCTTATGTTATAAAAAAAAAAAACGTTTCTTTAGGGGTCCGGGCTGCCACATTCCTTAGTGCGCGCGCGTTTTTTTTGGCATCTGCATAGTGATTCGTCTACGCTGTGCTGTGTTTTTATTATCCTTGACGCGATAGGCTTAATGTAATTTGTCGGTCGCCATGTTGGCATTTTCTGTGTGGTTACGCGCACAGCAGTGCATTAATTTCAATTAGGAGCTGTCAGGGTGCCGCGATAATGTAATGCAGATGTTGTGGGCGCGTTCACCAGTTTGCAGTGAATGGCGCGCGTTCGTGCTTTTCTAGTGTTTTCTTTCCGTGTAGGGCAGACGTGAAAGGCATGGTCTTAAGAGCAGAATAGGTATCTCTATATAAAAATTAATATTCACAATTATCTCTTTCCTTGAATGAACCTACTATCTCTAAAGGAAAGTGGTTCCGCTTTAACGCTATTTTCTAATACTATTGAAACGTCGAATATATACTCCACGCTAAATTATCTACACTCTGATTGCTTGAACCTTAACTGTCTCGTATATGCTAAAAATGTACTATATTTTCTAATTAGATACAAAACTAGCAAATCTAGTAGACATCTTCTACAATGAGCTACGTCGGACCCCCTATTGTTGACGCCCAGAATGGGAGCGCACATTAGGATTTTGCCAAAATGTAAACAGTGTCGTGCTCCGTACACAGTAGAGCAACCAATCGCGAGTGCCGACTGTTGATACACCCAATCAAATACGAGTTTACAAAACTCCGCTTCTTCTGAAATAGAACTCCGCATTTTCGCGCCCTAGAAAAACGAAAAGCGAAGAAACGACAGGTGCGAGCAATTTAGAGCAATTAACACGAATATATATACTAGCGCAGTGAAACAGGTAACTGACCATCACTTTTTCCCGCGCTTGCCGTTCACCGAGACGTATCAACCCGCCACCGGACATAGGGAGCCCTGCCGACCATCTTCAGGTAAGACTTCCACCACAAGCCCTAAAAATAGATTATTTGAAAGAAGCAATAGTATACTATACTATCTTCCTTCTAGTTATACTCTCCTTTTTATTTATTTTCTAACTCGTAGGCAGGGAGATCTTTTAACCCTACTCGCTACACACCTAAGGACTAAGAACCTCCTTAAGTCCCTGAGACCCGAAAAAGACAAGTATCCATCTTTTTAGGTAAGACAAATTGGTAACAATAGAGGGAACTTAATCACCGCTAAGTAAATATTATACATTCGATCCCTGATTATAATCTTTATGTCCTTTTTTTAGGTTATCAGAACTGTACCAAAAATGCATCAACAATAGACCAGCCATCAAATTGGAAGTTTATTGACAAAATCTTAAAAGAACTAGATATAATCTAGTAGGTAAGATTAATACCACTAACCTGTACACTGTAGATAATTTTGATCGACCAATGAATCATAGCTTCTTCTCTTAGAAAAGAGATAAATAATAAATAAAACACTATACATTCCATTATCTCTCTTCTCCCTACTGCGATAAAAATCAGAAATCTAGAATATCCAGGAACGAATTTTATCCAGCATCCATCCACATAAAAGGGTTCCGGTTGGCGGGCTTAACTACTTAACCACCAAAACAATCAGGTAAAAACAACGCCAAATACACGCTTTCTTTTGATAGCTATCTATAACTATTAAACATTTATGATATTGTCCTCTTTATCCTCAGTTTTAATTTATCTGACATCGAAAGAATTCTAACAAGAAAACGAAAATCTATTTTTAAACAACTCCTTGCTAAAAATTACCCATTAGTAAGTATCAGATCAACTCGCACTAAACTATTTTTTGCCATGATACATTGATATACCATTGACTAAATTAACAAAACATGCGTATTTATGGTGTGAATCTGATTAATGTTACTTAAGTCCCATTTCCATACCAGGCTTTCTGATCACCTATTGAAACTCTAATAAATACCATCACAGACTGTTTCTACGATAGATGTAATCTCATAGAAAAAAAGGGGGGGAAAAAATCCTTATACAAATGCTCATCAATGGCATTTACTCTTCCACTATTTGGAAAATACTTTTTCGTCCTCAAGTAGACAGACTAAATTCCGCAAGGAAATGACAAGACATATGTAAATCACTAAGTTGTTTTTTATTAATCTACAGCTGCTACAAACTTAAATTCTTTTTTTTTAAAAATGTCTAGAAACTTATTTTTAATTTGTGATTTGGAATTGATATAATTCTATGTTCTATATGCATCTTCACCTTATAGATATTGTGTGGCTGCTCCAGGAAGAAGGCACTGGCCGCCGAAACGCGCGTAGAGACCGAATTTTCATGCCACCAACCCCCATTTTTTACTGTTTGTTAATTAATAATGTGTAATTGTCAATTATATACTGTGACTTTTTAACTGCTATTTGATGTCATATAAATGACCTTTTTTAATTGTGTTAATTGTTTAATAAAAACTTGTGTTTTAGCCAGCTGTAGTTTACTCTTATATATTTTTGATCTATATGTGACTTTTATTGTCAAATTGCCTAGGTCGTTACTTTTCAATTGTGCTTAAGAGCAGAAGGCCATATATCTTGAAATATCTCGCCATCACGGCGGAGATAATTGAAAACATATGCCTGGAGTGGCGTGCGCGCGAGGCCGAGAGCTGAGCAGGATGACTCCATGCCACAGTGTAAGCAGTGCTTAATTTGTAGAAAAATAAGTCCCGGTGCTCAAAATCTTTCTTATGCGGCGCCCCCAACTTTTCACAGTTATTCACCTGGTTAAATTACTACGCAACCCAATTGTACCATTGTTATGGCCACTGCCTACACTGACACTCGGAAGCAGCCAGAATCAAAAATAAACTACTGCTTGAGCATCACGACATCGATTATAACAGTCTACTTATTTCACAACTGCGTTCATTCAAACAAAATGCTTTTGAAAGTGCGTTCCTGGGCAAATTGCTTTCATGTGCCGAGCATTACGATCCGCTTCAATAAAGAGGTGTTTTTTAGAAAAAAAGTTGGGTAGACTGTTAATTGCTATATGTAACAAAATCAGACCATTCAGTTCAGCGTGTAGAAGCAATTTACTTGAGAATGTTTTTGCATGAAAGTATAGCCATTCAAACATGTCAAGGCACTGGATTGTCCAGAGGGGATTAAACAGTCCACCTAAATACTTTTTTATTTATTTTGTAGTGAATTTATGAGCGTTTATGTAGTGAATGCCACCTGGTAGGCATACGCCTTTTGGTGCAAGAGCTTTACATTCTTAAAATGTATTAGTTTGTAAGGGTAGTCCACTGTGCCTCGCCGCGCTTTGGTCGCCTTTGACTATGAACATGAAGCAGCTTTGGAAAAGTGCGTTTTGCCTACTAGCCCCGAACTAGTTATAAGTACAGGGCCAGTGTAATGCCCCCAATAAGCAGCGGGTGCTGGTAAAAGGTAGCAGTGGGCATTCTTGGCACAGTGGTGCAGTGTGCAGCCTGCAGTGGAAGGTAACCACAAGCTCAGGCAAGTGAGTGTGACCAGCACCTGTCAAAGACTTTAATGCCTCTGGGCACAGCCCGGGTAACTTGCCGTTATCGTGTGTGTAGTGAGTGCAGAGTGCAGAGTGCAGAGTAGGGAGTGCATTATGGACTCCATATCGACCCTGCGGGAGTGCAGCTTCCGCTCGCTTGCCTGTTTTGTTCTGCACCTTCTCCGGCCACTTCGCCACCACGCCTCGCGGCCCCCGCTCCGCGGGAGCCGCTCGAAGGCGAGAGACTTTGTTGGGGAACCAGCCCCGGCTTCAGGACGTGCTAAAGAGCACCAACGCCGCTTCAGGGACTTTACAACAGGACAGTTTGCACTGAGGCGGGACTGCGAGGACCAGCGTGCCCAGCGGCGCTGATTGGCTGCAGCTGGTCCTCTTCCCGCCCCCTCCACCATAAAACCAACGCGGTGTGAGTGCTGCCTGGGACTCCATATCGACCCTGCGGGAGTGCAGCTTCCGCTCGCTTGCCTGTTTTGTTCTGCGCCTTCTCCGGCCACTTCGCCACCACGCCTCGCGGCCCCCGCTCCGCGGGAGCCGCTCGAAGGCGAGAGACTTTGTTGGGGAACCAGCCCCGGCTTCAGGACGTGCTAAAGAGCACCAACGCCGCTTCAGGGACTTTACAACAGGACAGTTTGCACTGAGGCGGGACTGCGAGGACCAGCGTGCCCTGCGGCGCTGATCGGCCGCAGCTGGTCCTCTTCCCGCCCCCTCCACCGTAAAACCAACGCGGTGTGAGTGCTGCCTGGGACTCCATATCGACCCTGCGGGAGTGCAGCTTCCGCTCGCTTGCCTGTTTTGTTCTGCGCCTTCTCCGGCCACTTCGCCACCACGCCTCGCGGCCCCCGCTCCGCGGGAGCCGCTCGAAGGCGAGAGACTTTGTTGGGGAACCAGCCCCGGCTTCAGGACGTGCTAAAGAGCACCAACGCCGCTTCAGGGACTTTACAGCAGGACAGTTTGCACTGAGGCGGGACTGCGAGGACCAGCGTGCCCAGCGGCGCTGATTGGCTGCAGCTGGTCCTCTTCCCGCCCCCTCCACCATAAAACCAACGCGGTGTGAGTGCTGCCTGGGACTCCATATCGACCCTGCGGGAGTGCAGCTTCTGCTCGCTTGCCTGTTTTGTTCTGCGCCTTCTCCGGCCACTTCGCCACCACGCCTCGCGGCCCCCGCTTCGCGGGAGCCGCTCGAAGGCGAGAGACTTTGTTGGGGAACCAGCCCCGGCTTCAGGACGTGCTAAAGAGCACCAACGCCGCTTCAGGGACTTTACAGCAGGACAGTTTGCACTGAGGCGGGACTGCGAGGACCAGCGTGCCCAGCGGCGCTGATCGGCCGCAGCTGGTCCTCTTCCCGCCCCCTCCACCGTAAAACCAACGCTGTGTGAGTGCTGCCTGGGACTCCATATCGACCCTGCGGGAGTGCAGCTTCCGCTCGCTTGCCTGTTTTGTTCTGCGCCTTTTCCGGCCACTTCGCCACCACGCCTCGCGGCCCCCGCTCCGCGGGAGCCGCTCGAAGGCGAGAGACTTTGTTGGGGAACCAGCCCCGGCTTCAGGACGTGCTAAAGAGCACCAACGCCGCTTCAGGGACTTTACAACAGGACAGTTTGCACTGAGGCGGGACTGCGAGGACCAGCGTGCCCTGCGGCGCTGATCGGCCGCAGCTGGTCCTCTTCCCGCCCCCTCCACCGTAAAACCAACGCGGTGTGAGTGCTGCCTGGGACTCCATATCGACCCTGCGGGAGTGCAGCTTCCGCTCGCTTGCCTGTTTTGTTCTGCGCCTTCTCCGGCCACTTCGCCACCACGCCTCGCGGCCCCCGCTCCGCGGGAGCCGCTCGAAGGCGAGAGACTTTGTTGGGGAACCAGCCCCGGCTTCAGGACGTGCTAAAGAGCACCAACGCCGCTTCAGGGACTTTACAGCAGGACAGTTTGCACTGAGGCGGGACTGCGAGGACCAGCGTGCCCAGCGGCGCTGATCGGCCGCAGCTGGTCCTCTTCCCGCCCCCTCCACCTATTCATTTCCCTGATAAGCAGTCATAGCAACGCGCACGCGGGACGCGCGCGGGGCAAAGGCCGGGGCGAAGACCGGGCAAAGAGCGGGCCGTTTGAGGCCGTTCGAGGCCGTTCGAGTACGGCAGAGTCCGGCCTAGGCCCACTCCCCCTGGACGATTAGAAGGCCATAGAAAATGCCACTAAGATCAGGGAAGGAACGTACTGTTCAAATCAACACCACCAAGGGTGTCGTCTCTGGCCCCTTGACGCTTTCATAACACGGGCCACTGGAATCCTGGAAAAGGAAATCGCCATGGTAGAGAAAAGACTCTCAATAGACCTTATTAGTGGAAAGCGATCATCACTGGGGGCCTTAGCAACATCCATCTCCCCTGCGCCCTCTGCTCCACATGCTGCCTTTAACTGCGTCCATACTACCACTACGGACGCAATAGTCCATCTAGAAAACATAGGGGGTAGTACAACAGGGGATACTCCAAGGGAAGAAAGGCATAGTTTAGACGCTTCCCAATATAGCTAGGGGGAACGGGATGATGATAATGATTCATTGATCAGTGGGGAGTCGGATTTTAGCCAGCCTTCCGGATGTCTTCCCCTTAATCACTCTCACATGTCTAACTCTGCCGAAATCACTAACCATCCTATACCCAATTCTGGCCCCAACACTAAAAAGAGAAAGATGGACTCTAGATTGTCGGGGGAAAGAGACTTAAAAATCTGCAAAGTAAACAAAGTCCAAGATGGTGGGATCCAGGGGTCCGAGCTCCCCCCAAACCCCTTAATACCCTCTGTATTTAATAACATGTTATGTCCTTCCCTTTCGGCATTGGGCTCTTCAAGCACCTGCCCTATGTGCCTTAATAGTGACGAAGTTTTGTTAGCTAAAATGGAGGCCATGTTTAAAACATTACTCTTACCAGTCCTGGAGCGGACTAGGCTCATGACCTCAAAAATTGATAGTATGGAGGATTTGATTAACTCAAACCATACGATGCTACAAACACTACTTGGTCCTAATACTACGGGTGCCATTAAAACTTTAGCATCTACTAAGGCCACTAGTAATAACAATATGGAAAAGGGTAAAACTCTCCCTAATAAAACCGCAGGAACGAATAGTACCACACTTAAAGGGGGCGAAAAACGTAATACTACATCTTCCAAATCAGGAGCTAGCATTCACGCCCAGGCACCAAAGCCCCAATCAAAACCAGCGGCTAAACAAAATAGTGGTGGGCGCCAAACAATGGGTCCTCCCCCACAACCTACTTTAAATCTCCCCCCCCCCAAGTACCCCAAGAGTCCAACGTACTGCCCCCACCAACCACAGGAAGGGGGGACGCAAAAGACCAACTATCCCTAGTGTTGATTTACCACCTGAAGCAGCCCAACACACCATCGTTTTGACAGGTGTAGCACCATTAAAACCGGGTGCCAGGGAGTCATATGGCGACCTCCGCAATAAAGTCATCTTTTGGTTAAATAAAAATCGCCCATTACCCCCCTCCACTCCCACGGAGATATTATATGTGAGGAGAGTAGACTGGGTGGGGCCGGAGTCAAAAGACTTGGAAGGAGATTGTATCCTTATCTCGTTTAAAGATTCGTGGGTGGTAGATGCCATCAGACGAGAACCAAGGTTTGCAAGGCAGGGGGATGTACAAACACTAGCCTTATCATACTTTTATCCGCATAGGCAAATACCCCTTCAATCCTACCCTTTATTTCGTAAGGGCCCTGCAGTAAGACCTCCCCTGGCATTAACACCGCTTGACTGCCAGCGCCCCTTTCTCTTTAATCACTTTGGCCCCCTCACTGGCCTTGAGGCTATTGATGGACTCAACGATCCATCTAGTGAGTCTCTGATTGGCAGCGCAGTAGCCCAAGAGCCCATTGAGCATAGTATGGTGTGCCCAAATCAAACCAGCAATCGAGTAGATGAGGAAGTAGGTCAAGCCTCTCTGTTATCTAGCCCTCTACTATATGTAGGTGCCCAGGGGATCTCGACTAAGGATAACCTTATAGTTCCAGCAGATCATGCTAAGCATATAGTGGTTAAAGACGATAAAGGGATGTCTTATGGACTTGTACAGCCCTTACACCCTTCATTGATGGACAATCTGAAAGACCACTTGAAAATCCTGTCCTGGAACATAGCGGGTATCAAGGCACGCCTTGCTTCTACAGACTGGTCGAACTTTATGGACACTTATGATATTATCCTGTTGCAGGAAACGTGGGCAACGGAGCCTGTTCACAAGCTGGGTTATATTAACTTATTCAAACCTGCAACCATAGGGGGTAAAGGGCGGGCTTCAGGCGGTCTGTTGATTTGGGTGAAACAATCCTTGGGCTTTTACCCAACTGAACTCCCTGTGGAGAACCTGGATCTCCTCTCCATCATACTAAACAAAGGGAATAAGCAAATCATGAACATTGTTAATATCTATGCTAGAGGTCTGCCTGGTGGTAGAAGTCCACCTTTGTTGAACTCTATTGACCATATAATCACGAAAATGGACAGAGGCATTATTACTATCCTTGTTGGTGATCTAAATTGCACTATAGAACCGTTGTTTGATATGGGAGACACTTGGACTATGGCAGACCACTCTGTATGGGGTATTCCGGACTTACAAGTGGATAAGAGGGCAAAAGCAACAGAGGCGGCAGTATCCTGGATGGCATTTTGTTTACAAAATGGGTTCCGTGCATGTAACGGTCGCTCTGCCTCGGATATCAAAGGAAATTGCACCTTCGACAATGGGCTGAGGCAGAGCCGCATTGATTACATCTTATTGAACATGGAACATTGGTCATCATTAATAGACATGGCAGTTCTACAGCGTCCGGAAAGTGACCACAACCCGCTGTCATTGTCATTGAAGACACCAGGTCTAAATAGACAGGAGGAGCCATCTGTCACTTACACAGGTGACGTCCAACTCACCAATGACAGGAGGAGACTGAAGTGGTCCCGGGTCTTGGAAGACGAGTGTCTACTGGACAACATTAATGTTGTGGTTGAAAATGCGCTTAATGAAATGTCTCAAATAGATTTGATGGGGGTGGATCCTGGACTAGCTAACAATGTGATGGGAGTTCATACTAAATGCTTTGACCACTTAAAAACTCTTCTTTCCCTACCATGTGGAAGTGCTCCTACTAAAATAAATCCATTGCCCCAAAAATGGTACAATAGGAAATGTAGGGAGGCACATGCAGCTCTCATCTCAGCCATTAAATCTCGGGACATGGTTGGAGTGAAAGCTGCAAGGTTCAATTACAAGAAGATTCTTAGAGAAGCTAAACGGGAGTGGGAGGATAAGTTCTGGTCAGACCTTCTGGAGGCATCCTCCACTAACAACCAGAAAAGGTTTTGGGATTTGGTTAAATGGGGAAAAAACGCAGACTCTTCTACCCCGGGAAATAATGTGCCTCTTGAGGATTGGGTATCATTCTACTCGGCCCAATTTAGAGCTGATGATCACGAAGCTACAAACCCCTTAAGCAATGCACTCTTGCTGACCCCCCAAAGTGAAAAACTCACCTTCACAGTTGCTGAGGTCGAGCTGGCCTTGGCATTGACCCTCAGAGGGAAAGCCCCAGGTATGGATCTGATCCCGGCAGATTTATTTAAATCTAATCCCGCCTTGTGGCTCCCTTATATAACTAGGATAGCTAACACCTTGGCCCTTGGAGCCATAGTCCCGAAATCATGGAAAGGGGCCGAAATTGTTCCAATTTATAAAAAGGGCGACAAATCCATCCCAGGCAACTACCGCCCTATTAGTTTGATCGATTCGATCCAAAAGATAGTGGCACGCATGGTCTTAGGACGGGTCCAGGGATGGATTGAAACAGAGAATATCCTGTCACCCATGCAGGCGGGCTTCAGGTCGGGAATGAGCACCATAGATCAGGTTTTTAGATTCTGCCTGATCTATTGGAAGGAGGTGTGGCTCGGTGGCGGTACCATCTATGCTGCATTCATTGATCTGAAGTCCGCCTTCGATCTAGTGCCAAGGGCCAAACTATGGGGTGTTCTTGAAAGCCTGGGGTGCCCATTAGAACTCTTAGACCTCATTGTTAGACTCCATGAGGACAACTTTGCGAGGGTGAGATGGGGGGGCCAGGGACAAGTGACGGAGACATTTCCCGTAACTCGAGGTGTCCGCCAGGGGTGTGTCCTGGCCCCAACCCTCTTCCTCCTCTTTATCGATCAAGTTGTCAAGTTTTTCATGGATACCACCACTGATCCCCCAATGCTGGCTGGGATGAGATTTCCTTTACTCATCTTCGCAGATGACACTTTAATCCTCTCAAAAACACGTAGCGGACTTCAGCGGGCTCTCGACCGCTTTGAGGAGTACTGTGCCATCAATAATTTGGTAGTTAATGTGGGGAAAACAAAGTTTATGGTTTTCACAAAAAACCATTCAGTTCGTAGTTCAGTGAGGATGAATGGAGTAAACCTCGAGCAGGTCGATACCATGACCTGTTTAGGGTTACCCTCGATAGTCGCCTAAGATGGAAGGACCAGATTAATATACAACATCTTAAACTTGCCAGGCTGACTGGTTGCCTTATCAAAGAGCAAAAGGAATCAATTACAAAACGGGTCCTCCCGGCCCTTAAGATCTATGATGTTAAAATCTCTACAGCCATTCTATATGGCGCGGATCTGTGGGGCCACATGGACTTGCTTAATCTGTTCAAAATCCAATGCAGATTCCTTTGAAATTTAGTAGGCCTCCCGCAGTCAACACCCTCGATCCCCCTCTGCTTGGACCTTGGTTCCCCACCTATTAATGAGATGGCTAGATTTAGGCTAGTGGCACTGTGGAGACGGATATGGACATCTCCAGATTTATCACTCTTTGCGAAAGAACTAGCGGAGGTCAGGTCCATTAGGGGTTCAGGGAAAATACCATGGCTTTTTGCTGTCAAATCTATCCTTAATGATATGGGCCTGGAACACCTTTGGACATCCCCTCAATCCAATGCTTTTCCTTCCAAAGATGAGTTCAAATCCTTGTATTGGGCCACAACCCGCGTAAAAAGAGTTCTGCTTTCTAACCATAACAGCCTTACAGGCAGGTTCTTAACATTCAAACTTGACCTAGCGAGAGAGCCATATTGGGATATAATAACCCGTCCGTTAGACAAGAAGTTGTACCATCAGTTTAGAGTGGGCGCTTTGCCCTTAAACGCTTTTCTAAACAAACGGTCTACAGGGTTATCGCCCTACTGTACATGCTGCCCAGGTCATATTGAATCTGAAGGACATTTTCTTTTTGCTTGCCCAAGGTACGGTGCACCCCGAAAGAAATGGCTAAAACCTTTGTTCCAAAAACTACCATTTAAAACATCAATGGAAGCTATACGGGTGCTTAGGACTAACACCTCCGAACTCTTTGTAGTAACTCTGGAAAAATATCTGGGATGGGCTTGGCTCCTAAGGCTAAAAAAACAGCATGCCTTAGCCCCAAGGACCTAGATGCTCTAAAATTGGTCATAATTCGTTTGACTATGTTTCAGCTAACTGTTCCATGACTTAGTTGCATCATCTGTACCCCTTCCTTTTTCTTGCCATACAAAAGGCCCGCTTACAATGAACTTGAACTGCAATGTCTTCTCTTTAACTTAATTTTATCCTTTTTATAAAATAATCAGGTATTTTCATTAATTGAAATTGAATTTAATCCGGTTTTATCCATTTGTCTTAAATGTTCTTTTTTTTAAATACTTTTGAATACTTTTTATTTTTTATTTTGGTGTTTAATCGCTTTTACAGTGTTGTTTTCCCTGTTTCTTGTTTAAATTGAATCAGTCAAATTCATTTGTATTTTAATGCGTCTTTTATGATTTGTTAAAAATCGAAATAAAGACTTTAAAACCTGAAACCTGAGTGCAGAGTGGTGAGTGCAGAGTGGTGAGTGCTGAGTGGTGAGGGCAGAGTGGTGAGGGCAGAGTGGTGAGGACAGAGTAGTGAGGGCACAGTTGTGAGGGCAGAGTAGTGAGGGCAGAGTAGTGAGGGCAGAGTAGTGAGGGCAGAGTGCAGAGTAGTGAGGGCAGAGTGCAGAGTAGTGAGGGCAGAGTAGTGAGGGCAGAGTAGTGAGGGCAGAGTAGTGAGGGCAGAGTAGTGAGGGCTGAGTGCAGAGTAGTGAGTGCAGAGTAGTGAGTGCAGAGTAGTGAGGGCAGAGTAGTGAGGGCAGAGTAGTGAGGGCAGAGTAGTGAGGGCAGAGTAGTGAGGGCTGAGTGCAGAGTAGTGAGTGCAGAGTAGTGAGTGCAGAGTAGTGAGGGCAGAGTAGTGAGGGCAGAGTAGTGAGGGCAGAGAGCAGAGTAGTGAGGGCAGAGTAGTGAGGGCAGAGTAGTGAGGGCAGAGTGCAGCGTAGTATGGGCAGAGTGCAGAGTAGTGAGGGCAGAGTAGTGAGGGCAGAGTAGTGAGGGCAGAGTGCAGAGTAGTGAGTGCAGAGTAGTGAGTGCAGAGTAGTGAGTGCAGAGTATTGAGTGCAGAGTAGTGAGTGCAGAGTAGTGAGGGCAGAGTAGTGAGGGCAGAGTAGTGAGGGCAGAGTTGTGAGGGCAGAGTTGTGAGGGCAGAGTTGTGAGGGCAGAGTAGTGAGGGCAGAGTAGTGAGGGCAGAGTGCAGAGTAGTGAGTGCAGAGTAGTGAGGGCAGAGTAGTGAGGGCAAAGTGCAGAGTAGTGAGGGCAGAGTAGTGAGGGCAGAGTAGTGAGGGCAGACTAGTGAGGGCAGACTAGTGAGGGCAGACTAGTGAGGGCAGTGTAGTGAGTGCAGAGTAGTGAGGGCAGAGTAGTGAGGGCAGAGTGCAGAGTAGTGAGTGCAGAGTAGTGAGGGCAGAGTAGTGAGGGCAAAGTGCAGAGTAGTGAGGGCAGAGTAGTGAGGGCAGAGTAGTGAGGGCAGACTAGTGAGGGCAGTGTAGTGAGTGCAGTGTAGTGAGTGCAGAGTAGTGAGTGCAGAGTAGTGAGTGCAGAGTAGTGAGGGCAGAGTGCAGAGTAGTGAGGGCAGAGTAGTGAGGGCAGAGTAGTGAGGGCAGAGTAGTGAGTGCAGAGTAGTGAGTGCAGAGTAGTGAGTGCAGAGTAGTGAGGGCAGAGTAGTGAGGGCAGAGTAGTGAGGGCAGAGTAGTGAGGGAAGAGTAGTGAGTTGTGAGGGCAGAGTAGTGAGGGCAGAGTGCAGAGTAGTGAGTGCAGAGTAGTGAGGGCAGAGTAGTGAGGGCAAAGTGCAGAGTAGTGAGGGCAGAGTAGTGAGGGCAGAGTAGTGAGGGCAGACTAGTGAGGGCAGACTAGTGAGGGCAGTGTAGTGAGTGCAGTGTAGTGAGTGCAGAGTAGTGAGTGCAGAGTAGTGAGGGCAGAGTGCAGAGTAGTGAGGGCAGAGTAGTGAGGGCAGAGTAGTGAGTGCAGAGTAGTGAGTGCAGAGTAGTGAGTGCAGAGTAGTGAGTGCAGAGTAGTGAGGGCAGAGTAGTGAGTAGTGAGGGCAGAGTAGTGAGGGCAGAGTGCAGAGTAGTGAGTGCAGAGTAGTGAGTGCAGAGTAGTGAGTGCAGAGTAGTGAGGGCAGAGTAGTGAGGGCAGAATAGTGAGGGCAGAGTGCAGAGTAGTGAGGGCAGAGTAGTGAGGGCAGAGTAGTGAGGGCAGAATAGTGAGGGCAGAGTGCAGAGTAGTGAGGGCAGAGTAGTGAGGGCAGAGTAGTGAGGGCAGAGTAGTGAGGGCAGAGTAGTGAGGGCAGAGTAGTGAGGGCAGAGTAGTGAGTGCAGAGTAGTGAGGGCAGAGTAGTGAGGGCAGAGTAGTGAGGGCAGAGTGCAGAGTAGTGAGTGCAGAGTAGTGAGGGCAGAGTAGTGAGGGCAGAGTGCAGAGTAGTGAGGGCAGAGTAGTGAGGGCAGAGTAGTGAGGGCAGAGTAGTGAGGGCAGAGTAGTGAGTGCAGAGTAGTGAGTGCAGAGTAGTGAGGGCAGAGTGCAGAGTAGTGAGGGCAGAGTAGTGAGGGCAGAGTAGTGAGGGCAGAGTAGTGAGGGCAGAGTAGTGAGGGCAGAGTAGTGAGTGCAGAGTAGTGAGTGCAGAGTAGTGAGTGCAGAGTGCAGAGTAGTGAGGGCAGAGTAGTGAGGGCAGAGTAGTGAGGGCAGAGTAGTGAGTAGTGAGGGCAGAGTAGTGAGGGCAGAGTGCAGAGAAGTGAGTGCAGAGTAGTGAGTGCAGAGTAGTGAGTGCAGAGTAGTGAGTGCAGAGTAGTGAGGGCAGAGTAGTGAGGGCATAGTAGTGAGGGCAGAGTGCAGAGTAGTGAGGGCAGAGTAGTGAGGGCAGAGTAGTGAGGGCAGAGTAGTGAGTAGTGAGGGCAGAGTAGTGAGGGCAGAGTACAGAGTAGTGAGTGCAGAGTGCAGAGTAGTGAGTGCAGAGTAGTGAGGGCAGTGTAGTGAGGGCAGTGTAGTGAGGGCAGTGTAGTGAGGGCAGTGTAGTGAGGGCAGAGTAGTGAGGGCAGAGTAGTGAGGGCAGAGTAGTGAGGGCAGAGTAGTGAGGTCAGAGTGCAGAGTAGTGAGGGCAGAGTGCAGAGTAGTGAGGGCAGAGTGCAGAGTAGTGAGGGCAGAGTGCAGAGTAGTGAGGGCAGAGTAGTGAGGGCAGAGTAGTGAGGGCGGAGTGCAGAGTAGTGAGGGCAGAGTGCAGAGTAGTGAGGGCAGAGTGCAGAGTAGTGAGGGCAGAGTAGTGAGGGCAGAGTGCAGAGTAGGGAGTGCAGAGTAGTGAGTGCAGGTGCAGAGTGGTGTGTGCTGTTGAGTGCAGAGTGGTGTGTGCTGTTGAGTGCAGAGTGGTGTGTATTGACAATGTAAATGACAATGCCATTTATTTATGATTTAAAGAAAAAAAAAGAAATGTCATGAGCAATGCCAATAGCTCTACCTTTAATGATACCGAGACCATTGCATTGTAAATGCTTGTTTAATCTGGCCATCATGTCTTCTCTTAACTTTCGAATTTGATCATTTGTTTCCAACTTCCCAATCTCTACTTCCAGTGTCTCTATTTTAATTTGAATATTCGCCCGATCACTTTCGGCATACTTTATCAAAATCGCCATCAATCTTGTAGAGGATTTGAGATTGGATTCAGCCCATTCTTTTAACATTGTTGGGTCAAGTTTATCGTAGCTGGGGGCCAAGGTGATTCGTAACCCCCGAGGCACTCTCCCAACCTGTAGATATCGGGACAAAGACCGGTGCTCCCACCACTTGGACTGTTCAGAGCGCATTAGTTTTTCCAACCTCTTGAACAAGTCCTGAGTGGTGGGATTGCCGGTAACTGCGCTCGTGTATGTTGCGGATAATGACCCCCCCCCCCCCGCCGGGGAATCCAAAAACATAGTTTCCGCCGCCTCCTCACGGTCTTGCAACATGTTTGCGGACATTTAGGCAATATGGCTATAAGCAATGGTAGCTTCGCACTCTAATCAACGGCCGCTGGCACACTACAAATGTCTTCTGCCCGACTGCCGTGCACACTCCTTACCGGCTCTTCCTCGTGGATACTGCCTCAGCCAGACTACCGGCATTACGTCCTCTCAGCCGACACGAAACACACCGGCTTCGGCACACGGGTAGATCAGTCAGTGGCGTCCAGGGGCTCTTGCGGCTTGCTCCTAGCTGGAGTTTTGTATTTCCTGTTCCGGGTGACCAGAGAGGATGAAGCTTCCTACCGCGCTGCCCAAAACACAAGGAGTGGTTCTGCTCGTACCTTGGAGGCTCTTTGGTACACGAATATGAAGTAAGTCGTCACCTTCAAACGTTTCTTATCCCAAAACAATGACGAAGAGCAGATCCAGAATTTAGTGCAAGATTAGAGAGCTTTTATTTCGCCTAGCCTGTCCGCCATAACGCGTTTCGCTTCCCATGAAGCTTGATCACATGACATGTTGCGTTAGGATGGACCAGTATTTAAAGTGCCAGTGCAAATCAAACAGAGTTAAAACAGGCAATGACATAGAAAAAATACTATCCTGTACCAGTTGATGACCTCATCTTTTTAGAGATACATCGGGCTTCTATATAAATATTTAAATAAATATAAATACTTTATTTAACCCCTTAGATGCTCATGACGGAACGGTTCCGTCATGAGCATCGGTCGAGCTGTGCTCATGGCAGAACCGTTCCGTCATGACCACGCCCGTTTTAATTAGGGCCCAGCACCGGCGGTAAATCTGCACCGCGCGGATGAGGTTAAAATTCATGTTTACATCAATAGTTCTTAAAAACCACATTTGTTTGGTTCCTAAAATAACAGAATTAATAAAAAGTCTGCTTAAAAATGATTCTAAAGCCGTACCGCCCTGAACAATGCAAATTAACTGCAAAATACAGATATGGTGTTCCCATATAGCTACATCAATGGATAACTCAAAAATCCAATGCCATGTTTATAAATAATATATATATATATATATATATATATATATATATATATATATATATATATATATATCACCACAGCTTCTCCATTTTACCGGGGCCCCCGGACCTGCAGGGCGGACTCTAAAACCAGGAATGGAGATCCTGGCAATACGGAACTCTCTCCAGCAACAAACAGAGTCCAACACCGACTGATGGACAGGCAGACTTTTATTTCGTCATGGAAGGCGGAGGAAACACACAATCCTTACGCGTTTCAGCCGTGAGGCCTTGGTCACAGGTGAGTGTGGTTAGAAACTAGTAGTTCTCAGTGGTCACGTGGCTTGTAACTTCACTGCAAGCCCCAAAATGCAATGTTTTTGTAGGGTGAGACAAAGCTTGTTTTTTGCATAGTTTGCGTGCATTTAACCAAGTCCCACTCATTGCACAAATTAAATTAGCAAGTGCAGGTTGCTCCGCTCTCCACAAAATGTTCGCGTGTCCTGCGGTGCCGTCAGAGAAAGAAAACTTTCACTTCTCCCTTTCTCAAAAGGATAGCTGCCAACTAGCAAACGGAAGTCCTTATGCTGGCGCATCCTCGAGCGGTCCATGCCCCTCAGTAAATATCACCACAGCTTCTCCATTTTACCGGGGCCCCCGGACCTGCAGGGCGGACTCTAAAACCAGGAATGGAGATCCTGGCAATACGGAACTCTCTCCAGCAACAAACAGAGTCCAACACCGACTGATGGACAGGCAGACTTTTATTTCGTTTTTTTTACATCAATAGTTCTTAAAAACCACATTTGTTTGGTTCCTAAAATAACAGAATTAATAAAAAGTCTGCTTAAAAATGATTCTAAAGCCGTACCGCCCTGAACAATGCAAATTAACTGCAAAATACAGATATGGTGTTCCCATATAGCTACATCAATGGATAACTCAAAAATCCAATGCCATGTTTATAAATAATATATATATATATATATATATATATATATATATATATATATATATATATATATATATATATATATTGTTCACTAATTGCCCAAAAGCTATTTCGGGGGGTCACTCAGCTGAAGAACCACCTCGCGGTATGTCTATTCCTGCTCTCCGCAGTGTTCTTTAAAGAGTATTGCCTGACGCGTTTCGATGCATGTTGCATCTCATCAGAGGCTGGCTTTTCGCAATCCAGGGGAGGAGGCTCTCTTATATTTGCTGATTGGAAGCACGTTTGATTAGTTCAGTGGGGACTGAACTAATCAAACGTGCTTCCAATCAGCAAATATAAGAGAGCCTCCTCCCCTGGATTGCGAAAAGCCAGCCTCTGATGAGATGCAACATGCATCGAAACGCGTCAGGCAATACTCTTTAAAGAACACGGCGGAGAGCAGGAATAGACATACCGCGAGGTGGTTCTTCAGCTGAGTGACCCCCCGAAATAGCTTTTGGGCAATTGGTGAACAATATTTTTCGAACGGCGGCCCACGTCGTGGGGGGAGCACCGTCTCTCAGAACATAAGGGACCGTCAGTGCGATGGAAACTGAGAAGCTGGGCTATGAGACTGGCTCATGGCATGAAGCGCTGAAGGACCGAAGTACGCAGTCTCTCCAAAGTGAATCTTATCCTACTAAGGAATATAATTGCTTTTACATGTGCAATGCCAGTGGAAACCCACTTAGGGAAAATAATGCGGCGCTCTTTTTGGAACTACAACTCCCAGCGTGCTACGCAAGGGACTGAACTAATCAAACGTGCTTCCAATCAGCAAATATAAGAGAACCTCCTCCCCTGGATTGCGAAAAGCCAGCCTCTGATGAGATGCAACATGCATCGAAATGCGTCAGGCAATACTCTTTAAAGAACACTGCGGAGAGCAGGAATAGACATACCGCGAGGTGGTTCTTCAGCTGAGTGACCCCCTGAAATAGCTTTCGGGCAATTGGTGAACAATATTACGAACGGCGGCCCACTTCGTGGGGGGAGCACCGTCTCTCAGAACATAAGGGGCCGTCAGTGCGATGGAAACTGAGAAGCTGGGCTATGAGACTGGCTCATGGCATGAAGCGCTGAAGGACCGAAGTACGCAGTCTCTCCAAAGTGAATCTTATCCTACTAAGGAATATAATTGCTTTTACATGTGCAATGCCAGTGGAAACCCACTTAGGGAAAATTATGCGCGCTCTTTTTGGAACTACAACTCCCAGCGTGCTACGCAAGGGACTGAACTAATCAAACGTGCTTCCAATCAGCAAATATAAGAGAGCCTCCTCCCCTGGATTGCGAAAAGCCAGCCTCTGATGAGATGCAAAATGCATCGAAACGCGTCAGGCAATACTCTTTAAAGAACACAGCGGAGAGCAGGAATAGACATACCGCGAGGTGGTTCTTCAGCTGAGTGACCCCCCGAAATAGCTTTCGGGCAATTGGTGAACAATATATATATATATATATATATATATATATATACACCAGTATTGTACATACAACTGGTTTGACTGCATTAGAATATTTCCTTGGGAAGAGACCTGTGGAATGCTATATGCATAATAAGATGATTTTAGAACTTACGGGTTGGTGTTTGAACAACAATTTGTTTCTATTTGGTAACAACATCTACATACAAAAACGAGGTGTAGCGATGGGGGCCTGTTTCTACCCCAGCTATGCGTGCTTGCGCGTAGGCTGGTGGGAGGAACAGGTCCTCCTGTGCACCCATGGTGCAATGTACAAAAAGCATGTCATACAGTGGATACGCTTTATAGATGATGTCTTTATTCTGTGGAGAGGTAATTTGGAAAGTGTCAATAATTTCCTTGCATGCATCAATAACAACCAAGAAAATTTAAGATTCACTTCTAATGTAAGTGCAAATGAAGCTGAATTCTTGGATGTCAAACTATACATTAAGGATGGCCGTCTTGTAACTAAACTACACAGAAAGAAAACTGCTGGCAATAACATCCTGCATGCCAGCAGTTCACATCCTCGACACACCATAGATAATATTCCATTTGGGGAGTTGCTCAGGTTAAAACAAATTTGTAGTACTGATCATGATTTACAAGTCTGCACAAATGAAGCCCTAGACAGATTGAGATGCAGGGGATACAAAGAGTCAGTCTTAAAAACTGCCATCCAGAAAACCAACGCTAGAACCTGTGAGTCTCTGTTTACTAACAGTGAATCAATAGTACCAACTGATTCAAGGGAGGAACAAGCTCCCAGGCTTATCACCGGGTATAGCAAACAGGCCAGACAGATTAAATCCATCATAAAACAGCGCTGGCCTGTTTTGAAAACTGATTTGGTTCTGGCCCCCAGGCTTCCAGACAATCCTGTGGTGACTTATCGGAGGGGACAATCCTTTAAAACCCAGATCAGTCACAAATTCCCTGAGCTAGCTAAACAAGATGATTGGTTGAAATCCCGGCCGGGATTCAAGCGTTGCTCAACTTGCAGAGCTTGTAAATTTGGAAAAAACACCTCCCAATACTTGACACCGTTCAGTCCAATTGCTAAAAACATCAAGGGCACATTTAATTGTAAAACTGACTTTGCTGTCTACATTCTGACATGCACCTGTGGCCTTAGATATGTGGGCAGCACGAAGCTACAGGTGCATGCCAGAATACTCCAGCATTTACGTGCCATCGTCAACAACGATGGCACTTATCCCGTTGCCAGACATTTCAAAGCAATACATAGCAACAACTTACAATGCTTGGAATATTATGTCATTGCCTCTGTACCTAAATCTAGACGGGGTGGCGATAGGGAAAAAATGCTCAGAACACTTGAGTCACCATTTATTATTGAGTTAGACAGCAGATTCCCCAATGGATTGAACACAACGGAGGACTTACATGTTTTTTTATAACCAATGCTTTTTTAATGATTTATTTATGGGCCCTTATCTGCTTTCCCTGCCTCTACCCTGCAAATTTCATTATGAATTTTATTACACATGCTGTATATTATCCCTTCTTTTAGTATCACATGCACAATTGATTTCTTCATTATTCACTGGGTTAATGGATTCACATTACTTTTCCCATTTAATTTTTGGGACACAGACATTAAGACACATTTTTCAGTTTGTTTCCCCTTTCTGAAACACGTATGGAGAGTATTTTTTGGAAGGTGGTTGGTATTAGTTGCTTTGTCTAAATATATACAAACAAATACATTGTGAATCACTACGTTTCGCATTGCTGGTACACTTCTATTGCATTCATGCAGTTAGTTAATAGATTGTAAAAAAACTAAACATAGAAGATATTTTTGTATGGTCATATGCCTAGCATCAGGTTCCATGAATTGAGAAGCCTAGATGATTTTAACATGAAATTATTTATAAATATTTATATTTATATTTATTTATATGCTATGTTTGCACAGAATATTTTGCATTATTTGCACAATTGCATTTGCACTTTATCTACGCGCATTGCACTTTCCAATGACATACGACTAGTAGTTACATTGTGTCTTTTTTTGCATTACAATCTATTGTACAAGTACATTTATGCGGAGATCCTATGTCACTTCAAATGGACACTGACAGCATTTGTTTGATACGAAATCTATATAATATGAAACATGGCAACTTATAAGGAATTGTTTACATAATTTTGGCAACAAAATGTAAATACTGTAATAATACCTCCTTCTACTCGATCTTTGTATATATCAAATTGTGGTTTGGAAAACAGACTATCTATGTCAGCCATATGTAGTGTGTCCTCAGTTTTTATTTTCTAATCACATGGTGTTGCAAATGAAAAAAATCACTAATTGAATTTATGCAATGTACCCTTTAAAAGGGATGTTCTTTCATTTACCTGACGATCTGTGACCAAGGGCGGACGCCCGAAACGCGTCAGATTTGGTGAACTTTCCTTATTAATAAAACTTGCCGAAAGAGACTGGGACTTGTGTGGTTTTTCCTTGTTGCTACCTGCCTGGTAGTTTTGTGGTGAGAGACTACTGTTTCTGTATATATATATCTATCTATATATATACATATATATAGATATATATATATATGGATATATATATATATATAGATATATATAGATAGATATAGATATATATATATATATAGATATATATATATATATATATATATATATAGATATATATATATATATAGATATATATATATATATATATAGATATATATCAATTCACTGAAAAAACAAAAGTTAAAAGGTAACTATAAATCTCGCTCCCCCAATGACCAGTTTTCTCATTAATGATATACAGTCAAATGTTGCAGTGATGTGATCAAATATGTCATAGAGCATGCCATGAGTGATGTAATATGCAACATAACTAGCAGGGCATCATGAGGCATGAGTTATAGTTACTTTAGGGCACGAGTTACATTTGTTTGAGATAACCATAACTGTTGAATTGCGGTGTTTTTGTTAGTTGACAATAGTTTCAACTGAAATTTTCATCTAACTATAATGTCCTTTGAACCTTTGGTTTTTCAGTGAATTCCTAAGTTTTTAAATGCCTAACTATAACTTTCATTTAACCTATTTTTCAGTGAATTTCCTAGCTTTTTTTTTAAACGTAAAATAATATTTTATTACCACAATTTACACCAACACCACACCTGCAGCGCCAAACTTTCAACCCCTCAAGGCAACCAACCCCCTGATGTGCACAAGCCATGAACAGCAAAGGGGGCATTGTTTGCACAGCCTGGCACCCACATTCTTGCGGGTGTACATGGCTGAATATAAGGAGTGTCATTTTAGGTAAGGCAAAGCTGATAATTTTGTCAAAGGTTAGGAACATACAAATATAAAAAAGTGGGTCTACTGCCTTCACGAAAGAGTCAGACTATCAACATATACAAAGCACATGTATTATCTTTGCCAGAAAATGACCAAAGATTACAATAAATGTATATTTCAATAATTCACAAAGTTCAATGTTTAATAAAGATTTTGTTTTTAAATGGAACGTCTTTGAGTCTTTTTTTAAACAAATTTGATCTACAAAATGTTTCGCATAGAGCTGACCACAAGAGGACTCTACACTCCAGCTAAAGAGCATAGAGCACCAGCCAGGAGTGATTTAAGAGAGTATGCCAAGGTCTCCTGGAGTCCAGGAAACTTACAGTTTTTTTAAGTTGCTGGAGAGCTGCTGCTCTCCCTGCAGCCGCCCCCCCACTACATTAAAAAAGAAAATTCTTGGTGGCACTCCTACCCCTTATAAGAGTACCACCATGCTAAAAAATTATATGTTTTAAGAGCCCTTGCAGGGGATTAATGGGGTTTACATTGCAACGAGCATTGAATATTAAATGAGCACCTCCTGTCTCTCGTTAATTATACATTTTTGTCCTTTTTATTTATATTTTCAGTGTCCCAGTATCCACCTGGGACATACATATCTTTATATTTTGTTGAGTGCTTCAGAGGGAACTCCAGGGCACAGGCGGCTCCGCCAGCTCCCCTGCCAGCACCCATCCTGGGTGATGGTGGGAGCCAGCAATCATTTATATATTTTAATTTTGGGAGGGTAGCATGCGGCCCCCTCAATGAATCAAAACAGGGCCCCGGGGACCCCTAACTCCAGGGCTTAAGGTGGGTCACCAATGGAATGTTCTAGTTAGGACCATGTTTCAAAAAGAAGAGCATTTATTGTTTTCCTAATAACTTTGCTACCATTTACTGAACCGTAACAAAACTTTCCATACAAATGTTCTTCCATCTCAGCTCCTAATTGGAAAGTTTCAGGGTGATCCATCAAGGGGGGCCAAGAAAAAGGGGACCCTAAAAAGCATTCTTCCCATTCATTTTTCCATAGGAAAAGTAGACACAGCTGCAGCCCAAATGGCTGAAAGAAATGAAACCAATTTTTGCAGAAAGATAGATTTTGATCCAGAAAGCTTGCTTTTGGGGGTTTGGTGGGAATCTGTTTAGTAGTTTATGAGGTATTAAGGCTAAAAAACGTTGTATATTTCATGCCACTGAGGATCCCCGGGGAATGAAGATCTTGAAAAATACATCTTTACTCAGAAAGCATGCTTTTTGTGATTTGTTGTAAATCTGTTCAGCTGTTTTTCAGAAATTAAGGTTCAAAATTTAGCAATATCAGTACTGTTACTCCTGTGGTACAGTAAATAAAAAAAATAGCACATTCTGATTGGCTACGAGGGCTTATTTTCCGATTGGTCTCTTCAGTTCTAGATTAACCAATCTGCATTCCAGACGGATTTGTGTTTCCTTTCAATGTATTAATGTTTTGTGTATGGCCATTGACAGTTTTAACGGCTGTACACAAAACTATTGACATTTTTTGTTTTTCAAAAACAAACTCCCAAAGTGGAACTTTGTTTTTGAAAGACAAAAAACGTATGACCTCGACAGCCTGGGAGTGAGTCATAATAGTTTTTTCCTGTTCCTCACTGGCAAGTTTTCCTGGTGGTAGCTGACAGAAAAAAAGGCATTACACTGTCCACCCTTAATAGGGTGGGCAGTGTAATGTCCTTCCTCTGACAGCCCAACGGAAGAAGTATTCCTTCAATGGAGCCAACAGGGCTACCTCGAAGAAATACTTAACCTCCGCCTGTCTCTAAATGAGGTGACAGACCAACGGTTTGGCAGGCAGGGTACTCCATCGCATTTGCAACAGTTTACCATCTCCAACTGTAAACCGGGCTCTAAATCCTATCATTCTTGTACAAAAACTTTTTTTATCCTCTGACAACAACTTTCATTTATAGTAGGTGCAGGTTTGTTCCCAAACATCTGCTTGTCATTTTCATCACATCACATAATGACATGTACCATTGCCCTCATGTGGGCAGTTTTCGAATCACATGCCCATGTATCACCACCACATGCCAAAAATGCTCAGACCGAGCCAAGGATAGCCTCCATATGCCAAGAAAGTCAGGTTTTAGCAGAAAGGACAACCGTCCATCCAAAGGGTTCGAAGGTTTAAACAAGTTATGCCAAAAAAATGTTTTATGCACAAACAAGAGGGTTTGGAGTAAGATTCTAAGGCAGGATTTTGTTGTGGCAGAAAACATTTGCTGCTGGTTCATTTCGGAGAATCAGGGGAGAAGACTAAGGACATTCGGCTTTCTCCCCCTACCTACATGTTGTTGGGAGAGTGCTGCTCTCAAACCACTGACTAGATGCTGAAGGTGAAGCCAGCCAAGCAGCACACCCTGCACAGAAGAACCCCAGTGTGAGAGGCCCTTTAAGGGATTAAGAGCGTGGGAGCCAGTGAAGCGATAGAGTGTTCAAAGTAAGTGGCATGTCACGTCTCAGTAGCAGAACGAGAGATCAGTTGAAAACACTCTTGCACAGGTAAGATTAAACATATTGAAGAGAAATAACATTATAAAGCTAGGACGTTGAGAAGAGGAGCAGCAAGAGTCAGATATTGCAGAAGTGGTTGGGGAAAAGTTGATCAACCTCTGCTGAAACATAAGGAGAAGAAAGACGTACAAAGGTGACCATTTTAAAGTCAGGAAATATGGCACTGTGCTTTATGGAAATAGAAGAGGGACTGGCAATGCGGGTGGTCAAAGTAAAGTTGAACATCGTGGGCCCTGTACTTTGTATATTGTGGAAGTGGGAAGCAGTACAGACCACTGACACCATGTTTGTGTGGAAAAGGCTGCTTTATTGAAACAGTTGTACATCAAAAAACAACCTAGACCTTTGCCTTACAAAACTACAACCTCACTATACAAAGTTATCGCCTATGATAATTTACCCTCCACTCCTAAGGTATCCCTCCCCCTTCATTGCAACTTAATACATCAATATTGTATATGATGAATGGCTGGTTGAACGTAACTGAGACCTCTAAAATCCCTTCCCTCTTTCTTACATCTATTAAACTCTTAGGGCCATATGTAGGTAAAACACAATTTGCAAGTTCTTAAAAGCGATGTTTACCGATTCGTTATTAAGAACTCGCAAAGTCTGATGTAGGTAATAATTCGTTAAAAAATAGCGAATTGGTAAAAACCGGTAAAATTAAATACTGATTCAGATTTACAGAAAATAGCAAATAGTGATTACGTATTACCGATTCGATATTAACTAATCAGTATTTTAAGAAATCGCTAACTATTTAAACTGCCATTATGGTCCATTCTGATGACATCACAAGCAGGAAGTGGCCTGACACCTGCTGCTACAGTGTGGCTAAAGCTGTGGGAGAGGCAGGGAACAGACCTTACAACACAGAAGCTGCTTTGCAAACATCTTGCAGACACACCAAAACAAAAATGGACAACCAGGAGAAGGAAAAGGAGGCAGGAGAGCGAAAAAGAAAGCACAAATTCAGCGAGAGGGAGCTGGAGGTGCTGATAGAGGAGGTGACAAAGGACCATGACAAGCTCTTCGGCAAACATTCCCTGCACGTCCCGGAATCCCAAAAGATGCAAATATGGCTGGTGAGCCAGGAGAGGATAAATGCTATTGGCGTAACAGCGCTCAAAAAAAGAACTAAAAAAGCGCTGGTATGACCTCAGAAACCATGCAAAAGAGAGATTGAAAGACTCAAGCAAGCCAAGCAGACAGGTGGTAGGAGATCTACAGCGCCTGCACCAACTGCCCTGGATCTATTGGTGGAGTCCACCCTCCAGCCGGAGAGCGTGAGTGGGATTGAAGACGCAGACAGCTCAGCCAGAGCTGGAAACAGGCAAGGTAAGAAGCATGCACAGTGTAGGAAGGTGAATATCTGACTATGGTTGCCCCCAACTTTTTTTGCCTGGTGTTTTTCTGGTTTTTCGACTTAGTTGACCTGGGGCCCTGCTATTCAGGACCCCAGGCCCACTGCTCTCTCTGTAAGATGGATTCCATGTACTCTAGGTACATATCTAATTAGATACTGAGTCACCTTATCAGCCCCTGTACAGTGTACCTTAGGTACCCAGGGCATAGGTGCACCCAGGGCCTACCAGGGGCTGCAGCATGTATTATGCCACCCCTGGCTGGCCATCCAAATCTGGCACAACTGGCTGATCAAACAGCTGGGGCAAGGTGGTGTAATCACCCTTTGCTTTAGATATAGTTTCCCTATATCTAACCCTAAAATGGACACATATCTTCCTATCAGTCACTCCTATGGCAGGCCTTATCAATCCTGAAGGCAGAGTGCTTGGAATTATGTGAGATGGCGCTCTGGCATGAGCTGAGCCCGTTTGCAGCTTGCGGAACCAAGTCCTAATAGCTGTTCCATGATAACGCTATACCATATACTCTTAAGTGCATTATAATCCTCGCGGTTAAATGCTAACTTTGGTATAGCATTATGAAAACATGTCGAGTAAGGTGTCATACGAATTGGAATACTACCCCCTCGCCAATTATGGCGACGGGGGTAGCATTCCACCCTTCTAGAGGGACACAGCATGTATGTAACTGTGAACCCCGGTTAAAGTTAACTCGAGCCTCAGCATCACAAAATGGATGCTGCCACCACAGACACAAGTCTGACCTCCTGCTGCTGGGAGTCCTTCCAGCGAGGGAGGCCTGGACAAAGGGTTTCCTGCCTTGGGAGGTGCTAGCACCACCCCAGACAGGATTTTGTGTATTAGGTAGGACAGGGCTGAACGGAATGAGACATGCCTGGGGCACACAAGGAGTCCCTGTGCATACACCGGTCTGAACCAGTTCCTGGAGCACTCCAGCCCCAGAGCTGTCGCAAGACCGGACAAAGGAAAGGGGATGTAACCACCCCCCTTCCTGGTCCCACCCAGGGGAGGGACCTAGTTGTAGTGCAGTCCCCCTTTAGCTGGATAAAGGTAGGAGCTGGTCCCATTCCAAATTAGATTATCCTGATCAACTTCCCAAGAAGAAACTCTGGACTTCGACGTTCTGCTCCACAGAAGACTGAAGATATCTCCCTTGTGGGCAAGGAGTGTCCACCCTGCACCAGCAGGCACCATCAGCGTACAGCGGCTTCCCTTTGTCGTCTTCCTGCAAGGATCCAGACTTCAGAGCCCGACGGGACCCGGATTCCCAGACCTCTCCGACCTCTACCCACATCTGCAGCACAGCTGAGACCCGTGGGTGCGACGAGACACGTGGGACCGGCCATCTTGAAAGAAGCAGCACTTCGCTCCAGCACGACTTCAGAGGCATCCTCGTCCAAGTGCTTTGAGGACTGAGAAGCCCCGACCCCGAGCAGCTCCTGCATCGAAGATCAGCCCTCCAGCATCCACGAGATCTGCGTGGGGCCCTTCTGCCTGTTTGCTGCTCGACGCGTTGTCTGGTCACTTGCCGGCTGGCTGGTGACCTCCTAGACGATGAACTCTGACAACTTCACTGCTGGTCTGGTTGCTCCAGACTGGCCCTTGCTCCCTTCCAAAAGAGGAGCATCCTGGACCCTCCTGGTCCACTCCAGACGCCGTTTCCACTCACCGCGTGGGTTGCCTTTGCCAAGGCCTGTTGAACCCGAATCCGGAGACGACACCGCCGACAGTGAGAGCCTGCATGGGGCAGCTCGTGCCTCCATCCTGGTCATCGAAGACACCACCTGGCCCACGTGGCTGCAGAGACAAGCGTCCACCTTCACCTGATCGCGACAACGACATCTGGTTCCACTCCTGGTTCCACTCCAGTCACTGGCTAGTGACTTTGAACATTGTCCCCTCTGCTTTCAGGTTCTTCTCTTCACTGATCCACCCTTGGATCACACCGGACATCTTCCTCCTGACCGCCTGCAGCATCTTTTCCTCCAGGCTCGCCGGAACCCGACACAACTTGGCACCTATGCACCCGCAGCCTGTGGGTGAGGTAACACGAGCATTTCGGTGCTCAAGTGTAGCTTGACTCTCCTAGTGTCCAGTTCCACAGTCGTTTTAGTCCTATCTAGTCAGGGACGTCCATACTCTCCTTTTCTTTAAAACTCTACTGTCCATAGACGTTTGTACGCATTTTGCGTGTGAGTTCACACTCTGCACACGCGCTCCGTGGGCCTCCTATTACCTACCTCAAGTTAGTATAGTGTGGTCCCAGCAATCCTACAGCCTCTGGACAGCTCCATTCCTTTGATTGACTTTCACATTCCACTTACTTAGTATATGGTTTGTCGTGCCCCTAGGGCACCATTGTAAATCGTGCAACTTAAACGTATTTTTCCTAAGAGTTTGTCATGTGCTTAGCCCTCTGACCTCATAAAGAGTTCAGAGGTGTATGTTAGTTAATAAATACTTGTTTATTTTCATAACAACCTGTGTGGTGTCCTTTCACTTGGTATTCAAGGGGTTATATGTGGTAAAACAGCTGGCTTCACATGCCAATAGAGTTTAGCCTAAGACTGCTTTGTCCATGCTACCATTAGGATAGCTGGTCTATAAGGTTGACTTACAAACAATCACCATAAGGGTTGTTTGGACTGATACAAGGTGATCACTAGAACTAGTGAACATCATATATCAGGCCAACTTCTCACATTGGTGTGCAGCGGTTGGGATTTGAGCTTGCTGTTGTTTTTACCAAATATAATATTGAGATATCATTTGAAAGATCACATAAGGTACCATAGGTACATATAACAAGCTTAGAAATACTCTGAGTTCTACTGAACCAGCTATTGTAGTAGAAAGGGAGTAGCACACCCTGACTACAACTCTTAGCAAGGGATCAGTAGGTAAACCCATAGTGTAGGTAAGTGCACCACTTACACCTCACTAGAAAAGCATGTCTACCACAGGAGAGAACTCAGTGGCTCCCCTTGTGGCAGTTGACCCTCCACAGGTCATGTCAAGATATGCAGCTCTTAGCTTCCAGGAGATGAGACAATTGTGTACCTCCAGGAAACTAAAACAGGGTTCTAACCCTACAATTAACTTCCTGATAGGTCTCTTAGAGACATTTGATGCCAGAAAGGCTTCTAATCTAGGCCCATCTGATCCTACAGAGGAAGACATACCCCCACTAGAGGAGGGCTCCAATTTCCCTGAAACTGAAGAAGTGGAGGGAGATGGAGACTCATCTGATGGTGAGGTAAACCCTGGTCAGGGAGGAGTCAGCAGACTTACCAGGACCAACTTAAGCATACATGAGAATGGAACTGGGGGACCCCCAGGCCCATCCTCAGGCAGGCTTAACCTTGGGAATAGACGAGTTAGGTCTCTCTCTAGAGGCTCTAACAGATCTGTTCACACCCATGTCTCTCAGGCATCTTCTCAGGGAGGGATGACATCCCCTCAGAGAAGAGAGCATGAAGCTAAGATGAGGGAAGTCAATCTGAGGATTGAGAGGGAAGAACTTGCCCTTGCCAAAGAAAGACTTGCCTTTGCCAGAGAGCAGAAATTGAGTGGAGCAGACCCCACTGGTGGCAGCATTATCATTAGAGATAAAGACAGGAGTTTTGATACTAGACACCTGAGTAAAATAGTGCCCCCCTTTAAACAAGGGGATGACATCCACCAATGGATGACTGCATTGGAGAGGGCCTGAACTGTCCAGTGCATCCCCCAAAGTCAGTAACCAGCTATACTGTGGCTCTCCTTTGAAGGTAAAGGTAGAGATAAGCTCCTCACTACTAGAGCTGAGGATGCTAAAAATGACCAAGTCCTGAAGAATACACTGATTGATGGGTTTGGCTTAACAACTGAGCAGTACAGGTTGCTGTTCAGAGACACCCAGAAAACTCAGTCTCAGGATTGGGCTGACTTTGTTGATTGTGCCACTAAGGCTCTAGAAGGCTGGCTACTGGGAAGTAAGGTTACTGATTACACAGGATTGTATAATCTAATTATGAGCGAACAAGTCTTAAATAATTGTCAGAACCAGTTATTACACCAGCACCTGGTAGACTCTGATCTGACCTCTCCACAAGTATTGGGTAAGATGGCAGACAAATGGGTCAGAACCAGGATTAGGCCTAAGAACCAGGGTGGTGACCAAATGAAAGAATCAACCAAGCCTCAAGAGAAGGGTGGGAATAAATCTTCTGATCAAACCACATCAGGGCCCCAAAAATCCTCTGAAAAGGGTGGGTCCCAGAATCCTTCCAATACCCAAAAGAAACCTTATTGCCATACCTGCAAACAGGTAGACCATTGGAAAACTGACAGCAGTTGCCCAAGGGCCAACAACAATAAGTAAAACATACCCCCAAGTAACACTTCCAACCCTCCTGTTACTACTAGTAGTAATCCCCCAGGTGGTGGGAGTGCCCCCAAGAATTTAGGTGCATTTACTTTGGGAGTTCCTGGGGACTCTGGCCTAACCAGGTCCCCTGACTTAGATACTCTTGTCTGTGAGACTGGCATGGGGTTTGCCAACTTCACTGCTTGTCCCAACACTTTGGACAAGTACAGACAGGAGCCCCTCATCAATGGTACAAAAGTTGAGGCCTACAGAGACACAGGGGCTAGCATCACCATGGTGACTGAGAGCCTAGTCCCCTCAAGGCAACTTTTACCTGGGGCCACATACCAGGTGACCAACATTGAGGGAGTGCAGAGAGATCATCCCATAGCAATGGTAAAATCTCAGCTGGGGAGGTGTCACTGGCCCCAAGAGAGTGGCAGTGTCATCAAACTTGCCTGTAGATTGCCTACTGGGGAATGATTTAGAGATCTCAGCCTGGGCTGAGGTAGAGCAAGAAACCCATTTTAAAATGGTAAACCTCCATGGTAAGGTTAGTGGGGCAGTGATAGCCACAGTCCCAGTCCAAGATGCCCTCCCTGAACAGGTCAGGAGGGCTGTGCCAGTCACAGCCCAATCTCAGACAGATTCCTTCCCTGAATAGGTTGGCAAGGCTGTGATGGTAACAGCCCATACCCAGACTGAGTCCCTTCCTGAAAAGGTTGGTGGAGCTGTGATGGCCACAGCTCGAACTCAGACAGATAATAGTGTTGTGGACCCTGAACGTATGGATCACTCCACTCAGACAGAGAGCATTGAGGAGGAAGAGAAATCTCCCTCCCACCAGACTTTAGGAAAGGATCAGCCTCCTCAGGGAACTGATCTGACCCCTTGTGAAGAAACTGCCCCAGAGGTAGTCAGGCCTAGCCTGGCAGAACCCCTGATGTCAGTGGACCCTTCCAAGGTGGGACCCAGTCTGGAGCAGGTAACCTGCCCCTCTCTACCCTGCCTCAGTCTGCCTAGGGCTGTAGAGATCAGGGAGGCCAGTGGTGGACCCCAAAGGGCCCCCTGTCCAAAGAACTCCCCAATCAGCAGATTAAGGGCACTGAAGCTAGCAGGCCTAGCCAAGTGAAAATAAAAAAACAATCCCGAGGGATCCCCCTTAAACTTAGTTAGGGACCTCCCACAGATGGACACTGTTGGGCACAGCCAAATCTCGGACCTAAAAACCCCAAACCTGACTGTCCCTCCAGTAAGCCAAACAGAGGGACTCAGCCTCCAGCTTTAGGTAGCCAGAGGTTGACCCTGAGAGCTCACTGCAACTCAGTCCTGGAAAGAAAGGCATATATGGTGGATAGTGATTGAAGGAAGTTGAGCCCAACATTAGTGGAGTCTCACTTCAGTACTCCATCCCAACACCAGCCTTTTACTTTGCCAAAACACACCACAGGTAGAGATTCCCTATGGTGGAGACCCCCAGATACCCTTAGGGTGAGGGATTGCTTAGTGGACCATGAGATAGGGGGTAACCATGCCAGTACATATACCACCTCATATGGCCACTCAGGCAATATAGGCTTACCTGGTCAAGGATAGCCTTATCTCCTTTCGTGGGGGGGGGGGGTTATGTAGGAAGGTGGATATCTGACTATGGTTGCCCCCAACTTTTTTTGCCTGGTGTTTTGCTGTTTTTTTTTACTTAGTTGACCTGGGGCCCTGCTATTCAGGACCCCAGGCCCACTGCTCTCTCTGTAAAATGGATTCCATGTACTCTAGGTACATATCTAATTGGATACTGAGTCACCTTATCAGCCCCTGTACAGTGTACCTTAGGTACCCAGGGCATAGGTGCACCCAGGGCCTACCAGGGGCTGCAGCATGTATTATGCCACCCCTGGCTGGCCATCCAAATCTGACACAACTGGCTGATCAAACAGCTGGGGCAAGGTGGTGTAATCACCTTTTGCTTTAGATATAGTATCCCTATATCCAACCCTAAAATGGACACATATCTTCCTATCAGTCACTCCTATGGCAGGCCTTATCAATCCTGAAGGCAGAGTGCTTGGAATTATGTGAGATGGCGCTCTGGCATGAGCTGAGCCCGTTTGCAGCTTGCAGAACGAAGTCCTAATAGCTGTTCCATGATAACGCTACACCATATAATCTTAAGTGCATTATAATCCTCGCGGTTAAATGCTAACTTTGGTATAGCATTATCAAAACATGTCGAGTAAGGTGTCATACGAATTGGAATACTACCCCCTCGCCAATTATGGTGACGGGGGTAGCATTCCACCCTTCTAGAGGGACACGACATGTATGTAACTGTGAACCCCGGTTAAAGTTAACTCGAGCCTCAGCATCACAAAATGGATGCTGCCACCACAGACACAAGTCTGACCTCCTGCTGCTGGGAGTCCTTCCAGCGAGGGAGGCTTGGACAAAGGGTTTCCTGCCTTGGGAGGTGCTAGCACCACCCCAGACAGGATTTTGTGTATTAGGTAGGACAGGGCTGAACGGAATGAGACATGCCTGGGGCACACAAGGTGTCCCTGTGCATACACCGGTCTGAACCAGTTCCTGGGGCACTCCAGCCCCAGAGCTGTCGCAAGACAGGCCAAAGGAAAGGGGGTGTAACCACCCCTCTTCCTAGTCCCACCCAGGGGAGGGACCTAGTCGTAGTGCAGCCCCCCTTTAGCTAGATAAAGGTAGGAGCTGGTCCCATTCCAAATTAGATTATCCTGATCAACTTCCCAAGAAGAAACTCTGGACTTCGACGTTCTGCTCCACAGAAGACTGAAGATATCTCCCTTGTGGGCAAGGAGTGTCCACCCTGCACCAGCAGGCACCATCAGCGTACAGCGGCTTCCCTTTGTCGTCTTCCTGCAAGGATCCAGACTTCAGAGCCCGACGAGACCCGGATTCCCAGACCTCTCCGACATCTACCCACATCTGCAGCACAGCTGAGACCGGTGGGTCCGACGAGACACGTGGGACCGGCCATCTTGAAAGAAGCAGCACTTCACTCCAGCACAACTTCAGAGGCATCCTCGTCCAAGTGCTTTGGGGACTGAAAAGCCCCGACCCCGAGCAGCTCCTGCATCGAAGATCAGCCCTCCAGCATCCACGAGATCTGCGTGGGGCCCTTCTGCTTGTTTGCTGCTCAACGCGTTGTCTGGTCACTTGCCGGCTGGCTGGTGACCTCCTAGATGACGAACTCTGACAACTTCACTGCTGGTCTGGTTGCTCTAGACTGGCCCTTGCTCCCCTCCAAAAGAGGAGCACCCCGGACCCTCCTGGTCCACTCCAGACGCCGTTTCCACTCACTGCGTGGGTTGCCTTTGCCAAGGCCTGTTGAACCCGAATCCAGAGACAACACCGCCGACAGCGAGAGCCTGCGTGGTACAGCTCGTGCCTTCATCCTGGTCATCAAAGACACCACCTGGCCCACGTGGCTGCAGAGACAAGCGTCCACCGTCACCTGATCGCGACGACGACATCTGGTTCCACTCCTGGTTCCACTCCAGTCACTGGCTAGTGACTTTGAACATTGTCCCCTCTGCTTTCAGGTTCTTCTCTTCACTGATCCACCCTTGGATCACACCGGACATCTTCCTCCTGACCGCCTGCAGCATTTTTTCCTCCAGGCTCCATAACTTCAACGCCGAACCCGACACGACTTGGCACCTATGCACCTGAAGCCTGTGGGTAAGGTAACACGAGCATTTCGGTGCTCAAGGGTAGCTTGACTCTGCTAGTGTCCAGTTCCACAGTCGTTTTAGTCCTATCTAGTCAGGGACGTCTGTACTCACCTTTTCTTTAAAACTGTACTGTCCATAGACGTTTGTACGCATCTCGCGTGTGAGTTCACACTCTGCACACGTGCTCCGTGGGCATCCTATTACCTACCTCAAGTTAGTATAGCATGGTCCCAGCGATCCTACAGCCTCTGGACAGCTCCATTCCTTTGATTGACTTTCACATTCCACTTACTTAGTATATGGTTTGTCGTGCCCCTAGGGCACCATTGTAAATCGTGCAACTTAAACTTATTTTTCCTAAGAGTTTGTCATGTGCTTAGCCCTCTGACCTCATAAAGAGTTCAGAGGTGTATGTTAGTTAATAAATACTTGTTTATTTTCATAACAACCTGTGTGGAGTCCTTTCACTTGGTATTCAAGGGGTTATATGTGGCAAAACAGCTGGCTTCACATGCCAATAGAGTTTAGCCTAAGACTGCTTTGTCCATGCTACCATTGGGATAGCTGGTCTGTAAGGTTGACTTACAACCAATCACCATAAGGGTTGTTTGGACTGATACAAGGTGATCACTAGAACTAGAGAACATCATGTATCAGGCCAACTTCTCACACACAGCATGCTGTACCCCCCACTCCCTAACCCCAATCCACAATCCCCAATGAGGCAGTATGAATCCCACTCCAGTACATGTTTCCAAAAAAACAGCAATGCATTATGGGAGATGTAGTCAGAAGTAACACATATCATAACAGTCAGTCCACTGAACCCAAAGACATGTAACACACATCAGTAATTAGCAAGCGGAGGACAGTCAGTTTGATTGGCAGTCATGAAATTTATTATTACGCCAATGCTGCCAGACAAGTGAGTAAATGACCACCCAAATAGCTTCAACAGGTGAAGGGGATGGGGGGTGGGGGGGGGGCGGGGGGGGGGAGTAGTGAGGAGGCAACTAGCCGCAGCAGCATCACACCCTGATAACTGAGTCCAGGAGGCGCAGCAAAAGGCACGAAGCTGCCACAGAACAGACCGCCAGGGAGGACAACGTGCCCAAGGAACGCCGCAGTGCTGCGCGTTGGCGCATAAAATAATGACAGCCATCACCTGGCATTGTGAGATGGGTGATGTAACCCATTTCACCCTTTGAATGTTAAGTGCATATTGGCATGGCATGGTGAGGCCTTCATGGTGTGGCGGTGTGCTGTGCTATTGCCTGAGTTAAGGTTAATAAAACACTGTCACGCAATTACAGTTACTGGCTTTGTCTCATTAATTACTCAGAAATAGTTGCTTGTGATCTCAGCCTGTCTGTGTCTCCCATCTGGTGCTGCTGCCACACCTGCTGCGCTGTGCTCTGGCTGTGGAAAATCCTCACCCTCATCCTGTGAGTCAGTTAGTTCCACTGCTGTTCCTTTCTTTGTGGCAAGGTTATGCAGCATGGGACATGTTGCTATTATTTTACAGCAGATGATAGGGCAGTACTGCCGTGTACCTCCACTTTTATGGAGGCAGCGGAACCTGCTTTTTAAGAGGCCAAATGTGCGCTCCACAATATTGTGCGTAGATCTATGTGCCGCATTGAATCTTCTCTCACTTGGGGTAGATGGGTTGAGATATGGAGTCAGGATAAATGCTCGCACGGCATATGTGCTATCACCTGAGTGAGAAAGGAAGAGTCATTAATACCAGTCACCGACACATTCATCCAAGGTATACATCAGAGTGTGCCACATTGATTTACCTAGCACGTATCCTTCCCCAAATTCACCCCCAGCCAGACGTGTGTAGATCCCACTGTTCCTGAATATGAAGGAGTCATGGATGCTCCCTGGAAATTTAGCTACGATATAGGTGATGATGTGGTCCGCATCACAAATTACCTGCACGTTGATGGAATGTGTAGATTTGCGGTTCAGATATATGTACTCTGGAGCTGCAGGTAGGCAGATTGGTATGTGTGTCCGATGAATGCACCCTATTACAAGTGGGACCTGTGCCTTTTGATAAAAATCCATCTTGGTTTTATGCAGTTCCGCCTGTGTGCCGGGGAACCGTATGTAGTGGTGCATTCTTTGCATCATGGCATCCAGGAAAGTGTTGAAGAAACGGGACAGGCAACTCTGTGACACACCACCTGCCCCAGCTATCACCCCCTAGTAACTACCTGATGCAAGTAGGTGCAGGCTACAAAGCACCTGGACATATGGTGGTATAGCCCGGGCCCTTGGTGTCTGATGCTCCTGGAGTGGGTTCGGGTCCCGTATCAGGTCTAGGTTGGTTTGGGGATGAAGCCTGTACCTCTCATGGATTTCAGCCTCAGTCAGTTGGAATAATGTAACGTGCAGTCTGTACATGCGTTCCTCCCATCTCCAGCTCATCAGTCCTGCTGCTTGCATCCAAAGCCGCCTTGCAATGACATAGAGGGCCACCATTGTGTTCACACTGTTGCATTTTGGGGCTGCTTAAATGCAGTGCACCTGATTACCACCTGCTTTGAGTCCATGGTAATTTGCAACTCCTAAATAACGAATATTTAAAAAATCGGTAATAGCGATTTTTTGTACATCGATTTGCGAATTATTTTGAGGATTTCTTATTTTGCGATTCAGTATTTAGTGATTCGGTGTGAACTATCGTAAATTAAGGAATCACTAACTGGTTTCCATTATTTTTAGCGATTCCTTATTTTGCGATAGCGTTTGGTATTACCTACATTGTACATGGCTATTTACCGGTCGGTAACGCTGAAATTCTGCGAATTTCAGCATTCGTGCTCGGTATTTGGCCACCTACATCTGGCCCTTAGTCCATTAAATTTCCTTGCCTCCCCTAACGTATCTGCTGAAACCTTTGGACGGCACCCTTGCTCCCAACCCCGCCTACCCGCTTCTGAAGCCATATCTATTCTAAAAGAGTGAGTACCATAGCCGTGTGGATCCTTGCTGACTGGCTGCCCCCAAGCAGACCGGACGTAGGCAGGCAACCGGATACGCCTGGAGGAAAATGCTCCTGCCCTCGCTCCTTTGATCTGTCTTAAACTTGTATAGCCATATTTATAGCCCCTGTTCCTGCTGACTGACCTCCTGCCATAGAACTCCTCTATTTTCCCTACCCCCTAGCAGTTCTGAAACCTAGAAAGCCCCAAAGAACATCCATGACATAAGGGCTGAAAATAGCGCTAATTCATTTCCCGTTGTGCACACTCTTGGAAAAGCCTTCCTCACCTTACCTTTGGAAAATGTCCAAAGTCAGCGGTTTCCTCCTGGGCACTCTTCACCGCACCTTTCTGGCCCAGCGCTCCAAAATCCTCCTGCCAAGCTTGCCAACTGATGGGGCATAACCCCATAACAACTTACCCATGAATGCTTTGCCCGCCAATTTTCCATATAGTCACTCTCAAATGCTTTTTTTCTATGATGGACATTATGAATTGAACCACATATTTCGTCGTGCCCCGTCTCCTCCTGGTACAACCCGCTAAAAATTCAGGCTGGGCTTGCCAATAAGCTGTCATTGTTGATACTGCTAGAGAACCTACCACCAGCTGAAGCATCTTTTCTCTCCTACAGGCCAAAGATCCTGCGGCATCCATGTCCAGTCTCCGACTGCTTCCGTGGCCAGCCCATGGAATCTCTCCCACTGCGAATGAGACAAAGCATACGCAATGTCATAGTTCCACACCTGGCACATATCTGGCCCTAAATATTATGTCAAGATGTCAACATTTTAAAACAAAGACCCTCAGCAATTTCAACAGCGGGGCGTGCCTCGCTGACTGCCTATGATTGACTACCTGTACTACTAACATGCTGCAAACTCTGAAGAGAACTCGCTTGTGAGACAGCTGGTCCCCCCTTAACACCAGGGCTGCAGCGGATGGAAGAACTCTAGGAATGCAATGCCACAATGCCCCCGCTTTGACTCTGATGCCACTCTTGTGCACACCAATGTCCTTGGCAAAATAGGCCAAAACCTGAACCCCTTGCTGCGTTTGAAAATATATGAGCACCCCAGTCCAAATCTTGCAATGTTGTTATGGGAATCCCATTAAAGAGTTGTAAGAATGACCTTCTCATCCGTAAGTCCTCCTTGACCCCTGCTGAGAGCCTGATGTGATGATGCAGGAATGGCAACCATGACAACGACATGCCAAACCTACGACAAAATGCGCTCACTGGTCTCACCACTCTGCAGGCAAAGTTCAAATGTCCAACAGGACCTTTACCTCTTTTACAGTAACCTTTGCTTTGACTAACATTGTATCCAGAAGTAGCTTCATTTTAAATTTCTTCTCCTTAGGCAACCCAGCCTCCATTGCCTGTGAATCAATCCCAATACTCAAAAAATACAAGATTGTGCTGGAACTTATTGGCTTCTCTAGTGACAAAGATACTCCTATGTCACCAATGAGCTTCTGAAAAAACTTACCAGTGCACGCTGGCAGTTTGCAGAACCAGGCTTCCCTACATAGTACAATTCATCCAGGCAATGAGTAACCAGCTCATTTCTGGTGCACCATGTAAAAATCCACTGTATAAAGGTGCTGAAGCACTCAAAAAGAGAACAGGAGATCGAGCATCCCATTGACAGCGCTTTATCTGTGTACTAACGGCCTTCGAACTGTATGCTCAGCAGGTAAGAGTCGGCAAGGTGTACTGGCAACAAAAGGAAGGTTGACTTAATGTCACTCTTATCCATAAGCGCCTCTACTCAGTCCTCCAATAATAAGGCTGCATCCACTGAGAAACACGTCACTGAGACTTGTTCTGCAGGTATGGAGTCACTGACCTACTGACCTTCTGGCCAAGGGAGATGTTGATTCAGACTAAACTAACCCTGCTCTTTTTTGGTTGCTACCCCAGTCAAAGACACCATTAGGTGTTCCATAGGCCACTGCTCAAAGGGACCCGCGCCCTCCCTTCTTTGAATCACCTTTATTAAATTCTCCCCAACAATTTGCCAGAGTTCACTTGCCAACTTCAAATTAGGCGCCCTGCAGCTCAGTTTTGAGCCCTCATAGCCCAGTCTGAAACCCCACTTGAAACTATTCAACAGCAGATCAGCATCATCAGACTGATCATGGGTGGCCGTTCCTTCAGCCTGCTGGCCCCACAGATGTGGAATTCGCTTCCGCTCCCACTCAGGGGGGCTTCGAGTTTGCTTGACTTCAGGAGAGGTCTTAAAACCTGGTTGTTCATGCAGTAGTCCCTCTAGTAGTCCCTCTTTTCCTGTGTGTTCTGAGCTCTTTTAATGTGTTATGTTATTGTGAATCAGTTCTCCTTACCCAAAGCGCCGGGACACTCTTTTTGAGTAACCGTTGCGCTATACAAAAGAATAAATAACATAACATAACATAACATAACATCTATCCAGTTTAATAGTCATATGAGCCTTTCCCTACAGGCCCCTGTCACCCTCTTCCGGCCCTGTAATTACTTCCCTGTCCTTGCAGCTGTCCTCCTGTAGCCCCAGGCTGCTGTCCTCCAGTAGCCCCAGGCTGCTGTCCTTCTGTGGCCCCCTGCTGATGCCCGTATCCTGCTGAGCCAGATGCTTTGCCGCCCCGAAGCCATTGACCAGGAGATACCTGCCTGCTTATTTTGAACATTTGTAGCAAAACTTACAGAATTCCCCTTTGCAGACTCCATTAGTGTAGTCCCAACAGGCTGTAAAGTGGCTAGTTTGTCCTTTTCCTGCAACTCACACCCCTCCCCGGGTAGGGCGGCCTTGAAAGGGCCAGTATACAATTGGCAACCTGCTAGCTATAAAAATTGCCTTGCCAAAATTGACCAGGCCCATCGTGTGCTGCCACAGGTCTGTGTCTAGCTCTCTCCCATTGAGCTTTTTGGGTCGACCGCTATGAAGGCCCAAAATTCCTCATCATACTGCGCCCAAGCATACCTTCCATAATTTAACTGGGCCTGTCTAATGATATCTATGTATTTATAAAGTGTGACTGACCACTCTGGGTAGTTTTTGCAATACAAACTCACCTATGTGAGGAAAGCTGCCGTTCAATTCTCAATTGCTACAGGCACTTTCGGTCATTTGGAAAGTTCCAGTTCCTCCTCTTTTGACCCCTCTTTCAACCTGAGTTCCCTATGTAGTAGCTTCAACATTTTGATATACTCACCCTTCCTAATGGTTGCTAGCATGAGGCGAGCCCACAACAATTTAGAATTACCCATGTAAAGCAACTTTTGAATTTTATTTCTTTAGTCTCCAGTTTTTCTGGCTTTACAGCTTTCTTCACCCCATCCCCCGTCATGTCCCCCAATCCCCAAACTTGAACCTTTGTCTCCGACCTAGTTGGAGGACGTAGGCTGCTCTTGACCTGGGTCTCCTGCAGTTGTGACCTTCTGTTTGCTCCACTTAGGCCCTATGAGTGGGCATGTGGCTCCTGCCATGCCCTTGTCTTTTCCCACACCAGTATATTTTATGTATAAACCTTACCTGAGGCAGACTTCTCTGCTCTCCTGAGGCTCCTTTGCCTCCACCCCAGGGATATCATACAAGAGGGGTATGAACCACCTCACATAATCTTACCTAGCGCCAAGGTTGGTACCCGCTCAGGGCCCACTGCTTTGTCACCCTCTCCTGTTGCCAGGTTCCACTACATCCTCCATGCTGCTGCGGCACACGTGTGTCCTGCAAAACACTAGCAGCATACCACTCCTCCCTGCAACCACACAAACTCCTCTGCCTGAACCTCATACTCATCCCTTAACTCCCCTTCTTCTAGGCTCCCTGATTCATAGTCAAGTGCAGTTTGCTCCCCTCTTTCCCAGCTTGTAAACGTTTGCCACAGTACTCAAGTGTATCTAAAACCAACTTACATGAGGTAGGCCATACGTTGCCCTCCCCACTGCTACAAAGATGGAGGACGAACTGCCCTGTGAGTTCCGCCGTTGGAGTTTGTTTTCAAATCTTCCTCGAGCTGCACCACCAAGGCAATGCTAGACCTTCTTGAGGCAGTGATGTAGCTGTCCCTCGCCGATGTCCAGCTAATCACCCGAGGCATGCCTTCTCTTACCCTCTGGGCCAACAAGCCACAAACCATCTCCCAAGACCTCCCTCCCCAGCGTTGACCTGCAAGAAAGAGGAAAAAAAAGCCCGGTGTGCTGGTGAAATTTCTAGCCCGCTGCACCACTAAACTGTCCCCTCTGTGGCACCGTGTAAAGTAGTGAAACTTGGTAAAGTTGAAAATAAGTTCTTCATTTCAGGAAAAGGAACACCACAAGGTCTGGTATATGTACACTGTTCCCCTCTCAGAATGGCAATTCTCTTCAAATTCCAAACTTTTCCATCATTGAGACGGACAGAATCTCGTAAAACTTCAAAGACTTGAAATGGACCAGAAAACTGGCTTTCTCCTTTCATTACCTTCCAGGGAAGTTTCACTTTCACCCAGGTACCCACTTTCATGTCTTTAACAACAAATCCTCTACTTTCATCAAAATCGTACTTGTATTTTAAATATTTGTCAGCAATTCTATTCCTTACCTCTTCCACAGAAAAACTAGAACAATTATCCTGAATTAACCACTCAGGGTTACATTTAGTCCTCGCATTTCTACCACGCATTACTAAAAGGAGTAACTCCCAAAGCATCATGAACAGTAGCATCACAAACAGATTTATAAAGTTGATACTTCCAGTCCAAACCATTTTTGATAGCCATCTGAATACTACCTTTCAGCACTCGATTAAATCTCTCGATCATTCCATTACCACTAGGATTATAAAGTGAAGTAATTTTGTGTCTGGTCCCTAATTTGGCAAAATAATTCTTGGCTGAATTGGATTTAAATTGCACACCACTAACGCTAATGATTTGTACAGGCAAACCCTCATTAATGAAAACACTGGCCATAAATTTTAGTACTTCTGTGGAATTAATATTATCCATGAAAAAACGTTGATAATAGCTATAACATACTTGGAAGGTGATCCAATTGGTCCCATAATGTCTATAGCTACTGTATGCCAAGTTTTTTAGAATGATGGGTTCACATGTTTGGTCTTAAAGTCTTCAGGGATTTGTCTGAATTGGCACAAATTATGCAATTTCTTACCAACCTCTCCACATCAACATCAATGCCTGACCACCAATACCACTTTTTGACTCTTTGTTTGGTTTTAACCACTCCGAAAAGACCATTGTGACAGAGAGCCAAATCCTCATTTCTGAGAGACAAAGGAGGAACTGCCCTATCATCACGGAAAAAAGTATAATTATTAATTGATAGCTCTTCCTTAACTTCCCAAAAACTTCTCATTTGGCTTTACAAACAGGATTTATTGGGACAACCTTGTCTAATCCAGGTGATGATTTGTTTAAGCTTTTTATCATGAGAAATTTCTTTCCTCCACATTTCTTCAGGCACTCTGGGAACGCCTTGGTCATGAACACATGCTATACGCAAATCATCCCATCCTCGTCGCCAAATTTGTAAAGTAGTGAAACTTGGTTAAATTTGAAAATTAGTTAGTTATTACAGGAAAAGGAACACCACAGATCCATAAGAGAGTTATCCTTCCTCTCACTCCAACCGCTCCAGCTGCATGGCTCCAAAGCTCCAGAACACGGAGACGAAGAGATGAAAGAAAAGGAAGGTTACACAAAGTAATGGTGCAAGTGAGATCGCAGGCTAAAATTAAGCTCATCACTCTTTCAACCCCATTAATGTTCCATCCAGCTAGGTGGAACTACTCCAATTTATGGAGTTTCATCTCCCTGCCTGACTCGTGGGAGGACATCCCTCTTGCTCACTCAGACAACATGTAATCTTGCTCCTCTTGGAGAAGTTGCCTGTATACCCCGAAGAGACCGCGACAACCAGACTGGAGGAGGCATCGCCATCATCTACAGGGACACCATCCACATCAAGACCAACACCGACGACACCCTGACAACAGCCGAACACCTGCACTTCCAGATCCACACGGACCCCAAAACCACCCTCAGAGGCACCCTGATCTACCGACCCCCGGGACCACGCACACAATTCAGCGAGGACATCACCAACTTCATCAGCCCGCATGCCCTCACTGCCGCTGACTACATCCTCCTGGGGGACATCAACTTCCACCTGGAGAACAACAACGACCGCAACACCATCACCCTGCTCGACAACCTCGCCAACCTCGGTCTCAAGCAGCTGGTGTCCACCCCCACCCACCTCGCCGGACACACACTAGACGCCGTCTTCTCATCCAGCAAAGACATCGCCTTCAGCCACGCCACCGGACTCAACTGGATGGACCACAGCTGCGTCCACTTCACCTTCAAAAGAACAACGATCCACCACCACCAGCAACAGGTTGCTCGAAGAAGCTGGAACAAGATCACAGCCGACCAGCTCGCCGCATCCCTGAGCCAGCACCCTCCCGCCAGCTCAGCGAACCCCAGCCAGGCCGCCGACAACCTCACGAAGTGGATCAGCAACTGCGCGGACGAACTCGCCCCACTGAGGACCCCGCCCAGCAGACCCGGCAGCAAGAAGGTCCCATGGTTCACCGACGAACTCAAGAGCTCCAAGAAGAACTGCCGAGCCCTCGAGAAAGCCTGGAGAAGGGAACCAACACCGGACAACATGACCACCCTCAAGCTTGCCACCCGGAAGCACCACCAACTGATCCGCTCCACCAAGAAAACTGCATTTAAGGACCGGCTGGACAACAACGCACACAACTGCAAGGAACTCTTCAACATCGTGAAAGAGCTCTCCAACCCCAACGCCGGAAACAACGACATCACCCCATCGCAAGACCTCTGCAACTCCCTCGCCTCCTACTTCCACAACAAGATCACGGACATACACAACAGCTTCAGCACTCAACCGACGCACGCCACGACCGAACCACCGCCCCCCACCACCACCCTCCGCGCCTGGACTACGATCAGCACTGAAGACACCGTCCGCATGATGAACTCCATCCACTCCGGATCTCCAACCGACCCCTGCCCTCACCAAGTCTTAAACAAGGCCGACGCTGTCATTTCACCCCACCTGCGGGACATCATCAACACCTCCTTCAACACCGCCACCTTCCCGGAGAGCTGGAAGCACGCCGAACTCAGCGCCCTACTCAAGAAACCTACAGCGGACCCCACCGAACTCAAGAATTACCGCCCCATCTCGCTCCTCCCGTTTCCAGCCAAAGTCATCGAGAAGACCGTCAACAAACAGCTGGCCGCCTTCCTCGAGACGAATGGATCCCTCGACCACTCACAGTCTGGCTTCCGAGCCAACCACAGTACCGAGACCGCCCTCATCGCTGCCACCGATGACATCCGAGCCCTGATGGACAACGGGGAAAGAGCGGCCCTCATCCTCCTAGACCTCTCCGCGGCATTCGACACTGTCTGCCACCGCACCCTAGTGCAGCGCCTCAGCAACGTCGGAATCCAGGAGAAGGCACTGGAATGGATCATCTCCTTCCTCGACGGAAGAACACAGAGAGTCCGTCTACCACCGTACAAGTCAGAGGCCACCAAAGTCATCTGCGGCGTCCCTCAAGGTTCCTCGCTGAGCCCCACCCTCTTCAACGTCTACATGAGCCCCCTCGCGGCCATCGCACGCCAACACAACCTCAACATCATCTCCTACGCTGACGACACCCAGCTGATCCTCTCCCTGACCAACGACCCCGCCGCCGCCAGAGCCGACCTTCACGAAGGGATGAAAAACGTAGCCGAGTGGATGACGACCAGCCGCCTGAAACTGAACTCAGACAAGACAGAAGTCCTCATCCTGGGCTCCTCGCCCTCCGCCTGGGACGACTCCTGGTGGCCCCCCGCCCTGGGCACCGCACCCAAACCGACAGACCACGCACGCAACCTGGGCTTCATCCTGGACTCCTCCCTCTCCATGACCAGACAAGTCAACGCCGTCTCCTCGTCGTGCTTCAACATCCTGCGCATGCTACGGAAGATCTTCCGGTGGATCCCCACCAAGACCAGGAAGACGGTCACCCAGGCCCTCGTCACCAGCCGACTAGACTACGGCAACGCCCTCTACGCCGGAACCACAGCCAAGCTCCAGAAGAGACTCCAGCGGATCCAGAACACCTCAGCCAGACTCATCCTCGACATCCCACGACACAGCCACATCTCCGGACATCTGAGAAACCTGCATTGGCTCCCCGTCAACAAAAGAATCACCTTCCGTCTCCTCACCCACGCACACAAAGCCCTACACGATCAAGGCCCGAGCTACCTCAACAACCGCATAAACTTCTACGCTCCCAAGCGCCATCTCCGATCAGCCAGTCACGCCCTCGCCGCCGTCCCCCGCATCCGAAGAACGACAACAGGAGGAAGGTCCTTCTCCTACCTGGCCGCCAAGACCTGGAACTCCCTCCCGACCGACCTGCGCCTGACCCAAGACCACCTCTCCTTCAGGAAGAAGCTCAAGACCTGGCTGTTCGAGCAGTAGCAGCACCCCCCCCCCCCTCCCCCAAGCGCCTTGAGACCCTCCGGGTAAGTAGTGCGCTCTACAAATGTCTTGATTGATTGATTATACCTCTATAAAATCTATGGCTTCATGTCAGCCATCCAACTCCCCGCTTCTGAGATACAGGACAGTCCTTTTGATGTCCTCCCTGCCCCTCCTACCTCCCCAATGACTCGTGGCTGCCGAGCCGGCTGATCTCGGCCTGCGGCACCCGATTTCCCCCTCCCTTTATGTGAGGTTGTGCGCATGTCCGCGGTGGCCCGCCCCTTTTATACAAGCACAAGGCCTCCTCCATCTTGCTGGAGGCCTTGCGACGGTCTTCCCTTGCTTGCGGAGGAGTGCGCACTGCTGGGCGTTCCAAACTGACCTCTGCATGCTCCACAATATATGTGAGGGCGGCAACCTCCCCCGCACGAGCTCTCTCCCTTCCCGGGTCGGCTCTCTTCATGCGAGAGCTGCCCTGTCTGCTCACCTGATCACGTGTCTGCATGTCGGGGTACAAATGCTAGCAACTACCAAAGCGAAAAACAGCTACCAACCACTGTGTCACCTGACAAAACACTCCGAGCAGTCATCCGACCAGGCCCGGTTCTAGCGGGAGGGCCGGGTGGGCCAGGCACACCCAAGCATGACCTTTGGCCCTACCAGTCATGACAGGAGGCCATGGAGAATGCAACTTTAAATTGCTAACTCCATGTCGATGGCCGAACGTTATGACGTTTTTTTCACTTTGTTCACTTTAATTATCAGTCTGGGGTCATTAAAGAACATCTAAAACACATTTTAAACTGCATTTTCTTTTTTACAATTACTGAGTATGCAGTCATAAGGGGAATAATACTAGCTTTAGGTGATTTTCACTATGCTGCAGTTAAGCTGTGTGTGGAGGACTGGGGACAGTGGTTTACCTGCAAATGGTGCAGCAGGTGCAGTGGCACCAGGGTCCATGGCTGTGATCAGCCTTCTACACCTCAGTTATGGCTGTTTCTGTGTGGCGAGTTCTGAGAGTGTTTATATAAGCATTAGCATTCCCCTTTGCTGAATGTGCCAAGTATATATATATGTCACATGACCAATGAATGATGGATAGAATCCAACGGCCTGAAACTGTACATAAAAAAAAATGAAGTTTTGATCTTTGAGGAGAGCTCCTCTCCATGAGATTCTACCTCGTGGGCGACAGAGCTAGGACCTTCTCCAACCCTCGCCACCCACGCAAAGAACCTCAGGATCGTCATTTACTGTAAACATAACAGCACAGCCCCAGTCAACACCGTCTCTGCCTCCTGCTTCCATACCCTGAAGATGTTGAGGAAGATTTTCAAAAGGCTCCTGGTCAACACCTGGAAAACCCTCACCCCTAATCTTGTCACCAGCAAACTAGACAAGAAGAACACCTTTATATCGGGATCAACAAGCGCCTCATCAGGAGGCTGAAGAACAACCAGAACTCGGCAGCAAGAATAACTATTAACCTCAATGAAATAAGTGTTGGGCAAATTGCAAGTTATAACTAGTGAGAAGATATCAAGGCGTAGGTCTGTAACAGGGACCTCCTTAAGCTTGCACTACTATTACAATCTGCTTGGTGTCCAGGTGCTTGTGTTGATGTCTGGCCTACTGAAAATTATGAGGGTTGAAGCTGATGAGTATAGACATTTTCTTTTACTCTCAAATAACTCTTTATGTGCTCTCAGGGCCGGACTGGGAACCAAAACCGTCCCTGGCAAAGTGCTTGGCCGGCTCCCCCAGGGGTTAGAGGTGTGGCCGAGCTGTTTGCAATGGCCGGTTTTGGCCGATTTCATTACAGCAGCCAAAATTGCAGCTATACTGCAAAAACGTCCCTGTAACAAAATCGCCTCCCAGGGCCCAAAACTGGCCCCCAACCCCGGGGAAATGCCCGGTGCCCGCTACTGCCAGTCCTGCCCTGAGTGCTCTGTATGCCTGTTAGGAAGAAGGTATGATGTAAATCTAGGGCTTGTAGGCTACCTCCAGAATTGACAAAATCTGGACCCACATTGGTCCACCCGAACGCACCCTTGACCCATCCAGATAAAATGTGCTAGAACCGTACCCGCATCCGACTGCTCCACTTCCCCAAAATACCCATGGGGCAGACCTCCCTCTGGTTGGCTGCACCCCAAATCCCCCATTGAAAGAAATGAAGACGTGGCAGTGGAGCAACCTTTTTAATGTCAGGCAGATGAGGCCCAGGATTTTAAATAGTAGAGCGATCAGTGGAGCAGGAACATATTTATGGCACATCTAACCTAAAGCGCACAAAAGTGGTCTATGTGGCAGGGAGTTGAAAGAATAGTTTTAGTCAGCGACTTGGCAGACACATAAGGCAAAAGAATGGGGGAGGGACAGGGAAATATATTTCAACCACAAGGGTGAATCTTCAGAGAAATGCAGCTGAGAATCTTCACTTGCCTGCCCTAATACCGAATCTTAGACTGTACAAAGGCTTAATGAAAAAGACAACCAATTGCAGGGTAAAACCATGACATAGGAGGGACGAGTTGTTGAGAGTAAAATGTAACACAGATTGATGACCTCCAATGTAACAAGTTTAGATAGTAAGGGGCAGATTTACAATTACTGGCGCATCCCTGCATATCAGCAGGGATGGGCCAGTAATTGTGCGCCGCAGCTCCGCCACCCTGGATGCGCCGCATTTACAATGTGGTGCACCATGGGGCAAAAACGGCACAGATGCATCACGTATCTGTACCGTAAAAGCGGCGCATTGCTGGTGTTGCGTCGCAAGGGCGACGCAGCTCCAGCAATGCTCTGTTGGGCTCTATCTCCACAATGCTGCGTCAATCCTTACGCCTGCTTCAAGTAGGCGCAGGGTTTTGACGCAGCATGGGCCCAAAAGTGACTGAGTGAAATCTTGTAGATTTCACTCAGCCACTTTTGGGCGGCGTTCCTGTGCCGGAACACCCCCTCCTGCGATGGAACGCCTCCTTCTGGTGCAGGGCTTTACAACGTGACGCATCTCCCAGATGCGTCACGTTGTTAATACCCCGCACCATGGTGCATCTTTTGCGCCGCCGCTGCGTCACAAAAGTGACTTAACGGCGGCTTAAAAGAGGAGCATGGGGCTTGTAAATCTGCCCCTAAGTTGATAGGTGTGGACAGGCGTTGGTACTAAAGTAAAAGGGGTGCTGCAAAGCACTAAGCAGGAGAAGAGAAGCTTATGCAACATAAGATATCACAGAGGTGACTATTATTAGTCTAAGAACAAAAAAGTTATTGATTTAATGTGGCGATTATGCGTCTGGGCTCACAGTGGGCATCTCGAGACTGATTGAGGCTCAGTCACAATTAAAGATATAAAGTAGCTCACAGTGGTTTCAGATAGTAGGGTATTTAGGCAGGGCCACTGGAATTATGAGGCAGAGGAGGGCAAAATTATGCAGCATGTTTGAGTAAATTATGTAGAAAGGAAAGACAAATATTTTTTTTTCTTTAAATATCTTTATTTACATTTCGTAAAGTAGGCCGTTTACAAATAACTTTAAGATGAAAAGGGGGAAGAGGGATAGAAGATAGAGGACTACTTTTGCATTGGCAATACATGAGACTGATACTGAGTGTCAACATTGGAATGTGCCAGTTGCATTTTCTGATACACTCGTTACCCCTAGCAAGCCCTGATATTCTTGTGGCCAGGGTCCGACCACAAAGTCTGTATTCAAGTCATCGGTTGTCCAAGGGAGTACATATCAGTGTCTGTGCATAGTAGAGGAAATGGTTCACCCCGTCTAAACCACACATGTCCGTGACCACACTGAACTTTGCAAACAGGCACTAAATTACAGCAAAATCAGATATAATTTGTTATTTTTGTAACTTTACACCACATCGCCACGCCCGATCAAAGTGTAAACAGTAAGTACGCCTTCTATGCAGCCCCGCCCCCCCCCCCCCAAGTTTGCGGAGACTCCCGCTTGCATGGTCAGCGAGAGGGTCAGTGTTCGTGTCCTTGTTTCCTGTGTTCATGAATTACTCAGGTACAGCCACTGTGCCCCGGTCATCTCCCTCTAGGCTCCTGTGAGGAGTTGCACCCTCCGTCTCCACCTGCACCTGTCAGACTTGTCAGAATGGCATCCCAGAGCTGAGCTATGGGGTATTTACGTAGCCCTGCCATCTCCTCCCTGTGCAGTGCTGTGCTTTCCACCTGAGCCCATACTAAAAGAGAGTTCCTCCTCCCAGCCGTTTCAGGTGGATCGGCGTGTTTCAACGCTTACTCGCCTACTCGACTCACGGGTTCACACTCTGCAACTCCGGGCAATAGCTTGCTTAATCTCCACAACGGCCCCTCGCGGCGGGATGCCTGGCTATCACCTTGTGGATACCCTGCCGGGGTTATCTCACAGGGGAATACCAGGACGGGTTCCCTAAGCAAGCGCATAGATGCCTGCGATGTGGGTGATTTGCGCTATATAAATACATGTACATTTACATTTACATTTAGTGATTAGTCTCTTAGCTACAATTAAACCCAGGGCAATAAACCTAGATGTGACTTTGTGCTTCTTGGGTCTAGGATACAGGCCCAGTATGCATACCTCCCATGTCTGCGGTAGCGTCCTCTCAGCGCCATGATGACCTCTCTCCAATATGCTTGTAGGAAAGGCAAATTATGCACATTTTGTTATAGTAGTGCTTCATTTTTCTGTCATTTTTAGGTCTCGCACCTGCGACGCATCGCAAAGCGATGTCGCTGCGAGGCCTATTGCTGTCGGTTCTGCTTGCAAGGAGCTAAGGGAGACAAGAGATGTGCACGCGCAGCTTCAGGAACCAGATCAGGTTGCGCGCACGTTCACCATGGGAGCCCCGTGTCTCCACTGCTTCTCTGGCCAGGCACTCCGTGGGCGCGGGCTTCAGAAGACGGAAGTCCCGCCCCACCACAGGTTTTGGTTTCAGGAATGCACGCGCACGTCTTATTGTCTGCAGTGGTGGAGTCCCAGCGCAGGCTCCGCTGACTTCAAACTGGACCTTTCAACCTGTACCGTTAGATTGCAGTGGCCAAAAAAAAGGTACAGAGTATTAAAATATTCTCAGTGTATCAGGGCGGGCATTTATTTCGCGATACGCAGCTATTTAAACCAGAAATGTCAACTAACAAGAGGCACCTTTTAACACTTCTCGTTGGGACTCGCCCTAGGGTCTGACCCTCTTCTGACTCAGTACTGGAGAGATCGGATACAGACAGGCAGCGGGCCTTGCCGAGCTCTCAGTATTTCATAGCTAAAAGAGCAGTGACTGCTGAGCGAGGAATGAGGTGCATCGGCGAAGCGGCGTGGGTCCCAGTACTGGAATACAGCGTGTTATGTGTGCTGGAATAGAAGACGCCTGCTGCCGGCCAGATTGGATGGGCTGAGAGCTGTGCAAGGGTCTCCCTTCGAGCATCATTCGCCCTCGTCCACTACAGTGGAAGGTTGTTGCCTAAAAAGAATGAGTTGCTGCACAGCCATCGTCCCTGCGCGTCCCCGGCCCTCTCGTATCCTCTCTACGCTCTCTCAGCTGCTAGGAACGCTGGTATTCGAATGAAAGGATGTGACTCCCTTCCGCAGCCGACTCTGTGCACTCCTGCCCACGGCGCTGGTACAGGCGAACGCAGCGCGTCCATCAGAGAGCAGAGAATGACGCCCTGGAGCTCACTCGGAGGTAAGTCATGGTCATGGGCCTTCTTCTTCAAGGGCTGTAAGGGGCAACAAGGAGCAGCCAGACACCTCCCGCTCCCTCGCCGACGAGCAGTACCACCTCATTTCCAACACCGGTGGCCAGGGGTATCCAACTCTAGATAAAGTGTACACCCCCACCGTTCACCACATGCCACCTCAGCTAATAAAAGTCCTTTGAGTTTCTTGAGGTTGGCACCATTCACCACTGGCCGCCACTTACTACCATCCACTGTTAGGCATCACTACCCATCACTAAACACCAGTTACCGTTGGCCCAGTGGTGCTGGAACAATTTTCAATGCTACCATTGTTACATCGCTGAAATCCGCCCAGCCCGGCGCCGTGCACATCTCCTGTCTCACATGCTGCTAGGCGGTCGTGCAGGGCCGTTTCAGATTTCAGCGTGTGTCTGTCCATCGTGCAGTTTGCCACTCTGCATGTCTGTGGAGCTGGGAAAGAGTAGCGCCTAGAATGTGCAGCGCCACCGGAGGTTGGTTGTGGTATCCTCGATACACAAGGATTATTTTATATTCTTGGAGGTTTGGGGATTTTTCATAGCTCTTAATAAAGAAAGCTTAGGAGGGTCCAAGGGCAGGATTAACGACCCAAAACCAGACATGTGCCCTAATAATGCAAATACACAACAAAATATGTCTGTCGGTTAAGCATACGAAAAGAAAACTGTGGTTCTAATGTGCACTCATGTGTATGACTCAACTAAAGCAGGCTGATAAGTAACTCATACAAATTTGTGATAGAACACACCACAATCCTTAGTTAGGAAAAAAGTGCCCATCAGTTCCCATCCGGTACCACCCTATACATCATCTGAGCTCTCCTTACCCAGGAGTAAGTAGTCTGTCACGAGATGTTTTTTGTGACAGACAGAATTATGTGTGAAGGGTGGGACCGAAAAATTAAATACAATAGGGTAACTGAATTGCAGTGCATAAATGTGAAAAGAAAAATGTGTTATGAAATTAGGTAGAATAGAGTAGATGAAAGCCATTTTAATGATGTCTCTCCATTCTCCCAATTTTAAAATATCAATAACTGACCGATTTAACAAAATATCTGTCTGCAAGTAGGGTCAACATATTTCGGCAGAAGTGGCTCGTATTATGCCACTGCCTTCTTCAGGACCAGATATTAAACGGCTACTGAAATAAATAATCAAGATATCACCTCTATGGTATGCAGGCCTTGCTCAATCCTCTCCAAATGCTGAAGAACAAGTGTGTGCCAAACATGGAAATACGTAGAACCACAAAGATAAAAAGAAAAGAAAGAAACATTAGTGTGCTATTCAGCCATATAGTGCCTTATGCACATTGATCAAAAATGAGTGTGGAACTTAATTCCATTACACAGACTAGCCCTCACTTACTATTTTGGTAGGAGGAAAATACCTCACCCCACCTGGCTGCAGCTCTGGTGTGTGGAGCACCGCTCTGGTAAAGAGACAGAACAAACAAACCAGACACACATTTAGACATTAGCAGGCATATAATTTTAGGAATCATTTTAGATGTAGAAAAAGTCATTATAGATGTAGGAAAGGTCATCCTCTGGGCTTATGTCATCTACACCCCTATCATATCTCAATTTGTTGCAGAATAAAAACAATAAATACATTTTCCTAAGTAACAGCGCTTATTCTGCGTATCGGTTTTTCTCCTCATCCTGAGTCTCCCCCGCGTGATCGTACCCACGTCCGAGCACGTCAGGTGATCAGAATTGTGGTTCTGTGATAGAACTACAGAAAAACCTTTGGGCTGAAGGGATTCGTAAATTCTGACCTGTATCTTTCCTATGGAGTTCGAGACTCCACTGTGCCTATACTTGCAGGATCGCTTGAGTTTTCCCAGAAAGAGTGTGTTCACACCTGCAATTTAATTGACGGATTTCTTAAAGTTACCATTCAGTGATCAGGTAATCGAAAACGTAGTTTTAGGGAGAACTACTAGCACTCCCGATGGTGATTGGACATGTAGTTCGTAACCTGAATGCATGCCACAGAGTACAAGACTCTATGGCCAACCAATGATTGATCGTTGAGTATAATCAGCAGTGTATTAAAAATTACTAGTAAGCACACCAAAAGGCCAGATGTGACCAGTCCACAGCGTGGCATGGGGGGTGAACATAGACCTTTTTTATTTGAATTAATTGCTTGGCTACGTCAATGATGTTGGCACCATTTGTATTCATACGGTTAGAATTAGAATACAATTAGTAGAGCTATCAGGATGACAGCAACAAGCAGATACTACCTGCTACACACACTAGTGGAGAGATGATCAAACGGACATTTGGAAAGGCCATATGTAATATGCAGTAGTATCTCTCTTTTTCAAAAAGCAATCTGTATATTTACATGAGCAACACCTTGACCAACACAAATGGGCTATTACAGGGACATCCAGGGTATATCTTCATTTAAACCCGCCTTGTCACTGTTGTGTTTATAAACCCATTTTTGCTCTTTCTTGAATAGATATTTCGCAATGTCCACAACATGGTCAGGTATGTGGGGTTGCTCCAACACTGTCCACTTAAAATCAGTGGGGCATTGCCAATCCCCAAAAGTGAGCTGTAAGTCGTGTTGCTTGCTTGCGACAACGAATGGTGCTCTTGTGTTCCGAGATTCTCAATTTAATTTTTCTCGTTGTCATTCCAACATAACGTAGTTGGCACGGGCAGGTGATCAGATATATTAGGTTCTGGCTGTTGCAATTAGTAAATCAGTGCTGTTTCCAAGGTCTATCAGTTCTGATGTCCACAGACAATGATTTAGACGTCTGGGGACATGCAGCGCAGGTACCACAAGGATGATGACCCTCCACAGCCGGTAAGTCCCAAAGGGTCCCAACCAACCGAGTGTTTTGACATGTGGTCGGGTGTGTACCAATTTGTCTCTCAAATTAGAACCTCTTTTAAAGGCAAACAGGGGTCGTGATATTTGGTCTCCTCCTGTATTAAGGATAGACCAATGTTTTAGAACGATCTTCTGGATCTGGTTTGATCTGGTATTGAAGGTATTAACAAAGTTTAAGCGATTGGCTCTTTCTTTATCAGTGCGTGGTTCCAACAGCGCCTCACGATCGTTGTTGGAGCCACGTTTCTTGGATGAACGCACAATCTTTCTCGGGTAGCCTCTTTCGTACAGCTGTACCTCTAGGTTATGAGCATGTTTCTCAAAAGAAGCTTTGTTAGAACAGTTGTGTTGTACCCGCAGAAATTGCCCATAGGGCCAGTTATTTCTTAATGACCGGGGTGACAACTCTCATAACTGAGCAAGGAATTTCTTGCCATAGGTTTTCGGTATAACTCAGATTTGAGCCCACTAGGTGTAGAGATGATCAAGAGATCGAGAAAGGGCAAGTTGAGTTAACTATATTCAACTGTAAACCGTAGGAATGCATTTCGTGCATTGAGCCATTGATGGAACTGAAGAAGGTCTTCTATTGTACCACGCCAAATTACAAAAATATCATCTATATATCGCTTCCAGGTGCGAAGCGATCTATAGAAAGGATTTGTAGATGTTAGACCAATCTGCTGTTCAAAGTCGTGTACATATAGATTTGCTAAACTTGGCGCGAAGACACTACCCATGCTGGTCCCAGCAGTTTGGAGGTATATAGTGTCTTCAAATTTAAAATAGTTTTACTTCATGGCAATCTCTGCCAGGCTCATGATGAATGGGACAGGCGTGATGGATTCTATATTGCTTTGCTCAAATAGCCTACCTACAACTAGCAGAGTCTCATTTTGTGGAATGGATGTGTATAAAGATTCCACATCGAAGGATGCCAAAATATCCAAAGATTGATCAAATTCTATCTATTCTCAAGACGTCTTTAGTGTCCTGTAAGAACGTCGGCATCTTCTTAACCATTGGATTGAGGAAATGGTCAACAAAAGTTGGCAAGGGCTCAAAAAGCGAGCCCAATGCCCGATATAATAGGGCGTCCTGCAGGTGGTCTTTATGGTTTATGTACCTTTGGAAGGATGTAAAAATAAGGTACAGAAGGTTGGGTATTTATGAGGAACTGAGCCTCATGAGAAGTAATCCACCCTTCAGCAGTTGCTTCTTCCACTAGATGTCCGATAGTTCGTTTGAGACGTTCTGTAGGGTCTTCTGTTAAGGGAGCATAGGATTTCATTTCCTGTAGTTGGCACAAGCATTCATTTCGATAGGTGGTAGTATCTAACAGGACTATAGCTCCGCCCTTATCAGCTGGCTTGATAGTAATAAGCTCATTAGATGTTAAACAGCGTAGAGCTTCCTGTTCCCTCATAGGGAGGTTAACAAATGAATTTGTTTGTGACTGAAAAAGTGAACTTGTAGTGTAGTTCCTATTTTCCCTATAGGCCCTGCGCATTGGAATAACATAAACAGCAGTGTAGACATAGGACTGCGGTCTTCTAGGTCTCTACTGAGTATGTTAGACTTAATTTAGGTTTGCGCCAGCTAGCTCAGAGGTCACTGGAAACTTTCTTGACTGAATAGGAAGTGATCAACTTCCCTGGCTCAGACAAGAAGGGATTCAGCTTCCGACAACCGCATTAACATGACAACTTTGCTCCTCAGAATAAGAGTCAATCTCTAGAGTCGTGTGAAACAATAGACAGCTATTTCACTCAGTCAGTTGTGCAGATTTACTTTCACCAGGATGCAGATAATAGAGCGACGGGCGTTTTCAATAAAATATATTATTTATTGAGCAGTCTTCCTTCTCATGCAAGAGAAATGAATTGCCACAATTGCAAGACTTGTTATTATGAAAAAGTGCGTACAGTAAAAGGAGTATTACGAAATAATACTGTAAAAGCATTGATATGGTTTCTTAGCCATAAGATAGCTAATGTATATATAAATGTATATATTTTATTCATTTTAACTAACAACCTCAACTGGTGCTTCTAACTACGCCTACCCCGGTGTACCTGACCTAAGCCTAATACATGGGAGGGAGTAAGTAAGTAGCAGTTTAAGTTAAGTTGGTTTTGCCAAGAGTTTGTTTCAAGAATTCTCTCTAAGGGTTTAGTCAGCACCGTACCTCTGGAATAGAATGCAGGAGGTCTGGGATCTCCTCTCAGGACCCTATATCCCAGTCACCCGCAAGGGTAGGCTGGAAACGCCGGAGCTGGATTTTCTTGGCAGGAGAAAAGACAGCGTCTTTCTCAGCGCATCAAGGAGGAGGGGCAGCGTCCGTGGGCTTCTTGCATCTGCTGGGCTCTCTGCAAGGGGACAGCTGTTCTGCTCCAATATTCACCAACACCGTGTACTTGCTTAAGGCAACGTTGGTATATTTATACCTGAAAGGTGCCGAGTTTGACGTACGTTTTTGGACATAAGACGTCAATAAAGATGTCACTAAGAACTGGTCGTTCTTACAGTGCTCGCAGGAGTTCTATTACTAATCAAAACAAAGCAAACAGGGCTTTCCCAGGTTGCTGGGGGGTTTGAGATGTCGGAAGAACTCAGTGTGCTATCTAGGAATCTAAGGAAGTGGCTTCTGCTGTGTCATGGACTGTCATGAGCTGCAGAGACGAGTTACTGAAATATGGCTCTGATCGTTATGCCATTATAGGGGATATGTATTGATTATAGCCATATGGGGGCATGAGGACACAATATTGATCGGGGTCCTAGGTAAAACACAACAAACTCATATCATTTTCTACAGCTTTTTGGAAAGTAATGACTTTTGCAAGAATCCCGATAGTTGGAGGAATGTAGGTGGAGGTTTTGATTTATTCTTGGAGGTTTGGAGATTATTGTGCCCCGCCTCCCCTCTCCTCCACCCTTCCCCTCCAGTGCTCTGCTTGATCCCGCACTCAGTGCCCGTTATGTGCCCGCAGGCGGCGCACAAAGAACCCAACTGAGTCACCGCCGATCACAATGAGTGGATTATGCGGCGGGGTCACTCCAAAGTGGCCTTATTTTCACAGACCTACCGAGCTCTCTGCGCCCCCCTCCCTCCCCCGCCCCGGTCAGACCTCATGAACGAGGCCAGCGGCTGCCTGAACATGACAGGCCGCCACACGCTCTTATTTTTTATTTTTGAGAACCATATCTGGGGCAGGCTTGAGGGCCGGCCGGCCTCGGCTGCCTGAAATATCTCACTTTTACATTTTAAACGCCTGTGCCGTCTCCTCAATGCGCAGCATTTCTGCTTCTAGTGATGTTTGTAAGGGGGGGGGGGGGTGAAGTCACGGTTTGGGGCCCGGGCGAGTGATGGTTTACATGAAATATCTGCTTATCCCTTACTCGGCGACCTCCGTACGCCCTACTCACCATTCCCCCGTTGGGGAGGGCTGGACGGATGGATTCTCCTCTGCATCCGGCCAGCGCCTAGAAGAAGCGCCTTGATGCCAATCGCGTTATTGTTGCTTTGTATATTTTAAAGGCTTTGGTGGTTTTAATTCTCACGACGACAGGAGGGCACAGCTGTGCGCAGTCTCAGATCCGTGCAGTAGTGTAGTGTAGGGGAGTGTTGATTGCCCACTACTGCGTGTGAGAGGTAATCTTCGGGCTCCAACAGGGTGCCCAAGGGCAGGGCCGGCTCTAGGGTCATGGTGGCCCTGGGCAGAGAGCGTAGGTAGGGGTCCCCGGAAGAGGGGATCCGGGTGGGGCAGAGCGCGGAGGCCAGTAAAGAGGGGGCGGGGGTCAGGGTGTTTAGAAGTGGAACTGAGCTGGAGGCCGCCAAATCCCTGCCATGGGCCGCCACACAAATATGTATCCATCCTCAGAGGATAAATATATTAAGGATATATATTGGTGTGGTGGCCCCTGGGGTTTGGTGACCCTGTGCAGGTGCACAGCTTGCACATGCCTAAGGCCGGCCCTGCCAAGGGGGCCAAACATTGCCAAAGCCAATAGGTCTAATCTTCTGTTTTTGCTGCACGGATGTCATGCTTGTTTTGTATTGTTAATGGTGATATTGTTTGAAGTCCTTCCTGCCAATTTGGGTCTCTGGCAAATAGTTGAAGATATTTTCTCTAGGTTAGACTTCAGCCTTTATAGTGTTTGAAGTGTATGTAGCTGTTGCAAATTTTCTCATGTTCTTGTCTTCGTGTTTTCAAAAGAGCAACTGAAGCAATATCGCGACATCATGATGTTCGATTGACACAATATAGTTGATTGGAAAGAATGTGAGCGTTTTTCTTGTCCCTTGGTCCCAGCAGCTTCACTTTCAGTGTATTATGACTCCTGTGTAGTCCTTCTTTCCTGCTTTGGTGCAAATCCACATGCATCTGCATGGCTATGCTAATGCATTATGCAATTCTTTTACATAATGTCGAATGATATCAGCTAGAGTGTGGGTCCAAAAGGTAAAACCACCCTTGAGTGTGAGGGATTTTCTTGGTAAGCAATGTAGAGTGAACGAAGCTGTTCTTCAAATACTTCAAACATGTTGACAAGGCTTTTAAAATACAAGGCCCTCTCGTAGGGGTCAAGGCAGCAGTTCTCGGTGTGCAATGCTCAGATAGAGAATGTGGTCATTGCCCATGGCTTATGTCGCGTTACTTCTACATTCAGTAAGGATTCTTCTACTCTTTTATTGTCATCTGTCTTAATCCTGCTGTGATGTCACGCACAAGGTAATCTGGGTACCATAACTGCAACTGTTTGTAGCGACTGTGTCATAAACATTTTATATAAGCTGATAGTCAGCTCTGTTTCAACACAGTTTCTTTTAGATCAAAACCGGACCTCACATATGAGAATTGGGAGGTTATCAGGGAGATTTGCAGTAACATTAGTGAGCTGCTACTGCTGCATTTCAGAATTTGGACGTATGTCTATGCACTGTCAGTGATCTGGCCAAAGAAGGCATGTAAAATCGAAAATGTAATCATAAATTCGAAACTGTTCAGAGCAGGGGCCCACCAAAAAGTTTGACTGAGGGCCTTCAAATTCCTTAAAATGTCCCTGATTCGAATAAATATATGTTAATCTCACTGTGTGCAGGAATGCGTATTTGCAGATAGAGAATGTAAACAATTTCTTCACTCCTGTGCAGACTGGGCTTTGCGCGGGAATCAGGATTATATCTGGTGTGGTAATAACAAACCCACAGCTTTTATCCATTCAAATTTCTGCCAGGTGAAACAGGTTTAATACCGAGGCCCTAAACAAAGATGATGTTTGTTGGTACTTTATTTGGAGAAATCGTGCTGGCTAAGTGAAACGTTATTAATTGCCCTCACACTTACTCTCACCACTTTTGGTCTATTTTGTTTTGTATAGAAATCCTACTCTCTCGTTCTTGAAGCCTGGGACCTGGTCAACAACACAGCTGATGACCCAGATAAGAGGCAGAATTTAGATCAAATGCATAGGTTTGTAGTGCTTAATTTGAGCAGGTTGGTTTCCGGTGCTCGGCACCTGTACTTAATTGTCTGCACCGGCTCTCGTTACAGTTCAGGTGTTTGTACTGCCATTGGCAGCGCTGGCAGGGTATGGGTGGTGCAGGCTTCTGAGAAGGGCCCTGGCACCTTTTTTTTTTTTTTACAAATTAAGCACTGTTGGCTTGGCGCCGCAAGGGCAGTGGGCTCCCTGGAAGGACTTTTGGATTACACTTGTTAGATGTATTACAAGGTAATAGGAATATTTTTTCTTTTTTGTGAACATTGCACTCAGGTGGCAAAGCAGGGAAGGGGCTACTTTCAACCATAAAAGTTGGCATTCAGTGAATGACGCCATGGTAGCTGCATTGTTCCTCAGCACACTGTCTGCTTCACCTGATACCTCAGCTCACAATCACATAGTCGAAGTTGTCCTTTATGGGCAACTCTCACCCTTCCACTTTGCCTGTGAGTATCATCTGATTTGTGTGGTATATCTGTTAAATGCTTTTCCACTAGTCAAAATGGTAATCCATTGATACGTTCCTTTCGGACACGGAAAGAGGAGGGGCGTTTGTTCCCCCTTCTTCTTGCGATTTGCGGTCAATCACAAAGGGCCTTTATCCACCTTCACTGTAAACTACTTGTATGTAACAGGTCTGTCCGCAATAGATGACCTAGGGTAAGAATTTTTGTCTGTTGGTTATATCTGTGTCTAGAGTTGAAATTTTACTATTAAATCACTTGCCGAGTATGTCCTTAGAGTTGTCTCAGGGGCTGAGGCTTGGCCTTGGACATGGCTCTGGAGCTTCCAAACATCATTGGTAGAGAATGAAACCCAAATCTGCTCCTCGAGCCCTGGCACCAGTGGGAGACTCTGTAACCCACACTGCATGGGAGTCCTTGACTGCTCTGGCCACACAAGGCCCATGTTTTGTGTTGTTTACTTATGGCAAGATGGGTCAGCGAGTTTAAAACTGCCAACAGTGCACAAAGGTCACTCATTTATCTCATTGTATGGAATGCGCTATGTTAATACCAATACAATACAAAACAAGTCCATTTATTACTCAAGACCAGCGTCTAAATGGCTTGTGTCATTGTCCTTTGTAAACTGTAGCTTTTCATTGGTCAATAGGCTTAGTAGTCCCTCCTCCTTGTCTTCATTTGTAACCTCCTATGAGGATAACCCCTGTTACATATGTTGTTACTCGGTAGGCTTTAATTACAGCCTCTGAGCATTATTTTGTTAAATGCTTTTCACGCTGTCTCCTAACACTTTTATTCACTTTTATGTTGTTCACAAGCTCCTATGCTGCGCTTTCACGGTAATAGAGGCCACGCCCCTTTCTTTAGACGAGGCGCGTCTAAAGGAAGGTCAGCGGCCGCTATTAAAGTGAAATCCTGGCATGGGGCAAAAAGTGCCCCATACCGTGCTTTCACTTTAATGGCGATAGCAGCCCTTTCTGTAGATGCGTCTCGTCTACAGAAAGGGGCGTGGTCTCTATTAACGTGAAAGCACGGCATAGGTTCTTGTAAACAACAAAAACAACATTTTCTCCTGTATCTTAAAAATGTTTACTTTAATATGGGTGAAGAATACAAGGGTAAGATTAAAAGGAAAACAAGCATTTGCAATGTATTTACACGAGTTTGAGCTATTCAGATTGCAAATAACAAGGATTATATTTTTGTTTTCGTTTTAAAAACATAAATAAAAGGCATTGTGATTTACAATGCCAATAGCTTACACTCGCATAACTGTGAGACCTATTTCATTGCAAATGCAATAGGTCTTGCATTTGCGAGAATTTAAGCTATTGCCATTAGGAATAAAGATGCTATTTATTTATCTAATTTCAAAACCAACACATAAATAGAAGGTTTGCCATTTACAATGCCAAAAGCTCAAACTTATGCAAATGCGAGACATATTGCATTGCAAATGCTTGTTTAACTTGTTAATACTGTCTGGGCATTATTTGTAACTCATTTTATCAGTTTGATACCTTAACATAGCAATAAGCTACAGAAAGGTAAGCAGTCATTATTTGCAAAGGACCTTCTTCTGCGCTGAAACACGTGTCACTGTGTTGTTAGTAACTTTTGAACCGTTTGAGCTAGTAACAAAAATAATTCTGTTAAAATCTGCAAATTATGCAGCAGATGATGATGTAGGTGACAAATACTGCAAATGTATATCGCTGCGGCCACACAATTGTATAATTCTAGTGGACCTGTATATAGGGCATATCTCAAGTTTTCTCAGACAGAGTTCTTTTAAAAATCATTTAAGAAAGGATGACAAGGATACCAAATAGAAGCAAACACAGCTACCATTAGCCAGATATGTCCGTCTTTATGGTAAGGCCACCATTATGATATAAATAGCATTATGGCCTATGTATATTCTATGTCTTGCCTCTTTAAGGATGCTGTAATCCTTGGAGTGTTGAGAACATTGTGAAATGCTATGCTCTGACGTCCAAAGAGCAGTTGGAGAGAAGCTAGCCTAGTGCTGGCTGCCCTGTTAAGGTGGATGCATTAAAGAGAGTTAATCCTCTGTCACCGCGTGATGTACTCCCGTTACGCCAAAGATGCCCACCTTATGCCAGAATCTCCGTTGCACTAGAGCTAAAGCTTCTAATGGACACCCTCACAAATGTACACTTAGGGGGTATATTTACAAGGGGATAGCACCACCAGAACGTCACTTTTAGTGGTGTTCTGGTGGTGATGTGCCCTTTTCCATATTTACAAAGCAGTGTTAAGCCACTTTATAGCCACTCTATGGTGCAAGGGTGCCTGAGTTTGGAAATGTGAGAGCGCGGTGCTGCCAAATATTGTCATAGGATAGTGCCCAGTACATGTACAGGTACATACAATATGTGGTGAGTGCCACCTAGTGTAGCGTCTTTCACAGCCCTGGTGCTCGCCAATGACTAGGCCACACACGGAGCTTAATATAACATGCCTTTAATCTTCTGGAGATAACCACAAACTCAACATTCTAAGCCTGCATTCAATTCACTACACTCTAACACTTTAGTCACAATTCTACAGAGTCCGTCATGAGCCTCAAAGGTTCCGTCATTACAAACTCACACAACACTACATCTTCCCCTCTGTTAAATAAAAAAAAATACTTTATAAATACATACAATTAGAGCTCTTCAAAGAGTCTTTGTGGCACTTGGATCAGATGTCCCTACTTTGTTTTTGGAAACTGAGAACAGGTAGCAAAAAAATGTCCATGGCTGCCAATGGTGATGGAGAAACAACAGCAGTCAGGGGTTCTTCTCTTGTCCTCTCAGGCCCAGTCTTTACAATGACATCAGTGCCGCCAAAGACCCATGTCGAAATGCAAGGAGTCTCGCTTAAAGAACTTCCCAGGATGCTAGGCAGTCACCATGTGTCCTTTGCTGGTCACAACATGAAATAGTTCAGAATCTAAAGGAGCATCAGGCTTTTATTTTCTATGCTGACGAACAAGCACCCAATCCTCTCTAGTGAACATAACATCTTTTGCATGTGGACACTTGTCTGCATAGGCCTTCATTTTCCTAGTATGATCCAAGTCTTTCATGTGAGTTCCTTCCTCGGTATTTGCTCTTCTGCTGGTCTATTGAGGTAACTTGGTCGTCATGGCTCTCCTGAACATCAAGGATGCAAGGCTTTCACCTCTGGTCGAGTGAGGTATCAAGCAGTAAGCTCAAAGAGTGGAATTTAATACAACTTTAAGGTCAAGCTTTTTGGGACAGCACACTGGACAGCTTTCTTTAGAGTGCCCATGAAACGTTCGACAAGGCCATTGGCCTGTGACCAAAGAGTTGTGCTCTTCTGATACTTCACATGACGATGACCGAGAAAGTCAAAGATTTCTGGACTGTTCAAATGTGGGCCATTGTCAGACTTTAGGATCGCAGGAACATCCCAGAGCGTGAAAATGCTGTCTAATCTCCCCATAACATGATCTTTACTGATAAATGAGAGATCTTCGATCAATGGAAAATGGCAGTATTCGTTAACGATCACCATCAGGTGATGCCTCTTGTTAAGGGGACCAAATAAGTCTACGGAAATTCTTTCCCATGCATACATTGGCAACTCTGACATGTTTAACGGGTGTTGAGTTATTTTCAATTACAAACAGTTGCAAGGATGACAGGACTTCAATTCTCTCTCAACTCTCATGTCGAGATATGGAAATCAGACTTGGTCCCAGAGCACTTGTTTGGTGGCAACAATTTCATGATGTCCTTCATGGGCGACTTTAATTATCTGTTGTCGCAGACTCTCCATAATAACAATGCTCAAGCGTCTCAGTATAATACCTTCCTGGATAATGGACAGTTCATCTTTGACATTCTTAAACTTTTGATATTCACTGTAACTGGTAAGAGGTCCAGGGTGTTGTTACCACTACTGATGTGTAAGAATGTCTTTCAGTTTCAGCATGTCACTATTTTGACTTGTGGCAGTGACAATTTGTTCCAAGGAAATGGTAGCTGGGATGCTTGATTTCACTATGAAATTTATGTAAGCTTCAGCTGTCTTAGAATGGGTGCCAGCGCATAGTAGATGCACTCACGAGAATTAGTCGGCAGGGTTCTGCACTTTCCCTGGGCGATGCATGATGGTGTATTCATGCTCTTGCAATCGCAGACCCTAATTTTCAATGCAGGGATGCATATTTGGTTTTAGATTGCCAAATTGATGATCGGTGACAAGCTTGCAAGGCTTCCTATACAAGAATATATGTGTGTCATGCCCCCATTAGGAAAGATATGGCCAAAGAATTTTAACTTTGTCCTTGGAACTCACATTTCTCTTCAATCAAAGTTAAACCGTCATCAGTGAGCAACTGATACACTTGTGTGAGAGCTTTGTCATGCTCCTTCTGTGTAGCTCTGAAAACCAGTATGTCATCACTATAATTGAAAGCATCATGACAGGCTGTATGATACGTTGAATTACATCTTGCAATACCTCCATAGCTGATGACACACCAAAACTTAGTCTCTTGTAATGGAACAGACCAACATGTGGAGGAAAGGTTGTAATGTAACCGCGTTTCTCCTCAAATTCCAACTGATGATATCTTTTGTTAAGATTCAAGCAAGAGAATACCTTTGCACCATTCAATTCTGCTATCGTGCGTACAGCTCCTTCGCTGAACTTTTTGGGTACTCCCACCATGGGAGAAACCCATGGCATTTGACCAGTGGAACCCTCAATGATATCATGTTTGAGTAAGGATTCAAGTTCTTTTTCAACAGCTTCCTGTAAGTGAAAGCCAATTTGTCTGTGTCTTTGAGCCATAGGACGGACATCCTCATTACTCTGGAATTGGACTTTCATAGTCTTGAGTTTTCCCAACCTATGAAATAATGCAGGGAACTGACTTTTTCATGATGAGCATTCATGTTGTAGTTCACAGATATCAGTCCCATATACGTAGCTGTGCTGAAGCTGAGTAAAGAGGCTCTTGACGCTGTACCTTGAAGTACATCAGCCTTGTGCCTTGGCTGACTTTTCACTTTCATGACTGACTTAACCTGGCCACCTTCGGTCTCCATGTCAGCAGCTTGTCCATCAGCACGCTCTTCACCTCTGGCAGCCATGAGAACTCTTATCATCCCTCAATCACTCTGACACGTATATAGCTTCCTCATCATTAAATTAATTGAAATTATAGTGTTTGACAAGTATATCCAGTCTCTGTATACAATTGGTTGATGGTCTCACCAGCTTTCTGTCGTTTTTGACTGAAGATGTACCTTTTGTAATCTGCATTTGGCATTGAATTGGACTTGAGATTCAAGGCTGCTTTGATATAACTTTAAGTGATTTCTTCAGCTCACACCATTTTCTTTATGACTTCTTTTACACCTTCATCAGCAAGATTCTTAAGGTAGTTGAGAATCTTCTTGTTATCTGCTTCTTCAATCGCATCAATGAAATCATCAAATATCTCTATCCAGGCAGTCCATCTGTTGCCAATGTTCAACTTTTTTGCCTGTATTGAAGGCGGTGGTGATTTAAAAAATGCAGCAGCATTGTATTGTAACCATTTGCAAAATTGGCTGACACTGAGGGCGGAGTTCCTTCCGACACTGTCTGCTGTCCACAAGACCTGCTTCATTCATACCATCTCTAAGGCCATGTGCTGTGCTGGCCTTTGGGTCATCTTGGACCGCCCGTGGAACCTTGACCTCCCTTTTGGTCTCCATAGGAGTCCTTTGCTTTCTAAAAACTTGGGAGATATTCTGGGCCACCACACAGCAGCTTTGTCGATGGGCCGTTTTGGAGAAGGACAGCTCCGTAAGCACAAACCCTGGTGCTTCCCCTGTGGTTACTTCCCTCAGCACAGTGGCACAATGGCTCTCTTCACTCATCTCTGGTAAGTAGATGACTGTTTTAGTATTTGCATTTCTTTGCTTGCAAGCATCTCTTTGTGGCGCCTAACATCTGGTTGAGCACTGCCTCTCAGCATTTCTGTCTGCAGTGTTATCACTCCGTATGATGTAGGGCTTCAAGTTGTGTAGTAGTGCAGTACCTCTTTTTGCAGCCTTCCCAGCAGGTTCTCGGCCATAGATGTGTAGACTTCTCAGTGAAGCTTTCATTAACTTCAAATGCTTTAAACAGAACTGGGGCTGCACTTTGACTCCACATATGCCAAATGTTGATTCCGCACTTCGACTGAAGCACACATGGCATGCACAAGAAGTTTGCTGGCCCATGGCAAACTCTCTGGGAGAGCACTGCCAATCTTCCAGTTACTTATCCCCTATCTTGTCACCATTTGTAGCCTCTTCCCCAACCAATGACCACGCCACACACGGAGCTTAGTATAACACATCTTTATTCTTCTGGGGTAACCACGAACTCAACATTCTAAACCTGCATTCAATTCACTATGCTCTAATGCATACATCACAATTCTACGGAGTCTATCAGCAGCCACAAAGGTTCCATCATTACAAACTCACACAACACTACCCCTAGAAAGACACAAGGGTGGCAGCAGTATTTCTCACATGTTCACTGCTTAGTATTGATCATCTTCCGCTTTGGCATCTGTTGTCCTTGATTCACTGTCCTGTGACTTTTCTCCTCATTACCAACCCAATGCTATAGTTGGCTTTTCTGTTCCCAGCCTCCATATGCATCCTGGCCTCCCTCTGTATCATTGTGCTCAGTTTAAGGCCCATTGTGTGTTGCACAGTGCCACCCCATCTTACTTTGATTCCCAGTGCCTTTGTAGCCCATACATGATGACTATGCCACCACATCTATACTCTGAATGTTACCCATGACTGACTGCATTTCACTAGGCCTTCTCCCCAACTCTCGTTGCATACACTAACTATGCCTCTCTTGTTCACTGTGGTTCCCTGGCCATGCTCTCCTTTACCTTAATAATTATGCCTCCTGCCAGTGTCCCCTGTGTTTCTCTGTGCTTCATTGACCAAGCTATCTTAAGCTATGGACTTCTCGTGCTCGGGTTCTGTCTACGACCTTTTATTTTGCCTACTTTTCCTTATTCCTGTCACTGATATTTGTGCCTTTTGTGTGCTTCTGCACCTTTCATGCACTATTCTGTGTACCGTGAACTTCGTGTTCCCCTTTCACTTCTATTCCCACACGCAGGTTTGTATCCACTGCATCTCCCATGTCATTGCACCACCTGACCTCTTGCATCTTCCACATGCTCCGGCAATCAATCTATCAGTTTTCACTTTTTGCCTCCCTGTACATGCACCTCTTTGCTTATGTCCAGTGTACTCACTACGAATATGCCTCCACATAAGCACACATTGTACCTCCATCTCTTACCCCTTCTTCTCTCTTCGTCTCCTTGCCTGAGACCCTCCTGTGCTTCTTGCTTGTGTGGCGACAATTATATGACTGTGTTAGCCATGCTGGAATATGAGCAACACATTTACAGCAATTCAAGCATAAGCAATGGTGCAGCTTCAAGATTTTTGTGGGAGGGACGCTTTCACTCCTGCTGTTTGGCTATACCAATTCAGGGTGTGGATTAAGCTTGCACTGCTTCTCCTTTTCCATACCTTTGCTATGTGTGATGGAAGATTACACTGCATCAGGTTTGCTGTTTCATGCAAAAAAATAATAACACCCCCAAAAAGCAGTGAATGTCTGTTTGCTCTATTCAGACTGTTTTGCTGTGTATACAGTCTACTTACAGCGGATGGGAGACCCATACATGTTCGGCGGATGTCCTGCATCTCTAAATCAGGCCCTATCTATGTCTTTAATTATATACTACAATGTCCTAGTTTCTGGATAATTTGTATATAAGCTTCACTTGTAAATGTTTACAGTCTCCTCTTGTCAGTATAAATGGTTATAAAACTCACGTTGTTTTCTTCAGTTCACTCCTCTGCTTTCTCTGAGATTGTGAGTGTGTTTATTCAAAAACCCTGAGAACTGCATGTACTATGTGGTGGTAAAATTATACAGTGTGGTATATGTGGTTGCAATGTGTCAATTATCTCACGCTAAAGCAAATATTTTTTAAAGGTAGGATTTAAACATTCAAAAGAAGTACCTCACAGTGTTTGTTCAGTAAACATGAGGGTGAAAATACTACATTGTAAATAACGTTTACCACACATTGAATTCACATACCATAAAGTAAATTTTGCCACTTTTAGAGTCGGAGCTGCAGAAGAGTGGGACAAAGTAAGGCGTTCTGGGTCTTGAAATATACATTCCAAAGATCACATCCGGAGCCATTTGTGTACCATTATACCAATAGGTGAAATGCCAGCTGCAATGTAATTTTAGTATGACATTTCCTTTGTATTCCATCTTAAAGTTTGGTAAGTCTATGGAGAGAGTGTCACATAAATAGCAAACTTGTGGAAATGTAACATATTTGTGTTCATGATTAGTTTTATATTATAAGTCACAAGGTAAAACCATATGACAGCATGCAAAAATGTGTCTCAAAAGCAGCTGCAAAATACTGGTGGTAAATATGAAGGAAAAAATGTGCTAAAACTTAAGACCTAATTATGGCATTTTGGCGTAGGGCGGCACAGTAAGGCACCTTGCTTCGCTGCCCTACGCCAAAGTGAAAGGGCAGGAATGCACAATATTTAAGCAATACCATGCACTCCTGTCCTTTCTGTCTGCCCCTGGTGCCGTGTTGGCAGCCTAGCGCCAATGTAGGCCCCCTAGCACCATGGTGCAAGGCTGCCTCCGATGCAAGCAGTATTGCTTTTGTGCAGGAAGGGGCACCTTCCTGCACAAAAACAATCCTATGAGGCGTTTTCCTCTTTCTGCAGCACGCATGGAAAGAAGAAAAGGCGAAAAGAAATTAACATATTTCTCCTCGTTACGCCTCACCTCGGGAGGCGTACAGAGTTGGCGCTTCCCCAGGTTTACATTACTTTGTACACCTGGGGCAGCGTCAAATTCCATAGTGGTTGGGTGGAAAAACCCCTGCAACGCCCATGGAATGCCTCTCGGGCGCAGAGTAAGGTGACGCAGCGATTTGCACAGCGTCGTCTTACTCATGATTTATGAGGCCACTCAGAGTCACCCATGGTGGCTTTGCCTGGCTTCATAAATCTTTCTGTTAGCCCGCCATCACGCATGTACCACTTTACGTGGTGCAAACGTGACGCTGGGCTGTCATAGATAGGCCCCACACAGTTGTAAGATTATGGTGCAGTATGCCTCCTTTCGCCCCAAAAAGCGACATTGGGATGTGAATCCAAGTGGAAATGTTATATCTAGTACTGGATTCACCATCATAATTTAATGCTGTCTACCATATGAGCATCATTGTGTTTCTTTCAAATTTGACATCTTAGGTGTTCTATTGTGTTTCAGTGTACTAAATGTATATATATTATGTATAACCTATGACTTTCGTTTTTTGCTTGTATGAAACAATTTGCGGTCTGGGTAGCAGGTACATTAACCCAATACATTACTATACCATTAATTGCCATTCAACTGCTGTTTAGCAGTCAGCTGCTGATTTACCAATACTCTGCTTACATTTCCTGTGTTCTTTGTCTTAATGGGGTGTCAGAAATATAGGGGCGCATTCATGCAGGTACATTTGGTCGAAAACATACATTTACACCCATTTACCTTATTTAAGCTGGCAGGTATTCACAAAGGGGTTCCTTGCCGGCGTAAGTACTTTTATGGGTGACAAGATCTTCTCAAAGTGTATGGAAAGCTCCCAACCCATATATCCTGTTGGAGAGGTGGAACTGGGGGTGTTCAAATGTGAGGTTAGCCCTGGAAGGTTGTGAATGCTCAAATACAAGTTAGTTGTGAGCATTCACAAACTGTCTCATTCTCCTTTCCACCCTGAAAACAGTCATATTTGCTCCAGCTAAGGGTAGGCTAAATCCTTTTCCCTGGTGGAATGGGGAATGAGTCAGTGGGTATGTAGGGAAAGGGCATTCTCCACGGGGAACAATATTTTTCATGTGGTAAAAAAAAAAAAATATATATATATATATATATATATATATATATATATATATATATATATATGAAAAAGCAATGCGCCAAGCGCTTCAGGAGGGCTACCCACAGCGCATCCGACCATCCAGTCTTTCTTTTGCCCCATCAGCTGCACAGCTCTCCTCCACAAGTTAAACAAGGAAGTCCGACGCGTTTCGGGGCAGACATGTCCCCTCCTCATGGACTGCTGCAATATGCACACTCCACCCACCATGTCGATTTAAATGCAGTTTATTTAAATCCGGCCGCCCTAAGTGGGCGTTGCTCTTCAGCTACCAGCATGCTGTGTAGCATGATGTGAAGAGCAACGCCCACTTAGGGCGGCCGGATTTAAATAAACTGCATTTAAATCGACATGGTGGGTGGAGTGTGCATATTGCAGCAGTCCATGAGGAGGGGGCGTGTCTGCCCCGAAACGCGTCGGACTTCCTTGTTTAACTTGTGGAGGAGAGCTGTGCAGCTGATGGGGCAAAAGAAAGACTGGATGGTCGGATGCGCTGTGGGTAGCCCTCCTGAAGCGCTTGGCGCATTGCTTTTTCATTGTTCTCCGGTCTGCCATGACCGTGGGAGGGGCTCCACCTCGTCGGATGCCTCAGCGTCTGAAGTCGGGGACTGGAGCGAGGAAACGCTTCCTTGCTCATTCAGCACAGCACATCGTTTTTAATAATCGTCAGCTTCACAACCCACCTCCGACCCAAAAACCACAGGGTAGTGAATCAAGAAGACTTATCGGACAATAATGCACAGCCTACTTAAGGTAATACTAAAGCACTCACCATAGAGACTACAGCTACCAGCATGCTGTGTAGCATGACGGGAAGAGCAACGCCCACTTAGGGCGGCCGGATTTAAATAAACTGCATTTAAATCGACATGGTGGGTGGAGTGTGCATATTGCAGCAGTCCATGAGGAGGGGGCGTGTCTGCCCCGAAACGCGTCGGACTTCCTTGTTTAACTTGTGGAGGAGAGCTGTGCAGCTGATGGGGCAAAAGAAAGACTGGATGGTCGGATGCGCTGTGGGTAGCCCTCCTGAAGCGCTTGGCCATTGCTTTTTCATATATATATATATATATATATATATATATATATATATATACATATATATTACCTACTGGCAGTCGCCAGTAGGTATATATAGTTAGGATTTTTTCTCTATGGGATTTTTGAAAATTCTATGTCTAATAACTTTGGCGTTTGTGGACGGAATTGGCTGAAATTTTCAGGAAAATGGAACATTTTGTTTCTGAGCAGCCCCTGACAATTTGGTTTTTTTATATATATATATATATATATATATGTATGTATATATATATATATATATATATATATATATATATATATATATATATATATATATATATATATATATATATATATATATATATATATATATATATATATATATATATATATCCAGTCAAAAAAGGTGCCCCTTATGGAAGAGCCACAACAGGTAGAGTACTCAATAATTTTATTCACGGGAATGCAGGTTTTGACACAGACGTCATCGTAAATAAACTGCCACGCGTTTCGAGCCTTCCTGACTCTAAATCATTGGCAAACACATGTAGAGCAGGAATCACGATGTGCAGCTCAATTTAAATTCACTTGGACCGCCCCAGTGGCCGTGACCACTTCTCTTGCCTTGTGGTTTTCGTAGTGCACGACATTTATACTCCAGTGAGTCCGTCCTGAAAAACATGAAATCAAAGTTCACTTTAAAACCCCAGTGGGATGATGTACAGTCTTGTTAAAAACATGCTTCATTCTTAATCCTCTGTAATAGGACTACTGTGGTATCTTCCTCTTCACTTTCCCCCACCCGGCGGCTCTGCATGTGATGGTGCTGCTCGCGGTGACATCACTTAGAATGTCACCGCGACCAGCGTTCCAAGGCGAGCGCCGGGGACAGTAGCTGAAGAGGCAGTAGAGCATTAGGCTGTGGCTGAGGTCGCAGTTGTTGGTACTTCACAATAAACTCTTCTGTTTGACTAAGTGACGGCTCTGACTCATCTGTAAGCCGTTACTACACTGGCGACGAGGATGACCTCAACACGCCGTGAAGAATACCAGAAGAACAGCTGACTCGAGGAAACCCAGCCGGCTGACTGGGAAGGATCGAATTACAGTGCATTCAGGCAGCAACGTGGAGAGATCGCCGGAGTAGGAAGCAGCCTGGGGTCAAAAGGTGTTTGTACGCATACTCGATGAAGGTGCAGTGGGTAAAAGGTGCCCCGTCGAAGAACGTGTGGTGAAACTGCAGTTCGGTGTGGACTTATCATCTGTCAGCCACCTAGAAGTAAGGTACGCCTGCCTGTCATCCCTGCGCGCTAATCCAAGACCCTTCGCCTATGTAATGTGTGGCGAGTAACGTCATCTGCAGCCGCGAAAGTGTGGGAGCGGAAGCGTCCTGTGTATGCCGGAGCCTGGCTAGCGGACAATCATAGCGCCACCCGTGCGAGAGTGAAGGTGAGAGCGAGGCGCTCGCTCTCCTCATCCGGTTCAAGATATTACACGGAACCGACTAGTGCCTAGAATAGCGCTGAGGGAGACCTGTCAGTGCTCAAGCACTTGTTTAGAAGCGAAGGCAGGAGACGCGAACGCTTCACATGAGGGGGCACGCACAGCACTACGAGCAGGGATCCAGCGCATAGGCGGCTGTCCTGCTCACTTGGATCGTCATCGGCGTAGTGGTGTTTAGACAACATAGACTGGCGAGAGACGCACTCGGGAGGCATTCCCCGCCTCTGTAACCCTGCCGTCTATTGAAGGTTCTACTGTTTAGAAACCAACGTGGTGTAGCGCGCGTGAGTGAGTGGCGGTTTCCTTATCACCACAGAGCGCGTGAAAAATTGGAACACTGCAGGCGAGACGTGCACGTGAAAGTGGTGAACTTCCAGTTGTTGATGGTGAATTGACTAGGATTTGTAACAAACTGTTGGTGATTTTAGCACTGAGGAGTGGACGCGAATGAAGAAGTGTATTGCCACCATTTGGAACTTACAGAAAGTACTGTGCTGGCAAGGAAAAGAAAATCACTTGGTTGAGCACATCGAGCAAAGTATTGACCTTTCTAAAGGCAAGCCATGCATTGAGTACATTCAGCCCCAGGGTGTATGGACTGTGCAGACAGGGATAAAATTCATTTTTGTGTTTTGCTCTATTGCTTCTCCACAGCAGATCTCTTCACCAATTCATGTATATTTAAATCACCTGTATCTCAGTAATCAATTCTGCAGCGAGTTATGTTCTGTATCCTTTGCTACTGGTAGTGAGGGCCGTGCAGGGGCCTCTCAACCTATTCTTGCAAGAAGTTTTGATTATATTATGTCTCTATAAGTAGAAGTTTTTCCCCTAGTAGCTTCTCTGGGTGTATTTACCTTGGCACAGGTTATTGTGGGTTTTTTTTTCCCCTACGTTTAAGAGTCCTACGGTGGGGTTGTGCATTCTTCCAGGTTGTTAGTTCGTACTTAGACCTTTAGGAATAAGCATGCAAAGTGTGACCCCTCCACCTTTTTTCTTAACCAACCCAGGTGATCCCACCATCCTGTGGAAAAAATGGAAAAAAGTGTTCTTGAACTTTGCTACTGTGTGTGGGCTTAACCTAGGGTTAGAAAGGTAAGTTGCATTGCTGGCCTATTACCTAGGCGCAGAAGGAGAGGAGGTCCTAGACCACCTCCCAGACTTAGGGGCGCAGAAAGCAAGAGGTCTGAATGAGTTTGAAGTAAGTCTTAAGAAATTAGATTTGCACTACCTCCCTAAGACTAGCACAATCATGGAGAGGTACCACTTTGGGAAGAGAGCAGAGAAGGAAGGAGAGTCAATAGAAGATTTTGTGTCTGAGTTGAGGAAATTGGCCGCCACTTGCAAGTTTGGTGGAGCGAGTGAGGAGAGAATTAGGGACCAGTTTGTCCTGACTTGCAGGATGGAGCGTGTGCGTGAAGAGCTATGGCTTAAAGATGAACCGCCGTTGAGAGAGGTCCTCATCATAGCCAAGCAGATAGAGCACATGTTGCAGTGTGTCAAGGAGATAAAGCAAGATGCAGGGGAGAAGAAGAACGATGACAAGACCAGCGTCAGCGAGGTGGTGACTGAATGCGAGGCAGTGTCCCTAGTCAAAGGCCAGAAGGTAGTGGGGAGAGAACAGAAGGAGGGCAGGCTGGGAGGATCATTCAAAGGTACCTGCTACAGGTGTGGCAAGCAAGGGCACCTAGCCAACGACAAAGAGTGTCCTGCCCTCAGATTCACATGTAATAAATGTGGTAAGAAAGGCCATTTCAAGCAATTCTGCAAGAGTGGGCAGGGGGTCAGTAGACAGAGTAGAGACAGGACGAATGTAGTTTGCGACGAGATCGTGGTACAAGTACAAGAGCTGAAGGCCCAAAGTCCCAGCAACCCCACGTGTGCGGAGATTGTGGTACAGGTTGATGATAGTCAAGTCAGTAGTCCTAAAGACACCATAAAAGTAGGGGAGGTTGACCTAGAAGCATTGTTTGACTCCTATTCTAGAATAACTATTATCAATGCAAAGGAGTTCTCACGTGTGTCAAAGGGAAAGATAACCTTGAAGAGTTTGGACTTAAGGCCAGGAGGGTATGCTGGGCGCCCCATCTCTATGAAAGGATATTTTCTGGGAAAAATTGTATACAGCAATAGGACAACAGTGTCTAAAGTGTATGTATCCACTGTAGGAGACAACATCTTGGGGTGGCAAGCACAGAAGGAGTTAGGAGTTTATCTCAATCCCAACAGCAATCCCCAGATTCTTATGCAGGAGATACAAGAATGCAAGGCTGACATCACAACAGAGTTCGAAGAGGTGTTTAAAGAAGAGCTTGGATGCCTAAAGAACTACTGTCACAAAATAAGATTGAAGGAGAACGCCAAGCCTGTCGTGGCTAAAGTTAGGAAACTCCCCATAGCCATTCAGGAGGAGGTCAAATCTGAATTAGAGAAATTGTGCAAGGCTGGAGTCATCGAACCGGTGGAAGCGATGGAATGGTTGGCACCCATCGTGGCCGCAAAGAAGAAGGATGGGTCAGTCCGGCTCTGCATCGACTTAAGGGCATTAAATAAAGAGGTCGTGGTCGACCGATACCCCTTACCGAACATCACCCAAATGATGAGCATGCTAGAGGGTGCCAGGGTGTTTTCCACTCTCGATCTCACCTCGGCCTATTTCCAGATAAAACTACACGAGGAGTCTCAAGAACTCACGGCTTTTGTGACACCCATGGGCGCTTACAAATTCAAAAGGATGCCTTTTGGGTTAGTCTCGGCGGCCGCCGTGTTTCAAAGAATCAATGGGCAACATCCTGAAAGGCATCCCAGGCGTCATGTGTTACCAGGATGACGTGCTCATCTTCGCAAAGAACCATGTAGAGCATGATGAGAGACTGAGATGTGTGTTGGGGAGGCTCTTATCCCAAGGCCTTATCGTAAAGAAAAAAAAATGTGTGTTTGGGTGTGCAGAGTTGGACTTCCTAGGACACAAGGTGACGACAGAAGGCATACGTCCCAAGGCCGAACTGCAAAACACCATTGTGAATCTGTCACCCCCCAAAAGCAAGGACGAGATCAAGTCTTTCATGGGGATGTTGGAGTTCTATGGGAAGTTCATAAGAAACCTGGCAGGCAGGACTTATGCCATCAGGCTGTTGTTGAAAAAAGAAAATGAATTCAAATGGAGTCAGGAGTGCCAGAGGGAGTTCGAGGATGTGAGGAGAGCACTTGCTGAGGCCCCCAGTTTGAAGTCATATATACCCAACTGGGCAACGGTAGTCACCACGGATGCAAGCGCCAAAGGGCTGGGAGCTGTCCTCACCCAAAAAGGCGAGGAAGGAGAAGAAACCATAGCCTTTGCCTCAAGGTCGCTCCAGAAGTCCGAGAACAACTACTCGGTGATCGAAAAAGAAGCACTAGCAGTGTCATGGGCAGTAGGAAAGTTCAGAGACTTCCTGTGGGGAACACAGTTCACCCTTCGAACTGACCACAAGCCATTGGTAGAAGTATTCAGCAAGAAAGGTCTTGATGGCATCTCCAGCAGGATAAGGCGTTGGGTGGTCAGCCTCCAAGAATACACGTTTGAAGTCGAGTACGTCCCAGGAACGCAAAACCTTGCAGCTGACTGTCTATCCAGACTCGTCCGTGAAGAATAAGCGAGAGAAATGCAAGAGAAGATGGATGAGGAAGAGGAGGGCCTCCTGATGGAGAATGTCTGCACCATCCAGAAGGCGTTGGGAGAAGAAACATGGAGAAAAGCGCTGGATGAGGACAAGATATTGGAGGAGGTGTGCATAAGAGTAAGAGGTGGATGGAAGCCCGGCGACAAATGAGATGAAAATCTGCGGCCATACCTGGGCATTAAGGACGAGTTGACCATAGTTGATGGATGCCTATTCAGGGGAACGAGACTTGTACCACCTTCAACTGTGAGAGACAACCTGGTCGAGATAGCCCACGAAGGGCATTTGGGCATCACCAGAACCAAACAAAGACTCAGGGAGAGCTATTGGTGGCCAAACATGGACCTAGTCACCGAAAGGAGAATCAGAGAGTGCATACCGTGCAGCAGCAGTGACAAGGTCCTGAAACAACAGACGCCCCCCATGGTGTGTAGGCCACCCCCGTCAGGACCGTGGGATGAGTTGGCATTAGACATCGTGGGCCCCATGTCTGGAGAACTGCGGACGCCGTACATCTTGGTGCTCGTGGATCTGTATTCTCGGTGGCCAGAGATAATGTTCGTCAATGAAGTCACGACCAAGACGGTCACCGGATTTCTACAGGAGGTGTTCATCCGGGAAGGGCTCCCCAGCAACATCCTCATGGATAATGGAGTACAACTATGTTCGAAAGAGATGGAAGACTTCCTTGAAGAAAGATGCATCAGACACAAGCGTTGCGCTTTATACCATCCCGAAACCAATGGCATGGTCGAGCGTTTTAATAAAACCCTCAAGGAGAGCATCCAGTTGGCCAAAGCCAGTGGCATAAGCTGGAAAGAAGAAGCTTGGAGGCGTTTAGAGGCATACAGGTTCCTGCCGATGACGGGCGTCACCCCGTTTGAACTGCTCTGCGCCAGGATACCCAACACCAAGCTGACCCCAGGGTGGATGAAGTGGCACAAAGGGTGGTCGGACCGTACCAAAGAAACTGAAAGCCTGAAGAAGCAAGAACAAGCCATGAAAAAGAGGAAAGAAGGATACGACCAGCACAAAGCCACACGGGAGGTCGAATTCAAAGTAGGAGATAACATCAAAATCAGAGCTCCAACAGGGAGGGCAAGCTGGTCGAGCTACAGCAGTCCTACAAAAATCACCAAACTATTCAAGAATGCAGTCAAGACTCAGGAGGGGAAAATATGGAACCTAGGGAGAGTTGTAAAATACCACCCTCCAGTGGAAGTCCCTGAAAGTGCAAGGGGGAGAAGGGTGACTCAAGTAAGCACCTTAATTCCACCACCAAGAGGCTATCAGCAGCCTCTCACCCAGGCTACAGGCCCAACAGGAGAGTGACCAGACCCCCTAGACATTTTGATCAATATGTCATGATGTAACTTATGCCTCCCTGCCCACCGTTAGCCGCCACTCCCTCTAGGTCAGGGCTCTAAGCTGTTACTCACCCCCCTTTTCGGTTTATTTGGATCACCCTGTGCTTTTGCGTTACATCTTGTATTTAATGTTTTTTGTTTCGCAGGGAAGGGGGATGTGTGGTATCTTCCTCTTCACTTTCCCCCCCCGGCGGCTCTGCATGTGATGGTGCTGCTCGCGGTGACATCAATTAGAATGTCACCGCGACCAGCGTTCCAAGGCGAGCGCCGGGGACAGTAGCTGAAGAGGCAGTAGAGCGTTAGGCTGTGGCCGCAGTTGTTGGTACTTCACAATAAACTCTTCTGTTCGACTAAGTGACGGCTCTGACTCATCTGTAAGCCGTTACTACAACTACCTCCCTTTGCGATGACATCCAATGGCTTCACCTCAGGAAAGCTGCGCTTGCAGCGGGGCTTCTTCCACGACCAGAGCCGGACGCTAAAATCCAGTCAAAATATATATATATATATCCGGGAACCTGGAAACCTGAGGGAGGTGGTGCCTGAGCCGGCGGAGTCACCGGTACATATAAAGCGAAAAAAAGTTCAAAATACAGTGCACTCTCAGTGACACCAATGTTTCAAAGGAAAACATTATTTATTTCCTCATAAATCATGATGCGTTTCGGCCGATATGCAGCCTAGGTCACATTAGTGAAAACAAATACATGGAATACATTTGTACACTTGCATCAACAGTCTAAAAGGACTACATCTCCAAGTGTCCTATTGAAGCACACAACTTTGTCAGCCATATTGGAGTAGAGGCGTGACCATCACATTTTGAATATCATGCAAAGTGCAAACGCTGGCGTAGTTTAGAGACACCATGTGCTGATAATATATAGACAACAATATAATGTATGTAAATGATTCGTTGTAATCGGCTGTCATTAAAAATTCTACATTTAACCATAATGGCATATTTTATATAGCTTGTTTGAAAATAAATGCATTCCCCAAGTGGGCAAGTCAATTTTCAGCTGTTCATGTTAAATACCACAATATAGTGTTTGTAGTGAATTCAGATGTCATAGAGAATAATTTATATTCAGAATGAACACATGTGTAAATTGTGAGCTAAATGCAGGCCCATAGTGAGTGACTCAGTGACTCTAGACATGGTGTCTATGTAGTGACATGTCCTGTCTTCTTTCAGAAACTTTTTCAATAGATGTATTCAGTAGAATTTGTTATATGAAGAAAACAAAACAAACATGCTCAATTTATAAAAAATAATTCAATAAAAATATCTACATAGCAAATATGTATGTGAACAGTTCTTATCTGGGGTAGATGAGATCAAATACAAGAAATACTCCAAAAGTGAAGGAAAGGGTAGGGAAGCCAAAAGTAGAGATAGAGAAACTAATCTGATGGTCCCTTCCTTTCTTCCTGTAAGAATAATAGAGAGAGATAGAGAGCTATGGTAGTTATAGTTAGGACCTATTTTCCATAGGAAATTGGCAACATTCTATTTGGATTAACTTTGGTGCCGATCAAGGAATCTTCGATAAATTTTGAAAACTGGTGGGTCGCTCCGGTGCGCTCCTATCCTGAAAGTCTTGGGGTGATTCGTGAAGCGGGGGAAGAGAAAAAAGGGGCGTCCCAAAACGTGTTTTCCCCATGCAATTTTCCAAAGGTACCGATCATCGCAGCTACAGCCCGAACGGCTGACGGAATGACTCCAAATTTGGCAAAGTGGTAGTCCTTGGTTCAGACTTGTGCCTTTTGATTAAATGGTGTAATTCAGTTCAGTAGTTTCCGAGAAAATTACAATTAAAAGCACATATATATCTATGGCCTCGGTGGATCCGCGCATCTTGCGCGCACTCTAAGCGCACCGTCCCGATCACGTGCTGAATGCTAATTGGCTGTCAAGTGGTTGTCAACATTCGAAACCAGGAAGTGTTGGCAGCCATTTTGTGCCTCGGTAGAAGCGAGGATCTAGAAATTAGTGGAATAAGTGTTCAAAATGTATAAAGGGGGCAGGTAAGAAATATTTTGACCCTCTAGACCTGCTTGGAGAAATGTGCGCTGGGTGCATGGATCTGCTGTAAAAAAAAAAAAAATGAAGCGCACGCTCCTGTGCTTGTGTAAAAATTAGCTAACTGGGATGGTCAAATCCTGGGGTCTAAAATATTACATTTGATGGTGGTTCAGAGGGGCCCTGTAGCCCAGTGACCGTCATTCCTCGGTGCTACAAAATAAATGGGTGTGGGAGCTCAAAGGTCCGTCTAAGCCCTGGGGATTACCATCCTCCGGGTCATTTTATATTTTGGGAGGGGGCCGCGTGGTCTCCATTCTGGGGTAGTCTAAATCCTCGGGGAACACCACCCCCCAGGAGCGGCTCCTGATGTGTCTTGGGGTGTCGACCCCCAGGACACTGCTGTTTGCTATGGCAGGTCGGCAGTCGAGATTTCCGCACTGTGATAGCAAACTTGAGGGCATATTAAAAAGTACCATTTCGATGCAATTTTTTTAAAAAGCCAAAAATGCTGTGAAAATTATTTTGCCCAATATACTAGGTGACGCTAAGATGCATTAACGCATGTTAGCAGCCGGTTTGCTAACGGCTCGCCTCGTATCTCCAATGAGTTGCAATGTAGGCATTCCCAGTGGCAAGGTAGGTGTTCCTATGACAATATAACATGAAGAGACCCCCATAAAGAGAGAGTAGGTTTTCGTGTTCTTTCTTTCAAAATGCAAACCAAGTTTGCTTTGGCAGGACAGGAGCCTCAGTCTCACCCTGCCATAGGCAACAGCAGTGTTGAAAAAATCTTACGGTAAGACAACAAAGTATTTTGAAGTCTATTACCTCTGTTTTAGTTGTAGTTTGCTGCAGTTAAAGCAGCGATATTTTAACGCGGTCCTTGTAAATATGCCCCTAAGTTTTGTAATGTCGCCAATCCCATCTCCCATTTAAATAGGCACAAAGTATTCAGTGAAGTGCACACTGTGAAGCGTGAAGCAACACTGTCTAATTGTGATCGATAAAGAATTGTTCATTGTTGAGTACAGAGTAGGTAAATTGTACATGGGGTTTTGTAACGTCAGTGGCTATTCCTCCTGCCCTGTCTTGAGGTTAATTCGAAGAGTTATATACTTCTTTTGCTTGTAATGTACATATGGGCAGATTTACAAGTCCCTTGCACTACTATAGCGTCACTTTTAACATGGGAAAAGTGGGGGGAGGAGCCAAGCTGGCGACCAAGATGGCCGCTTAGGCTCCCGGCTCCGTAGACCTCCTTATCCTGCCACAAGATCCTGTTACTTATCCTGCGCCTATGCAACACCCTCGTACAGATGAATAGTAACGATGCCTGATCGAGTGATCCCGAGCGATCTACCAGCTTCTAGGGAGGAGAAACGTCGCCTTGAAGTTTGCGGCCTACATCAGCATTTAAGCCGGGGCCTCGAGTATGGAAGCAGCCGGCCACTAGTTGAACAACATCGGCCATGAATGTCCGGGAGGGACCGGTCCACTGGCATAAAGGTGGAGTTTTGCTCGATTCCTGCAGCAAACATCCGAACTGATTAGTGGCGCAAGTGGAGCGACAAAATAACACGGCGGAAGTATTTGGATCGCCCCAATTCATGCAGCCCGTAGTATGAACGACTGGGAGATTATTTGGGACTCGGCCCATCGGATACAGGCGCAATCCTGAACATTACCCTGAAATGTCCCAATAAATCGATGGGTTAACATCTGGGCTGTGACTTTACAGCAGAGCGGGGTTTATATCTACAGACGCGGGGCTTAAACCGCGATCGAGAAGAACGAAATGGCGCCCGATTTTGAACTAATCATAAATCAGACTCGCTCCTCCAAAGTGACTGAGAAAAAACGAACTAACCATTTGGGTCGATATTTCCTGTCCAAGGATAGTAAGAATGTAGATGATGAGGGAGAAGAATTAGCACTGGCCCGGGCTGGACCGACGATTGGAGCGGTCATGGTGGCTATCGGTAACTTACACTCTTCCCTGGGCCAGAGAGCCCGAGCCTTGGAAAATAAAGTGGTCGCTATAACATCTGAACTGGGGCTATGAGAACGACTATTATCCCATTGATTGACAAACCGAAAGCCATGATACCCACAGCAGCCAAACCAACCAACGACGTACACCCCGGAAAACGGGAGATGCAGGAGTTTCTGGACTACATATCTACTAATTTCCGAGCGCTGGAGGTCCCAGATGAAGCCTGGCATTCAATAGCAGCTCTGGTGGTGGAAAATCTGCGTGGCGCTAGTCTACTGACTGATCGGACTGAGACTCAAGGGTGGTTTGACTGTATGGTCCTTTCTTCCTTCCTGGACTCTTAGCAACTGGTCTGGAAACATTGCCGGGGGTTCTTGTCGGTACGGACGAAACTCAGGGATAGTATGATCGAATATTCCCAGTTGTTCCCGGCTTGCTTCCGTGTGCAGCTTGATGGCTATATTTGGCCCTTCAACTCTTTTGAGATGGCGGCAGTCCGGCTAGGAAATATCTGTGCGCCTGTTCGAACGGGCCAAGGCTGAGAACAACTGACCGTGTGAACTTGGCGAAAGACGATTCCCAGACTCTCAGTCCATTAGATTAATAGCTAGTTATTCTGTGAATAAAGGAGAGGCTCAAATATGGTGGGGGAGAGGCCGGAGAGCATGTACGAAGGTCCTCCTCCGATTACTATTTTAGTTAATGGAGTTTAGATGGGGCGACAGGCACACTGCTAGTTGGGGTCGAGCGTAAGCTATATGCAGGGGTGCAGGGTGGGGGGTGGGGAGTTGCACTTGTAGCGCTGTTTCTTTTTCTTTTTCGTTTCTTTCCCTTTTCTTGGTTTTTCCCTGTACGAATATCCGTCATATATCCTGTTTATATTCTAGTATTGGGTGGCAATACAAGCTCTACTATTCTGACTCATTTATGGTATATGTCGATGTCCATAATTTATCCTGTATATGACTGCAATATCGAGGGAGCTATGCAAGCTTAGATATCCTGATTCAGTGAGTGGGCGGGACCTGAGTGCTATACGCTGAGGGTGTATCGTAAATGTCATTTGGTCTTGTATTTTTGACTAACTATAAGCGCTAGCTCTTAGTGTCCTGCTTGATGTCCCGCTAATATCCTGATTTTACAATTGCTTGATTCAACGTTCATAATTGACTGTATTGCACTTGATACGCCTTTCTATTATTTGTTTTTATATAAATAAAAAGATTTTTTAAATAAAAAAAACATGGGAAAAGTGACGCGAAAGTGGAGCAAGGGGCTTGTAAATCTGCTCTACAGTGTTCTGTCGTCTTAGTTTGCTTTCCCCTGTCATGTAGAGGATCCTGGGTAAATATAACAGTTTCTCTACAGTCAGTACCTTTCAACTCTACCCCCAAACTGCTTACTGACTGTTACCATAGTAACAGTTCATGGAACACTTAAGTGAGCACATAGGTCACAGGTTCACCACACAATGTTGCTAAACTAAACAGTAACTGTGCTGGAGTTTTTAAAATTTTCCATAGGAACCATTAATCTCAGCTATAGACTCTGGTAAAGAGCTGGTAAAGAGTCGCCTCAGTATTATACTTCTAGTTATAAACACCATTTCTACTTTAATTGTTAAATCTTCTCTAAGCATAAGATTATCACACTAAATAATAGTGAAATGTTGTCAGAAAAAGAAGACATATATAATTTTTTTTAATTAACTTTTATTACAACAAAAATAAATAACTAGAAACATAACTTGAAGATAACAATATAATAAATAACTAGAAACGTCACTTTAACATAACAATACAATAAACAAAATGTGAGATGGACTCCAATGGAAGGAGGGTAGGTAACCTGCAAAACAAAAATGAAAATGAGTGTTTAAAATTAGATCGATGTGACTGAATGAGGTCAAAGATCACAAGTTAAGGAGGAGCTTCGCGGGCGACCAAGATGGCCGCGTAAGCTCGGAGCTCCGTGGACCGTCCGACCCACCGCAACTATCCTGTCTGAAATCCTGGTCCACATTGGTGGAACTGTGATGCTGGTGGCCTGCTGAGGTGGGGACTGCAATCAGCTTCCGAATCGATGGCTCTTGAGCAAAGTTACGTCGAGCTGAACTCCGCTCCGTGACGGTGCCATTGTCCCTCCGGACTTCGTCACTTCGCACGATCGGACTGCGTAGTGCCCGCCTGCCACCCTCGTTGGTGAAGTAATTGTGCTCCTGCTTGAGCCTTCTACACCCTGGTCTTGCCTCCTTGACCCGTCTGCCTTTCGGCTGTGGACCCGGACCTGTTGCCACCTTTCCTTTGTTCTCTTGTACCCATCATGGCGGGCAGAGGTGATCCAGACAGGGCATCTAATAAAGGTGGTCGGGGCAAATCGCAAACGCAACACAATCGCATGGAGCGATATGTGAATCTCAAGTCGCCACCTACATCGGGGGCCGTCTCTAAAGGGACCCCATCGACGAGCCCACCGGATGGATCGGACCCCACCCTCGTGGACATCATGGGTGCCATCACGAGCCTCCGGGCCGACATGCAGCAGCAGCACGAGACCTTGACCCACAAAGTGGACTCCATGGCTGTTGATATCACCCTTATAAGGGCTGATTTGGGCAAGACCAACGAGCGTGTGAAGGCTCTCGACATCAAGACCTCCAGCCTAACCTCGGACGTTTCCGAGTTACAGACTGAGGTCCGCAACTTGCGGATGACCGCTGATCTATTCTCAAGGCGGCTGGAGGACTTTGAGGGGCGAGCCAGGCGGCAGAACGTCCGCATAGTAGGGGTACGGGAGGGGTCCGAAAATGATGCAGCTGACCTATTTGTGGAGGACTTGGTTAAGACTCATCTGGCGCCCTCTGGACTGAGCAATTTTTTCTCAGTGGAACGTGCCCATCGTGTACCGGGGGGCCCGCCGAAATCGGGAGCGACGCCGCGACCGATTGTGGGGCGCCTCCTCAACTTCAGGGACCGGGATGCGATCCTTCAAGCTTCCAGATCGCATGGACCACTTCATTACCAAAATGTGGAGGTGCACTTTTATCCGGACTTCACCAGGCTGGTGCAGCGCCAACGCTTGAGCTACGCGGGGGTGAAGAGACGCCTCAGGGACTTGGGTCTCAAGTACTCAATGATGTTCCCTGCGAAACTCCGTATTGAGCACAAGGGACGTGCCCTCTTCTTTGACTATCCTGAAAATGTCAGTGAGTGGTTGGACACTGTTTCGCCAACTCGTGACGAACAAGAGGATGAAACTGGAGGCGCCTCAGGTGGAGCGGAGCGGCAAGACTGAACAAGGAGCTGATGCTACCCCCGCCTCGAATGACCGCCGGACTTGTGTTTCGTTACTTAAAGGTCTCTCCTTCGTTTACATGGTGGGTGGCGGGACGTTTTCACGGGGATTCCTTACTCCTCTGGGTCTTTCGTAGAGTAGTTAATGGGGCGACAGGCACACTGCTGGTTGGGGGGGCTTTTTAGTCTGCTGCAGGGGTGCAGGGTGGGGGGTATGTTGGGGACAGTTACTTTGTATGTTGATTTTTCCTTTCTTTCTCTTGTGTGGCAACGGGACATTGGTGCTCTTGAACTGTATTTGATGCTGGTGTCTTTGGGCATTGGGTGGGATGGGCAATGGGGGGATGGGGGGAAGATTGTTACGAATTCTCAGTTGGAATGTTAACGGGTTGGGTGACCGAATTAAGAGAGGGGTGGTGATACAACTGATCAAACGTCACATGCCAGATGTTGTCCTTCTTCAAGAGACACACTTGGTGGGCAACGCCTGTAAAGCCTTGAATCGTAAGGGATACAAAATGGTGGCGCACTCGGGGTTCTCTTCCGGTTCTCGGGGGCGGGCATCCTCGTGCGCGCGTCCCTTCCCCTGGAGATAGATGTCACCTTGATTGACGACAGGGGGCGGTACGCTGCCGTGGCTGGTAGATGGGGAGGGCGTTCCCTCACGTTGTTTTCTGTGTACGTCCCCCCGGGGCTTCAATCCAGTACCTTTCAGGACCTTGGTGGTGCCATCTTGTCTATGCCGACTGGCCGGTTGATAGTGGGGGGTGACCTTAACTCAGTTTGCTCTGGCCTGCTGGATCGCCAACCACCCCGCGACCTACGTAGCCCGCAGATGTGGCTGCCCTCTTTTCTCGAGTCCATGGGTCTGGTAGACGGCTGGCGTCTTCTACATCCCACGCTCCGTCAATTTTCCTTTCTATCGGGTGCACACGGGAGTCTCTCTCGCATTGATTATGTCCTCACACTGGCTTCGGACGCACTGGCCGTTTCTGAAGCCCGCTTTCTGGCACGGGGCATTTCTGATCACTCCCCGTTATGGCTCTCTTTCGACTTTGGGGTGGTCCTGTCGGAACGACCGGCCGCGGTCAATCCGTGGTATTTTCGTAACATCAAAACCCGCTCCCTCCTGGCCAAAGCCATTGATCTTTATTTTTCCGAGAACGTGGGCTCGGTTAGGTCGGCCGTTACGCTCTGGGAGGCCTTCAAGACGGTGCTCCGTGGGGAGGCCCAGGCGCTCATCGCTGAGGCCCGCCGGACTAGGGATTCTGACATGATGGTTGTTGAGCAGGAGGTCCTGCGTCTCGAGGCCCAGTTGGGGCCCGATCCGGACCCCTCTGTCTTGCATACCCTCTCGCTGAAACAAGCGGAGTACCATGACTTGGCCGCGAATGCCGCACTAGTTCTAGCCAAGGAACAGCAAGGCCGCATCTACGATGTGGGCGATAAAGCCGGGAAGTTACTGGCTTGGTTAGACAGAAGGGAGATGGCCAGTCGTGTGGTGCCCGAACTCCTCGGAGACGATGGTGTGGTCCTTACGGACCCTAGTGCCATCGTCGACTCATTTGCTGGCTACTTCCGGGGGGTCTATGAGTCTGCCTCGGATTTTTCGGAGGCGGACTCATCGGCCTTCCTTTCGGGTATTGATCTACCCTGCCTTTCCGAGGATGAGAGAGCGGACTTGGATAGAGAGATCACCGCCGACGAGATTGACCTTGCGATCCGCTCCCTACGGACCGGAAAGGCCTCCGGGCCTAACGGCATACCGGTAGAACTGTATAAAATCCGCTCGGACGCGGTCTCTCCGCACTTGCGGAAAATGTTCCTAGAGTCCTTTGAGAGGGGCTGTCTCCCTCTGGATCAACGACTGGCTACCATCGTGGTCATCCACAAGGAAGGTAAACCACGGGACGTCTGTCGTTCGTACCGTCCTATCTCCCTCCTTAACGTGGAACCCAAGGTCCTCGCCAAGCTGCTTGCCAACCGGTTGATTGGAGTTATTGGCGACCTTGTACACCCCGACCAGTCGGGATTCATCCCCCACAGAAACACCGCGCTCAATCTGCGACGCCTCCACGGTGTCATGGCTAGGGCCCACACTCTCGAAGAGCCGGCTGTCCTCGCGTCCCTCGATGCCACTATGGCCTTCGACTCTCTCGAATGGCCGTACCTCTGGGCAGTGCTGACCAAACTCGGATTCGGACCGGTCTTTGTGAGCTGGGTTAAGCTACTGTATGCGGAACCGATGGCTAATGTCACGGTCAACGGCCGCCTGTCGGCGCCATTCCCCCTACACCGGGGTACTAGACAGGGTTGCCCCCTGTCACCCCTATTGTTTGCCTTGGCCCTTGAACCGCTTGCAGCTTTACTGCGTGTACATCCTGACCTGCGAGGCATTACATGGGCCCCAGGCTTCGAAGACAGGGTCTCCCTGTACGCCGACGATATCTTACTCTATCTGACTTCCCCCTGCAGGTCCCTCATTGTGGCCTGTGATGTGATCAGACTTTTCGGGCGGTACTCTGGTCTGGTTATCAACTGGGCCAAGTCCTCCCTATATGTTCTCAAGGGGGATACTCCACGTCTCCCCAGAGGCTGCAACATTCAGATTGCCACATGAGGCTTCAAATACCTGGGCATCTACATCTCTGGTAACCCCAAGTTGAGACACGACAACAACTTACTCCCCCCTCTCCAGCGGTTACGGCGTGATGTGGACAGCTGGCGAAAACTGCCGCTCTCCCTCCTTGGCCGTGCCGCTCTGTTCAAGATGATGTCCCTGCCCAGGTTCCTATACGCACTCCAAAACGCCCAGGACCCGGTCCCGGCGCGCTACTTTCGTGACCTTGAAAGTCTCCTCCGGACCCTCCTCTGGGATGGTCGGCCCCGCGTTGCCATCCACAAACTCACACTCCCCTGGTACGACGGTGGCATCGCCCTCCCAGATGTGCGCCGTTACTATTGGTCTTCGCAACTTGCTGCCCTCAACCACGGATTCTATGGCCCTGTGGGGAGCCCCGGATATGCCATGGATAGATGGCTGATGGGCGATGGTAACTATTATCGGGCCCTTTACTCGAAGTCTTTTCGACCGGCGGTTGACGGGCCCCACCCGTACGACGGTCCACACTTGGCGGGCGGTTACTAAGGCACAAGGGTGGCAAGGCAGGCTCACAAGGTTCACTCCCCTCTTTGATTCGGACATCCTGGGTAGACTATGGCACACCAAGGGATTTGATAAGTGGGACCTCATCGGCATCAGCAGGGTTGATGACATGCTCTCCAGGGGCTCCATTAAGACCTTCCCCCAGTTACAAAACCGAATACCAGCTGGGCGCGACGGAGTTTTTTCGTTATGCCCAACTGAGACACGCGCTGCTTTCGGCCTCTCCGCCGGACGGCGTCATTCCTGAGAGCTCCCCTCTGGAGGACAGGATACTAGATGGGCACATGCCGGACAGCGCAATCTCCCTCTCCTATAAAAAGTTGATCAATGTGCGCACAGACCTCCTCCTTATTTTGAGAAACCAGTGGGAGGCGGATGGTCTTGAGCTGGACGATGAGGATTGGCAGAGTGCAGTTTCCTCCCCTAAGGAGGTTGCCATTTCTTCCCGTCTTCGCCTCGTGCAGTTTAAGATCCTGCACCGGGTGTATATGACTGGTCCCCGACTAATGCGCATGGGATTCTCGCCTGACGGTCTCTGCCGTAGGGGCTGCGGAGCACTTGCCACTTTTTTGCACATCCTTTGGGAATGCCCAGTAATCGCCTCCTACTGGAGGAGAGTTCACCGAGTTATGGAAGAGGTGACTGGCGTGGCTGCCCACGCGGAAGCCCGTAGATGCCTTCTGAACGTATGGGAGCCTTCCGATCACAATGTAGCGCAGACTAGGTGGGTTACCCTTGGGAACATGGTGGCTAAGAGGGATATAGCCCAGAAATGGGGCGCGTCCGCGGCCCCCCTGCTGGTACAGTGGAAAGCCAACATGGACTGGTGCATGTTCCGGGAGAAAACAGTTTATGTGGCCAGAGGGAGACCTCGAACTTGGACTAAAATTTGGGGAGCATGGAATGAGTACAGGGGAGATGTGTGCTTACCGCCTGAATCAGTCAGCATGCATGATAATGTGTCTCCCTAGCCTGTGACGCCAACTGAGCTCTATTGTACTATATTCTCCTGTTTACCCTCCCCCCCCTCCTCTTTCCCATTCTGGTAACTTATCCTTGATGAACATTTTCCTGCCTTTCTCCCCTACCCATCCCTGACACCCAGCGTCACACTGCCCCCATTGCCACTTTCGCGCCCTCGGGCGCCCTTTTGTTGTATTTCATCTTAATATAAAATTAACCTTCGATGATTATGTCTAAATTGTTTGACACTACTTCTCTCCTGCTACCACTGCTGCCTTGCCTCCGGGATGTCAGGCTGAATAGCTGTGTGTTCTGATTTCAATAAAGGTTTTAAAAAATTTTTTAAAAAAAAAAAGATCACAAGTTAAGATAACACTTGGCAATATTTGGTTATTTGCACGTCTGCAGTGTGCCTGATACATCTCACCCCTCTTAAAGGCCCACGTTGAAGAGGTGTCTGTAGGGAAAAGCCTAGTGCGTCAGATTTACAGTATGGACCAGCCGGTCTTTAAAATGATTCAGAGATGAGACAGAATTAGGTGAGAGATCACGTTATTATGCAGGACAATATTGTTTATTTCCAATGCATTTAATTGGAGGCATTCTGTATCTAGGCCGCTCTGCTTACCTTGCGTAAATACTGTGGCGAACAGAGTTCACAACTTGAAGTCTGCTTTGTTTCTGCACTGCAAACTGTATTAATTTCAGCCTTAATTTATTTACCTGCAGAGTCGACAGCAGCGCCCATAAATTTAAAGGAGAAAGAGAAACAATGTGAGAGTGAGGGGAGGGAGAGAGAGAAAGAGAAAAAAACGACATTGAAAGTGTGAGAGAGAGAAAGTAATAGATGGAGCAGGAGAGGCAGTGTTAATACTGGAGAAAATCTTCGTAGCTCACCTTTTTGCCTACGTTGTGTGTCCAAGCACGTGCCGGTTCATAGTGCACCCTCAAGTTTAGTGATCTGAAAGATAGTAAAGAGTTAGTAATAGCAGACTACATACAACTATACAATAAGTATATTTCTGCTTCATGCCTTTGTACACTCAGAAAGCTGTATTACATAAAATTCCACTACAAGGTGGTGTCTGTGCGCTATTTTTCTCTCAGAGTACTATACCCCATGCACTCCCACTGCATAACTGTGAGTTCTTATTACTGCGTACCCAGCCTGTTTAACCCCATTGACTCCCAGAGTCCGGAGGTGAGTGCCTTTTTTTTCGCACCCAGACTGTTGCAACCTATCCATTCTCAGTTCCCGGAGGTAATTGTACATTCCTATGCAGTCAAGCTGCTGAACACTATCCACTCTCGCCGCCCATAGGTGACTTCTTATTGCTTCGGAAAGAAGCTTCTTTGCTCACCTTGTGCCATTGGCGTGATTCAAAGAGAGTCCACCATGTGTCGAAGCAACCTTCTCAGGCATTGATACGATGCCCACGCATAATTGCAGAATCCTCAAACATTGAGCTTTGGAGGTGTTGTTGGGGGGAAACGCCAATTTGGGAAACACAACCTTTTAGATAAAAAGGAAGATAAGATTGTGTGTCATTTCTTTATCAAAGGAGAGAGGAAGTGAGAGAGTATTTGTACAGTTCCAACTTGTTTAATGGGCTTCGATTTATGAAGAATTAGTACAGTAGTAATGTTTTCCATCCAGTTATAGAAAACAAGTAGTGTGCAGTGATACACGTGGTTTGAATCATCACGAGCAATGGACTTTTGACCGACTATAAAAACTTTCCTGCTATAGGGAAAAAAAATACAAATGCAATAAGATACGGTATATAGGACTACGTACGCATTAAACGCTGTGTCGCCTTTTTGTATCCAGTCTGCTGCACCCCATGGACTTCCACCGCTGCGCACCCACGCCTCACTGCTTACCTTTTAGCGGATAGGGTATGTTCTACATCATGCAGTCCCACTCTGCCACCAAGAAGTCTCAGATTTGGGTCTCAGTTGTGATATCGCTATGGGAAAGGACCTACTTGTGCACCCATCTTCATCGCAGGTTCCTCACCCGGTCAGTCCTTGCGGTACCACTAACTCAGTGACCAAAGAGGCCACGCACGTGGTGGTGGGCCTCTTGTTCAGTAGTTCAGGCCTACATGAGGCGTCCGAACCACCAGGACGGGCCATCACAATGCTTGCGATGGGAGCAACTCTAAAATGGCATAGAGCACATGTCTTTTTTATTGGCAGGGTCACGTGTTTTTTGACGCTTGTGGTGGATGGGTGTGGTGTGGGTGTATACCAGCCAGGAGGGAGTGTATGTCTGTGCTGTTCTAACAACTTGATCTGGAACTTAGAAATCAATACAATGGAAATCTGGGCCATGTAGCGTTGTTGTGTTTTTCTGGAAGCGTAAGCGGAGTGGCTGGACTAACGTATGCCTGTGCTGTGCGAGGCTGTGAACGATGACTCCAGAGCTATGGGCGTCGTTCCGTTGTGAGCTATAAGAGAAATCAAGTGATTCGGGTTTCTGTGTTGTAGTGCTGCCGTCGCCCGGGGTCTTAAACGCAAATATGTCATAATATCGGTAAAGTCTCACAACATGGTTAACATGGAAGGTACGGGGTATCACTGACCCTATATTCATTCATAGTTGCTGTTGGACAGGCCTCGTGAAGGGGCCGCTCCCTCCCCGCATAATAAGGCCCAAGCACCGGCTCTCCCGGTGTCACCAGAAGAACCACCCCGGCAACCCACAGAAGCAACCCGCAACCCGTCCCCAACGGGACGCCTGCTCCCGAACACCCCGACATCGGCCGGCCTGGGCCGTCATCAGCAGTATTGCCCCGGGCCAGCCGCCATCTTGGACACTGCACCACGAGGCCGCGTGGCCGCAGCTCGACCCCAACCCTGGGCCTGACCAGGCCCCGACATCGAGGAACCACCATCCACCCAGGAGGTGAACGAACCACTTGGCAGGTCAATGGGAGAGAGGAGTGTCGATGGCTCTCCCCCGCCAGGTGCCGATCGCCCCCAGCCTCCCTGGGCGCTGGCTCCACCCCCCTGCTGGGTGTCTGGACTCCCTCATCAAGGGACCTCCCGACCTCCAAGTGCGAGGGTCCGGACATCAAAGGAGGCCAGACCTATAACTGGGGCAGCTCCAGAGCAGGAAGGCAGTTGTAACCTGGAGTCGAGAGACAGCTTGAAGAACTCATCCTTGACGGACTGCTGGCGCTGCCGCAGCCCTGCCTTGTGAATCATCGTTCCTGCCTGCTGGCGCTGCCGCGGCCCTCTGCAACCTACACCTTCGTCGGGACCTGCAAGCGCTGCCGCGGCCCATCCTCGTGAATCATCGTTCCAGCCTGCTGGCGCTGCCGCGGCCCTCTGCAACCTACACCTTCGTCGGGACCTGCTGGCGCTGCCGCAGCCCATTCTTGTGAAACATCGTTCCTGCCTGCTGGCGCTGCCGCGGCTCTCTGCAGCCTACATCTTCGTCGGGACCTGCTGGCGCTGCCGCGGCCCATCCTTGTGTGAACCATCGCCTTTGCCTGCTGGCGCTGCCGCGGCCCTTCTCAAGTGAGACTTATCATCCTAGCCTGCTGGCGCTGCCGCGGCCCGACCTTCCAGAACTCCGAGCTCGAGGATTGTGAGCTACCCATCTTGTCACCCCGTACCAGACCGGTACCAAGACTGTCCCGCTACCCTTTCCCCTTCAGAGACTAGAATTAAGAGGACCCTTGTGTCCTGACCTCACTGTATCGCTGATAACCTTGCTTCAAGAATCGTATATAAAGAGTGTTGACCTCATCCTTGTGTGGTGTCCATCTGTGGGGGGGAAGTTACTTGTATGTACGATCGCAGGAGATGGCCCTCACCGGAGGCCTCTCCCCCTGTCCTCGGCCGACCCTCCGGGTCTCCGTCTAACATTGGTGGCCAGCGGCGCGATCCGAACCAACGCGTAATCGTACAGAGAGTAACTCACCCCACGACTCAACCACAATGACAACAAAAGAGAGCGGAACCACAGAAAAATTCCAGATGGAGAAACTAGAAGAGTACAACCACAGAGAGCTAAAACAATTTTGCATAGAACTAGGCATTGCTACCACAGGATTGAGCACGAAAGAAGACTTCAAAGAGGCCCTAGAATCTTGGGCGGAGACGGGTACGACCGTACCCCAAAACCAAAACCTCGAGGCGCCAGAAACGAGCACCACCACGACAGAAGGAAGGAGATCGGGTCTCTCCCCGGAGGAGATCCGAGAACGAGAAAAAAGCAGACTCCATGAATTAGAGCTGGCGCGACTTCGGTTGGACGGAGAACTGAAATTGGCGGAACATAAGATAACATTGGAACACTTGCGGCTCCGAGAGGAGCGGGAAGAGAAGCAAAAACAGAGGGAGTTAGAAGAGAAAAAACTAGCCTACGAACATGAGCGCAATCTAGCAGAAATAGAGCTTCGGAAACAGAATAAAGATCTCGGGGTGCCCGAGCGCCCGAACACTCCTGGCACTACAGACCCTAAAGTCCACATCCCCAAGGATGTCGTCAGAGAATATTATCGGAACGACGATATCCAGCAGTGGTTCAAAGCCTACGAGATAGCCATGACCTCCCACCGGATTTCTCGCAGTGACTGGGGAGCCGGGTTATGGGGGAGGTTCGTCAACGAAGGGCGCGACGCCCTGCTGCAACTCCCGGACCATCAGATGACGTCCTATGACCACATGAAGGCCGCCCTCCTCACTCGATACGGGCTCACGCCCGAGATGTACCGCCAGCGGTTCCGCGACTGCAAACGGATCCCGGGTGCAACTTGGGTGGAGTACGTGAATTTTTTCAGCAGAGCATTCGAGGGGTGGATCAAGGGCAGCCAGGTAACCACCTACGAACAACTCTTTAACCTCATTGTGTGGGAGCACCTCTCCAACAATTGCTTCGTCGAGCTCAGGCAGCACCTCCTCGACAGTAAACTGACTGAACCTCGGCAACTCGCCGCCGAAGCTGACCGATGGGAAAGCACTCGAGTTGCCCGAAACGGGCCCAGCGAGCCAAACAGAACCAACCAAGGTCCCCATCGCCCCCGAGGAGGAGGAGGCCAGGGTCGGGGCAGAGACGCCGTCCTGGCGGCTCCCGCCAGCAACACCCCGCCCCCGGCCGGCAGGGGAAGGCCCCCGATGCGTCCGGGGTTCCCAGCCAATGTTACTTGCCACCGGTGCCAGCGGACCGGCCACTATGCCAACGACCCTAATTGCCCGAAGAACCAGAATCCTATACCCCGCCAGGTCGCTGCCGCCGCCCTGGGAGAAGAGCAAGCCCCAGAGGAGTATGAAGAATACGAACAGGAACAGCCCGAGTGGGAACCAGCCGCCATGTCCCTGGTCTGCCTAGGGGAAAGAGACATGATTCCGCGGGCTCCCCTACCCGCCAATACGAGAAAATACAGCCAGTGGGTAAACATAAATGGGCGCCGGGCTGAAGCCCTACGCGACACCGGGGCCAGTGTGACGGCAGTCCGCTGTCACCTGGTAACCCCGGAGCAGATCTTGCCGAACGTCCTTTGCCCCGTCCGGTCAGCCGACAACTCAGAAAGCCTGTGTAGGATGGCCTGCGTCCCCTTCAAGTGGGGAGGAGTGTCCGGAATGCTGAAGGTGACTGTCCGCGATGATGCCCCAGTGGACTGCCTCCTGGGAAACGACCTCGAAAGTTCCCCCTGGGCAGCCGTCGAAAGAAGAGAGCACCTGGGGATGTTGGGACTCCCTGAATGGGCCTGCATACCGACCCGGTCCATGGCCGCCCGCGCCATCCCCAGTCCCGAAGAACCCGAATGGCCAGAACCTCCTCCCCCGATCGTCCCGGAGGGAAACGCCCTAAGTACCAATCCCCAAGAACAAAACGAAGAAGGGCCCGTTCAACTCCAGGACCTTCCCAAACTGGCCCAGTGGCGTCAAGAGGGTGGTCCCACCCAGGAACAATTCCGACAAGAAAAGAAGACCTGTCCCTCCCTCAAGGGACTCCGGCAGCAAGCCCTCGCCCAGAGCGCAGAAGACACCGCAGGGGCCCACTGGATTTATTGGGACAATGACCTGCTCTACAGCGAGCAAAGAGTTGCTGAGCTGGGGGCCAGTCGGGTGCTGGTGGTGCCCCTCTGCTTCAGAGACTTCCTTTTGAACTTAGCGCACGATGTCCCCCTTGCTGGACACTTGGGACAAGACAAAACATACAACCGCCTGGTAACACACTTTTACTGGCCCAAAATGCGAAATGATGTTTCCAACCACTGCCGGGCCTGCCCCACCTGCCAGGCCAGTGGGAAGAGCGGCCGAAAGATCAAAGCACCCTTGCAAACATTTCCTGTTGTCACCACCCCGTTCGAACGGGTGGGAATAGACATTGTGGGGCCCCTAGACCCCCGAACGGCCCAGGGGCACCGGTTCATCCTAGTCCTGGTGGACCACGCCACCCGCTATCCCGAGGCCATTCCTCTTCGGACCGTGCAGCACCCGTGGTAGGCCGAGCCCTAATGGGGATCTTCCCTCGAGTGGGCTTCCCCCGGGAGGTCGTCAGCGACAGGGGCACGAACTTTATAAGTACATGAGGTCTCTCTGGCAGCAGTGCGGGGTCACCTACCGGTTCACGACCCCCTATCACCCGCAAGGAAACGGACTGGTCGAGTGGTTTAACCGCACTCTCAAGGGAATGATCATGGGCATGGAAGAACCCCTACGTCGCCAATGGGACGTGCTGCTCCCGTGCCTCCTCTTCGCCTATCGAGAAGTTCCCCAGAAATCCCTCGGCTTCAGCCCCTTCGAGCTCATGTACGGACACCCCGTCCGGGGCCCCCTCAGCCTAGTCAAGGAAGGATGGGAGATGGCCCCCCAGAAGACCCCTCCGGACGTATATAAGTATCTCCTGACCCTCCGCAACCAGACCCGGCGATTCAGGGAACTCGCCAAAGCCAACCTTGAGGCCAGTCAGGAGGACATGAAGAAATATTACGATCAACATGCCTCCTTCATCGAGTTCGAACCAGGCCAGCAAGTATGGGTGATGTCTCCAGTCGAACCTTGTGCCCTGCAGGACAAATGGACAGGACCCTTCAAGGTGATAGAGCGCAAGGGCCCTGTCACCTACCTAATAGACATGGAGTCCCCCCGGAACCCCCTCTGAGTCCTCCACGCCAACAGACTCAAACCCCACTTATAACGCTCGGAGCTCAGCCTACTGATGGCAACAGATAGTGGGACGGAAGAAGACTCCGAGCCCCTCCCAGACCTACTGAGGACCCGTGAAAAAGATGGCTCAGTGGAAGGGGTCAGACTCTCCGAGGCCTTGTCCCCGGAACAACGCCAAGACTGTCGGGCTCTCCTGCTACAATTTGCGAACCTGTTCTCCCTCACCCCAGGGGTCACCCCCTGGTGCCTTCACGACGTGGACACTGGGGATAGTCCACCTATTTGACACAGGGCGTACCGAGTGCCAGATCGGGTGCGCACCTGCATCCAGGACGAAGTCTCTAAGATGCTGGCCCTAGGAGTGATCGAGCCATCCGACAGCCCCTGGGCCAGCCCAGTTGTACTGGTCCCCAAGGCTGCCGCCCCGGGCGTCGCCCCCGAGCTCCGGTTCTGTGTAGACTATTGGGGCCTGAAGGCTGTTACCCGAACCGAGGCTCACCCCATCCCCCGGGCGGATGAGCTGGTTGACCGCATGGGGGCTGCCCGCTATCTGAGCATCTTCGATCTAACAGCAGGCTACTGGCAGATCGGCCTTACCCCCAGGGCCCAAGAACGATCCGCCTTCTCTACCCCGGATGGCCACTACCACTTCAAAGTGATGCCATCCGGCATGAAAAACGCTCCAGCTACCTTCCAACGACTCGTGAACCAGGTATTGGCGGGCCTCGAACAATTCAGCACCGCCTACCTGGACGATATCGCTGTATACAGTCGTCACTGGGCGGACCACCTTCACCACCTCCGAGAAGTCCTGCACGCCCTCCAGCAGGCCGGTCTCACCATCAAAGCCAGCAAATGTCAGATTGGCAGGGGTCCGTGACCTATCTCGGACACCAAGTGGGGAGCGGTCTGGTGGCCCCCCTTCAGCTCAAGATCGCTGCCATCCAGTCCTGGCAACCTCCTGTCACCCAAACCGAGGTCCGAGCCTTCCTAGGGCTCACCGGATACTACCGGCGGTTTGTAAAGGACTATGGCAGCATTGTGGGGCCCCTCACAGAACTCACATCCAAGAAAAACCCCAAAACCATCAACTGGACTCCGGACTGTCAAGCGGCCTTCGAGAAGTTGAAGGCCGCCATGTGCACCGCCCCCGTGCTCCAGGCCCCCGACTACAGCCGGGAGTTCATCGTCCAGACGGACGCCTCAGATCATGGCGTTGGGGCAGTACTCTCTCAACTCAACGCCGAGGGAGTCGATCAGCCAGTGGCCTTCAACAGCCGACGCCTGCTGGCTCGAGAACAGCGCTGGAGCACCATCGAGCGGGAGGCCTTCGCAGTGGTATGGGCCCTCAAGAAACTCCGGCCCTACCTCTTCGGTACCCACTTCAGGGTACAGACAGACCACCGACCCCTGCAATGGCTGATGCAGATGCGGGGGGGAGAACCCAAAACTGTTGCGATGGTCCATCTCCTTGTAGGGGATGGACTTCTCTGTGGAGCATCGCCCTGGCCAGGACCACGCCAACGCGGACGGCCTGTCACGCTTTTTCCACCTCGGCGAGGAGAGTACCCAAGAAGATGGGTGACTCTCCCTGCCTTCAGCTGGGGGGGACGCATGTTGGACAGGCCTCGTGAAGGGGCTGCTCCCTCCCCGCATAATAAGGCCCGAGCACCGGCTCTCCCGGTGTCACCAGAAGAACCACCCCGGCAACCCACAGAAGCAACCCGCAACCCGTCCCCAACGGGACGCCTGCTCCCGAACACCCCGATATCGGCCGGCCCGGGCCATCATCAGCAGCATTGCCCCGGCCCAGCCGCCATCTTGGACACTGCACCACGAGGCCGCGTGGCCGCAGCTCGACCCCAACCCTGGGCCTGGCCAGGCCCCGACATCGAGGCACCACCATCCACCCAGGAGGTGAACGGACCACTTGGCAGGTCAATGGGAGAGAGGAGTGTCGATGGCTCTCCCCCACCAGGTGCCGATCGCCCCCAGCCTCCCCGGGCGCTGGCTCTACCCCCCTGCTGGGTGTCTGGACTCCCTCATCCCGGACCTCCCGACCTCCAAGTGCGAGGGTCCGGACATCAAAGGAGGCCAGACCTATAACTGGGGCAGCTCCAGAGCAGGAAGGCAGTTGTATCCTGGAGTCGAGAGACACCTTGAAGAACTCATCCTTGACGGACTGCTGGCGCTGCCGCAGCCCTGCCTTGTGAATCATCGTTCCTGCCTGCTGGCGCTGCCGCGGCCCTCTGCAACCTACACCTTCGTCGGGACCTGCTGGCGCTGCCGCGGCCCATCCTTGTGAAACATCATTCCTGCCTGCTGGCGCTGCCGCGGCCCTCTGCAACCTACATCTTCGTCGGACCTGCTGGCGCTGCCGCTTCCCATCCTTGTGTGAACCATCGCCTTTGCCTGCTGGCGCTGCCGCGGCCCTTCTCAAGTGAGACTTATCATCCTAGCCTGCTGGCGCTGCCGCGGCCTGACCTTCCAGAACTCCGAGCTCGAGGATTGTGAGCTACCCATCTTGCCACCCCGTACCAGACCGGTACCAAGACTGTCCCGCTACCCTTTCCCCTTCAGAGACTAGAATTAAGAGGACCCTCGTGTCCTGACCTCACTGTATCGCTGATAACCTTGCTTCAAGAATCGTATATAAAGAGTGTTGACCTCATCCTTGTGTGGTGTCCATCTGTGGGGGGGAAGTTACTCGTCTGTACGATCGCAGGAGACGGCCCTCACCGGAGGCCTCTCCCCCTGTCCTCGGCCGACCCTCCGGGTCTCCGTCTAACAGTTGCACACATAAAAGATGGTGGACATGATGCATTTCTGCGAACATGAAAGTTTGTTGTACATTCAGTGGAGTGTTGTAACTGTAGTAATACAGGGCTATGAAAGCTTTAGAGTGTAGTTTTTGGCACATGAAGGGCAGTTTATGTATATACGTATGTGGTTATTCGGGTATACTGTCAAACTTGGTGTTTGAAATCAGTGTTCGAGGCTCAGGGTCGCGTCCACATCCTGTAATTGTACAGAAATTACGCAATCAATGCGTGCCTGAAAATGTACAGTAAATACAGTGCTCGTGTAAATTGCTAATATAGTTTTGGGTTGACTTCGAGCTATATAAATATGCTAAAAAAAAATTAAACGAGGAATAGCCCACTCTTAGAAATTTACTATACACTTTGTTTAAAGTATTGTAAAGATCCAGTTTGTAAGCTTGTATTTGTAGAATGAGCGAGAAAAAGTTATATAATTGAAGTTTTTGTTACTGGCAGAGGTAAGATGGTTGCATACGCTATTTATAGCACAATATAATGTGGTAGGGCGCAGTCGCAGCATTTTACAAACGTAATAAATACACAGACACAGATAGATAGTTGAAGTGGGTACTGTCATGTGTGCTTTACTCCACTTTATTGCGTTGCTGTTGGTAACAAGTAGAATAGTAATCATGATATCATACACAGATATTCAATTGTAAATGATTTATGACTTCTGCTATACAAAGGTAGGAACACTATATGTGAAATAATACACAGAAGATTGTATCGTAAAGGCTTCATGAGTTGTTGTGCACTGAGGTAGGGGCGGTTTGTGTGGAGCCTGCAATGATGCATGGTTCAGGCAGACTGCACTTGTTCAAATGTGTTTTGACTATTGAATTTTGCCTTAATAAGGGCACGTGGCGATTATTTATGGTGTACTGAGTTAGTGGTACGTCTGGTGTTAAGCATGTGCTCACCCTGCGATGATGCGTGGTCTGAACGTGCTGCACTCGAAGCATTGACTGTTGCATACTGGAATGAATGAACTTTGAGGGGGAAAAAAATAAACTAACACCGATGGTTATTAATTGCTGTGCAAACTAGGTCTACTGATTGCTCCCCATAACAAATTAAAGGATTGCACTTCCCGCAGTGCATTCTAACTTTCCCAATTCGGGGACGTATGTCTGGTGGCGATGTTGAAGGTGATGCCCCAAAGGTACTTGGTATTGCCGGTGGTAGAGGTACATTTTGGCGCAGTCTTCTACATTTTCTTTGTGAGCATAGTTCACAGGATGCAGGGATTGAAGGTGTTTGCGCATACTAGCAGTGCCACAGCAGTATTTTTTTTGTCTCTGCCTTAAATAAATGGAGCCTGAATTTAATGCTGTCTGTAGTGTAGATCCAAAGCTGAATTCAAGTTGTGAAACCTACTGTACGCAGAGTACATCAAAGGCAGTAGTCAGCAACTTATTTTAACAAAATCTGAATACATACAGTATAATTGTCTCTGCATTAAGTAAATCAAGGCTGAATTCCAACTATCTATAGTGTAGATGCAAAGCTGAATTCAAGTTGTAACCCCTGCTGATTGCAGTGTAGATCTTAGGCTGGACTGCATCATCTGTAATTACGATTGAAATGAAAAAGAGAACATTTATGGAATACAATGCCGAAATATTTATGTTTCAGGGACATTATAGTTCAAATTGTGACCTGTGCTGTCTGCAGTGTAGACTGATATTAAGTGTCTTTGCACTTGCAGCGAGAGTTTTATTATTCAGCAAAATCTATAAGTGGCATAAAAGAAGTTTTTGAAGGAAGCATACTAAAGGGATATTGTATGGGTTTGATAGGTGCTATACTTAGTTTGGTTTGCACTAAGTTAGTGGCACCTGAAACTACAAGGTTCTGTGGAGCCTGCGATGATGCGTGGTCCGGGCAGGCCGTACTGATAGTAATGTTTTTTATCTTGTGAATTCTGCCTTAGTAACACCACATGACGATTTTTGGTGCACTAGGTTACTAGTACCTTTGGCGCTTGACGAGTACGTATGCTGCGATGATGCGTGGTCGAGAGGGCACAGTAATTGGAGTAAAGTCTTTTGTCGATTGAATTGTGCATGCATTCCATTTAAAAGGGACAGTATGTCTCACTGTGACATAAAACTGTTCACTCTTCTTTGCAATGATTTATGGTGCACTGAGTAAGTATTATCTATGGTGCTGAGCTTGTATGTATCCTGTGATAGTGCGTGGTACAGGGGGGCGCATTGGGGCCAATATCTTTTGGCTGTTGAATTCCGCCGGAATACAGCCATGTTGCGATAAATTATGGTGCACTGAGTTAGTAGTACCTTTGGTACTGAGCGTGTACGGAGCCTGCGATGATGCGTGGTATGGGCAGGCCGCACTGGGAGCAATTTTTTTTGCCTAGTGAGTTCTGCCTTAATAAGGCCACGGGGAGATGACTTGTGGTGCAGTGAGTTAGTGGTACCTGAAGAACTCAGCGTGTGCTCACCTCCGATGATTCGTGGTTTGGCGGGTCGCAGTGGTACAATGTCTCTTGCCTACTGGAATGCGTCATGTGCAATCGTCATTCCACCTGAATCGTGAGCCCTCACAATGTAAATCGAAGGCAGTAATCATCACAAACATCAAGAAATTATGTTTGTCGTATCCTTTAACAAAATCTGAGGACATAAAGTACAATTATCTCTACCTTAAAAAAATCAAGGGTAAATTTCATGCTGTCCGTAGTATAGATTCAAAGCTGAATTGAAGTCGTGAACCCTGCTGTCCGTACTGTAGATCGAAGGCAGTAGTCAACAGAGATATCGACGAATGATTTTTGTCACTTATTTTAACAAAATCAGAACATATACAGTACAATTGTCTCTGCATTAAATAAATGAAGGTTGAATTCCCTACTGTCTGTAGTGTACATGCAATGCTGAATTCAAGTTGTGAACCCTGCTGTTCACACTGTAGATGGAAAGCAGTAGTCAGCACAGATATCGACGAATGATTAATGTCACTTATTTTAACAAAATATAAATACATACAGTACAATTGTCTCTGCCTTAAATAAATCAAAGCTGAATTTCCTACTGTCCGTAGTGTAGATTGAAAGCTGTTTTTAAGTTGTGAACCCTGCTGTCCTCAGTGTAGATCGAAGGCAGTAGTTGACACAGACATCGAGGAATGCTTTTTTGTCACATACTTTAACAAAATCTGAGGACACTGTACAATTGTCTCTGCCCTAAATAAATCGTGACTGAATTCAACGTAGTCTGTAGTGCTGATTTGCAACTGGTATCAAGTTGTAAACTCTACTGACCGCAGTGTAGATCGAAGGCAGAAGTCAGAACAGATATCATCGAAGGCAGTAGTGAGCACAGATATCGATCAAGAATTTTTGTGACTTATTTTAACAAAGTCTTAGGACATAGAGTAGAATTGTCTCTGCCTTACATAAATCAAGGCTAACTTCAATGCTATCCGTAATGTAGATTCAAAGCTGAATTCAAGTTGTGAACCCTGCTGTCAGCAGTTTAGATCGAAGGCAGTAGTCGATACAGAGATTAGTCTGAGGAGCTGTGGCGCTGAGTTCGCAATGGGCCTGTATGGAGGAGGCACGTGGTCATGGCGGCAGCCTCATGGCCGGGTGAGGACCTTCGCTGTGGCAGAGTCTCTTCTCTTTGTAGATGTGAACCGCGCCCAAGGTGTAAGCTAAGTATTTATACTCTTACACTGGAGTTGCATGCGTTGGACCAGCCCACTCCGCTTCTGCTTCAAGGGGGGGGGAGACAATATGGTTGCGTCCACTGTGCAGTACACTACACATATCAATAGTATATCTACACATGGAAACGTTTTTGGTTAGTATAGTGAGTTGTGTATAGCATATCATTATAAACAACAAAAGAGTGTCACCAGGAGAAAATATGCGTAAAGCACAGGATTGAGAAGAAGGAAATGAAATCAACCTATGAGGAAGTCACTTAAGGATTTCTTGAGAAGCCCTCACTCACCACCCTGGGTGGTGACATGCTTCATCATCGGGCCCACCAGGAGAAGCCAAATGCCTCCCTGGTGTGCTGCAACGCCAGATTACTGCAGAGCTGGGTTTTTTGTGACCATGATGTGAAAAAAAGTGGATTTAAAAAATGCCAACAGGCTATACCAAACAAAAAACTTTATTCTGTGGTTAGCCAGGCATTGATTAAAATGTTTGATCCACGGGGTCCGGTTTGAGGAGATCGCTAGGTGCCGAGCGGGTGTTTGGCGTTGCGGGCGGTGTGCCATCTTTTAACTAACAAACCACAGGTTCCTCACATTTCGAAGGAACCACCACTTTTTCTGGTTTGTTTTTTGCACTTAATTTTACACCTTACTTTTAACTTTCACGTCCTCTGGTAAGGGTGGGCCTTAGCACGCCCACACCACCGAGGTACACAACTACATGGTCCTGATGAAAGCCCAGTAAAATCAATACACATAAGGGCAGAAACATGTCACCCAAAACCTATCTTTTTTTGAGTGAATATATATATATATATATATATATGCATTTGCACAGTGTTATCAATTCCCTCTATGTGGAGTTCTTTGCCACAGAAAACTCGTTACATGGGGGAATGGATTCCAAATGTGGAAATTGATTGATTTCCCAAGCAAGCTGTAAGGAAAACAGCACCAGGTATAGTTTCCCATACAGGTTGCTTGAGGAGTTTGGGAATTCTAAAAAATAGTGAAACCACACTTAGATGTACATACTTGGTACATTATTGGTAAACTTCATTATTCCGAGTACAAGTCTTCCTCGTCTCAGTCCTTACTGCATGACCAGTCCTCTGCTGCCACAGAAATTGATTATTGTAACCAGACAAAAATACACCCAATATGGCCACCCAGTCCCAGCATTCCATATAACAGGAAGCCCCACCTAACCACATCCTGACCTATACAAGCCAACAGAACCAAAATACAGGAGAGGACTGGGATGACGGTAATTCAGGACTGAGACGAGGAAGACCTGTACTCAGAGTAATGAAGTTTACCCGTAAGTAACCGGGCATTACCTCCTCATACATCTTCCTCACATAGTCCTTACTGCATGAGCCAATACCCAAACAGGCACATTTTGGTTTAACAAAACATACATAATGAGCAATGCACAAGAACCAAAATTGCAACACCAGGTTTTTAATAACGAAAAAAACACAGTAAAAACTTAGACATCATGCACCATAGATAACACATGATCAGCAAAATAGGGAGATGATGATTTCCCAGCCCTTAAACGATAGTAAGACATAAAGGTATGAGGAGATGCCTAAGTAGCAGTTCAACAAATATCACGGAGTAAAGCTCCTTTAAAAACTGCCCAAGAGCCTGACTTCCCCCTGGTTGAACTGTCCTGGACAGAAAAGGCAGCTGCTGTCCCACAAAGTCTTGAGCTCAGTGACTGCCAACTTAACCCACGTGGATCAGGTAGCAGAATAGGGGCAAAGACCTTGAGTAGATATGCCAAAAGTGACGAACAGTGAATCCACTTTATGGAAAGACTCCATTCAATAAAAATAAATGGAGAAATCCTATGGACATACGGGGTATTCAACCGGACTTAGTCTTCTGAGGAATGATCCGGAAAAACACTGGAAGAATGATATCCTCTGAACAATGAAAGGCTATAGACATCGTCGGAAGAAAAGAAGGACTTGGTCTCAAAATAATTCAATCCAAACAAAACCAAAGAAAAGAAGGAGAATATAACAATGCACTAGTTTCCCCAATCCATCTACCAGATAAGATGACCATGAATAAGAAAGGGAAATCAATACCTCCTGCTCCACCCAGGAGTCATGAGTAGAACATCTTCATGGTCTAATTAAATATTCCTCTCTATCCTGGACATCAACTGGAAAGGAGGAAAACAATATAGGAGATCCACTGGCCTATGCACAGACAGAGCATCTGTTGCCCACTCCATCTGAGAAGGAATCAGAGAACAGAAGGAGGGGACAAGAGTGTTAACATTTGCTGCAAACACATCCAATTAAGGTGCTCCATACCGTAACATGATCAGGTGAAAGAGGTGAAGAAAAAGACAGAAGGATATTGATGATGGGAAATGACGGCTCAAATTATCCGCAGACCCATTCTCCCTCCATGGAAGATAAACAGCCGACAGAGCCAAATTCTGCTCCGCTGAACTGCAAATCCTCTGGGCAAGGAGACTCAGGGACCCCATTCCTCCATGTCTGTTGGTGTATGACCAAACCACCTAGTTGTTGGTTTGGATACAAATCACCCAAGATCTGATCCCCTGGGCAAAACTGAGAAGGGCCATACAAACAGCCACCAACTGATGGTCAGATTCTACACCATTTCCCATTGACTCTATTGCCAATTTTTCACAGGGACGGTCTCACTGGACAAGGGAGATGCCAAGCAAGACATGAACCTGACTCTTCGCTCCTCCAACAGCAGTACTTGCCCTAACTCTGTTTGAAAAAAATCCCCAATGAACTGAAGCTTCTGAAAGGGAGTCAGATGAGATTTTTCCAAGTTGAGAAGAAAACTGCATCTCCAGGACTGCACGTATGTGCTGAACATCTTTTTGTGCCTTAAAGGAAGAAGGCGAAGCAATGAGTCAATTGTCCAGATACATTGTAGCTCAATTGCTGCAGCATTAATTATATCCACCAGAGGAGCAACCACCTTGCTGAATGCCCTAGGGGTGGAGGACAGACCAAATAGCAGGATCTTGAATAGATAGTGAACACCATTGACTGCAATTCACCAAACATGACTGAAATCCTGGAGACCGCCTCCCCCCCCCCCTTAAACCCCCACCGACTGGCAGATCAGTGGCATGGTCATGCCTTTGGCGGGGGAGGAGAGGAGCTTTGATTGCTGAAACTGGCCTGGTGCTGGAGCTGTGATTTGTTGAATCCAGTGGTGCCCTGGCGGCAGCACCTGCCTCGAAAGGGCCGAGTGGAACCCCTGGATGAACCCATACCAAAAGCTCTATCTATGATAACCAAACTCACAACCCCTACCAAAAGGCTTCGGTGAGCTCATCCGTTTCTTGTTTTCCATGGTCTTTTTCACTAAATCCTCAAATTCTTACCCGAACACCTTGGAACCTGAGAAGGGCAATTTCCAAAGTACCACCTTCTGAGAGGCATCAGTCTTCCAAGAAAGCATTCAGATATTTACACGCTGTCCCAGATACAGCTGCGGAAGAGCATAAGTTATCAAATGAACTGGCAGGCAGATAATAGACCTGTTGTTCCATGGCCCCAAGGAGAGAAGAACAATCAGTCCCAGTAGACATCTTCCTCGCCAACACCCAGAAATCCTGCAGCACGGACTGAACAGCATAGATTGCATAAACATTAGATTTGACTAAAACGTTAGAGGCAGAATACGAACTGCAGTCTCAATCTTTTTGTCCACAGGGTTAGAGGGAAGATTATCCTTCGTAATGACTGACCTCTGATAGGAAAGTCCTGTAATAAGGTTGTCAACTTTAACATTAGAAGGAAATTCCTCTGAAAAACCCTCTAAAGGATACTGTTTCAGAAGAAAGAGAGGAAAGGTTTGAGGCTCTAAATTCTTCCACTCATTGGTCAACACTTTTCTAACAGAACTGTACAATGGGGGAGACTCAAGTTCTGCTCGTTCATAATGAGCTAGAAAATCCTCCTCTGTTAACGTCAGAACAGGAGCAGAAAACCCCAAATGTTCCCTTATGTGGGACAATACCTCCATAAAGTCTGTTGCTTGCACAAACCACCCTTTAACATTATCCTCATCTGTATCAGACAAGGGATTAGGATCTAGGCGAGGGAATTTACGGGGGACAGGATCAGCATCTCTCACCCTCATTGCAGCCTCAACTGCTGCTGTAATCAGGTTGTGAAGCATATCCACAGAAGGCAGGGCATGTGGAGGGCCTAATCTGTTCCTCCATGCCTACAGGAACATTAGCCTTCATGGCGCCGGCAGGAAGAATTCCTTTCTGACACTTCCTGAGTCAGGCTTTGTTGCCCGGCAACGGGTCCTAATCATATCTCAAATCTTGCACTATGACATGAGACGGCCATCTTTGAAAGGGGTACTGGCTTCCTAAAGCATGCGCCCCACTCCTGGGTTTCAAAGAAAACCTGGAGTCAACCATTAACAAACGTATGGCTCCTTCGTGCGCCATGTACCTCAGACTCAACTGCCCAGCGAGTCCCAAGATCTGTGCACAAGTCCCGAACGTCCAGCACTTCGGTAAAAGTCAAAGTCAAAAAGTCTTGTATAGCGCGGCATATCACCGTTAGGTCTCAAGGTGCTTGCAGACAGATCGACACACCTAGATTCTTATATCGCATTAATTGGGGAACAGCCGAGTTTTTAATTCTCCCAGGCACTCCACACCACTGGAGTCAAGCTAGCCGGGCTGATGAGAGGTGTTACCTCGAAACCGGTCCGGTCCTCGGATGCTTGATTCCGTTCTGGGAAGGACATGGCTTTTGTAGTTCGGACTGGACTGTTCCCATGGGGCACAGGGTCAGAGCTGATTTGCATATCGCCATTGTCTAACCCTGGGTGGTGTGGAGTGCAAAAAAACGATGGATTTGGGCCCAGATCTTTGGACTGGGGTGAATGTGTGACATTGATCCACATTCGGTCCATCACCTGTTTTGTTTGCAAATTCCGCCATAAGTGCGCTGGGGATGCTCAGACGTGGGTCCCAGGCACTCCACACCACTGGAGTCAAGCTAGCCGGGCTGATGAGAGGTGTTACCTCGAAACCGGTCCGGTCCTCGGATGCTTGATTCCGTTCTGGGAAGGACATGGCTTTTGTAGTTCGGACTGGACTGTTCCCATGGGGCACAGGGTCAGAGCTGATTTGCATATCGCCATTGTCTAACCCAGGGTGGTGTGGAGTGCAAAAAAACGATGGATTTGGGCCCAGATCTTTGGACTGGGGTGAATGTGTGACATTGATCCCCATTCGGTCCATCACCTGTTTTGTTTGCAAATTCCCCCATAAGTGCGCTGGGGATGCTCAGACGTGGGTCCCAGGCACTCCACACCACTGGAGTCAAGCTAGCCGGGCTGATGAGAGGTGTTACCTCGAAACCGGTCCGGTCCTCGGATGCTTGATTCCGTTCTGGGAAGGACATGGCTTTTGTAGTTCGGACTGGACTGTTCCCATGGGGCACAGGGTCAGAGCTGATTTGCATATCGCCATTGTCTAACCGAGGGTGGTGTGGAGTGCAAAAAAACGATGGATTTGGGCCCAGATCTTTGGACTGGGGTGAATGTGTGACATTGATCCACATTCGGTCCATCACCTGTTTTGTTTTTAATTCTCTGTGGAAGCGGAAATGGTCTGGAATGGACCAGATACATGAATGAAGCTTATTCCAGAAATGAGGGGCAAGATTTGAAAAGGATCGGTACAACGCCCCTAAAAGGAAAAAACGCTAGAGTAGGTATTTTTAAAAGAAAGAACAAGGCATTAAAACCATGGAAGAAATTTTAACAAAACAATTGAGGAAATAAGAAAAATATACCCTAACCTTCGGCTGGTCACAGGCATTAATACTGTAACACAGAAAAACAAAACAGGATGTGGTTAGGAGGGGTTTTCCTGTTATGTGGCATGCTGGGATAGCTGTGGCTATATTGGGTGTATGTTTGTCTGGTTAAGGTAATCAATATCTGTGGGAGCAGAGGACTGCTCATGCAGTAAGGAGTGGATGAGGAAGAAGTCTTAGGAGCTAATATAAAAACTTGAGTGTACTTTTAATGCTGCTTTGTGTACAGGCCCCATAGTGTAGTGCTTATCGAGCTAAACAATAAAAACCATTAGGGTGTCTATTCGAACACTTGGTTATGCTACACTAAAGGAACATTATTTAATTGCCACAAGTTCCAAATTGTGTTTAAACAAAGAAATATTAGACAACACAACCTTGATTGTCGATATTTAGATAATCCCATATGAAAGTTAAATTAATCAATAAATAGGCATTTATAATAAGATTTAAATAGCGTGGCTAATCACCTGTGAGGGTATCCATGGGCACAGGGGAGGTTAAGTGATTTGCCCAGAATCACAGGATGCTGAGCCAACACTGAGACGGGAACTCGAGTATGCGATGTTATAAGGCATGCGCTACAACGCATGCGATTACAACATGGTTGTTACAACAACTGCTTTGTTACAACGCAAACATTACATCGCAAGTTGTTTCTACGACTTGGTGTAGGGGGCGCGCTGGACTTAGGAATGGTATAATTTACTATTCCAACTCCAGCGCGTGCAACAGTAAGGAAGTTGTTGGAATAGTAAGTTATACTATTCCTTAGTTTAGCGCGCCCCCTACAGCAAGTCGTAGAAACGACTTGCGATGTAATGGTTTGCGTTGTAACAACGCGGTCGTAACAATGCGGTTGTTGTAACCACCGAGTTGTAATCACATGCGTTGTAGGGCATGTGATGTAAACGGCGTTACGCCGCAAATTCAGATCCCCAGCTCCAGAATCAGCAGCTCTGGCTGCATCACCTTATCCACAAACCGGTTAGGAGAGGGGAAGGCTGAAGTGATTGGGGGGTGAAAGGTTAGGATAATTTCACCTTCCTACCTCAGGGGTCTTGACCTCACCCTGGCCTTTTCAGCTACAGGCCGGGTTAGAGTTCAGTGGAAGCAATCAGTTAGGAGGGATACTAAGCTGGCTCTTTATACTGCAAGGACTCTACCCGGTGTTGATGCTGCCCATGTTTGGTAGCATTTGGGATAGGGATGCCAATTGTTCTCTGCTGGTAGCAGATCCAATTTTCAATCCAGTGCTTTTATTTAACAATTCAGTGCATTTTGTGAGTTGTCTTTTTTCTTTGTTTTTAATTTGCCTAATGGAATAATACACCCATCAACAATGAGTTGTAAAAAGCCAGGACTAGCGACGTCCTGCCAACATAGAGTGGTCTGGCAACCCTAATTAAACAGCATGACATGGCATATGCCACAAAACTCTGGTTGGAACCAGTGACTGACACGATGGTCCAGATTCTCAAAAGAGTCACAGAATGCAGCACAGCAGCCAAAAGTGCAGCACTGCATTGTGTGACAGAGAGGGAGCAGGAGAGTGCCATATCTATATAGATATGGCACTCTCCTTCCCTCTCCATAGCGCAAGTGCTGATTTTATCTGCCGTGTGCCGTGCCATAGTGCTAGGTGCATGCCTGAATCTACTATAGGTTAGGTTTTGTACTGGAAGGGTACACTTCCAGTACAAAATACAATGCTTAGACACACTTAAAAGCTTGCCCTACATTTTATGCTGGGCTGCATAGTGCAGAACGCATGCAAAGTCAGAAAAGCAAGGAGAAATCAAAACATTTCTCCTTTTAACTCATGCTTTTCAGCAGCATTAATTATTGGCACTAGATTCTGTGCACTAATGTTAATAGATAGTGTTTTGCCTCAAAAAGCATGGGTGGTTTCATGGGAATGCCCTTGTACCTCCCATGCAATGCCCCCTGACCCAAAGTAATGCAAATCTTCGTTTTGCGCTGCTTTGCATTACTTTTCCATCCAAACCAACGCAAATACTAATTTGCATTGGTTTGTTAATCACCAAACAGGTTTAGTGCTGGGTGTGCATTAAAAAACTACCTCTAACCCGACACTAAACCTTTGTGATTCTTGGTGAATGTTTTGGATAGAAGTGATGGCCCAATATTGCCATGGCGTGATCCTCTCTATTGAATTATTTTTTTCAATTTACCAGCATTGGTGAATGTAGATGCAAGAGCTTATTAAAGACACAGTGACTCATACCATTCCTTCCCCTTAACAGCAGTGGCGACCGGCAATTTTAGGAGGGCGGCGGACTGGACATACACACTCACTCACTCACACCCATGCATTCACACAGGCACGCTCACATCCATTCACAACACGTATTACTAAAAATTAAAATATACAAGCATACACTCACCAAACATTAATATAAAAATAAACACACTGACCTGCGGCTCTGCCTCGGAGGTCCCAGGTGGGTTCTGCTGCATTTCTTCATTGGTTGACCTTAGGTCAGCCAATGAGGGAAGGCAGCAGTCTAAATCCTAGGAGGTCCCAGTAGGGTTGAGACTGCTGCCTTCCTCTGTGGCTGACTTATGGTCAGAGGGAAGGCAGCAGTTCCAACCTGTCACAGAGTGGGATGGGGACTTGGAGACGCTGACCCCACCCCACTCTGTGACGAAGTTACACTGATTGACACTCGACCCAGGGTGCTTCAGGGCTCAAAACTGAAGCACCCAGGTCTGAGGCAATGAGTGACACTACCCCTCGTCACCTATGGGAAGTGCCTCAAGGACATTTGCTGAGTAGAGGAGGTCACACCCACATGAGCTGTGACATCCTCATCCCAGCAGAGTACAGGTCAAGCAGCCAGGAGCCTGCGCATTTAGCTTAGCGCATGTCTAGCTCCTGGCTGACTGACCTGAAAATGAAGGGTGTCTGTTAGGCTGACAATTTGCTCAACCTGACAGACACTGTTCTTGAGGGGCAAAAGTTGAGGGGGTGTGGCCCTTCAGCCCCAATGCACCGGCCGCGGCTGCTTAACAGGTTTTTCATCCTATACTTGCAATTACTGTTCAAAAGGAGGGAATATGGAATACATTTACAGTAAATATTATATTTCCATTTTTTTAAAGTTGAGATATAATTCAAGTTTATGCACTAAAATGCTGTTTAAAATTTCTTTTCACCATACCTATTGTATTGGAGTTTTATTATAGACCAGCATATGTTGCCACAACATTAGTTCCTTTAAGCGGAAGTGGAATTCTCAGATGTCAGATAATCAGACCTGCTTTTACTGTACCAGAAAATTACTTTGAGAAATGGCTGCATTGTAGTCCAGACTTTTTCCCCATTCCTCTTTCACATGTATTGCTCCTCTCTGCCTGGAAAGATCTTCCCCTTTCATCCCCTACTTTTCCCACCAACGATCTCCTCCTCTCACAATGCACAGAAGGTCCAATAAACATTTAGTAACTTCTCAAAGCAAGTGGTAAATGTGTGCATTAAACCCAATAGAAAAAAGAACTCTGTGTGGAATACCGTCAGAAAACTCCAAGTATGTATTCCCTATTCCATGGGGTTTAGCTCATAAAAGGAATACATTTGTGTAGAAATACTGGACAGAATCTCGATAATATCTGCACATATCCACCCCTAACTCTTAATTGCGACCAAAGACTGGTAACATCACATTTTCCTGATGGGTGGGTGCACCAATCCTCAAAAAGGTTTGCCTTGTAAATATTTTGTGCAGTTCTTTAGAGGGGTTTTCTGCCTGGTACTGAAGTTTTAACAAGCAATATAAATGTGATTCAGTGTACTCAAATATGTTTACCTAATCACGTGCTCGCTCATTGAAGGTCACCAGTTTACCTATATGCCATGACTCATTGCTGGACCACTATGTGATGCTGCATGTTAAGACCACAGATGCTGGCTTCAGATCATGCTGCAGCATGGAGACCACACCTTACACAACACGGAAAATGTCTTGCTGACCACAGAGAGGTATCGGGGGCAGGGGAGATGACTCTTACCTCCTAATATTGTTAGCTTCTAAGGTGACCATACCACACCCATCAACACTTTGGAGTCTTGAATGAGATGTATTGACAATGTGCTTCACTGGTGCATCTCTTACCTTTCCAAACGACACCAGTTCATTCACATGAGCACCTCCAGGTCCCAAAAGATTCCTATCACCTTAGAGAACCCCAGGGTTCTATACTGTCCCTTGATATCATTAATATCTACATGAACTACCATAGGGAGCTACCCACCAAGAATTGAGTAAAAATTCACCAATATGACAATGATACGCAACTCCGCTTTCCAGTCTCCTCCGCGTTAAGCATCCAATACTTCAAATACTCCCTGTGCCTAAGGCAGACCTGTTGTCCAGCACCTATGTGAAGCTCAACCCCACCAAGTCAAAAATCTGGCTATTTGCCAAGACCAACAAACGGTACAAACCAGGCTCAATGACATGAACCTTGATAGCTTTGAACCCATAACTTTCACCAAATGCCAAATCATTTGCATTCAACCCAGGTGCCAACCTCACCCTCAAGGAACAAACTGCCAAAAAAAGATGGCCTGGTACCAGCTCTCTCTTCCAACGCAAGTGAAATGGTTTCTTCTGTAAGGTGACTTCAAGCCCTTGTGTTCTTGCATCTGATGATGGTAATGCCATGCTACATGGCTTTGTATATCTCCTTAAGGGGATCCCACACATGCAGAAGATCTCATCCAAGCCAGAGGACATATTATCACAAAACCCCCATGCTAATGAAACTCCAATGATCCCCTTGTCAATCTGCACCATCTTCAAATCCAGCGGCATTGTTTATAAAGCCATCACGACCAGTACCACACTAATCTTGCAGACACGCTCATCATCTCTGTGGGTTGTGACCATATCCACTGACAGCACACCTGAAGCCTGGAGACTAAAACATTTTTTTAAAGTAAAAAAAAAAAGGCTGCGGGGTTTTTCCATTTATGCACCAAGGATTTGGAACCACATGACTGTATCCATCAGGCCTGCCCCAACGGTGCTCTGATTTAGGAAGAGTTGAAGTTGCATCTATTTAGAGAACTCTACATCACAATCCAAAAACAGTACGGGCATATCAACAATGCCCGCGATAAAATTATCGCCGCTTTAGCATCCGTTTTCGGGCGAAAAGCGGCGATAATTTTATAGCCCTATCAGCAAAGACACGCTATTGCGTGTTTTCATGCTTCTGCGCCCGTTTACTCAACCCCCAGCTCTGCAAGATGCAAAGTGGGCGTAACACACACAAATTACCAGGAAAATGTCGCTAAGCGACATTACTCCTATTATCAATTTGCACGCTAACTTGTACAGCGACAATGAAAGTAGCACTAACTGCGCTTCTCGCAGGTTTCTTTACGTCTGCTTTTCATCTGACTAAGCCATATTAGCCTATGGGTGGTGGATTATAACCTTGAGACCACCCTGCCCTATCTGCAAGGTTTTCCCTATCCCTATGCGATTATTGCTGTATTTCCAGCGATAATCGCACATTTTGCCTCTATCGCTGGTTTTCATATCGCATTAGAGATAGGCGTTGATGATAACGTGCTATCTCTGTGATATTTCCCAGCGTTAGCCGGCGATAATTATACTCGTGCTAAGTGCGCTGAGCGATAATTATCGCTTGGCCTTGTAGATCTGCCCTACATTTCTACTTCCAGAGCGCAGCTACCTCTCCTATCACTTGCTGGCTGTGTGCTTGCATTTGATCCTGTACAGTAGTCCACTGACTTTTACTAGGTTTTCACTATAAAAGTAACACATACATTCTTACAGATGCTGAAGCAGACACGGGAAGTGTCCACCTATTGCAAAGGATGCTGGGAGAGGAGTGGAATTGTGTTTGGAGGTCTTGGTCAGCATGGCTAGGAAACGACTAGAGTATTTTTAAAAATTGTCAGGCTAAGCAATGCCCTGGAGTTCTACTGTTTGCAGTATAAAGAAAATACTTACATAGATATAAAAGCAGGTGATCGCCAATTTTTTTGGGTGCCCTCAGATAAATGAAATAAAACACACCAGCAGTATTAGTTAGGAGTCTTTATAACTACAAAGCGGCTTACAACTTCAGAAATGTATTTTTAAACTGCATGTGCTTTGTGAAGTGCAAAGTTCACAAAGTTTTGAAAAACAGAAGGGGAAACACTGGGGGCCGTGGTCCAGTGGGTTGGGCGAGTTCAACTGTACCTCAGACAAGGTCGAGAAAGTTCACGGCTTCGCTGAAGCAAAGTTTTCGGACATTGCCCCATACCAGGGGATTGGTGAAACCTTTGTCAAGCTCCAGTATTGTTGCATTCATTGACTACTGATTGCGCATCTGTGCCAGTCTGCTTTCTAAACTGCGACTCTCCAGGATACACGTGTGTCACGAAAGGGGACAAGGATATAAAAGATAACAGAGGCCTGCCCACGTAGGGGGCTCGGGAGCTCGACAATATTTCCCGTCAGGGTCTTAAGTTCCTAGTGGGTGAACACGGAAGTGTACGACACAGCGAAAATAGTGACAGGAGCCACAACAAGCATTTGCATAGCCAATAGGTCTCGCCTTTGGGACCTTATGTGTTTATCCAGAACTGTTGTCTATGTTGTAGAGCATGGCTGCTTTGCATTATGCTGAAAAGTTATAATTAAAAGTGTTAAGCATTTGTGTTACCTTATACAAGCCAAGTAATTATATACAACTGAACAACCTGATTCAAGAAAAATTGTAACATACAAAATGTATTCTAGTTATTTTGTACTTGCACTTTTGGCAATTTGTTACTGCCTGTTGTTATGCTTGTTTGTTACAATTGTTTTCATTATGGGGGAGCGGGACATAAATAATAGGGGAGTTGAGGTTGGAAACCAGTAATTAAATTAGACCTTGAGTAGCGGGCGGACACTAGGATAGAATCAATAGATGCCGGATTCCGAGGGCAGACTGACGTGATGCTTAGGTGATGTTTAGGTGATTCCTAGTTGGTGTGCTGATGCAAAATGGTGGTGGTGAGTGATGTTTGTTGCTGAGGTGGTGCTACTATATGGTGTGTTTTGGAGGTATGTTGTGGATTGTGGATTTGTGGAGTTGAAATATGGTGTTTGGTGTGTAATTATGTGGTGTGTTTTGGAAATGTGTGGAGTTGAATTGTGTGGCCTGGAACTGTGGTGTTGAGCTGAAATATGGTTAGTGAAATTATGTTATGTGTGGAGTGCATTTATGTTGATTGGTGGTATGTGGGATAGAGCGCATTTATGCGGAGTGTATTTATGTTGCATTAAGTAGAGTGTTATTATGTGGCATGTAATTATGTTGCACTGAGTGGTATTATGTGGAGTGTATTTATGTTGTATTAAGTAGAGTGTAATTATGTGGTATGCAATTATTTTCCATCGAGTACAGTAATTATGTGGCGTGTAATTATGTTATATTGAGTGGTATTATGTGGAGTGTATTTATGTTGCTTTGAGTAGAGTGTAATTATGTGGCATGTAATTATGTGGTCAAGTGGGATTATTTGGAGTGTATTTATGGTGCATTTAATAGAGTGTAATGTGATGTGTAATTATGTGGTACCGAGTGGTACTATGCAGAGTGTATTTATGTTGCATTGAGTGTAGTGTAATTATGTGGTGTGTAATTATGTGGCATTGAGTGGTATGTGGAGTGCATTTATGTTGCATTGAGTAGAGTCTAATTATGTGGTGCTTAACTATGTGACAGTGAGTGGTATTATGTGGAGTGCATTTATATTGCTTTGAGTACAATGTAATTATGTGGTGTGTATTTCTGTGGCATAGTGTTATGAGGAGTGTTGTTATGCTGTGTTTAATAGAGTGTAATTATGTGATATGTAATTTTGTGGTAGTGTGTGGTATTATGTGTAGTATTGTTAGAGCTTTATTATAAATTAGGGACTTATGATTAGGGACAATGAAAATTAACAGTACATAAGCATGCCTTCAGTGTTGTTGCGTGCACTGAATAAAATGTGTAGCGTATGTTTGTACTCTTTTGTTAATTTCCTCTTTTTTACTTGGAATGACTGTAGATCAACTAGTGCTTTCTGAAGTACCTTAGTAGATGATACAGATAATAACATAATACAGATATACTTGAATATGACATTATTTTTACACAGATAAAATAAATGGATAACTTGTGTTTGTTTTCTGTATTTTTTATCGCAAAAATTGGGTTAGGTAATTCAGAGACCGTTACAGTGACTTGGTGTTTGTGAGGTTTGGTATGGTGGCCCTTCCCTCCCTCCTGATCCCTTGAGTGCCCATGGCAGGATTAGTGTCATCAGTGTGTCTGCTGTGGGAGAGGTGCAAAGTGAGGGAAGATGTGCCTGTGGCAGCTCAGGTGTAACCAGAGTGAGGTTGAGGGGGGCAGATGAAGTGTGTCTGTGCAGCTGAAGTGTAAACAGTGGCAGGTGCAGGAGCTAGGTGGGATGTGAATTGTGTCTGTGTAACTGAAGCGTAAATAGTGTGAGGCGTCGACAGGTAAGATCTGAAAAGTGTGTCTGTGCAGCTGAAGTGCAAACAGTGTGAGGTGGAGGAGGCAGGTGAGATGTGAAAAGTAGGACTATGTCAGCTGAGGTGTACGTAGAGTGCGAGGTATGAGAAGTGTGTCTGCGACAGGTGAGGTCTAAGTAGCGCGTGGAGGCACGTGAAAAGTGAGATGCATGCCGGGAAAGAAAGGTGTGAGCATTGACTGGGGCGTTAAGTGCGTAAACAATATTACGTTTGTGGTGCGCGTGGGAGAGCAATTTGTCTGGGACGCTGGGAATGTCCGTAGTGAAGCTTGCGCCTTGTCGATCTTGGAGGGCTGATTTAGGGTGATTTAGAAAGGGAAGCTGCAGTCTACAGACATCAGGGCCTCATCAACCCCCAATAAACCAAACTTGAACACTTTGTGGGCCTTTAATGGGTCCTTATTAGGGTCCCACTGAGCTGCAGTAGGCTCACCGTTTACAAGGGCTGAGAGGCCAGGAGGGGGTGAAAGGTGGTCTCATCTCCTTTACCTTGAACCCAAGATGGGAGTGGGACTTTGACTCTGTCGTCTTTTGCAGAACCGGCTGCCGTTGTTGCCGAACTCTATGGTCTCGGACATGGTTGGAACTGTTAAGTAGGACAGGCTGGGAGGTTAGCGGACGGCAGGCATCATATGTCTACAAAAACTGTTCTGTGGATTAATAAGCCTTTTACCAAAATACGTAACTGTGTGATACGGGATTCATTCACAGACTGGTTGTAATGAGCTAACATTGACCAAAAACAGCAGTTTGAAAGCAATTAGTGGACCTTGACGAGGAGGCATCTGACCGGCTCTAGATATGGGGTGTATTCCCATTAGCAAGACATATTGGTTGGGCTGGAGAAAGATCAGTCACTTTTCAGATGATCGCAATTGGGTGGCCTGCTTCACGTATGCATGTATTCTTTTTATATGCTGTCCTCTCACCCAAGAAAAAGAGAGAGAGACATTATCACAGCCACAGAGCCACTACGGGAGCACATACACACAAATACAGACAAAAAAAAACCAAGTGCGTGCGCCTTGCGCAGAAAGTAAACAAAAAAAGTTTGATGAGGAGAGGAGGAGGCAGCAGGGGGAGGGGAGAGAGGAGGGGGTCTGCGCCTGTTTCACTTGCGGGAGCGAGCAGGAACCATCTGTTAATTACAAACAGATGGTTTCAAAGCTTGCTCCCGCAAGTGAATCGCCAAACTTGCAAGCGTTGCCATTGAAAGCCATGCAAAGCGTGCACGTTTTTGTCAAAAAAAGGGAATCGATTACTAACGGTCTCCTCCTATGCAACACATGCACGCTGAGTAGGCGAGACCTAAAAACAGAGGGGGTTTCCTGGCCAGGCGTTGAAAAGGGGTGTGCTGCGATACCCGTCAAGTAATAGTGCGAAGTTGAAAGGGCACAAATCTCAAACAAGAATTGGCCTGCGGGTCTTGACCGCCTCAATCATGACCTCTTTACCACCCCCAGAGGATGCACCGATTAATCAGTGGTGAACGGCTCTGATCCACTTACCCAAGTCTGAAGGAAAGACACGAAGGTGAGAAATAAAAGATCACAGAGACATGAACAGTAATCTCACAATCAGGTGCATCATAACGGGGCGCCCGCCCCCTACCTGTCAGGGAAAGGGGTGATGGTGTGCAACAGCGAGCCACGAGAGGTCAAACGGCAGTGCTGGCTGAGGAGGGGAAGAGGTAGGGTTAATTCTAAGCGGACAGCGCTCGCAGGCCAAGCTCGGCCAGTGGTGATTCGCCAAGTACTAACAAAGGTGCGAGTTACGCCTAACATCCGCACTGGTCACCCAGACAAAACTACTCAGAGCGACTCAACTTCACCTGATTATTGATTATTACCAAGTTTGCAAAAAAACTGTCATAAATAAATATTGAAATTCCCATCCGCGTGTGGGTTGTGTGTTTCTTTAAAAGTCAGATGAACTACAGCCACAAGAATTCCAAGAAGGGGCTGCCTTCTTCATTTAAAAAAAAATAATGCATGTCCAGCGTTTCTGGGCCAGCGACCCGAGCCTCGTGTTACATAGTGTAGCACCGGTCCAGGACACAGAGATGGAGAGAGAGAGACGGAGCGACAGAGAGAAAGAGCGAGAAAGAGAGAGAGAGATAGAGGGAGAGAGGGAGAAAGAGAGAGACAGAGAGTGAGAGTGAGTGAGAGAGCGAAAGAAAGAAAGAGAGATAATGTCCTCGTTTGGTGGGTCATTGCTGTCTAACTGTTCAAAACAACTGTTGTTAAATTATTTTTTAAGTGTTTCTTTCCAAAATTCTACACGACTGAAGATATTCTCATCTCAAAATGCTATTGAAAAGGAAGTTCTGGCACTCCATAATCACTCTAATCAATGACGTGACAGGAGCCACACTATCAATGGACTTCCACCACCTAATTCTGGGGTACACTGACCCCTCCATAACATCCGAAAATGACAGAGACCTGATTGACCTCCTTCTCACAGCAGCGGTCAAAACGGTGTTGAATAACTGGAAGGACACAGCAAAGGCCGCCTTTAAAGCCTGGTTCAACTGGGTCATTTTCCTAAGGGGAGCCGACACCATAACGTCCAACAGCCAAAGGGACTCAGGGAAAAAGAGCGAGATATGGCTGTCACTAGACAACTACTTGTCCTCTCACAAGCCACCCTAAACACCCAGACCAGACAATACTACAAAACCCACACATGCACCCTACTCAACAACATAATGCGCCTACGTCTCTCTCTACTCGGACACCTTTCTTCTTTTGATCTTCTATCTCCTCACATCACCAGGGGGGCGGAAAGATAACCATACTGGTTGCAAAGGGACACGGGGGGAAACTGGAACGTGCAAGAACGGAGAGAAGAAGATGAAACAAACTGTAGAATGAACTGTCAAGAGCCAAACTAATTTAAGCCAATGTAGACAATGCTTGACAACCCCCCCTCCGCCCTCCCCCCCGGCGCTTTTTATTTCTTTCTTTCTCCCCATGTGTTTCACCCTGTACCATGTAAATATGCTCTTTACTTTCAATAAAAAATTACTGAAATCAAAAAAAGAAGCAGCACCTCTCATAGATTTCTCCCCAGTAAGCCAGTAAAAGCGTACTTTCTGTAGAGAAGAATGCACAAAACAGCTGCAACTGCGCAATGTTATGTAGTAGGCTTTAGCAGTCAAAAGGGAATGGAATTTATTGATAACATCAAAAGTGGTTACGTGTTCCTGACAAAAATAAGTGAAGAAAGTGGGACAAAAGAGCACATATATTTTAAATTAGCACAATGTTGCTTTGAGGCTGTTTATATGTTCATTTAAAAAGGAGTTTCCACAACATTCCTGGCTTGCTGGCAATACACTTTTCTGTATAAGTGTATGGAAGTTCGTGAAAAAACTGCTTATATGTAAAAGAAGTTCATGTAGACAGTCAAGTAATGAGCTCTATCCCTAAAATTGGTGGCATGTTCACAAAAAATTGCAGGGAGCCAGGAAGCAAAATGGTGGTTGCAAATCCAATCAGGGAGATGCGCTGCCGCTTCCGAAACGAGTAGCGCAGTGAAAACTGATTACCACATCATAGGAAATGGATTTCTCCAATCAGCCCGTCTTCCCCCACACAGCATCCATTTTTAAAAAAAATAATTTCTTTTTTATTGAATAATAAATACAATACAATGACATTTGACGGCAAAGTAGCACAGTGCATTTGTACAGTTGTGATAATGTTGTTACAATAGACCAACAAGCTCATAACAGATTGTTATCGTAAAATACCGTGGGATTTGTCGTGGCATAGATCCCCAAATACTGAAAGCCTTAGGTAACCATCTTGGCTTCACAATGTATGGGCAAATTGGAACCCTCTCCGCAGTCTATAGATGTGCGATTTCTCCCAGTTGATAGTGTATTCTGAGTAGTTTTGGAAGAGGGTGAATATGTGTAAGATTCTATGGGCCTCATTTATGAAAAGTGACGCATCGCTGCGTGAAAACAGCGATGCGTCACTTTTCACTGCGCACTCCTTGCGACACCAATGATGCGTCATATTTAATGTATGGCGCATCATGTCGCAAGGAGTTACAGATACGTCAGTATTTCTGACGCATCTGTAAGCGCAAAAGTGCCGCATTGCTGGAGTGTGTCACAAAAGTGACGCAACTCCAGCAATGCGTCCTTTCACATGGGGAAAGCCCCATGTGAAAGGGCTTGCGTCAGTCTTACGCCTGCTGTGAGGCAGGCGCAAGATTTTGACGCAACCGCATCCTAAAAGTGACGCAGTGAAATCTCATAGATTTCACTGCGTCACTATTACGAGGCTTTTTGCGGGGGAACGCCCCCTCTGCATACATTATACCTGACGCAGGTATAATGTGACGCAGGGGTTTAAAAAGTGACGCATCTACCTAGATGCGTCACTTTTTAAATATGGCGCAACAAGGCGCATGTTTTGCGCCGCCGATGCGTCACAAAAAGTGACGCATCCGCAGCGCAAAACTGACGCAAGGCCTCATAAATGAGGCCCCATGTGTTGAAGAATGTGGTTTGGCCAAATAGAGCAAAATATCATCGGCATAGAGGGAGATTCTGTCTTCCCACTCCGCCGTCCAGTTTAGTCCCTGATAAGGGGGTTTCCTCTAATCCACTTTGCCAAAGGTTCAAGGACCAGAGTGAATATTAGCGGGGAAAGTGGATAACCCTGTCTCGTCCCTTTTTGCAGGTTAAAAATTGCTGACTGGCCACCATTTACAGTCACTCTTGCGAGGGACTCAGAGTAGAGGAGCCGCACCCATAATAGGAATTTCCCTCCGAAACCATAACGTTCAAGCGCCGTGAACAGATAGGGCCATTCAATCATATCAAATGCCATTTTGGCATCAAGGGACATTATCACTGCCTCCTCCCTAATAGTCCCAGCCCTGCCCAGTACACCATTAAGACGCCGAAGGTTAAGAGCGGTATTTCTGCCTGGCAAAAAGCCTGATTGATCTACTGTTTATGGAGCAGGGGTGGCAAGCGCGTGGTCAGGATTTTGGCTAGGATTTTCACCTCTGGATTTAGCAGGGAGATCGGCCGGTATGAGCCACAGTACTCGAAAGGTACGGCATCTGCTTTTGCTTTATTTCTGAGATGCTTCCACCAGGGATAAGAGCAACTTCTCATGGCACGGAATCAACCCGCAGCCTTCTCCAACGGCATCAAGCCATGATGCCCCCTCAACATAGAATATGTCTGACAACGCAAAGGCACATACACTGCTTTGGGAGAGCTGTCCTTTGATTCAGTACAATTTAAGATCTCGGACGCTATTCTGAAACAAACAGGTATTTTTCACCTAACTGTTCTCGAAGCAAGGCATGGCATCCTTGCTACCTACACTGGCTAGTGCGCCGTGCATCCATACTAGTAAAACAAGCAGGTTTAAAGATGGGCAATGCGGAATAAACAACACCAACTGGGCAGTCCCAACAAAAAGCATTGCAATATGCCTGAAGTCCAGTACTGGTGGACAATGCATGGTTGAGTAAGATCAGACTGAATACAACGCCACTCATATGTTTTTGTAGTTCATTGTCAGACGTATTGGCCCAGTAGTAGGGCAGGGGCTAAGCTAAACCCCATTATCACTCAATAAATAGTGCTGCTAACTTCAAGAGCACATGAAATGAAAAGGAATGACGTTTAAGCAGGTAAAAAAAGATCTAAACAGTGAGACCTGGACATTTGTCCTGAAACTGCACAAATAAGCACAATCACATCCATTATGCTGTAACAAAACACTTGAAACCAGCAACCACTCTAAACTCCATTAGCATTGTAGTTACCCAAACAAATCATATCTTTATGTATACTTATTTATCCGATGCATTATTCCAGAATTGCTTTTGTTACATTTTCAGCCCCTGCGCTAAACCCTGAGGCACCATTTCCTGCCTTTTAATCGCTTACCCGTCCTTTTTAATCGCATCAGATTTCTTGAAGCAGGTTGTGTGCTGCCTTCCCCCAATCGTGCCTAAAAGGTGCTGGGTGGATATTTTGGGGGGCAACCAAAGGAGGGACGAGGGTGGGAAACAAAGAATGTGGAGCAGGAAGTGGTGGATGGGTTAAAGAGAACGACAGCTTGGGGGATTATTCAAAAAGAATGGATGGCAGGAGGATGGAGGATTTAAAAGACTGGGTAGTGGGAAGAGGGTGTAGGGATTGACACCACAGAGAGCGGGATCATGGGTGAGGAAAACACCACGGAGAGTGGGAGGAGGGTTGCGGTGAAGGAGAGGGACTGCACAGCCATGCACTTTCTAAGAGTGCATGACAAAAAGTGAAAAAAAATACCCGAAGGAGCTTGTGGCCAGTGGAAGAACACTGGAAACAGGAAGTTGTACTTGGTCCATGCTCCATGGCAGGGATGAAGACTGAAGCGAAGCCTGAAGCCCAAGAGGATGCCAGAGGCGAGAAGGAGGCATGAACTAATAGGAAGGAAGGAAACAAGAGTGACGTGGGAGTCAACCAATGGTAAGTAAAGTTAAGTAGTGGGAAGGCTCTAAGCCACTTTTAAAATATATTTTTTTTCTTTACAAGAGATTTTGCGAGCACAGCGCAAGTGCTGTGCAGGAGAAACCGAAAACAGGGCAGACACATTAGGAATAGAATGGGATGGCGAATAACTGAATGTGCTTGTGACCTTCGTGCTGTAGAAAATCTATTTGATTAATTTACAATTTGCATTATGATGGTTGAAGTCTTCCATTGCAACCAAATCCTAAGGAGAAAAGCTTAGGATCTGAGAGAGAGACATTCCTTTTTTATTGTACACTCTGTACTATTGACCAGTAGTTTTGGCAAGCTTTTAGTTGAAGATGTAAAACTATTATATTTTTTTTATTTTAAAAATATAATGTCAAACCATAATGAAAATTACATTTTGTATTTTAAACATCGCAACACATTTTTGTTGAAACTTTACATGGACTTTTGTCTAATAAACTATTTCATAATTGAAATGAAAGCTTTGGCATGCCATTTTGTTTGTTTGTTTTCATTTCAAATTGGTCTCTGTGGGGCAGATTTACAAGCCCCATGCGCCTCTTTTACGCCGCCGTTGCGTCACTTTTGTGACGCAGCAGCGGCGCAAAAGATGCGCCATGGTGCTGGGTATTTAAAACGTGACGCATATGGGAGATGCGTCACGTTGTAAAGCCCTGCGCCAGAAGGAGGCGTTCCATCGCAGGGGGAGGCGTTCCGGTGCAGGAACGCCTCCCAAAAGTGGCTGAGTGAAATCTACAAGATTTCACTCTTTCACTTTTGGGCCCATGCTGCGTCAAAACCCTGTGCCTGCTTGAAGCAGGCGTAAGGATTGATGCAGCATTGTGGAGATAGAGCCCCCCAGAGCATTGCTGGAGCTGCGTCGCGCTTGCGACGCAACTCCAGCAATGCGCCGCTTTTACGACACAGATGTGCGACGCATCTGTGCCATTTTTGCCCCATGGTGCGCCGCATTGTAAATGCTGCGCATCCAGGGTGGCGGAGCTGCGGCGCACAACTACTGGCCCATCCCTGCTGATATGCAGGGATGCGCCAGTAATTGTAAATCTGCCCCTTTGTTTTTTGTGGCCACTGGATTTTTGCTGAGGCACTGTGAGTCAAGCTAAAGGACCTGAATCAGTTCATCCTTCCTGCTTAAACTCTCTTTCACTGGACACAGAAACCTAACTTAGGTGTAAAAATACGGATGTCACATTGTTTTGTTCAAAATGTTTGCATGTTTTTTGAGGATTGGTTCCGTCTGTTCTAAATGTAAAACCACGTGTTCCAATAGAGAGCAGGCACGAGAGACTTAATCCCCGGACAGCGTCAGTGCAGACAGACCGACATCCGCTGGACACAACGGGGGAACTGATGCGGAAAGAAAACGTTCCTGAAACTGAATAAGCTACGACTAAAACCAGGCTTGGGTCCTAGTTGAGGGCCCAAGGCACGGGGTTTGCTCTCTGCCTGTGTCCGCTGAGGGGAAATCTGCCCATTGTGGGTTTGTCGTGACTCATCCGGGATTTAGCTTGGGGGCCCCAGGCCTGCTGCACCGGAGGGCTTTAGTGCTGAAAGACTGGAAAAGCCCCCTACAATGGGAGCCGTGACAGGCGGTGGTGAGGCCATGCCCAAACCTGTAGGCCTTCATCAGCCCACAGTGCGTGGCGCAGAGGTGGTGCATGAGGAGAGCAAGGAGAGGGCCCCGCGCAGAGGCCCCTCTGTCAGAAACTATGGTGAGTTTGTCAGCATAATGTGTGATCAGCACAGAGACTCCTTAACAGAAGATAAGAGCCTTTTACGTCTTCTCATGTTTTTCCCCAACAGTCTTGTGTTAATGCCTGTCACGGGCCACCGACAAAGCCCATGCCTGACTACCTCATCATTTCGTCAGAATATCCCAAAATGATGCAGAATGCATAGTTATGCATGCTTTACGATGTTACCTCACAATTCTCATCGCTGTGTCAGATATTACGTTACTTTTCAGAATACCCCAACACTGTGGAAGATACCTTACCATTGCAGCAGACAGTCCCGTCATTTGGCCAGAATATCCCCTTGTTCTGTTATAAAATCCCACCACCGTGCCAGGATATCTTGCAGCATTGTGCCAGGATAGCTGATCACCGTACCAGAATAACCCATGACTGTTCCATAATATGCTATTGTTGTGGCACAATATCACCTGACTTTGGCAAAAAAATAGCCTAACTCTGCAAGAGCATCCAATCAGCTTGCCAGAACATTCTTGTGGTAGAATATGTCACCGCTGTGCACCATCACTATGTCAGCATATATTATCATTGTGGCAGAATACACCATCACTGTGTCAGCATACATCATCACTGTGGCAGAATACATGATCACTGTGTCAGTATACATCATCACTGTGGCAGAATACACCATCATTGTGCCAGCATACACAACTGTGACAGAATACACCATCACTGTGTCAGCATACATCATCACTGTGGCAGAATACATGATCACTGTGTCAGTATACATCATCACTGTGGCAGAATACACCATCATTGTGCCAGCATACACCACTGTGACAGAATACACCATCACTGTGTCAGCATAAATCATCACTGTGGCACAATACACCATCACTGTGTCAGCATACATAATCACTGTGGCAGAATACACCTTCACTGTGTCAGCATACATCATCACCGTGGCAGAATACACCATCATTGTGCCAGCATGCACCACTGTGACAGAATACACCATCACTGTGCCAGCATACACCACTGTGACAGAATACACCATCACTGTGTTGGCATATATAATCACTGTGCCAACATGCATCATCACTGTGCCAGCATACATCATCACTGTGGCAAATAAATACACCATCACTGTGTCATCAATATATTTTATCACTGTGGCAGAAGGCACCGTCACTGTGTGAGCCTACATCATCAATGTGGCAGAATGTACCATCAGTGTGTCAGCATACACTATCACTGTGGCAAATGAACACACCATCACAGTGTCAGCATATATCATCACTGTGGCAGAATGCACCATCACTGTGTCAGCATTAATTTCTCTGTCAGCATTCACCATCACTGTGATAAATACACCATCAATGTATCAGCACATATCATCACTGTGTCAAAATGCACCATCACTATGTCAGCATATATAATCATTGTGGCAAAAACACCGAGACTGTTGCAACATGCATCATCACTGTGGCATAATATCCCATCCCAAAGCCAGAACGTGCAGTTATGGCCCTTTGTGAAGGTTGCAAAACTTCCCATTTTTCTTTCACCGTCATTAGTGAAAAACTGTAAAGCTTGTGTTTTTTCTACGCAGAGCGAGAATAATATCATGCTATTATAACAAAGCCGGCATCGGATCACAATTCACGTTATTTGCATATTTACGATACAGTTTCCTGTTGGAAAATGCCAGCATAGTTGAGCAGGAAAAAAACAGTTTTCTGAGAATTTTGTCTCAGGGGAACTAGTTTTCAGCATTAAACAAGAATATGTGCAACTTAAATTGTTACGAAATTCCGGATTTTTCATACAAGCGGCCTGTTTTGAAAACTTTGCGAACTATGGGGCACATGCATCAAGGTAAGGAATTGTGATTCCTTAAAAGCGTTTTTTAAGGAATCGCTATAAAGGACTCACAAGTCCTTATGCATGTAGGAATAACTAAATAAATTGCGATTCCTACACATTCCCTATTAGCAAATCGCAAATTGCGATTCGCTAATACGGAATGCCTTCCCATTCATTTCTATGAGTCTAGAGGCCTTATGCATGTAGGAATTTCTAAATAATTGTGATTCCTTCACATTCCCTTTTAGCGAATCGCAAATTGCGATTCGCTAATAGAGAATGCCTTCCCATTAATTCCAATGGGCGTAGAGGCCCATAGGAATCAAAAGGAAACTGTTAGACCTGGTATCTTTGGCATGGTTTCCCCTGTCTTTTTGCCTCTACCTCCTGTATTTTTGATGCTGTGATGGATTTCGTTTTTGCTGGTATAGATGCTTTGGGTACTTTGACACAGCTGATCAGTGTCAAAGTGCAAGTGCTCCCTGTGTAAATTGTTATTGTGATTGGTTATCCATGATTAGCATATTTGTGTCACCAAGAAGTCCCTAGTAAAGTGCACTGAGTGTGCCAGGGCTGGTGATAAGAAATGCTACTAGTGGGCCTGCAGCACTGATTGTGCCATCCGGATCTATGACGTTACAACGCAGGCTATTACAACGCCTGCTGTTACAACGCGGTTTTTACATCGCATACCATTACAACGCATAGTGCTTTTAGGCGCTGGATAGTGAATTATTTAATTTACTATTCCAACTCCAGTCCCCGTGGATAGTAGGGAAGGTGTTGGATAGTAAATTAAATATATTCCCTATCCTAGAGCGCCCCCCAGCGCAATGCGTTGTAATGGTTTGCGTTGTAATGGTTGCGATGTAATGGTAGTGCGTTGTAATGCTTGCGTTGTAAGTGATGTTTCCCGTGCCACCCACATGAGTAGCCCTAAAATGGTGTCTCAGGCCTGCCACCACAGTGCCTGTGTGTCGTCTGTGAACTGCCATATTTTTCTAAACTGTTGTGGAGTCAGTTTCTGTTGTTTTCACTGTGTTACTGTGAGTGTTAGTACAAATACTTTACACATTGCCTTTGATAAGCCTGACTGCTCGTCCCTAGCTACCAAGGGGGTGAGCAGGGGTTATCTAAAGAGTGTTTCCTCCTTACCCTGGCTAGAAGCAAGGGTCCATATTTGGACAGTGGTACCTACCTCTGCCAACTAGAGACCCCCAGTTCTAACATTGTTGGTCAGCGGTGGGATTTGAACTTGTATTTGTACTAGACCCACAGTGATTGGTGTACATCACTAGTGAGTGCAGACCACTACACCACCGCAAACTATGTTTTCTTGGTTGGTTCTATTTTTGAGTAACTCTTCAAAGCATCATGTCCCTGAATGGAAAGGCACCCAGTGTGGGAGTAGCAGATTTGGAGTTTGTTATTGAAGATTTGCATTCCTACAAAGTTATAGAGCTTCAGCAATTCTGTCACAAGTTTGAGTGCCCCATTAAAAGCAGCTTCAGAAAGGAAGAGCTACAGAGAATCTTGAAGGCCTGGTGGGAGGCCCGAGAAGGAAATAATGCAAGTGGAAGGGAGGGGTTTCAGCCCCATGAATTGCCAGTGGGCAGACCAAATTCAAGGGCTGGCAGCAAACTCTCCAGCCGGGGTCCTACCCCAGAAGAGTTAGAAGAAAATCAAAAAGTGAGAGGAATGAAAATTAAGCAATCGGAGGTAGAAAAAGAAAGGGCGGCGGAGGAGAGCAAAAATGCCCGTGCCCTGGAGGAGAAGAAATTGCTTTTGGCTCATGAAGTGAGCATGAGAGAACTGGATATCAAGGCCAAGCAGGTGGATTCCAGTTCAAATGGTGGCAGCGTACAGCCAGTGCAGGGGGGTAAAGTATAAATTCCCAAGTATCTGGTACAGAATTACCACTGAGTGAGGATATTTATGCCTGGTTTACTTCCTATGAGATTGCATTGAGAATGAATGGTGTGCCTGAACAGCATTGGGGGGCGGGCCTGTGGAAACATTTTGAGGCTTCAGGGAGGAGTGCTCTAGAGCCCTTAGAGTTAGCAGGTACCATGACCTACCCCAATATGAAGGAGGCCCTAAGTCACAGGTATGGACTTACTCCAGAGCAGTATAGACTGCACGTTAGGAACTTTAAGAAGAGTCTGAGACTTGGATGGAGTGTGTGAATTTGTACTCGCATGCACTGGAAGGTTGGATAAAGGGCAGCATCTTTTAGACAGCAAGCTGACAGACCCCATTGAGCTTGCTAAGGAGGCGGACCTCTGGACCAGTACCAGGGTCCACAGAGGAATTGTGGGTACCACAGCCAAAGGTGGGCAGGGTCCCCAGCAGAAGAGTGGGGGGACAAGGTTATCCAAAATTAGTTCTCACAAGGGCCCCAAAATAGTTCGCAGGTAAAGGAGTCCCAACCCCCCAAACATCCATGGCCCCTAGGGTCATAAAGGATAACAGAGGTCCCCCTACCTGCTATCACTGCAATGAGGTGGGACATGTTATCAATAGCTGCCCTAAGAAATTCCCAGCACCCACTGGTGCTCCAGCCCCAGGGTTAACAAGTGTAGCTTTGGGAGGGGATTTGATTCCTAGTGGGGAGGAGGGACTAGCAGTTATGACCCTTGTCTCCTTAGGAGACCAAGAGATGGTCCAGGAAACCTTCCTGCCCCAGAACACTAAGAAATACGGGCAGAAGGTGATCATCAATGGGAGGGAGATAGAGGCTCTGAGAGACACAGGAGGCAGAGTGACATCGGTGAGGAGTCTGTGGGTGTCTGAAGAGCAGGTCATTTCCAATGTACTCCACCCTGTAGTGGCAATTGACAGCTCAGTGCGCCTCTGCAAAGTGGCGTGTGTTCCCTTTGAGTGGAGGGGGGTCTCTGGTCTCTTGGAAGTTGTTGTCAGTGAAGCCTTGCCTCTAGACGGTCTGCTAGGTAATGACCTGGAGAGTTCTCCATGGAAGGATGTGGAGCACGAAGCTCATATGGAGATGTTGGGTTTCCCTGCGTGGATCTGAATGACCACGTGGGCTATGGCAGCCAGTAAGGGTGATTCAGCAGAACTGGAGCCTGAAACAGTGGCCCCGAAACTTGCCAGGAGAGGAAAAGGCAGGGGGTGCAGGAAACCCGCCCTGGCTGTTCCCACGGCCCAGGAAGGAGCAGAACCTGAGGGGAATGCCCTGGAGCCTTCCGGGGAACAGGTGGCTGAACTGGGGAGCTACCCGAGCTGCCCCATTGGCACCAAGAAGGTGGGCCCTCCAGGGAGGAACTCTGCAAGGCGCAGAAAGAGTGCCCTTACCTCATTGGTGTGCGGCAGCAGGCTGCAGACCAGGCAGAGGGTGGAACGTCCAAGGATCATCTCATTTACTGGGAAGATGAGTTGTTGAGTAGTGAGCCTAAGTTTGCTGAGCCCGGTGCAGCCTGTGTGCTGGTGGTACCTGAGCGCTTTAGAAACTTCCTAATGGGTCTGGCTCATGATGTGCCTCTCGCAGGACATCTGGGGCAAGACAAGACCTTCCAAAGGCTTGTCACCCACTTCTACTGGCCCCAGATGAAGAAGCACGTCGGTACATTTTGTAGATCTTGCCACACAAGTCAGGCCAATGGCAAGAGCGGAGGGAAGTGCAAGGCACCCCTCCAACCCTTTCCTGTGGTGAGCACCCCTTTTGAGCAGGTGGGCATCGATATCGTGGGGCCCCTGGACCCCAAGACAGCCTTAAGCAACAGGTTCATCCTGGTCTTGGTGGACCATGCCACCCGGTACCCGGAACCAGTCACTCTCAGGACAATCACAGCACCCGTGGTGGGCCGTGCATTGATGGGGATCTTTTCACGTGTGGGGTTCCCCAGAGAGGTGGTCTCCGACCGGGGTACCAACTTGATCTCTAGGTACATGAAGTCTCTGTGGGAGGAGTGTGGGTAACTTATAAGTTCACCACTCCTTATCACCCTCAAGGAAATGGCTTGGTTGAAAGGTTCAACCGCACCCTGAAAGGTATGATTATGGGCCTAGCGGAGCCCATGAGACGGAAGTGGGACGTATTTTCATCATGCCTGTTGTTTGCCTACAGGGAGGTGCCTCAGAAGTCCTTAGGGTTCAGTCCCTTTAAACTCCTGTATGGCCACCCTGTTAGAGGACCTCTCACACTGGTGAAGGAGGGGTGGGAGAAATCCAGTGGGAAGACACCCCAGGATGTGTTCAGCTATGTGCTGGCCTTTGGCAACCAGATACAATGCTTAACAAAGCTCGCACAGGAGAACCTTGAAGCTAGCCAGGAAGAAATGAAAAGATGGTACGACCAGAATACCACTCTGATCGAATTTCAACCTGGGCAGAAAGTGTGGGTGATGGCGCCAGTGGAGCCTTGTGCACTCCAAGACAAGTGGACTGGGCCATGTGAGGTGGTGGAGTGCAAGAGCGAAGTAAAGTACCTGGTTAACTTGAAGACTCCCAGGCAGCCCCTGAGAGTCTTGCATGTGAACTGCCTCAAAACCCACTTTGAGAGGACTGAAGTGACAATGCTCCTGGCTACAGATGCTGGAATAGAGGAGAAAAGTGATCCTCTTCCTGACCTCCTGGCAGCCAAGGAGCATGACGGGTCTGTAGATGGTGTGGTCCTCTCACCCACCCTGACCCCAGAGCAGCAGAGTGAATGCCACCAAGTGTTGGGTCTGTTTTCCTCCCTGTTCTCCCTGACCCCCGGAGTCACCAATTGGTGCGTCCATGAGGTGGACACTGGAGATAGTTTACCTGTGAAACAGAAATTTTACAGGGTAGCTGACAATGTCAGGGCCAGCATCAAGGAAGAGGTTTCTGAAATATTGGCGCTAGGGGTGATTGAGCCCTCCAGCAGCCCCTGGGCTAGCCCAATGGTCTTAGTGCCAAAAGCTGCTGCGCCCGGTGCCACTCCAGAACTCCGGTTTTGTGTGGACTACAGTGTGGCCACGAAGACTGACGCACACCCCATCCCCAGAGCTGATGAGCTTGTGGATCTGTTGGGAGCTACACAGTACCTCAGTACGTTTGATTTAACTTCTGGGTACTGTCAGATTGCCTTAACTGAGGGGGCCAAAGAGAGGTCTGCATTTTCAATGCCAGAGGGGCACTTCCAGTTTCGAGTCATGCCCTTTGGGTTGAAGAATGCCCCTGCCACCTTCCAGAGACTGGTCAACCAGGTACTGACAGGGCTGGAGGAATTCAGTGCCGCATACCTGGATGACATTGCTGTGTTCAGCTCCACGTGGGAGGAACACTTGCAACACCTCTGGGAAGTGTTGAAGGCTCTGCAAAAGGCAGGCCTCACTATCAAGGCCAGCAAGTGCTAGATGGGGCAGGGATCTGTGGTGTATTTGGGACACCAGGTGGCGCCCCTACAGGCGAAGATTGATACCATTCTGGCTTGGGAGCCCCCCAAGACCCAGACAGCGGTGAGAGCCTTTTTAGGCCTCAGTGGGTATTACAGACGATTTGTCAAGGGGTATGGCACCCTCGTTGCCCCCTTGACAGTGCTTACTTCGAAGAAGCAGCCCAAGAGAGTGAATTGGACCAAAGTCTGTCAAACTGCTTTTGATGCCCTGAAAACTGCCATGTTCACAGCACTGGTGCTCAAGGCACCTGACTTCTCCAGTGAGTTTATAGTGCAGACAGACGCTTCAGAGTATGGTGTGGGAGCAGTACTCTCACAGATCAACGACGAGGGCTGGGACCAACCTGTAGCTTTCATTAGTAGGAGGCTACTCCCCAGGGAACAGAGGTGGAGTGCAATTGAAAGAGAAGCTTTTGCTGTGGTCTGGGCTCTGAAGAAGCTGAGGCCATACTTGTTTGGAACTCACTTCCGGGTTCAGACAGACCACAGGCCCCTCAGATGGTTGATGCAGATGAGGGGTGAGAACCCAAAACTGTTGAGGTGGTCCATCTCCCTACAGGGAATGGACTTTACGGTGGAACAGTGCCCTGGTACAGAACACGCTGATGGACTGTCCAGATTCTTCTGCCTTAGTGAAAAGAACTCCCAAGAGGGTGGGCAGTTCTCCCCACTTTCAGCTGGAGGGGACAAGTGTTAGACCTGGCATCTTTGGCGTTGTTTTCCCTGTCTATTTGCCTCTACCGCCTATATTTTTGATGCTGTGCTGGATTTCGTTTTTGCTGGTATAGATGCTTTGGGCACTTTGCCACTGCTGATCAGTGTCAAAGTGCAAGTTCTCCCTGTGTAAATTGTTATTTTGATTGGTTATCCATGATTGGCATATTTGTGTCACCAAGAAGTCCCTAGTTAGGTGTACTGAGTGTGCCAGGGCTGGTGATAACAAATGCTACTAGTGGGCCTGCAGCACTGATTGTGCCACCCACATTAGTAGTCCTAAAATGGTGTCTCAGGCCTGCCACCGCAGTGCCTGTGTGCCGTCTGTGAACTGCCATGTCCTCCTGGTCAGTGTCCACACTGACCAGGCCTAACACTTCCCTTTCTGTACACATTGGTCACCCCTATGGAAGGCCCAAGGTACCCCCTTGGGCAGGGTGCAGTGTATGTGAAAGGTGGAGCATGTACTAGTGCAGCAGGTAACATGCTCTGGTAGTGAATTACAGCCGTTTTTGTTTTTCACTATTGTAAGGCTATCTTGCCCCATAGGCTATCATGGGGAATGCTGGCTACAGTGGCTATCAGCATATCTTCCCATAGGAGCAAGATAGGACATAAACGTCTGGTATCCCTGAACTCAGAATTTAATAACACATCTTCTAGGAAAGGTTGTTTTTAAATCCTGTGTTTGAGAACAGCACTTTTAGAAAGTTGGTGTTCTCTTGTCTGACCTTTCTGTGTGCCTTGGCCTGTTTCTGAATTGACTGTCTGGTTTGTGAGTGACAGGGGCTGGGTGACTCCCAGAGGCTGAGTGGGCCATCCTTGGGCTGAATAGCTCCATCTGCATCTAGAGTGGTGGGAGGGGGTAGCACCTGGGCCTGAATAGGGCTGTGCCTGCCTTCCACAATGCTGGCGCCACCTCCTGCTGGGCAGCTGACGACCCTGCCCCTCTCTCTGAAAGGAAAGGAGAGGCCAGGAAAAAAAGTGCTCAAGCAACACCCAGAACTGGTTCAGACGGGGCTCAGAGCCCTCCTGCACAAAGGGAACAAAGACTTATAGGGGTATAAGTACACAACCCCTGACTACAGAAATTTAGATCATCCTTGAATCGAGAAGGAACCTCAGCTAAGGAGAAAGCTGAAACTGAAGAAGGAAGACTGTCCTGCTGTTGCTCTGCTGGACTGAACTGCTGTTGCTTTGCTGCCAAGGAAAGCGGAAGGACTTTGCTTTGTGCTGTGTCCCCTTGCTTGAAGGAATCTCCAAGGGCCTGAGAAGAGCTGGCTCTCTGTTAAGAAGTCCCAGGACCAAAAGGACTTCACCCCCAGCTTCCCTGAACTCTGCTAAGAGAGTTCTGTCCTTCTTGGAGTGCTTGTCCCATGTGTGGTGCCTCTGGAAGTTGTACCTGTGTTGGGAAGCTGGAAACCAAGCTTTAAAGAACTTTCTGCAAAGCTTATCGCATCGCTCGCTTGCGGAGCGCATTCCCGTCAGTGCGAGGAAATTCCGCCGCTACGAAGGCCGAGATCATCGCAGCGCCTGTCTGCCGCTGCCAGAGTCGTCGCATCCTTCGTTTGCGGGACGCACCAGTCCGGTGCGGGAAGATTACCATCGCTGCGAGTATCGTCGCAGAGCCTGTCATTCCTGGGTGAGATCGTCGCACCGCCTGTTTGCAGACCGCATCACGTCACTGCGAACATCATCGCAGAGCCATCGCATCGAGGGGCCACGAGAGTAGAAGATCGTCGCTGAGCCACGCATCGCCACCACACCGGAGATCGTCGCTGCCCCAAAGATTGTCGCATCGTCCCTTTTGCGAGCCGTTTCCACAAATACCTGTGCACCGGAATCCATGCAAGGTATCGCATCCCTCCCCATACAGACCGGAGTCATCGCAACACACCCGCTACATCCAGTGGGGTTGTCACATCGCCTCCCCTGGGTCTCAGGAGTGACGCATCGCTTGCTTTTTATCTCTACAGCTTTTTACTGGGAACTTTGTCGCATTTAAAGATACTGTTGGCTAAAACGTGACGCAACTGTGGATTATTTTAACGGAACCTTAAGAACTCTTTTGAAACCATATTCTTGAACTGTGCATGTTGGATTTTTGTCGTTTTGGTCTTGTGTAGTTTAGATTAAATACCTTTATTTTTCTAAACTGTTGTGGAGTCAGTTTGTGGTGTTTTTACTGTGTTACTGTAAGTGTTGGTACAAATACTTTACACATTACCTTTGATAAGCCTGACTGCTCCTGCCAAGCTACCAAGGGGGTGAGCAAAGGTTATCTAAAGAGTGTTTCCTCCTTACCCTGACTAGAAGCCAGGGTCCCTATTTGGACAGTGGTACCTACCTCTGCCAACTAGAGACCCCCAGTTCTAATAGAAACCATTAGCAATTTGCGATTGCCAAATAGGTAATCGCAAATTGCGAATGCAATTTCAAGGGTGATAGGGGGCAAAAAGGCCACCCTGATTCACCCCCTGATCACCCCATGTGTGGTGCACACACATGCCCTAAGGGCATGTGTGTGCCCTAAGGTCATGTGTGTGCACCACATGGAACTTAGAAAAAGGTCATTTGTAGCATTTTTCTAAGGAATTGCAAATTACCACCAACTTGAAGTTGGTGGTAATTTGCGATTCCTTAATGCTAAGTCGCAATCTAAGATTGCGACTTGCATTGCATTTAAGGAACCGCAAATTGCGATTCCCTAAATGAATTCGCAAAATAGGTCATTGCAAATTTGGGGATCACCTATTTTGCGATTGGGTTTGGGCTTGATGCATCCCAAATGGCTAAATACCGGTCGCAAAGAGACCTATTCTGTGAATCGGCCCATTTGCGACCAGTATTTTGCTTGATGCATGTGCCCCTATGCCTTTTGTGAAGGATGCAATAAAAATGTAAATACTGTGTAGTATTGGCAGAGAATGTTTCTCTGTGTTTTCTTTTAAATTTCTCCGTTCGTGCAATCACAGATGAGCATTCTCTGGCAATGTTCTGAGGTTGCCATGTGTGGCCACATAATGCTAGTTCTGAGAATGTTATGTTTTCAAAAGATACTGTTGTTGGGTTTAACTGTTTGCTGGTGGAGTCAACACTGAATGTGTCTCCACAACTGTGTAGCCATTACAATAAATCTCTCCTGAGATTTTCCTATGGCTCCAGTGTCGTTCCTACAAAATTATTGGCGACAATTTGGCTACACAGTCAAACCTTCTGCGTGTGGATCCTGGTTTCAGACTCCAATTTCTTATTTTGCATTTGAGGTCAGCTGTCTGCTGCACTTGAAGATTGCATACCACCTGGGTGACGCCCATGTGTTCCTGCTGCTGACACAGCTTTTAGATCTTTGCTGCAGCCGTCATTATTTTTAAGGGTGGGCGTAAAATCCATTAGGCGGGCGAATTTGCGGATTTTCCGCGATTTCGCGATCCGCGAATCTCGCGAAATCGCCATAAAATCCGCGAATCAGCGGGGACGAATTTTCAGCCAAGCAAGGGTTACAGCAGCAGGTGCAAAAGTTGAACCTAATTTCTTTCTAACCTTTTACAAAAGGGTTACAAACAAATTAACTTCAACTTGGACACCTGCTGCTAATTGCTTCCTGGCGCCTCTCTCACCCTGCTCTGACCCTTGAAGCAGGGTCAGAGAATAGTTACAAGTAGGCAACGAGGCACCTGTCCAAGGAATTAAACCTCATCCGGAAGCACTTACAGATATAAAAAAACAGGAAGAAAGGAGAGGATGGCAAATACACCCATTTTGAGTTGTCAGGAGGGGTTAAACTAAAAGAGACCTTTACAGCACAATTTTCATATGCATTTTGCTAAAAATAAAAAGCTGTATGTTCTGTAGGGGCAACTCAGGAATCTGGCCCTTCAGAGATCCGGCCTCTCTTACTTTCTCTCGTTCTCCCTCTCCCTCTCTCTTTCCCTCTCTTTCTCTCTCTTTCTATCTGTCTATCTATCTATCTCTCTCTCCCTCTCCCATAAACGACTGCATGGGTAACTTCGCTATGCAAGCCGCTCGCGAAGATGCAAAAAGCCCCGCGAACACGCAAAAAACCCCGCAAACACGCAAAAACCCCCGCGAACACGCAAAAAACAAAAATCTGCAAATTCGCAACAAATTCGCGAATTTTGCGGATCGCGAATTCGCAAATCCGCAAATTCGCGGATCGCGAATTTGCAAAATGCGCCCATGCTTAATTATTTTGTTGTTGCTGCCGCTGTCATGGTGGGGATTCAGACCGCGTTAGATGAACCGTGATCTAGTTGTTTTGTAACGCCATCTTGGATATTGCACTAGACCCCGTCTCTAACCCTACAATGCTATTTATGCATGGTGGCCATGTTCCATGTTTGAGGTTGGGCAGTCTAGTTTCTGCTCCATGCCCTCTTGGAAGTAATGTCAGCCTTACCTCCGTTACGTAAACTACGTACTGTGGCCATTTTCTTCTTCCACTGTTTCTGCAACCTCTCCCTGCTTATTGCAGGCCATTTGTCGTTGACTTCCCGTCTCTTCCCAACTGCATTTCTGTTTATCCACGGCATCAATCGATGTCAACGGCATCTCCTGTGAGGGCTTTTCGGAACACGAAGACTCACGGAGCATGTAGTGCATGGTTAGACGCACACCAGTTGGTTGTTCAACTAATGTTATCTGTGCTGCTCGTTGAAAGCAAGAGTCACAGTGATGCACTCAGTGCACAGTAATACACACAGTGCACGGCGATGCACTCACATGTCAATTCATTTAGCAGTAAAGGTATTTGTGGATTTAGGTCACAGTGATGACCACACCTGATTACTACTATTACTTTGAGTGCAGTTTATGACTCTGGCTATAGTTTAGTCCGTTTTTTTATCACTGCATTGTGTTTATATATTTACATTTATTTGGGGTGTGCTATTATGGAAAACTAGTATATTTACGGTGATGCACACACCATTTGGATTTTGCAACAGTGCATGCCATCAATATTGTTTTAAATAAATATACTCTTATGCAGTGGCACGCATACCAGTTGAGTGTATAATTCCATCAATCTATACTCTATACACACATTGTGTATAATTCTAATTTAGTTTTATATTTTAACTGGGTAAGGCATATCACACTGCTGGTGTATATTGTTGTTTATTCAAATTTATTTAGTATGTGCGTTCTGTCATCACATTTCTCTTTTCTATACCTCAGCAGATTCCATTAAAATAAAATGTGTACCATGTAAGCTGCTACACCTCCTCCGGTTTTCGTGGACAGCCTGGGTAACCCACCTGTAAGGTGAAAAGTGCAGTTTGATGCATTTGCAACCTATCTAGGGTCAATTGGAACTTTGAGATTTGGTGCAGAAAGAAAGACATGTTTAATTCTTCATTCTCTGGGATTTGAAAGGAGATCTATTTTTAAACATTTACCAGACTTAGCTCAAGGGGATGCAGAGAACACAGATGAGTACCAAGAAACTGTATTTAAGCTAAAAAGCAGATTTGGCAAACAGCGTAGACTTATGATTTTAAGGCATAATTTTTTTAAGAGAAAGCAGGTTGATGGAGAAGAAGTTGATGCATACATTTTAGTCTTACGCAGTTTGCCATCTGTTTGCTAATTTTATAGTTTTACTGATTAGTTAATTAGAGACCAATTTGTATGTCAGTGCGGGTACAAGCAGATTAGACAAAAATTATTACCTATGGGTAATCCCACATTGGAAAAGACCACCAAGGTAGCCAAGAGTATCAATATTTCTCAGGTCTCAATTAAATAATTAGATGATAAACCACTTGAAAGTGTTAGTGTGATTGGGGTTAGTAAGTCCCAACAAAAATCTGTACGTAACAGTAGTTTTACAGGTTCTAAATCTAAGATAGAGACAGCTTGTTCCAAAAATGGCAATATGTGTTTCAGCTATGGCAATGCTCCGCACCCTACAGGGGTAAAATGTCCCATGGCTAATGCCATGTGCAATTATTGCAAAAAGTTTGGACATTTCGCAAAGGTTTGCTTAAAAAATAAAACTTACAGAAAGACCATGGCATGTGTGATGGAGTCAGAGGATGAATCAGACACTGAGGTTATCTTCGTGATCAGGGATGAACGAGTGTGTACTCAAAGCAGTATGAATTCTAGTAATGAATCTGTGGTGGGTAATCCGTCGTGTTGTGTTGACCCTATAGCAGAAGTGAGTGTGGGTGGCAAAGTTCTCAAACTTTTGTGGATTCGGGTGCTAGGATCACCATGACTACGCATCAGCTGATTGAGGAGACGTGGGGCAACAGAAAGTTGTTGCCATCAGACCTTTCTCCTGTTTCTTATGAATGACGTAGGATTGAATTTCTAGGTTTAGTACAGGAGGAATTGGTGTTTAAGCAGAGGAACATCAGGGGAAAAATGTATGTTACAGTCAAGAGCCTTAATATACTGGTGTGGTTTCACCAAGGATTGTTTGGAATAGTATTAAGGCCAGGTGCCCAAGAGCAAGTTTTGGTGATTGACTGCGATGATGTGGGGCTGAAGTGGAACAAAAGCTTTCCCTCTGTTTTGAGTAATGCTTTAGGCAAAATTCAGGCTTCAAACACCATCACCATGACTATGATGCAGCTGTTTGAGGAGACGTAGGGCAACAGAAAGTTGTTGCCACCGGACCGTTCTCCTGTTTCTTATGAAGGACGTTGGATTGAACTTCTAGGTTTTGTACAGGAGGAATTGGTGTTTAAGCGGAGGAAGACCATGGGCAAGATTTATGTTACAGTCAAGAGCCTAAACATGCTGTTGTGGTTTCACCAAGGATTGTTTTGTATAGTATTAAGTTCAGGTGCCCGAGAGCAAGTTTTGGTGGTTGACTGCAATGATTATGGGGCTGAAGTGGAACAAACGCTTTCCCTCTGTTTGAGTCATGGTTTAGGCAAAATTCAGGGCTTCAAACACAAGATTATTATAAAGGAATGGGCAGTCCCCATCAAACACAAACTTAGAGGGGTTAATTTTAGTGTAAGAGAGGCCCTTGACAAAGAGCTTATGATTTTGTGGGATAAGGGGATCATAAGCCCACTGAATCATCCTTGTGGCTATCTCCTCTTGTCATGGCTTGTAAGAGGTGTGGACAGCTACGAGTATGTGTGGATCTGAAGCCACTTAATAAGGAAATTTAGGTTGACTCACACCATTTGCCCAAAATCAACGATGTGTTTGTGTTAAAGGGACCAAGTTTTTTTCTTAACTTGATCTGGCCAGTATCTTCCATCATGTAGAATTGCATCCAGACTCATGTCATTAGACTACTTTTACCACTCCACTCGGTATGTTCTAATACCGATGCATGCCTTTTGACTTGGCACCTGCTACCTCGGTTTTTCAAAGGGTAATACAGCACTTACTAAAAAGGTCTGGATACCATTTTGGTGTACAAAGACGATGTGCTTATTTTTGCCGGGATGCCCAATCTCATGATGTTATTTTGCATAGTGTGCTCAATGTCCTTGAGAAACATGGGGTAGTCATTAAGACGGAGAAATGTATGTATTTTTTCAATGAAGTGTAATACCTAGGTCACATGAGATCACAGAAGAGATTATCAGACCTAGACCCGGTCTTGTGGAAGCTATTGTGAATACCCCTCCCCCAGTGATAAGACTCTTTGCTAGGCTTATGTGAGTACTACTCTCGGTTTCTTTCAGATTTTGCCACCATGATGCGCCCTAATAGCAATTTACTTAGAAGCTAGTCAAATTTTGTGGTCTGAGGATTGTGTTTCTGCCTTTGATCAAGTCAGGTCTACATTAGGAAATAGCAAGGCTCTAAAACATTTTGTTCCAGGGTTTCCTTGCTGTATTACGGTTGAGGCAAGTTAGGTGGGGCTGGGAGCTATTTTGAAGCAAAGTGTTGGAGATGGTGAGAACACTGTGGCGATTGCATCCAGATTGTTGAGGGATGCTGAGCTCCAGTAAACAGTTATTGAGAAGGAATTGCTGGTTTGATTGTGGGCTATTGAGAAATTTCAACCATACGTATGGGGAAGGCGGTTCAAACTATAGGTGGATCACAAGCCTTTAGTCACCATTCTGGGTAGTGAGGTAAACAGATATTGCCATCCCAAGATGTTGAGGATAGTCACACAGTTATTACAGTACCAATTTGATGTGACTCACATTTCAGGAGGAATGAACGGGAGGGCTGACTTCTTTTCCTGTTTCCCAAACAAAAAGGATGAACATGAAAATCTGCAATTTAATGAGCTGTTTGATGAGGATTATGATGATTGCTAGGTAGCTGCATTGGAAATACCTGAACTGAACATAGGTTCTGAAGAGGACTGGATGGGTGCAATGAGGTTTTCTGTACTGTTACAGAAGGTGTGTGAACTAGTTAGGAAAGGCTGGCCCAGAAAAAAGGTTTTATCCCCTTTTTTACAACCTTACTGACAGGTTGAGAGTGAAATCTCTATTTAAGATGGTATGCTCTTACGTTCTTGTTATATCCCATGTTTCTTCATTACTTCTATTCCTTTATGTATTTGCATCCTAGTGCCTAGGTTGCTAGGTTATTGTGGAATGTTCTACTCCTGATCTTCAGTTGAAGACTGGAGCTTCTTGGATGTGCACTCTGATAGATCTTATGCTGTACTTGATGTTCCTGATTAAACTTAATCCTTAAGTTTACTTCCTTCTCCTGTCATACTTTGGATACTACATAAATTGGCGACGAGGTGGTCAAGTCAGCATTATCTACGAACCTACGCCTAAATTATTAATTTTAAAACAGATCTCATCAGACTTCAGCGCTCATCAGTAATTTTCTTCAATTTTTCAACCTCCTTTACTTCATCTCTTCCATGAACTTCCTTGAAATTGAATCTCTACAGGAAATCTACACTTCATTTAAAAGTAAGCTACTTATTTATATATTGTGATTTGATAGCACCAGCGCCTGTTTTTTCCTGTTGTGCCTTGATTGCACCAGCGGCAGTCTTTTAATTGCCTGTTCTTTCTTCATTTCATTTTGAATATTGCTTTCCTCATGAATACCACAACAACTACTTTTGAGTGTTACTTTACCCGTGAACTCTACAGCAGCCTTTGCCTCAAAAAACGACCTGAACTTCATTTAAAGTAAACTCTCTATTTTTACTTATTGTGTTCTGATAGCACCAGCGCCTGTTTCTTCCTATTGTGCCCTGAATGCACCTGCGGCAGCTTATGTATCCTTTTCCTTCTACATTTGATTTTGAACATTGCTGTTCCTGTGAATAATACTATTATTATTGCTTTCATTGCACCTTTGAATTGTGTCCTTGACTGCACCTACGTTTTTGCGTTATTCCATATTTTTTCGCTTTCTGCTTTTCTATTTTTGCCATTTTGCTGTGATTTGAAGATACAACAACTAAACTGTTTAACTGCCCCTACCTGTTGGAACCCTCGTTTTCAAAAGTCGCCATTGCTTCATTCATGGCCTGAATCTGCACGAGAGCGACGCGCAGCATTTCTCCGACTTTGAATCTGCACGAGAGCGACGCGCAACATTTCTCCGACTTCTTCTTCAGCGTCTCCATGACGATACACGTCATCACGATTTGACGTTCATTTTACACGTCATCTCGCATCACGCGGCAGCCATCTTAAGTTGCCTGGTAACCAGTAAACACTTTCACGATCGTTGATCGTTTACTTTCCCTTCATTAGCTACGAGGTATTTATTTTCTACAAATTCTATTTTCATTTTTCACTACGTGTGTCTTATATACGCTGACACGCACAGCTGACAAAACACGCTGACACACACAGCTGATTTTATTTATCTACGCTGTAACCTACGTTTACAACTGTGTATCATGTGCGCTGATACACACAGCTGACCTATCTACGCTGAAATTTTCTACTCTCTACTTGATACCTACAGTATGTGTCAATAACGCTGATACACACAGCTTACATTATCCATTTACTCTGGAATTCTCACGTCTTCGCTGGATTTCACATTAACTACGTGTGTTATTTACACTGACACACACAGCTGATATTACATACATATATTTTTGAATGTCATGTTTCAACACTTTAATTGTTTAATTTAGTCTATTCATGCTGATATATACATCTGAAATTCACACATTTTAATTTATATAAGAATGCAATTTACGTTCTTTTATTTTATATGTTGTTTACTTTATTAATTTAGGATGGCTCAACAAACTGCAGTTCTTCCATCTTCCTTTCTCCCTGAACCAGGTACGCCAAAAATTAAATGGACACATTGGTTTAAAGCCTTTAATAGTTATATAATTGCTATTGATGCTGTAAAATTTTCAGCTGCTAGAAAAAATGCAATGTTATATAGTGCTTTAGGTGCTGAGGGTCAAAGAATTTTTGATCATCAACCCCCTATTACTAGACCTCCTTCGGATGATTGGAATGAGTATACTGAGGCCATTGCACGTTTAGAAAAGTATTTTAAGGACGAACCGAGTGTAATCGTTGAAAGACATAAATTTTACACCCGTAAACAAAGAGAGTATGAAAAGATTGATATATTTTTAGCTGAGTTAAGGATTTTGGCTGCAACTTGTGAATTTGAAGATCCTATTGATCAATATCTCAGAGATCAAATTGTAGTGAATTGTTTTAGCAACAAAGTTCAGAAGAGAATTTTATGCTGTCGTAATCCTTCACTATTAGAAACATTAGAATTAGCTAGAGGAATAGAAAGATCTGCTTTTGCTTCTAAAGAATTAAGCAACAGTAAACCTACACATGTGGATTTAGTGAAATCTACTTCCTCTAAAAATAATACTCAACGTATTCAATCTCCAAAACTTGAATGGAAAAAATCGGATAAACCTCCCACTTGTTATAGATGTGGATCTAAATTACACCTTGCTAATTCAAATTCTTGTCCAGCCTTAAAAAAACAATGTACTAATTGAAAAAAAATTGGTCACTTTGCTGCAGTTTGCAAGTTCAAATCCAAAACAATGTACCTTTAAGTCTCTGATTCTGATGTATCTAATATGGGTGAAGAACAAATTGTAAAAAAAATATTATTGTCTGTTGACATGATAGATGATCATGAAGATTCTTCTATTTATGATCCAGTATGTGATTTAAAAATTTGTGAGATTCTTGTTAAGGTCACTGTAGATTCAGGATCTCCAATTACCATCATTGCTGACTTTCTTTTCCTTAAACATTGGGAAGAAAATTTACTTTTGCCTCCTGACATTCGTACTGTTGCATTTAATGGCAAGGTCATTGACTTAATGGGGTTCTTCAATGACAGTCAAACCTTTGAAGATCGATCTATTCAAGCAAAAATGTATGTATCTAAGAAAGGTTATAATGTCTTGGGTTGGAAAGACCAAGGAAAATTCCCGTTAATTTTAAGACCTGGTACTAGAAACCCTATCTCTTTATATCGTTCTACCACAATTAATGCCCTGGTCACTGAGGAATTATCCCTAGAGAGTTCATAGATAAATACAGTAATGTCTTTTCTGATAATCTTGGTTCAGTTAAAGGCTTCGAACACAAGATTATTTTGAAGCCTGATGCTGTTCCAGTGATCCACATGGTCAGACATGTTCCTCTGAGCATTATGGAAAAGTTGAAAACTCATCTTCAACAGCTGAGTAAAGAGGGAGTCATTGAAAACATCAATTCTTCGTTGTGGGTTTCTCCAATTGTAGTCGCACTTAAGAAGAACTGTGATGAGCTTAGGTTATGTGTAGACCTTAGAGCTCTAAACAAAAATATTCAAGTGGATTGTTTTCCTCTCCCGCGTATTCAGTATATGTTAGCTCAATTGAGAGGTACAAAAGTTTTCTCTACCATAGATTTATGAGCAGCTTACCATCAGATTGAATTGTGTGAAGAGTCCAGAGACTTAACTGCTTTCAATACTCCCTTTGGTCTTTATAGATATCTAAGGTTACCTTTTGGTCTTGCCTCAGCGGCATCAGTTTTTTAGAAATTGATGTTTCAGTTGTTTGGAGAAGTTCGTGATGTTTTAGCCTATCAGGATGATATCTTGATCTCTACTAATACTGTTGAAGAACATCTTGTTAAACTTGATCAAGTCATTGGCATTTTAAGTGACCATGGTATGACTGTTAAAAAATAGAAGTGTAAATTTCTCCTCAGTGAGGTTGAGTATCTTGGTCATACCATCTCCCATGAAGGCATTGCTCCCAAACATGATCTCTTGCAAGGCATTCGTGATTGTGCTCAGCCCAATAATAAAGATCAATGAAGATCATTTTTTGGGTTTAAGTGAATTTTATTCGAGATTTGTACAGAATTTTGCACATGTTAGTGAGCCTTTGAGGTAACTTACTAGGAACAATGTTAAATTTGTGTGGGATGAAGCGCATAAAGTGGCTTTTGACTTAAAGGATTTAATTATACGTGCTCCAGCTCTCAAACCCTTTGATGAGAACTCTCTATCTTTCATTACAGTAGATGCTAGTAATACTGGTTTAGGTGCTGTACTGAGTCAAGCTGATGGTGGTAATGAAAATGTTGTTGCCTTTGCGTCCCGTCAACTTTCCTCTTCGGAAAGAAATTACAGTACAATTGAAAAAGAGGCCTTAGCTTGCGTTTGGGGAGTTAGACACTTCTCTACGTATGTTTGGGGTCGCGAGTTTGTGGTGGTGTCAGATCACAAACCATTGATTTTTATTTGGAATGACAAGGGCTTCAGGAATGCTAGCCCAAGATTAAGTTGTCTTCTCTCGAAACTTTATGATTTTAATTTCATCATGAGACATATTCCTGGTGGGAAGAACTTCACGGCGGACTTCTTGTCCAGGTGTCCTTCAAGTTCTTTGAAGTTTTCCCCTATTCTTGATGACAAGGAAGTAGTAGTTAACTTTCTGGATGGGCTGACTCTAGCAAAGGATGTGGTTTCTGAGTCTGACTGGGTTAAAGCATCTTTGCAGGATTTTTCCTTTCATACTTTAAAAAAGTACATTGCTGAAGGTTGGCCAAGGGAAAATCTAATTGATAAGGATCTTCTCCCTTTCTCCAAAGTCAGAGATGATTTAAGTTTGGAGGGTGATTTCATTCTGAGAGGTGTTTCCCTCATTCCCCCTGTTTCTATTCGAGACAAGATTATTGATATTGCTCACAAAGGTCATGGTGGGATCACAAGCACCAAGAAGAGATTGAGACTTCATTATTGGTGGCCAGGTATGGACGTCTGTGTGGATACCTTCTTGAATGGCTGTAGCGAGTGTTCGCATGCTGAGAAATCCTTGTGTACTGTTAACAAACCTTTATGTCCTGTTGTTTTCCCTGACAGTCCATGGGAGAAACTAGGTATGGATTTCCTGGGGCCTATTGGTGGTTTAAACCAGGGTTTTAGATTTATACTTACGATAGTTGACTATCACTCCAAGTGGGTTGCCTGTGAGTTTTTAAAAGAACCTAATACTTATAATATCATAAAATGTCTTAAAAAACTTTTCCAGTCTGAAGGAATTCCTAAATTTTTAGTATCAGACAACGGGGTACAATTTGTATCTCATGAGATGAATAGTTTTTGGGATAATTTTGCCATTAAACATCTTGCCACTGCTCTATACTCCCCGCAAGGCAATGGTTTGGTGGAGAGAGTGAATCGTGTCCTGAAGGACGCAGTCCAATTAGCTATTTTGTCTAGTCTTTGTGTTCAGGATGTTGTCAGTGACAGAGTTTGGTCATATAACAACACACCACACTCAACCACTGGGGTGACACCGTTCCTCTTGTTAAGAGGGAGACAGTCCTTTAATGAATTATCTCCTGGTTGGGTTGTTAGCAAAACCTTTCATGGGAAGGATGCTCTTGATCTTGATCATGTCAAAGATAGGGTTGAATCAGCTCAGCTCAAGTCCAAAATTAGGTATGATCTGAACAAAAATGTGAAAGAAATTTCTTTAAACATTGGTGACAGAGTCAGAATCCGAAGACCATGTAAGGTTAAAGAATCAAAATTTTATCCGGAAACATCCATTATTCAAATCAGTAAACAGGCTGTTAAGGTAATTGGTGGTAAGTGGTGGAGTAAAAGGGCTGTTTCAAAGGTGAAGGGCTCGAACGTTGCTCTCAATGAAGTTGATTCTAACATTTTGTCTCCTCATGACCTTCCTGCTTGTAATTCCAATCTGGGTGATGGAGCTCTGTCGTTGTTTGACAATTCTAATGTACATGGGGATGAGTTACTCCAATCTGATGACTTGGTGAATACTGACCATTGTAACACAATTCTTTCAGATGAAGCTGTACCTTGCTCAGGGTCCTCTGATGCCTCTGCACCTTGTTCAAGGTCCACTAGAATTAAGTTTACTCTTAAGTATTTAGATGATTATATTACTTGATATGTTGCTTTCTATTAAGAATTTTATTGTTTCTCTCTTTTGTTTTCTCTCACCTTGTTTATTTTAATATGTTTTGTTTTTGGTCATTATGGGGAAGGAGGTGTGTTATATCCCATGTTTCTTCATTACTTCTATTCCTTTATGTATTTGCATCCTAGTGCCTAGGTTGCTAGGTTATTGTGGAATGTTCTACTCCTGATCTTCAGTTGAAGACTGGAGCTTCTTGGATGTGCACTCTGATAGATCTTATGCTGTACTTGATGTTCCTGATTAAACTTAATCCTTAAGTTTACTTCCTTCTCCTGTCATACTTTGGATACAACAGTTCTGATAGGCTCATTCCTCCCCATTTGGTGAGGCATGTCATTATCAGAAAGAACCATGACGGACATTTGGGAGTGACCCTCATCAAGCCAAGTATGGATGCGGAGATTGATGAGGCGGTGGGAGTTTCAAGTTTAGTTTATTTGATTTAGTTCTCTACTTAGAACAACACATTTCATACAGAACTATTACTGTTAATACTCACATAAAACAATCAATAAATATTTAAAAAAGATTTTACAAAATCTAAACAGGTTATGGCACACACATTCATCAAGGGGAAGGTTAAAAAGCATGATCAGATTCTGCACAGTTGCGCTGTAGTATTTAATTCGTATTGGTTTTATATAGCTCCTTCTTGCCTCAACCAGTATCGGGTTTGGGCATACCGACAGTACATGGTTCAAGTCTTGCACACCACCATTGCAAAGATCACAGTTGCTGGTAACATGTTCTTTACGAGTCCATTTAGAAGTCAGTGAATTAAAAGGGAGGAGCCCAAACCTCAATAGAATTATACACCGCCGAATTCCATGCCTTAACGAAAAACTAATATATTGTTTTCCCTGTTTGTATGTAATGGCTTCTGCATAATGTACATAGTGGTGTAGTTTGGAGCAGTGCGAAATGTCCAGATCAAAACTTATCCTTGGCGTCAGATGTTTCAGGAAGAGTTGCATTTGAGCAGGAGACTATGATTTCAAGAGTGCGAGTGTGCAATTAGATCATTTAAAAGCAATAATCAAGTTCGGGTTTAGAGTATATTTTGTAAATTAGGTCTCAAATGCCTTTTTTTTAAAGTAAAAATATTAAGGTGCCTTGGTCTGGGTGTAGGAGATTGTACACCCATCTTAGTAGATTCGTAATTGCTTTAGCAAAAGAACTGACTAAAGAGAATTCTAAACGCAGTGCTTGTGCTGGAACAGCTTGTTGGACTTTAGCCAGTTTACGGAGAATGTGCCCTTCTTTAGTTTATGTTTGTTGCCACTGAGTGATTGGGATATATTCCAGAAAGTACAATAAAATTGGAGGGATCTTTGAGCTGTAAACCTGTAGTAAAGAATAGAAATGTTTTTGCCCGGAGGAAGAGTATAATTGTTGGAGCGTTCACACATGGATATCTGCTTTACTGTTTAAATGCTGCAGGTGGGTCGAGTTTCCTAGTGATTGATTAAAGATCCACCCCAGATAGATATATTCTTTTACTACTTCTAACATTTCTCCTCTCACTGTCCAGTTGTAGTTTGTGTAATGCTTTCTGCCTCTAAATGGGAGTATTTTCGTTTAGGTTGTTTTTGGAACCAAGAAATTTTCCTTTGAATATCTTGTTAGAACGTCTAGGTTCCTTTGTAGTCCGAAAGGGGTAAGATCAAAAATAACAACATCATCGGTGTACATCATGGTGTGTATGTTACATGATGCTATCTTCGGGGGCAAGTTTATGACTTGAAGAAGCTGTCCGGGACATCACTAAGGTATAATGAAAAGAGGAGGGGAGCCAGAAGGCAGCCTTGCCCGAGACCATTTGGTGTAGCGATTGGACTGGAAAGTCCCTTTACTTGTCCCAGTTGTATTTGACACCACGTTTCGGAGTGTAGTGAAATAATAAGATATGGAAGATTTTCGGGATTCCCAGGATTCTGAGTGTTGGTCTATCCACTCTATCAAATGCTGGTGAAAAATCAAAAAAGACCGCGTAGACAACTTGCGATTTCAGGACTACCTATTTATCAATAATAGTATGTAAAACCGCTATGTTGTTTCTGTCTAAACCCGGCCTGATTAGGAGGGATCACCCCTGAGGAAAAGGCCCAATCTTTAGGGTGATCCAGAACACTTGCCGCAAAGATCTTACCTATTGCGTCCAACAGAGCAATCTGTCTGTAGTTGCCTGGATGCAGCCAGGATCCTTTCTTATAAATTGGGATGACTATACTCCCCTTCCATTATTTGGGAATTTTCCTGGTATTATAGCAATGTGAGAATAATGGCGCTACGAATTTGTTCCATTCCTCTGGATTACTTTGAAGTGCCTTCATAGGAATTTGATCCGGGTCGATTGCAGCTGATGCTCTTGTTTTTTTTATGTGATACTTGATTTGACATGCCACAGGAGGAAAAATATTTTGCTTATTTTCCGTCGGCAAGCCTAGAGAATAATTCAGATTTTCATGATTCCGATCTGCTTTATATAAGTTATGTTGGAATTTTTCCCATTCCCTCGGGGGACTGGTGATGCTTGCAAGGATTTCTTCATACCTGTTTGTTTGGCTATTAAGCTCCAGTACACACGAGTATTGTTTTGTTTTACAGCTGTTTGAATTTTGACCCAGTTTTTATTCTGCTGTGATCTTCACCATTTTTCTTTTTCCCTCCTCCGTTGTTTCTTTTAGATGATTGATTTCCAATTCTCTTGTCTTTGAAGGGTTTTAAAATTGCATGCAAATTAATTTGTTTAATGCAGTGGCTCTTATATCTGGGAACTTTCTTAATTGGAATATAGCTCAGTCGTCCTGAGATTTTGAATTTGCCTGTAGGACTTGTATTATTTTATTGAGGACTATTTCGAAATTTGCTATTGAGTCAGAGGAATGTGTTAATTGTAATACCTTTGCCTTGTCAATTGTATGGATGATTTTGTTGAAAGCGGTGGATGACCATGATATTCTCCTTTGAGTACTGAACCTTTTACGTGCATAAAAAGTCCCGGAGATGTGTGTTGTGCAATATTATTTTGGTTTCAAGTCTTAATATGGCGTGGTCACTTCCATGATAAAATGTTGTACTTAATTTTTTGACCCTATCGAGTAGTACTAAACTGCAGATCATGTAGTCTATTATAGAAGCGGTGGAGTAGCCTTTTCTTGTGAAGGATGCTGGAATGTCTCCTTCTGTTCATCCATTTAGGATGGAGCCATTTATTATGAGGAGGGAAGATAGTAGGATGTTCCCTCTTTGTCTGCTTTGATCCCTGCTGGGAATAATGGAGTAGGGATTGATAGAGCTTCTGCTTATTCTTCTTATTCCCATTTACCTATGAGGTCATTGGATACTTTCCCACTTAAGTCTCCAATTAGAAGAACGGGAAGGAAACCTCTCTCTTCCACCACCCTTTCTAATTCTTCAAATATTTTGACCAGATGAGCATCGTACGAGCAACCTGGTGGGATATAAGCGTTAAAAATGATTAGGTCCGTTGGTGAACCCTTGGAGGCAAGCCGGCATTTAACCTTTAGGCATTGGATATTTCTGTGTTCCATGGGGATTACTTCTTGATCCCAAAAGAAATCCTTGTGAACCAAAATTGCTAAACCTCCTTTAGCGTGACGCCTGGCCACCTGTTCTGCAGCTTTTTCATAGACAAAGTAGTAGTTTTGATTGAATGGCTTTGTTGCCCAAGTTTCCTGAAGTATGACCAACGCCAGGGAATCTTCCAAAATTAATGCCATTTTCTCATTTTTTTTCCCTGCTATATTCCACGATGCTATGGACAACCTGTTGTTAAAAGGGGAGTGGGAAATTGTTGTGTGTGTGGAGCAGCTGATAAGAGCCTCAAGGTGGTAACTCCTCCTCTCATATCTATCTAGTGCCCCTCTGGTCCATAAGTCAAACTGGGCATTGATCTCATGGGGCCCTTTGATTCATTGCCCGGTGGATCCAGGTACATTTTACTACCTATGGACTATGTGTCGAAATGGCCAGAAATTAAGATGGACAGGGAACCAAATGCATCGAGTGTGGTGGACTTTTTGAGGGAAATTTGCATGAGAGTAGGGTTCTCGGATGTCCTTGCCTCTGACCATGGTCCTCAGTTCGTAAGGAATATATGACGTTACAACGAATTCCGTTGCAACGCATGCCTTTACCATGCATGCGTTACAACGGAATTCGTTTACCACGCATAACATTTACCACAATTACTAGCGTGGTGACGTCATACGTCGTTAAGAGAAAGCGGAAGTTTATTTTCTGTTTTCTCTTAAACGACGCTGATACCCGACGTGACTTCAGGTGAGTTTCTTTTTTGGGGGGGGGAGACCCCCCCAACCCCCCCTTTTTTTACTTTTTACCTTTACCACATTTACCTTTACTACAAACCTCGTAGTAAAGGTATGCGTGGTAAAGGCTTTCGTGTTAACCACGTATACGTTGTACTGCATGCGTGGTTAACGATTTCGTTGTAAAGGCTTCGTTGTAATGGCCGTTTCCCGTTCGTAAGTAATGAGTTGCAAGTTTACTTTGCTTCATGTGGAATAGAGCATTTGAGAAGTTCTTTGTACCACCCACAAACAAATGGTCTTGTGGAAAGACAGTGTAGTGGGGGTCTGTATTAAGTGGGCCAAACTGGAGAACCATGAAATTAACAGATCATTGAGCAGCATATTATGGTTTTACAGAACAACACCATATTCTTCCACCAAAGTTTTGCCTTTCGAGCTTTTGAGAGGAAGAAAAGCAAACACTATTTTTAGACCTGGCTGGATGAGCAAGTGGCTCAAATCAGACTCTGACATTATAAAACTCATGGCTATTGTGAAAGAGAATATGGTTCCAACACAGGTTAGACAGAAACCTTGGTATGATACTAAGAAGGGTGCTAAAACGGTTCCCCTTGTGGTGGAGTACATGGTCCGGATATAGTCTTCTGTACATGTTAAAAATAGAAAAACAAGTATAGTGAGCCGACCAGAGTGATGAAGATTGGTAGGAATGTGGTTCAAGTTGAAGGGGGGCATTGGTAGAATCTTGCCAGAATTGTCAAGGTGAGAGTGAGTCCGGGTGGTGATGGTGAGAGGGATGAAATGAGGAAGAACCTTTTGTTCAGTAAGTGCTGTGAGATCTCTGGGTCACCAAGGTATGAGATTCCTAGGAGAAGCTCTATAGTTATTGTCAGTCCAAGCAGATTCCGTGTGTGATTCTGAATTATTTTCTTTTACTCTGTTGTCATTCTGTATTTTTTTGTGTTTTGTTTGCTCAGTTTTTTTGGGGGGTGAATAAGGGAAGATGTGTAGTACTGGCAGAGAATGTTTCTCTGTGTTTGCTTTTAGGTTTCGTGGTTTGTGAAATCACATCTGCACATCCTTTGCCAATATTCTTAGGTTGCCATGTGTGCCCACATAATGCTAGTTCTTAGAATGTTATGTTTTCAAAAGATACAGTTGCTGGGTTTTACTGTTTGCTAGTGGAGTCAACACTGGATGTGCCTCAAAAACATGAAGCCATTACTGTAAATCTTACCTGAGATTTTCCTGTGGCTCCAGCGTGGTTACTGCACACTCCTAAAAAATAGCTGGGCAAACGTTCTACAAACAGTATTAAGCAGGCAACTCCGTCCCCGGGCATGAAGGTGTGATACTCAAACATATAGGGAGGAACTAACTTTAGTGCAGCAGGTGCTGTTACAGCTGGATGGGCCTGCAGCACACAAGTTAATTGAATTTTTTACTACACACTAGGGAACATGCCATTTTCTACATGTTCAGGCTAAGAACCCTTGACTGACACAGATCATGTACATAGCTCAAATCCTTTTTCTGAATGCCATAGCTCTCATCTCATCCGCCTTTGACAGGTGTTGTCACTCGCACACCGACTAGCCTTTACATTTCAGCCACCCAGGGGCTTTATTACACTGGGAACCCTGGGACGCAGAGGGGTTGTGCAGCTGCTTTCTGCACCCTCAAGGCACTTTGGTATTGCAGCTCCCATAGACGTTTTAAGGCATTGGTAAAGTAAGCATTTGCCCGGGGCCCCCACCTTCCAAGGGACCCCCTCAGAAAGTAAACCTTATCTCTCGAGCTCACCTCTATTTCTATATCTGACCTTTCCTCTTCTCTCTGCATACATCTGCCTCCATCTCTCTCTGCCCAGTGCCATTTAAGGATTTGTGGGGTCCTAGAAAATACATATTTAAACTGTTTTTGTGTTACAAATAGCATAAAAGTGGGTGATAAAATTCAAAGTTCTTATGAACAGGGTCTTGCTCAAGCCCCCAATAATCCTTAAGATGACACTGGCAGCTCCTCCTGTAATACAGATCGCACTGGCGCTCCATGTCCACCTGCACATTCCCCAGGGGAGCTCCCTCATTTACATGGGGCATGGACCAATGCACATAAGGGAACACTTCGTCTCTGCTCATGCGCCATATTACAGACACAGGCGCAGGGGCAAAAGAGTTGTCAGAGGGCACTGTTACTGCGCACCACAAAGAGGTGGCTCTCAGTCAATGCGCCTCTTGAGGGAGCCCCTTAATAGGGGGTAGAATGGTGTCCATGAAGACCCACACATCCCTTTGCAGGTGTAGCCACTCAATGCACCTGCCTGCATGAGATCTGTGCCCCCTTTTATAATGCAGGCCGGATTGCCAACTGAAAATTGAAAGACCAACCAGCAGCTTCAAACAGCCGGGTTGCCTTTCACTAAAGTGCTGCCCCACGGGCAGACATCAGTTGGTAGCTCCCCTTGGCCAGTCATTAACTGCCATAGTGCACACTATGCGCCATGAAACCGCGTGGTGTACGTGCACTTAAGAGGTCCCTTTAACATAACATAACATAACATAACATAACACACACTGACCATGTCTGTGCCACAAGACCCAGTTCCCGGTTCACCTTGTTGCAGACCAGGGCAGTGTTCTCTTTACATAATACAGCCCCTGGTGTGCAGAGCCTTAAACAACAAGCAAGACACATCGAGGCAGCAGCGAGAGAGGCCAGAGCACCATCCGTGGTGCAGTTGACCCAAGACTTCCTTCCCCTCAGGGCCCCATAAAGGGAGCTGTAGGAGTCAGCATAAGAGTATGTGACAGGCTTAGAGATAATACTTCTTGATATATAGAACAGCTTGCAGGAGTTGGAGAGGAAACAGCAGGCCTAATAAAATGTTGACATTTTGAGAGCTTTGCTTGAGAGCCTGTGCTTGATGACTACTGTAGTAAAAAGAGAAAAAGAGAATATGTCATAAATAACAGGAAACCTTTTTATTTATGTCCATGTCTCAGTTTGTGTTGTTTTGGGGAGAAAACATGCCTGTAGCATCCTTTTTTAAGTCCTGGGCTTTCTGTCAACACTGAAATGTATTGTGGGGTTTGTAGTCCAGCATGCATTGCATGACATGTGGACAAATTGAACTAACACAACTGAAAGGAAGGATTTATACATTGGGAGCCCAGAACAGAAACCTGGCGTCCCTGATGTCATAACGGAGTCTATTGAATGTACATTAGTTGCTGATGTGTCTGTGATTTTCCTTAACCCACAAGTGCCATGAATGACACTTTCTGAGGCAAGGAAGCCCATATGAATGAATGGGAAGTCATTCTCAATGTGCGATTCGCAAATTGAGAATATTTTCAAAGATGCACAGGTGTCATAAGGACACCCTGATGCACCCCTGAAATGAGCATGTGGGCGCATTTGGCGCACATACATGCCCTAAGGGCATGTATGTGCACCACATGGCACTTTGAAAAATGCCATAAGGTGCATTTTTCAAAAGAAATCGCAAATTACCACCAACTTGAAGCTGGTGGTAATTTGCGATTTCTTAAGGAGAAATCGCACAACTTGGGTGCTAGTTACATCGCATTTAAGGAATCACTATTTGCGATTCATTAAATGCTTTCGCAAAATTGAGAATCGCAAAATTAGCGATTCCTTAAAAATGCGATGCGAAAATGTCTCATACATCACGTTTAGCGATTTTGTATTCGCAAACGCTGTTTTTTTGCGAATCGCTGCGTTTGCGACTACAAAATCGTTTGATACGTATGCCCCCAGGTGGCAACAATGCCATTAAATGTTCATATTATAAACCACTAGCTAGACGATTCCAAAAAGTAGCAATGCTCCTTCAGTCGGAGGTACATAATGAATGAATGGATGGATGTATGACAAAACACTTCTATTGTGCTCAGTTACCTAATAAGGTATCTCAACACACATATGGATTGCTAGCCAAAGTCAGGCAACCCTTTCACTGTGGGAATGAAGCTGTTATGTGACTGGACTGCAAAGTCTCATGGAAAGTGGTGCATAGATGTAGGGGTAAAGCATTTCAAGCTTTTACAGGTAAGTGTGAGAATGTCTGCCCCTATGGAAGTGAGGAACCACAGAAGATGATGCAGAAGCTGATCTGAGGTATTCATAATGAACATGCCTTTTGAAGTTGCAAAAAATGCAGGGCATGTGATGCGCCTAGTGACAAATGCGCAATGCTTTAAAGACCACACGTTTGTGGCTAGGGAGCCAGTAGAGAGTTGAAGATGATTGCTTTTGTGCTCCCCAAGTGGTAGACCTTGTACTAGCCTGATTGCAAATTTGAAATTTGGGCAAGGCCTGGAAGTTGGAACTGCAACAGTCCAATCTTCATCAGTTTAAGCTTTGATGGCGATGCTCCTTGTGTTACCTGGGAGAAGATACAGAATCTTATGAAGAATTCTTGCACAAAGAAAAAAAGCTACGGTGAGCCTGCTTTTTAGGGCTTTATTGGAAAGATCTTGATCAAATATGTTTCCTACATTAGTGACTTAGTGCACAGGCAAAGGAGGGCTTACTATGGAATTCACCCACCAGAGAGTGTATTAAAGGTTTGGTGCACTGTCTCACTCTAAGCTCCAGCCACCCTTCAGCTTGAGGACCGGGTGCAGACCAGGATAGCGCACTGTCTCACAGCAAATGTTCTGTTCCCAGTGCAGATATGAACTTGCACCCACACCCAGAAGATCGCTTTAGTAAAATGCAGTCGACTGTTTGAAGTTGCTGGTCTGCCAGGCTCTGGAGGCGGCAACCTGGCCTCCATTTCAACGGGGGAGAGATTCTCCTGCAGGTAGGTGCAGTGAGTAAACACACTCAAATGTAGAGGGATGTCTGTGGGTGAGTCACTCTGAATGATGAGTCCCCCTCATAAGTACCTCTTTTTTAGCACAGCGCGATCCACACTACATATGAGGTGGCACAAGTATCTGCAGCTCCTTCTGCAAAACCTTAGTGTCCCATGTAGAGAGGGTGGTGCACAAAGTGGGCACCAACACCCATTGCACCACCAGGCCACTAGGTATGATATAGCCCCATTGTTGGAGTGGGATAGCAGGGACTTCATACAAGACTCTAGAGACACACAGTTATTCTTTATTTCATGTTAGGCTGTTAGGTTACTTTCACCACAGGTAGGTCCTGTCAGGGCTCCATTCCCCCGTCATCTGTCACTTTCTCCTAGCTCTCACCTCATACACACATACACACCCGTTCAGTTACATCATTCACTCTCAGCATTCCAGACATCATCGCAGACACACAGGGAATGGGGACAGAGGATCTTCCTTTCTTACAAACCACAAAACAACTAAAACCTATTCCTTTCGACTTAAAGGATGCGGACAATCTTTCTCAATCACTCAATCTTTGACTGGTCTAGTTCATACATTCACTCAACTGCAACCCGTTAAACTCTACAATACCCAAGAAGACATCTGAATGGCAACAAACAACAGCCACAGAAACTCTAGGATGGGCCAAGACATAAGGTTCCTCAACCCTCATGTCAATCGAACAGAAACTTGACTAATGCACAGCGCTGCATGTGCATTTCTTGTGACCTCTTCAGACATGAGACCCTACAACCACATGTCTGCAGACTCACAAGAATGCTTCACAACATTTATGCATGCAGGACATGTAGTCACAGATGCCCAGTCATGTGACAGCCAGAGCCTGTAACCCCCAGCCTTCCTTCGACAAAGTGTTTCCCCGTCATACCCAAGTTTATACATTTAAGGCACAAAACAAAACACATGAAAGTTTAACCTTACATCACCTCAACCCAAAAGTCCCTTGACCAGATTTCAGCCCAAAAAATGTCATCACAACTACTCTCATAAGCATCCCTAGACATCCACCTAAATTTACTAAACTACATAGCACAACAAACTCTCACACCTTCTACATTATCAGGAAACACACACATCCTTACAATGAAAACAGTGCATCATGGCCATACACACAAAACTGCAGCCCAGCACTAAAACACACCACACATCGTCATACTAGCTAGCCAAATCATCATGATTAAGTGCCAGGCAGAAGAAAGCACCAAATCTTCATTGAGTACAACGCCCACTGCAAACTGCACCAGAAGAAGTCAGGTAGTCTTCCTAACACAAAGAAGACAGCTTCCAGCCGTCACATACTGACAATGATTGACACAATACAAGAACCATACACCAGAGCACTCGAACGAGGCCATCGCTGACAATAGACAATGTCAGCAAGTAAAGAAGTACTCACCTCCATCACAATAGCCAACACTAAACACTACCATTCAAACACAACACTGAATGACTAGATTTTCTGCAAATTTAATAAAACACACCAAAAAACAAACACAAACATCCTCCACCTCCCGTTCAGCACAACTATCAAATCTTGCCATTTGCACAGAAGAGTGACGTAGGCAAAACTGGTGGCTATTATCCAGAACCCTCAGGCGAAACTTGTATCACCCTCAACACCATGGGGTACTACACTTACCCCCGTTTTCACTCCACAAGGAAATAACCTATGCAACCTTTCATTACATGTTCCTTCTCTTCTCTCAAATCCTAACCATGAGGTACGCTCCCATGCAACTTCTCACAATAGGGTACTACACTTCCACTACTTCACATGCATCAAACTTCTACTGACAGTGTGCTACTTCACCCCAGCTTTGCAGGTTTCCTCACATGGAGCCTCTAGTGACAGGGACTGCTCTTTTCCCAGTTTGCACCAAGACACACACATGTGTATTCCACATGTATCATTCACTGCAGGATACTTCTTTTTCCCACATCCACAACACTTGGATATGCACAAACAGCATGTATCTCCACAACAACAGGCAAATGAGTACTAATCCTCTTACCCAAACTGTTAACTGAACTCCATATATAGTCAGAACAAAATGTTCACACAGTACTCCCACAATAACCTCAGATGGATAATTTAAATTTCTCAAGTTATGTTGCAGTATCAAGTATCCAGCACACACACCCATTAAAATAACAGCAATTTTTAAAAATCAGAAGTCAACTTACACAGACACGTATAAACTGGCACATGCAGTAACAATAAGATATATATGGCACCTGTTGATACGGAAGAATAATCAACCAAAATGTTCCAGAACAAAATAAGCCTAAGGATTTGTGGGAAACAAGGCACATATCTTAGCAGAAGTACATCCAGTAATATGAACCTCGCTGGTTAATTTACTGAATGCCATTTTTTACCTTAGCAACTGAGCAAATGTCAGGCAGGCAATACTTCAACTCCTTGTGATCTCAGGACACAGAAAACCCTCTTGCAACATTCTCATTTCTATCACCAATGTCCCTGTAGATAATCTACCTCTTTTTTAATAAATGAATCATGGGACCTGAAGAAGTCTTTCTTCAGTGTCTTCAGACCTATGTCAATCAAATCTCAGCTTACTGCCCTCCATTACGATGTCAAAGTCTACAAAGCCAGCACCTCTTCCAAGAACACCCAAAGCTGAAATCCAAGACCTTGGTGATGCTCTCTCATGAGGGCGTCACACAACTAGGCCACAAACACCACACCATCTTCTTTCAGCTCCAAATGGCTCAGGCTGCAGAAGCGGGTTCTCATTACCTGGTGCTGTTCATTGTTGCAAGACCTCTGTCCATCACCGTGACCACAATGCTAGGAGGAACCCCACCATCTCCTTAGCGCACTCTGCACCACAAATTATGCAAAATGCCTTTTAAAAGATCTCTTAATGGCCATGTGCTGTCATACTCAAACTCAGTAAGGACAGATGCTTTCACCAGGGCTCCCTCTTGTCGCAGCCCTCTAACAAAGCAGGCAGAGCTTGTGAATCTTGCCAGAACAGTGACCGGGCTCATGAGCAGCGTATGAGCCCAGCACGTGATACTTGAATTCAAATGGAGCCATGTGCAACCATTGCAGTATACTAACACTGACCAGGCACACAGGACTAAAGCTTCATGTGTCATTTCAGAGTTATGCTTGCTGCAAAGGATTTTTCCCCCTGTCTCCACAGAACAGTGCTATGCACTGTCTCCATATCTTTGCCCTTAAGTTTAGGATTATACACACCTCGATTTATAACTCCCCTCGCCTGGCTCTGTGTCCTTGCAGGATCTTGCCCACGCTCCTCAATGGGATTCATCTGCCCAACAACTTAAGCTGACAATGCCTGCCATTGGGTTTGAAAGTGGACAGCTGGAAACGAGTCCTCTGCGTTCTCAGGGTCATCTTCTTTCTCACAACAGGTGTCCTCCTCTACCAGAAATCTCCCCCAACTGCCACCAGACTGTTGCTGCAGGCCCTTGGCAACTCATCATGAAAATGTTGAAATTCGGTTGGCAGGCTCCTTATAGAGGAGCCTGGAGCCACTCAGGAAGGTGCTAAGTTCTTTATTTCATGTCTGGCCTTCCTTTACAGTCACAGTAGTTATTAGGGCTCCATCCTCCTTCCAACTGTCCCTATTTCCTAGCTTCCACTCCACTCCACTCCACACCACACACCACTATTCTGTTACATCTTTCTAGCTTAGCATTACAGACACCCCCGTGAGAAACTTTGCTTCTTAAGATTTGAACCTCAGTGCTCGCTGTATTAATTTGAAGGAGGATATTGTATGTCCACAGGGAAATAGTAATCAGCAGTCTTAGAAGAATATCCATGGTACAGATAACTGATCATCCGTGCAAATGATTAGCTGTGTGCCAGCCATCTAACTGAAAAGGTACAGGCAAGTGACCTAATCAGTCTGGCCAGAGATGCATGTACACAATAAATAAGATTGGGCGAAAGGACATGTTGGGCACTCCCCATGCATGGTAGGCCATAAAAGAAGTACTAGAGGGGGAGGGAAGCAATCTCAGCTCTGCCTGTCAGTCCAGAAAGGAGCCTGCAGGTAGATCTCTATGCGAATTAAAGGCAGCCTTTAAACAAACCTGTGTTTGGATAAATATCCTCTTTTTTTAAATCCAAACCTGTGGCACATGAGTCTGGCTTACTTTCTTTCAGCTAGAGCCATGAAAGAAAAATCGGCTCGCAAAGGGCCGAATTCTACGAATCTTGTCCTTTGCGAGCGCAATTTTTGCATTTGGGATTCATCATCCCAAATGCAAAAATTACTAATTGCGAAATCGCATATTTGCGAGGAATTACATTTAAGGAATATCTATTAGAGATTCCTTAAATGCAATTTATTATCTATTTATTATTTGCGAATTCGCTATTTCTGGCCGCTATTTACCGCGAAGTGTGACTTTGTGGTAAATAGCGAAAACCTAGAAAAATGCACTTTAGTGCATTTTTCTAAGTGGTATGTTACACACACACATGTCCTTTGGACATGTGTGGGCGCAACATCAGGCTACACTTACAGTTCAGGGGTGCAACAGGGTGTCCATTGGACACCCCTGCACCCTTGAAATCGCAAAATCAAAATGCGAAACGCTAATAGCGATTCGCACATTGATATGTCTTCCCATTCATTCCTATGGGCCTTTAGGCCCACAGGAATGAATGGGGAGTTATTCCTTATTTGCGATTAGCAATTAGCTAATCGCAAATATGGAAGCTGTAGGAATCGCAATAAATATTGCGATTCCTACATGAATCCCGTTTTGCGAGTCTGTAATAGCGATTCCTTATTATTCGCTATTACAGACTCGCAAAACATGCCGATGATTAATCTGGCTGTTTGTCATATCATGGACCAGATTACAGAAACGATGCACTATTGGGAATTGACATGGCAAATCCATTGTCATAATTTCCAAGATTGTCTAATAAGGATTGTAGGGAGGGGAATTGGCACAAATGGATTTCTCGCTAGTTTCGATGTGTTCAAATAAGAAACTGATTAAATCCCTTTCTACCCTGGCTGATGAGGGCTGAAAGCCTGAAACCGGTCCTAGGATGCTTGTTTCCAGTCCAGGGAGGACCTGGCCTGCCAGTTCGGGCTGGACAGTTCCCATTGGGCGCAGGGTCAAGACTGATTTGCATATAACTGGGTCCAAACTGTAATGGCATGGTGAGCAAAATAACGATTGATTTAGGCCCAGATGTCTGTACTGGGGTCAATGTATGACATTGTTCTGCATTCTGTCCATCAGTTGTTCTTTTTGAAATTATTTTTTTTACATCAACCGCCAAAACGAGGGCAGAAACAAGTTGTGTGTTTTTTTACGTGTTGTTCATGAACAAGGATCTCTTTTTTAATACTGTCAAACCTCCATAAATATTTTGTATATGGATTAGATATGGTTTCACAATCCCTTTCACCCTGCTGCGAACATCCTTCTTTATATGGATTTGCTTGGTCCTATGCATCGCAAACTAGTGCAAACATTCTCTGGAAAAGCCAGCCAGAAAATGAATCGTGACTCTTAGTTTCTATATAAACAGATGTAATCTTTATTTGCTCATAGAAACCTAATAATAGCTCCTAAACATCTGAGAACACTGAAAGATAGTTAAAACAGAGCCCTCGGCCTTGACTCCACGGTGCTCTTCTGCAGTGGGTGAGGCTGACAGCTGCCTTGCACTGGAGTGAAGGGTGGGGGATCCGCACTCACAGAGATTGTACCTGTCTCCGAAAAACATTGTCGTCTGTCATCACCCCAACCCCAGAAATCTTCCCCTTTGTCTCTAAAGACCATTCTAGCCTGTCATCACCGCAGCCCTAGAGCTGCGCCTCTCTGCCTCCCGAACTCCTAGACTTAAAGGGATGTCACGGGTCCATCATCACGCGTGATCCCGGGAATACAGGCGCGCGGCGTGCCTCCACCTGCGGCCTTCCGCTGCCATCAGTGCGCGTTTATCCTCCGCGCCGACCCCTGACTGCACCTTACAGAGGAAGAAAGACTCGGACTCGCCGACCCCTGACTGCACCTTACAGAGGAAGAAAGACTCGGACTCTCCGACCCCTGACTGCACCTTACAGAGGAAGAAAGACTCAGACGTGCCCGCTGAACAGGGCTCCTGTGTGTACAGCAGACTGTACTGTATGCACAGGCACCAATGCCCTCTGCAGACCGGGTCATAACACCTGTGCACCTGCCCTGCTGCTGCTCCGCACTGTCTGGGCGACAGCAGAACTATCGCTGCCCATGTTTCGAGTCAAAAATCGGACACTGAAGGGATATTCCTGTCATCCAACCTGATTCATTTTAGAATTAATTACATGTTGAGAATGAATTGTACAGTTTGGAATTGAAACAGATTTCTTCAAAATAGAGGACTTTCCTTTTTTCAACTACCTTGAACTTGTTGCTAATTCTCAGCCTATGCCGCTGACTTTCGAGATATTTTCTCTTGTTCATTTTGCCACAAGATCCTTCTTAATACACAAGGGAGTGGGAATTAGTGGCCCGTTTCTTAGTTGGTTTCAGCCCCACCCAGGAAAAGCGGTTCAAGCAAGTAAAGATCGGAGACTGTCTGTGCACCTCTCCGGTTCCTTGTGCTGACCATCAGATGCCTATATTTGCCAATTTACTTTCTAGCCCTTATGTTGAACATCTTGGGATCTCTTGCCACCACTATGCTAACATTACTCGGTTTGTCAACACACTCTGTCCACCTGAAATATACTGGCTTGTGCGGTACATTCTTCTTAAGACTGAAGTTCTCCTCCTGCCGAGTAGTCAGTATGGTATGGAGAAATTCCATTGGAATGGTTAGGCGAAACTCAGATCCCTGGGGTCAGGCTTAAGGTACTGCTTCAAGAAAACACAATACAGCAGTCGATGGATTACGAGTTGTAATACATAGCAGGTTGTACATCAGAAGGCATTCCTTCGACCATCCAACACGCATGTGTCTTGTCAGAGTCACCCTATAGCATGACCCAGCACTCCAAGCTTGCAAGCAAATCACCTCGCCACATTTAAGAGTAGGTCCCACCCCTCCCCCCCCTCCCTGGATTCGAGTCATCGCCCATGCTCTCCTCGGAGGTATCGCTGACGGTGGACTCAGTGCCTGCACGTGGGTCTCCAAGTGTGTCACATACGTAACCCCAGACCAGGAGGTCTTCCTCCACTTTCTCGTTCCGCCAACTCACCTTCATGTGCATCTCCTCTGCTAGTGACCACTCCTCACTCGGGTATATGCTGGCCCATCCACCATATACCAACTCTACTACGTGTGGCCAATACCAGCGCCAACTGCAGAAATTTGTAGGCCATCTTACTGACCTTTGGCCGCTTAACATTACCCATTAGGCAATTCAAAGGTGTGCATTCTATTTTGAAGTGAGTAGTGGGAACATTAGACCTGCACGGTCCGGCATTGCAAAGCCAGGTGCAGAAAGTCTTCTCCACTGAGACTGCAGCGTAGGCAACTATCCGGCCAAGTTGGGAATATGCAGTGAAAGGTCTTTCTTGATTAAATAGGTCCTATGTAGGAAATTGTAGTGTACATCTTAAAGTGGGCGTTACAAGAAACTGTGGGGGTAAGGTCACAGAGGTTGGTCCATTTCCCATCTTGCAATGGAGTGTCAAAGTCAGCATCCCACCCCATAAAGTCCCGAGGCAGGGGACCCGCTGCATCTGCTCGCGTTGCCATATATAGCAGTGTGATCAAGTACCGTTCTGCATCACAGGACAGCAAAATGTCCAGGGTATGGGTGGGTTGAGATGTGGCAGGGTAAGTGGGCCAGGTCAATTAGGCCACCTCGGTTTTTCCTGCAGGATGTAAGAAGTGCCCGGGCGAGTGCAAATTGTCTCCATGCTTGGTCAAAGGATATGAAGATCTCTCCGGGATATAAGTCTACCAATAGGGCACAACCAACCCCCTTCCATGCTTGAAAGGACATATTATCCATCATTTGCCTAACTGGCATCAGTGTCCAGATCTGGAGTTCTCTGTGGAATGGGTCTTGCTTCAAGACTGTCTCAGCGAAGTGTTGCCATATTTTTGCCATCTGACGGACTATGTATGGCAGGTCTCTTGTGACTCCCGCTCCCTCCCATATTACTATAGGTGGTGGATCAGGGTCCACCAACCCTTTCAACAAGTGCTTTTCCCAGTTGTCATCCTCAGCTAGCCACCGGGCCACATGTTGTAGTTGCGCAGCATAGTAGGGCAGATGAAGTCTCAGCATCTTCGATTCCCCCCCCCTCCACCCCCCCTTCCTACCATCTGGCAGCATGGAGAGAGTCACCCTGCTCCGTCAACCTGCCCACAAGGGTGAAATGAGGTTGGTATTCAATTGCTTGAATACCTTCATGGGGATAGGGCAGAGCAAGGTTTGTAGGGTATATAGGCATCACTGCAATAACACCATTTTGGCAATAGCCATCCATCCTGTCAATGGTTAGGGCAATGTATTCCAAAATGTCACTTCTTCAATGCATCCTGCACCCTATCCATGTTGAGGCATAGTTGCTGCATTCTGGTTTGTGTCACCTGAATCCACAGGTATCTAAATTGTGTCAACTCCCAACTCAGGTCCATGCTCGGGAGACGGGCCATGGGTGTTTCAACCAGGGACGCTATGGGGAACACCAGGGATTTATTTTGGTTGAGCCAGAGAGGTCTCCAACCTCATCCAGTAGTTGAAGCAATATCAGCAATGCAAAACGGGGGGAGGCAAGATTGAAGAGCACATCATTCATGTATAGAAATACTATGTGACGGTATCCCCCATACATATTCCCCAGTCCCACAGCTACCATTGTGCCCATATCACCAGGGGTTCCATCGCCAGCATGAACAGGAACGGTGAAAGGGAGCAGTCTTGCAACGTTTTGACTCTTGTGTCTGATTGTCTGCGTCCCACGCATACTCTGGCACTACGGTCGGTGCATGGCAGCTGGACCCAACTACAAATGTGAGGGCCAAACTCCATGACTCTCAGCACTTTGAGTATGTAGCCCCAGTCTACCAAGTTAAAGGCTTTTTTCTAGGTCAACTCCAGCTCTTCGTCATGACATTCCACTTCCTGGAGGACATGTGCTAAGCAACTGAGTTTTATTCCGGTATTCCAGCCAGGTCCTATTTTACTTGTTAATGTGTTTTAAATGTTTGTTTCATTTTGTAAAGTGCCATGTTGTCCCTTACATGGACTTCATTTAGCGCTGTACCTAGAACAGATAAAATAAATATCACACAACTTTACCACGCTTGCAGGAAGTTACCACCTACAGCCTGATTGCTTTGGTGGTTGTGTCTTGGCTTGTCAATACTTCAATCGGGTGGGGCCCTCCAGCAGAATAATAGTCACTTCCTGTTCTAATCTTTCAGCCTTTCGGTTTGCGACTGGAATATATGATGGAAGTTAGATGATCATCTGAGAGGGAATAAGAACCCTTCCCACCCTCCTTCCTGCGTCCACTTTTCCAACAACAATGACTGACGTTTGTAGGGCCTCATTTATGAAAAGTGACGCATCGCTGCGTGAAAACAGCGATGTGTCACTTTTCATTGCACCCTCCTTGCGACACCAATGATGCGTCATATTTACATTATGACGCATCATGTCGCAAGGAGTTACAGATACGTCAGCCCCATGTGAAAGGGCCTGCATCAGTCTTACTTTTGCTGTGAGGCAGGCGTAAGATTTTGATTCATTTGAGTCCTAGAAGTGGCGCAGTGAAATTTCATAGATTTCACTCCGTCACTTCCATGACCCTTTCTTGCGTCAATACGCCCCCCTTGCATACATTATACCTGCCGCAGGTATAATGTGGCTCAGGGGTTTACAAAGTGAAGCATTTACCTAGATGTGTCACTTTGTAAATATGGCGCAACAAGGCACATTTTTTTCGCCACTGGTGCGTCATAAAAAGTGAAGCACCAGGTGTGTAAAAGTGGCGCACAGCCTCATAAATGAGGCCCGTAGTATTTAAGGAAGGAGCTGAGAGTAGTAGACAGCGCTTCCATCTGCTCCTCTAACCTCACCCACTGACGATCACCAGTCGGAGACTTGGGATGGTGTGGGTAAGAAGTGAGCACTGGGACAGCTCTGCAGAGTTTCCGAGTGCCTAGTCTCAAGCTGTAAAGCAGAGAAGGTACTGCTCAGTTTCAGCACATACAAAAGCTGCAGTTCCCTGCACTCCATTTAATGTTAGGCAACTTGTCCCCATTTGATCTGCAGGCACTGGAGGTGCTAAACTTGTGAAGTAAGGAATGATTTGGCTTCTGAGTAGATTTGGTATTAAGGTACGGACTTTGTCCATGAAAGCGTCAACTTGTGAAGGCGAGGTTAGTGTTATAAATACATTGAAAACTCTTTGAAAGTGGTGATTCTTTGCATTGTAACAACACAATCAAGACAACGATGTTACAAAGCTTTCAGAATTGCAGAGGACTCTGTATTTGTTTCAGCCCACAGGACAATACAACCTTAAATCTTCCTGCACTCCTGCTCCAACTTGTTCTTCAAGCTGCAAGGGGTTTGCTCTCCAGTCTTTGTAATTCAGCCATCTCTGTCTATCCTCCCCTTCTATAGTGCTTTCTCTCTTTCTGTCCAGCTCTCTTCTCATAGCCTTGTAGCACTGACCCGGCCCAAAGCCCAAGCAATGATTGGTGGAGGTGTGTGTACTGTTCTGGAGGCCATGCTTCTGATACAGGGCCCAGTGCTGCGGAATCTTCCAGGGTGGTGTGTCTGGTGCCTGAGGCCTGTGATTGAGACCTGGGGGGCATATTACCAAGACAGGCGATAAAATTATCGTCACTTTAGCGACAGAAAACCGCCGCTAAAATGGCGATAACGGGCTTAATAATATGCTCTATGGAATTCCAATTGAAGCCCATGTTAGATGTCCTTCACATCTAACATGGGCTTCAATTGGAATTCTATAGAGCATATTATTAAGCCCATAACGCCGTTTTTTCTGCCGCTAAAGTGGCAATAATTTTATCGCCTGTCTTGATAATATGCCCCTGGGTTCTTTCCTGGATATGGTCACCTAGGGCCATATTATCAAGCAAGGGCTATACATTATCGCCACTTTTATCGGCAGGAAACTGCAGCTAATGCGGCGATAATGGGCTTGATAATATGCCCTTGTGAATTCCCACAGAAGCCCAGGTTCTGGTGTTAACCTGGGCTTCTATGGGAATTCACAAGAGCATATTATCAAGCCCTTTATCGCCGCTTTAGCGACAGTTTCCTGCCGATAAAAGCGGCGATAATGTATTGCCCTTTCTTGATAATATGGCCCCGTGTACTTTAAGGCAGGGTTGGATTGGGATAAAAAATCGGCCCAGGCACACCAAAAAAAAGTGTCCCACATTTGCATATTGCCTTTCTGCAAAACACTGCTTCAGTGAAGTTTTATGAGAAGAAAGGGGGTGGGGGCATGTTTTATTAACTTCACTTTGATTAAAAAAATGCACAGATTAGTTCGCACTGCTGACCCACACATGAATGCAAGTGAGGCCACCTCTGCTCAGGCCCCTGCCCCGCTCAGTATGTATACATTAATGGGCCACCCCAGCGAGGGAAAGGGAGTGATACCTCCGCCCATCTGCCTCTAGAAAGGCCACTCAGGCACCCACTGAGCTGCTGGCGGCATCCTAACAGCACAGACAGCCCCAGGCTGCCCAAAAAAGCTGCCCACAGCTAGAACACGGCTACCGGCCCTTCGTCCATTTCCCTAGTGCCGGCGTTACCAATCGACCCTGCTTCAAGGGACACTTCTAGAGTATTAGGTTCTACTCAGGGGTGGCATCTGGAGAGTTGTGTTTTGTTCTGTTCTCATTTCAGTATGTGGTATCCAGGTCACCTTGATCACATTTTGTCTAGATCCAGAGTGTTGTGATCGAATCAGTATGTAGTGTTGCAAATGCAGTGGAGGCATGCCTCAGCGCTTGTTTTTCCCCATGGCAGGTCTATTTAAAGCCCTATGGCTGCCAGTTTTACACCTGGATATGGCTGACATACTTCACTTCCTCCTCCTAGCAATTACATTTTTTTCCCATCTTGTATAATCCACTATTTACAAAGCCCTTGGAACCCATATATTACAGCATGGTAGGCCTTCCTGTGGTCCACTACAACGCACTTATGGCTCAGTGAGGCAATTTTTCCCTTTACCCCCTCTACTTTCCTGACACATTGGGCCATTGCGTGATAGCAAGTCAACCCAAGCTCAGCTATACCCTCATCAATCTTCATCTTGAACTAACTCTATTTATCCAAGGAGCTAAGTTGCACAGCAGCCCCTGTATGCATGTGCAGCTCTGATGACTTTTGGATGCCAATGAGGCAAGTATTAGGGGGTCAGAATCCTTACAGCATGGTAATACCTGTGAGTCTGACATGATGCCAGCACGCAGTATCCCCCTATCTACTCTTTCCCCATTATAATAGACCAGTGACGTTTTTACAGGAGTTGTTCAAAACGTGTTGTAACTAAATGTGGTACCTAAATAAATCTGTCCCATCTAATTAATGTAGTGTATGCATTGTTCACAATTTAAGTATGAGTGTGTGCAAGGTCTGTTTCCAGGATCTGTGAGGGTCAAGTAAAAGCACAGGTGAACCATTGATGATGAAACGGGGAAGCGAGCAAAAATCAACCGAAGGGTTTTGAAGATCTGTTGTTTTAAGTGCTTGCCATTTTGACATGCCCTGGAAGTGACAATGACATGTCTTTAGTAATGTTAGGTATATTGTCTATGACATATGACAAAACAGATCTAACGGTGGTCCCTACCTCTTGAAGCACCTAATCTCCAATCACCCTTTTAGATTTCTAGTTCGTCCCTAAAATAAAGAGAGGGAATCGTGTGCACACTGAGTGGCACCCACCGTCCCGGTGCCTATTCCCTAAGGAATTCAAACTTGGTTTCAACAACAGCTAAGGTGTACCACAAGCAATAATGTACAAATTGATATTACAATAAGTTGCAAACGATGATTTTCATTTTATGGATTTTCAATCTTTATTCAGCAAAATTGGAGTACCACACAGCCGACGCGTTTCATCCCACGCAGGGGACTTCTTCAGGGCTTGTTATAATTAAAGCTGACCTCCCGATGGATGTGACCGGAGTTCTATAGAGCGGTATTCATAAGGCCTCAATTGTCTAGTAGTATCTTAAAGTTTATATATATGTATAACATGAACTCTTATTCAGGGCGTCTTCTTGACTTGAGAGGCGGTCACTGGCTAACTTATTTCACCAGTCATAAGGTGGAGAACAAAATATAGTGGTCTCTTTAAACCTTAGTTTATGTCCTTGGTCATAATTGCTGCTTTGAGAATATTATAGGAACGTGGTATGTCTCCAGATACACAATGATTCTGTATTTTATTTTTTTAGAACCAGTCTTAGTAGAGCTGTTCTGTGGATAACAAATGGGAAACTTCCGTCTGAAACCTGATAAGTCCTCTATGACAGTTGCCCTGTGGCAGTGGCTAACGCATACTTTGGAATTCAGGGGTCCCCCTACTAGGAGGGGAACACTCTTGTGCACAACACAAGGACCGTAGTCTTATTCCATAAACAGATTAGTCAATAGTCTGAAAATATATTTTCATGAGTTTTATTCTCTTGATGTGAATATTTTTCTTGTGTTCATATTCATCTTTATGTTTCAAAACAAACTAGTGTTATGGCACACTAGGTACATCCACATTAGTAGTCCTCAACAAAGATCCCGATGCATTTCGGGCCAGAGCCCTTTCTCAAGGGAATACTCTACAATGAAAACATAGAATAGAACCAGAATCAATATTTGGGCTTGAAAATAACCCTCGATAAGTCAGACTGATGCATGCAGAAAACGGTGTAGAAATGGTGCGAAAATAGAAGCCAAGCCACAGAAAACCGTGAAAAAATAGTGCAGAGATAGAAGTAAGCCACTCGAAAAATTAAAAAGGTGAATCAGGTGAAAAGCGGTAATCTGAAGTGATGAGGTAGTACACGGGACCGTATTCAGAGTGAATTGAAGGATTTCTGAGTGTGCACAAACCCACAAGTGAAAGAAACATTACGGCGCGCGTGTCCAAAGTCAGATAGTCAAATTCAGACGCGGGTGAAAACCTCGTGCATATGAAAAAAGCGGGACAAGAACTCCCCTGATGTTACTTACTTAGTGAATGAGAAAGAAATGCCTCGCGATGAGCCGGCGAGACGAAGGTGCAGCCATCCAATGTACGCGTGTGTGTTAGATATCGAGATGGTAAACATAGAAGAGGGGTGGTAAAGCGCGAGTGGTGAGAAAAACTGTGGAAATAAACAACGGACCATGCAGTGTAAAGGATAGACAAAAGATATCAGCCTCCATGATGGAATAGTCAAAAGGACATAATAAAACATGAGAAAAATGTAAACAAAGATTCTTAGAGTGTCATTATAAAGAAACAATTATAAATAACATAAAAATTCAATGCGATCATTCAGCCCGTTGGGCGCCATTGTGGCAAGAAATCGGATCCAGTAATTTTCTCGCTTTAGTAAATTGTTCTTGTTGTTCTGGGTGATTTGAACTTGTTCCAAAACCTGGAATTTTAGTTGAGCAACAGTGTGTCGGAATTCAGTGAAATGGGAAGCCACACTTGATTTGATATTGTGGGTACGGATGTTACTTTTATGTTCTAGAATCCTAGTGCGGATTTTTCTCTCCGTGTGACCTACATAACATTTGCCGCATGGACATTTGAGAAGGTAAATGACATTTTTTGAGTTGCAGGTGGCATTCACTTTGAGTCTGATGGAGTGTCCTTTCATGGGGTGGCATGTGATGTTACCAGTGATGCAATTGTTGCAATTCGAACAGTTATAACAAGGTTTCAATCCCTTATATGCCGTGAGTTTATCTTCCTGGTTACGTTTGCACAAAAGATCTTTCAGGTTTCTACCTCTTGTGTAGGCAAAGATAGGTGGTTGTTTAAAAAGACCCATGAAGTCTGGTTCTAGTGTCAGAATAGACCAATGTTTTCGAATGATGGCTTGAAATCGATTTGAAGTATTGGAATACTTAGATACCACGACCATCCGGTCAGATTGGACTTTGGGTTTTGGTTGCAGCAAGGCAGACCTACTTTTCTTCTCACTTCTAGTCAATGCCAGATCCAAGATAGGTGGAGGGTATCCTCTAGCTTTTAAACGTTCAAGTGTGTGCTTCATTTGTATTTTGCATTGATCTTCCTTAGAGACTATGCGTTTGATGCGAAGTAGTTGTGCATAAGGGAGATTATTCTTCAAACCAGGGCGGTGAAAACTCTTATAATGGAGGGTAGAGTTTCTATCCGTAGATTTTCGGTATACTGTGGTGAACCACTCTCCTGCATTCCTGTGTATTTCCACATCAAGGTAATGAACTTGTCTTTCACTGTGTTCCCATGTAAACTGTATTCTGGGATTGAAATGATTCCATGTATCTAGAAAAATGTTTAGAGACTCAATGGTGCCCTCCCATAGGAGGAAAATGTCATCGATAAAGCGCAGAAATAATCTGCCATGTTCAAGCCAACTCGTTTGGCTTAAAATGTAAGACTCCTCAAATTGCTGCATGTAGAGATTGGCATAGCAAGGAGCTGCCGAATTTCCCATGGCGGTGCCGTTGAGTTGTAGAATCCACTTGTCTTTGACTGAGAAGTAGCTGTGATAGAGTGTGAATATTGTAAGTTGCATGAGGAAAACTTTAAGGTCAGCGTCTAGCTCAGAAGCAGATAAGGTTAATTCAAGAAGAAGTTACCGCGCCTGGCAACACCCGCAGCGCCCGAAGTAACCTCAAACAACTACTCTACCTTCTGAAAAAGGAATCCAACCAGAAACTTCATGCGAGCACCCTGATACGGTACCATCGGGTACAACGGATCCCTCGTGGCCTGAGGGTCCCACTCAAACCACTTCTCTGCAAGAACAACATCCAATTTGTAGAACGTTGGTATTCTATACTGAATAAATGTTCCCTCGATCTTATTTTACTGATCGTAGAGGAACTTTCCAAATCCTTGGAGGAACTAACACGTGAGATAACAAATATAAAAAAAGAGCTGACCGATACCATGTCTGCTGAGGAATTGAATAAGATGTTGGAGGACATCAATATCCAACTGGATAAACATACTCGTGAAACACAGGAGAGAAAACTACGCAAATTCAAGAGGGACACCATAGACTATAAGCTCGGCGAGGTGTATACCTGGGCAGAGGTATACGCCCGCCGACGCTCTAACAAACCTTACAATCCCACATCAGCCACGGAAACATCATCTTCAGAAGATGACACCAGATCTCGAACAACCCGCACGATGCCAAGTACAGATTCACAAACTCCGAGCACTTCCACTGATCTCTCTGTGCATTTTTTAGAATCAGGTCTGGATCAACAGAAAGATCCCGGGGGGGAAAAACCCGCAGAGGACATCGAAAAAACACCTCCTCAAACCAAGAAGAAACCCAAAGGCAGACGCTGAACACTCAAGACAATCTTGTTATCAACATCTCTTCAACTATTCTAACCAATGAAGAAATCAACACCCTACAAAAGGGTCAATCTTTTGTCCCTACCACTACCATTAACACATTGGAGTTGGAGGTTAGCGCATTCAAACTCATTCGCAACATCCGCTTAAGACACTATTTCACGAACATCATCTCCACTCCTAGTGAAGAAGAGGACATGCTTAGAGGATTAAGACCACACAGTGTATTTCTGGCACCTCAAAGCCACAAAATCATAGACGCCTTCGAAAATCTTATCAAACAAGATATCTTGAAACTGCCTTTTCAATCGACCATAAAAAGAGGAAACCTAACCCGGAAGGAGAGAAACATCTTGCAAAAATTGGCTAACGACAAATCCATCACATTTCAAAACGCCGATAAAGGTGGTGCCCTGGTCGTTATGGACACCACTTTTTACGACCAACAAATTGATCTACATATCAATGACAGAGCTACGTATGATCCCTTGCCAGGTGATCCCACTAAAGAGTATTCACAAGATCTGACACTCATCATTAAGAATGCCTTTGATCAAGGAACAATCAACGAAAAAACTCGGAGATTTTTAACACCATTCAACCCCAAACCACCTACTCTGTACATGCTTCCCAAAATGCACAAGCATCCTACGCATCCTCCATTTCGACCCATAGTGTCGACTAGAGGCAGCCTACATGAGAATGTAGGTAAATTTCTGGACAGATACTTACAACCTTTTGTTCAAGCCACCAGATCACATGTGAAAGACACAACAGATTTCCTCCTAAAAATTGAACCCATCATGAACGAATTCAAAAACACTCAGCTCATAATGTGTACGGTGGACGTTTGTTCACTATACACCTCCATCCCTCATGATGGAGGTATAGAATCCATTGAGAACACCTTATCTGCTTCTGAGCTAGACGCTGACCTTAAAGTTTTCCTCATGCAACTTACAATATTCACACTCTATCACAGCTACTTCTCAGTCAAAGACAAGTGGATTCTACAACTCAACGGCACCGCCATGGGAAATTCGGCAGCTCCTTGCTACGCCAATCTCTACATGCAGCAATTTGAGGAGTCTTACATTTTAAGCCAAACGAGTTGGCTTGAACATGGCAGATTATTTCTGCGCTTTATCGATGACATTTTCCTCCTATGGGAGGGCACCATTGAGTCTCTAAACATTTTTCTAGATACATGGAATCATTTCAATCCCAGAATACAGTTTACATGGGAGCACAGTGAAAGACAAGTTCATTACCTTGATGTGGAAATACACAGGAATGCAGGAGAGTGGTTCACCACAGTATACCGAAAATCTACGGATAGAAACTCTACCCTCCATTATAAGAGTTTTCACCGCCCTGGTTTGAAGAATAATCTCCCTTATGCACAACTACTTCGCATCAAACGCATAGTCTCTAAGGAAGATCAATGCAAAATACAAATGAAGCACACACTTGAACGTTTAAAAGCTAGAGGATACCCTCCACCTATCTTGGATCTGGCATTGACTAGAAGTGAGAAGAAAAGTAGGTCTGCCTTGCTGCAACCAAAACCCAAAGTCCAATCTGACCGGATGGTCGTGGTATCTAAGTATTCCAATACTTCAAATCGATTTCAAGCCATCATTCGAAAACATTGGTCTATTCTGACACTAGAACCAGACTTCATGGGTCTTTTTAAACAACCACCTATCTTTGCCTACACAAGAGGTAGAAACCTGAAAGATCTTTTGTGCAAACGTAACCAGGAAGATAAACTCACGGCATATAAGGGATTGAAACATTGTTATAACTGTTCGAATTGCAACAATTGCATCACTGGTAACATCACATGCCACCCCATGAAAGGACACTCCATCAAACTCAAAGTGAATGCCACCTGCAACTCAAAAAATGTCATTTACCTTCTCAAATGTGCATGCGGCAAATGTTATGTAGGTCACACGGAGAGAAAAATCCGCACTAGGATTCTAGAACATAAAAGTAACATCCGTACCCACAATATCAAATCAAATGTGGCTTCCCATTTCACTGAATTCCGACACACTGTTGCTCAACTAAAATTCCAGGTTTTGGAACAAGTTCAAATCACCCAGAACAACAAGAACAATTTACTAAAGCGAGAAAATTACTGGATCCGATTTCTTGCCACGATGGCGCCCAACGGGCTGAATGATCGCATTGAATTTTTATGTTATTTATAATTGTTTCTTTATAATGACACTCTAAGAATCTTTGTTTACATTTTTCTCATGTTTTATTATGTCCTTTTGACTATTCCATCATGGAGGCTGATATCTTTTGTCTATCCTTTACACTGCATGGTCCGTTGTTTATTTCCACAGTTTTTCTCACCACTCGCGCTTTACCACCCCTCTTCTATGTTTACCATCTCGATATCTAACACACACGCGTACATTGGATGGCTGCACCTTCGTCTCGCCGGCTCATCGCGAGGCATTTCTTTCTCATTCACTAAGTAAGTAACATCAGGGGAGTTCTTGTCCCGCTTTTTTCATATGCACGAGGTTTTCACCCGCGTCTGAATTTGACTATCTGACTTTGGACACGCGCGTCGTAATGTTTCTTTCACTTGTGGGTTTGTGCACACTCAGAAATCCTTCAATTCACTCTGAATACGGTCCCGTGTACTACCTCATCACTTCAGATTACCGCTTTTCACCTGATTCACCTTTTAAATTTTTCGAGTGGCTTACTTCTATCTCTGCACTATTTTTTCACGGTTTTCTGTGGCTTGGCTTCTATTTTCGCACCATTTCTACACCGTTTTCTGCATGCATCAGTCTGACTTATCGAGGGTTATTTTCAAGCCCAAATATTGATTCTGGTTCTATTCTATGTTTTCATTGTAGAGTATTCCCTTGAGAAAGGGCTCTGGCCCGAAATGCATCGGGATCTTTGTTGAGGACTACTAATGTGGATGTACCTAGTGTGCCATAACACTAGTTTGTTTTGAAACATAAAGATGAATATGAACACAAGAAAAATATTCACATCAAGAGAATAAAACTCATGAAAATATATTTTCAGACTATTGACTAATCTGTTTATGGAATAAGACTACGGTCCTTGTGTTGTGCACTAGAGTGTTCCCCTCCTAGTAGGGGGACCCCTGAATTCTATTGTTGACTCTCTACACTGCTTGGCCAGACGGTGTCAACTCTGGTTGCACACAACAACCTTTTACCTTACGCTACCATTAGGAACATTTACGCTGTGCGAGCTCCCACTCATCTTTGAATTAACGCATACTTTGAGCAGAGGTCCTAGGCACAGGGCATTGGTGCAGACTATACCCAGTGCTTAGTGCTCACTGCCCACTTGGTTAAAACATATCCAATAGGTACAGGAAGCAGGGTACAGGCATGGGCAAGGGCCCTACTGTCTACCCCGGGCTCAGAGATTACTGCAGGCTCAAGCATTGTGGCCACAAGGTCTACCTGAAGTACATACGCTGAGAATTCACAGGTGCTGTGCTATCATAGACAACCGTAAATGGCAAAATCCTTGTGTTTTGCTTCTTGTATCATAATTATATTGTCATTGCTGCAGTGGTTTCAACACCCATATTTTATGGGCTGGATCGCATAAGTAAGAATTCGTTATTTTCTATAATGTATGAAAGTGACATTACCCATTCACATTTTAACCATTAAAAAGTCCAGAAAGTAGCATAATGTATATCACATACATCAGTATTATGTATATTCCTGTTGTCAGCACTAATTTTCGTGTTTCCAAGTACTGAATATATAAAATATATAATACATAAAATGATATGGGGTTTTGGAGACATTTATAATTTACTCTCCCTCAAAGTTAATTATCATGTCACTAGAAGACCCACCTCCTCTCCAAAGCAAAAAAACCTACCTAAACCACCAGCACCATGGTTCAACAAGGCCCTATATGAGGAAAGAAAGCATTAAGAATAATAGAGAAAAAATTGAGACGTTGCCCACCACCACTAACCTTATATATCATTGTATCAGAAATGCTAGGTCCCTGTACAAGAAACACATCTTTTGGGAGCAAATCCAAACAGTTCTGATTCCTCCTAAATTCAGTCAAGAACCTACCAAAGCAAATCTGTGATCTGGTCAAAACCGCCAACAGTCCCTTCACGTCCACATCCATCACATTTGAAGACCCATCCACAAAAGCAGAGGACTTTCTACAGTTCTTTGACTTCAAAGTTCAATCACGTCTACATTATGACGTCCATCCTACCCCTCCCTTGGTTTTAAAAATCCAATGACACTTCTCAACTATTTAATACCATTGCAGAGGATTACGTACTCAAGACAATCATGAAAACCAAACACTCAAACCACTTTGTAGACCTAATCCTGGGTTACATTGCCAAGGATCTTTATACTCACATGCTTCCCCACTGGACAAAATTGGTGAATTTCAGCCTCTGCCAAGGAACATTTCCTGACTGCCTCAAGTCATCCCTCTCCTCAAAAAAGAAATCCTGTACACATTAATGACATTAACAACTATCGCCCGATCTCCAACCTGCCTTTCCTCGTAAAAATCTTTGAAAGATTTGTTGCAGAGCAACTCACCCAACACATCAAAAACAATGACTTCCTAGATGAATACCAATCCAGTTTCAATCAGGTCTACCAAACAGAAACTGCACTCCTGCAGTTGGACGATGACACTCTTAGAATTCTAGACTCAGGCAACTTCTTATTCTTTTCGACCTATCATCAGCCTTCAACAAAGTCAACCATCACACACTCCTTGACACACTCAAAACTGAAATGGGCATTGATGGTGTGAACCTACAACGGTTCATTTAATTCTTCATAGGAGGGTGGCTTAGGACCAATTGCGGTTGAAATAATGGTCTCCCAGGGGTCTATCCTTCCACTAACCTGTACATTGAGCCACTTGCACTAACCTATACATTGAGGCACTTGGACCCCTCCTTAAGAAAGCAAAGATCTTCTATTATCAACATGCAGACAACACACAATTGTATCTAAAACGTCTCCTCACCAAACGACATCTCACACCTCATCAACACTCTAAACTCTGTAAATGACTGTATGACCTCTCATCGTCTAAAACTAAAAACTAAACCCTTGTAAAACTGAATTTCTCCATATCTTCCTTTCAAAATCAAGACTTTTGCTGCAATCCTGGATGGACACACACAACATTCTTAACAGTAAACCCACCATTGTTAACAGTGCCAATTCTCTAAGAGTCATCCTCAACAAATGGCTCAATCTACTTTCTTAAATCAACCTCATGGCCAGAAATGTGCGCTATCAACTATGTCTCCTGTGGGGAATCCGCTGTTACATTTCAGAGCAAGGTCTGAAATCTCTTGCTCATACAATGGCGCTCTCCAGAATAGACTATTGTAACTCTCTCTTGACTGGTCTCCCCAAAACACATTTCAGCCCCATGAAATTGATCCTACACTCACCAGAACAGTTTGCATATGAGACAAAAGGAATGCCCACATTACACCTATGCTGTTCACTCTCCAATGGTTGCCAAATCAAGCTGAAAGTCCTTCTCCTCCAACGATATTTTAGCTAAGACTTTGCAATCAATTCTTCACACAGACATCTACAGTACCTCAACCTTTTCACTGTTTATATACCTCTTGTAATTCTAGCTTTTCAGTAATTATACTTTTGTAACTATTTTTGGTAGTACTGTAACTTCCTTGTAACAAAATATTTCTATTGTAATGCCCCTTAGCACCTTTGGGGTAATGCCCATGCTATATAAATATGCCTATATAGGTAAATAAATAAATGATAGAAATATATGAATTTGTGAGTGTGCAGTTAAGACTAGTACGACTAAACAGACTTATCTTCGTGATGCTTTGGTTATCGGTATTTAGGGCACAATGTATGTACAGGATGATATTTCTGTCCTTCTTATTCAGAAATATAACTTGCCCGCAGATCCACTTTTTTGGCGTTCTTTGAGTTTGAACGAAATCTTGCCCAGACAAGCACTTCCGAAGTCGGAATTTAAAATATACGTGAAGGGCTAAGCTTTGCAAATGTTTACACCTCTTTGTAGAATCACCCTGCATAGTTCTCCATCATTTATCCTCGATATATTCACACAGAAGCCTATAGATTATGGGATTGCAATAGGACAGCGATAGCTGAGGCTACATTACATTTTCCATAAGAAATTCAAAATCTGAATTGGTTGGACTACTGAATTATTTGACTCAAAGTCATCAGATTTCAACTTGCCTCCTCCTGGGAGTCACATGTGGTTTCATATACGAAGATTACTGAAGATTGAGCAAGGATTTCACACTTTTAAATGTTTTTTAGAGAGCACTATGATGTTATCTTGAAACTTGGTATGTTTACATGCTTTACTCCCATTTCAACAATTGTTTTTTCATAAAACATTTATATACCTTGTGTTTTATGTAGTGCTTGCTATAGCATGTTTTCTTATTTCTTAGCACTGTAAACAGAACGTGTTCCAATTAGTGAGCCCAGTGATGCTCGTTTTATCAATCAAATCAAATGAAATAAAGAGTAGACCTTGCTTGGATTTAAAACAGTGTCCTGTAGGTTGCCTATAGATCACTGCAGAGCGCACTATAACAGCCCTGATACCTAGCTACAGAGACAGAAATGTAAATTAAATCAAATGATCTGCAGATGTTCTTTGTTTAACCCGATAACAGAGCACACACTTTTTTGTTCTCTTGTTGTTTAATTTATATTTTTATTTGTCACAATTTAGGAATGGTTTCCAGCTGGAGTAAAATAAAAGAAACACATTAATTTACTTTTTTGGATCCAGCAACGCATCTTCTTCTGAGTGTTTCCTTCATTTTACCTTATTTATCCTTTTCTTACCTTGTGGTGGGAGCTTGCACTTCCTATCGTTTCTTACAGTGAGCGTGAGGACACCCTGACCTGCCTGTTTGTATGGGCAGGGATGTGATAACGGGCTCCATCCCTGCTGGCATCCCACTGCTGACCTCACACCAGTCCTCGGAGAAAGTGTAAACTGATCAAGTCATTGCTCTGTGTTCTGCATTCGGAGTTATTATGCAGAGAGGCTGTGGCCTGCAAACTCACTTAAAGCATTAAAACACAAACAGGCTTTTCCAATTATGAATGCGCTCTGTGTGGGTCGGTGGGTTCTGTGGGATGGGGTGAAGCTGGAATCTGGCCTTCCTGGCCCCTCCTTTAGAACCATGCCTGGTGCATGTATGAATATCAACTGGTAGTGTACTAACTCTTTCAATGACTACTGTAGTCTGAAATAACAAAAAATATATATCACTTATTAGGGGCAGCAGCCTGACAAAGTTTGCTTTGCTTGCATTGGTAATAAGGTAATAAGGAGTCGGACAGATTGGAGTGGAGTGGGTTGGATTGGTGTACATTGTAGTGGGGTGGATTCGGACAGCTTGGAGTGGATTGGAGTGGTGTGGGGTACACTGGGTACATTGGAGCAAAGTGGGGTAGATTTGAGTGGAGTGGGGCAGATTGGAGTGGGGTAGATTGGGTCATAGTGGAGTGCATTGGGGTAGATTGGAGTGGAGTGGAGCAGTGTAAATGGGGGTAGAGTAAATTGGGGTGGGGTAGTTTGGAGTGGGGTAGCTTGGAGTGAAATGAGGTAGATTGGAGTGGAATGGGGTACAGTGAAGTGGAGTGGGGTCGAATGGGTGTGGAGTGAGGTAGATAAGAGTGGAGTAGATTGGGGTCAATTGTAGTGAAGTTGAGTGAGGTACATTGGAGTGGAGTGGAGTGGGGTAGATTGGAGTGGGGTAGATTAGAGTGGGGTAAGTGGTGTAGAGTGGAGGGCCGTAGAGTGGAGTGGTGTATGGTGTCGTGGAGTGAGTGGCGTAGGTTAGAGTACTGTGGAGTCGAGTGGCATGACGTGTCGTAGAGTGTCTTAGAATGGAGGGGTGTATAGTGTAGGGGCATATCGTGGAGTGGAGTGGAGTGTTGTAGAATGGAGTGGCATGGCATGAGATGAAGGGCATAACGTGGAGTGGAGTGAGCTAGTGTGGAATATGCCTGGTGTGGTTGTGCTCTGCCATTAAAGACAACACATTTTCAATTGAAATGACAATTACATTTGCACTGAAATACGGTTTTACTGCACACAAACGATAATGTATGCAAATGACATCACCAAGTGTATTGATCTGTTTCAACCTATTCACATATTTGTTTCCACCAAACTTCAGAATTACAAAAAATATGCTTCATTTGTACTTATTCTGATATATTCTGAAACATCAGCACAGTTCACTTTTTTATTGTAAGCTAAAAAAAATCCTACACCCTCTCCTCTTACATGGATACTCAGCGGGATTGTCACATACATTCTCTTACTTTGAAGCCAGAGAAAGAAAAGTAAGCACAAAGCTCCCTTGAAGACAGCTTGACATGTTTACCTCTTTCTTTGAATGCCCAGCAAATGTGACAAGATAAGAACAAGATTTAAAGGCCTGTTTACAGAAAGCGAGTTTGTGGAAGAATACAGTAAACAAGGTTTGGGCAACAACAGGGACGTACTCAAACTGGACAGCCTACAACAAATACAAGTAATGGCATAGCCAATAGGTCTCGCCTTTGGGACCTTATAAGTGTTTAGTTATCCAGCACAATATCATTGGTGCAACAACATCAACTGTTGCATAGCTAAACACTTATAAGGTCCCAAAGGCGAGACCTATTGGCTATGCCAATGCTTGTGTATCTGAACACCCTACATAGTTGATAAAATGGGCACATTCCCAAGGTCGTCACGGGTCACCATAGTAGCGGTGCACATTTAACATCAGTGTGTGAACCTAGCGGACATGTCCAGTTATCATGTTATATTTTTAGTAATATGAAGATAATACCCACTTGTAATGGGGACCAGGATAAACACTACAGCTGACTTTCAAAAATGAAAATCTGGACGAGAAAAAACACATGGCTACATTCCACGCTGCAAAACAGAGGTTATTGACTTTGCCCTACCAAATATTTGTAATAAAATTGATGGATCAGTTGTTAATCCAGTATTTTGCAATTGTTAAGAAACATTTGCAACAAGAACTAGCAAAGACAACTAGAGTAGGTTGCTGGCCTTTTAGCATGCCAATGCTTATTCTGTTTGGGACTGGTTTTAGTATGAAAGCAAGCATTTTCTGAAATAAACATTTTTTTAAAGTGAAAAGGATGTTTTTAGGTCTCGTGCCTAGCGTTGCGGTGCACAGCACTGTCGCGCAGCACAAGACCTCTTGTATGGGCTTCAGAAAGCTCACCACACACTCGTGCGTGTGGTTTTGCTTTCGCAGACTGGCATTGGCTGTAGCGTGCTTTTTTTAAAAAAAAGCACACCCACAATTGGGCAAAGGCGGGCGCATGTCCTGCCTTTGCTCCGCCCATTCCTGTCCGTGTCTAGGACGCGCATCACCGCGCGGCACAGACAACAGGCTCCCTCGCCCCCGCTCCTCTGTGGTGCGCGCGCACCACTGCTTTCGATTCCCTGTCGGCTACTCTGTGGTGCGCGCGCACCACAGGTTTCAATTAGGCGCATGTTGGATAGGGTGCCGGGTTGTGTTAACTCCCTTTGCAGGAGCTGCCATCTCTCGACAAGCAGTGTTTCCAGGCAACGAAGGAACGTCCCTGTTCTCTGAATGGTTAAAGCTCACCCTGCATCCACAGACATCTTGCAGGGCCTGGGCGCAGCCTGCATTCCATCTTCTGAGGTATATCGGCGGGAAACAAATTGCCAACAGAACATCTAGTCACAAACTCGCACAAGCACACAAAAGCAGCTAGGCAAACAATGCGCACGGCAGGCACAGGTAATCCTGCATCTCTGCTCTACCCGCTCCCATTTCAGAAACAACTTGTGTTTCCTAGCATCATGTTCTTTCTATCAGTATCATTCATGATTGCAGTAAACACACCCACACTGTGCATCATATCCTCTCTCCAGACCTTCCAGGATATCGCGATTTTGCAAAAAGCGATTTTTGTGCAAAATAAGCTAAATTGTGCTATGTCCTCAAATTCTTGCGAAATGACCACGAGAAATGTGTTTTAGAATCCTTTTGTAAATGCTGCCAAGCCAGCGGATCATCGTGTCATGCATGCCTCTGTGCATGCTGCATCGGAAAAGTTGCAGCAGAGGTGCACAGCCTGGACAGATACCGCTGCTCAGCAGCAGGCGCAGGCGTCAAGATGGCACAGCAAGGAATTTCTGCTTGCTGCCTTGGCCCTGCTGCAGAGAAATGGCCTCCCCTCCTGCATGCACTCACCTGCTCGAGGAAGACAGAGGGGCAGCAAGAAATGCTTCTCTCTTGTGTTTCGAAATCTGCTCAGGCGACCGCGGCAACTTGCCAGGGTAATATGGCTATATAAAAGCACTGTAGTAAGGTTTATTTGTCTACCCATCAGGCATATGTTTTATTTCTGCTCATGTGCGCAGATAAAATTCATGAGAAAAATAAAAGTAACATTTAAGAAGCAGGGGGTTCGGAGTATGACAGATTATATTTAGATCAAGCGTGCAAATGCGCTGCAGCTCCTTTCAATTGGAGCAGCTTGGAGCAGGGTTATCACAAACATTTTATTTTAACATTGTGAAAAGAGGAGTAACAGCAGCCTGACAAAATCACAGCTGGATGTCACATAGCACGTGTACTGTCATGTAATTCTGTACTACTGTTTTCGTGTAAAGTGCTCTGATACCTCCCGGTCTAGCCAGCGCTATGTAAAACTGCAAATAAATAAATAAATAAATCAAGTCAATGAGAAATGGGCTTGTGGCTTCTCTGTCGTTATTTTGTATGTCCTGGAATTTGTTATGCCAGTTTTCTACCATAAAGTTCAGTGTATTTGACTGCAGGAGGGATATAAAAAAACAAGCATTGACAAAGCCAATAAGTCTTGCATATGCCTGGACAACCAGAACAAAGGAAACGAGGGCAACGCCAAAGCAAAGCAGTGATAAACTATGGGCGGGCTCGCATGTGAGTCCACTGTGTGTAAACAGCAGCAGATCTTGCTCATCAGCCAGGGCATTGCCGCCCCCAGTGCAGGCAGAAACAACTTTGTAGACAAAGGGAAGTAGCACCCTGCCTTCATATAATGCCAACGGGCTTTACATCGCAACTGCACTTTAGCATCCATGCGCCTCCTTTGTCCCGCCTGCTCCCTCGTTTTACTGCTACCTTCCATATCTGACCCACGCATATTTTAAATGTCTTCAGAATACATATATGTTGCGATACCGCTATTTTTCTTTAAAAAACAAAAACACACTTTCTTTAGTTGAACTGGGGGCTGAGCACGTGAGTTAATCCAGAAGACATAATCATAAACAATGCAGCAATGTCTGAGTTGTCAACAAATAAGACTTGAAATGAAATGAAAAGAGTTTTTGTAAAGCGCGGTAGCTGTCCTGAGGCGTCCTAGTGCTGTGGACACATGCAAGTGGAAAACGGAGCCTAGTCTGATTTAGTAAAGAACTGGGGGGCATATCACCAAGCAATAGCGATAATTATCGCTATTGCTTGGTTACGGGAAAAAAATATCGCCGAGCACCGAGGATTTTTACCGCTGAGATACCTTGATATTATCAAGGTTTATCTCAAAAGCGGTAAAAATGCTGCAAAATGCATGAATATCGCTGAAAAATCAGTGATATTCATGCATTATCGTGACAATGCTATTAGCCATGTTATCCACCATCCATTGGATAACATGGCTAAGAACTGCTTTTAGCAGGCGTTAGCTTTTGGAGATATTCGCGCTTAGCGCGAATATTTCCAAAAGTTGTTAATAGGAGTTAAAGATGTTAGCGGCTGTTTTCATTCGCTAACATCTTAGCACGCCCACTTTGCATGTCATTAGCGATAATTATCGCTGTCATGCAAAGTGGGCCCCTAAATGCCCGCTATCGCCTACCAGCTGTCGCTAACTGGTGTTAGCCACAGCTTGGTAGTAGAGCGATAAAATTATCGCCGCATTAGCGGGAAAAAGTCCCGCTAATGCGGCGATAATGCCCTTGGTAATATGCCCCCGGGTTTTAAGCTTTTTTTGAAAGGACAGGAGATTGTGTTCTGAGCGCAAGTGGGGAGTAAGGGGTTCCAGAGTTTAGCCGTGTTGTAAGAGAGAAAGCGTCCTCCACTTCTGGCTCTCTTGATTCTGGGAACTGTGAGAAGGTGAGAGGAGATTGATCTAAGCTGTCTGTTGGGTTGGTAGGGGGTGACCAGAGAGTGATTAATGGTGGTGCCTGATTTCCAGAAGGCTCAGTGGGCTATGCATAGGCTCTTGAATGTGATTCTTTCCCTAACTGGGAGCCAGTGAAGCTTCCTGAGTTCGGTTTTAACTGGTATGCGGCGGGGGATCTAGAGCAGGATGCGTGCCGCACAATTTTGGATGACCTGTAATTTTTTTAAGGTGGCCTATGGGGCCCCTAAGTAGAGGGCATTCCTGAAATCCAAACGGGACCGGATTTGACCCTGGACCATGATCTGTTTAGCTTGGAGGGGTAGTAAGGAGATGATTTTTCGGATGAGCCTGATAAGGCCAAAGCAGGTGGCTGATAGGTAGTTGAAATTGAGAGACTTGTCCAGCCAGATGCCCAAGCTCTTGATTGTGTCCTTGGGCACGGGGGGTCTAAGGCAAGTGGGCCATAGGGAGTCGATGTTGGGGGTGGGGTGATGGCCTAGTATCATCAGCTCAGTCTTATCTCTATTTTTGAGACATGAAGACGTCATCCATGAGGACACTGCTTCTAAGCAGTTCCTGAGTTTATTGGGTACGGTGTGAAGGTGACTCAGAGCCACCACTAGCTGAGTATCATCTGCATAGGTGACTATTTGTATCCCAAAGGGGCGGACGATCTCAGCAAGGGGGCTCATATAGACATTAAAAAGCTTAGGGCTCAGAGAGGAGCCCTGCGGTACAACACAATTGAGAGGTTTGCTGGGGGATGTGGTGTCGCCCTCAAAAACTTGAAAGCAGCGCTCAGGAAGGAAGTATTCAAGCCAGGTAAGTGCTTTCGATGACACTCCTATATTGGTGAGTCGTTGCAATAATATATTATGGTTTACAGTGTCAAAAGGCGGCACTTAGGTCTAGCAGGATGATAGCTGCCGTGCCTCCCTGGTCCATGATCTTCCTGGCCTCTTCTGTCACATTAATGAGGGCGGTCTCAGTTCCGTGCATGGGTCGAAATCCAGTTTGAGTGGGGTCAAGCAACTGGTGGGTTTCTAGAAAGTCAGTCAAAGTCTTATTGATATGTTTCTCTAAGATTTTGCTGAACCAGGGTGATAGAGAAATTGGCCAGTAGCTTCCAGGGATGTTGGGATCAAGGTTGGGTTTTTTGAGGAGGGCTCTGACCATGGCCCGTTTCCAAGGAACCGGGACAATCCCAGTGGTTAGAGAGGCATTGAGCAGTTCCCAGATGGTGGGTAGGATGTGCGTGAAAACTGCTTGCAGAGAGCGCAGTGGTGCAGGGTCATTTGGGGAGCCAGATTTTACTTGGAGCATGATGGATTGTAGCATGGGGGGGGTCGAGAAGAGGAAAATTGGCAAGTGTCACTGAGGTAAGGGATAGTGGTTCGGACGGTTTGGTTGTAGGCGCCGGGGTCTGAGTGTGGGGAAAGGAGTTTATATTTTTTTCATATTATTGTGGAAGAATTCTGCTAGGTCGTTGCAACGGGAATGTGGGTTGAGCAAGTTTTGAGGTTTTTCAGGAAGTTTGAGAAGGGATTTCGCAATTTTGTAGATTTCATTGGGCTTAGAAGCAGCTGCATTGATGATCTCTTTTTCATAGAAAGCTGCTTGCACAATTCTAATTTCGTTTTTATAGATTTTTATTGCTGCTCTATACGCAGTTTTTCTGGGGAGTGAATAGTCTAGGCGCCAATATCTCTCTAGTTTTTTGCATTGGCGTTTCTTTTCACGTAGATCCTGAGAATACCAGGGGGCGCTCTTGGTATTGCGCTTTGGTTGTATGAGTTTAGTGGGAAGAACAGAATCTAGAGTTGTGCATTTTCCTCGAGCAATCTGCCTAATTGCATTCTTTATCCACACACTATTTTCACAGCTCAAAAGCATGTCACTCTAGCAAGAGTGCACCGATCGTGCATGCAAATAGTTCTAAATCCCGAAATAACCAGGTAGCCGCTCGCGCGCCCCCTGCATATGTCTTCTTGAGATGGGGGTTGCTTGGCCATCCCACAGCCATACTGCTGGGCTGTCAATCTTGTGTAGAGCGCGAAAGCGCTACCAAAACAGAGCTGGTTGTCCTTTGAACCAGCCCCACTGTCTCAGTGCCCTTAACAGGTTGCCTACCAGTAAACACTATGAGCCTGTTTACCAATCATTAGTCACACAGACTTCCATGGGTGGGCGTGTGTGCATCTTTGCAGCCCCACCCTCATGCTGCTTAGCCCTTTTATGTGCCGGGCTCTCTTTATTTGGCCCTTTTCTTCTACGATTGACCCGGTTCTGAAAAGCGTAGTGTCGCCCACTTGGATTCCTGGACTACTGCCTAGCTTATTTGCCTCCTACTACACCTACGACGGCTGAGAAAAATGGATTGGAGGTAGAGTTAGCTCCTCCCCCTCTGCTTCGGCCCATCCCCTTCTTCTGGTGCCGCAATCTGTCTGCACCCCGCCTTCCTCGCTGCCATTGGTTGGGCACTGGGTAAGTCGAGGGGAAGTGAGGGTTTAAAACAAGTTAGCCACACGTCTCTGTCTCATCTCATTAGTGGTTAGAGCTGCTGACTAGGTATTGGGTAACTGCATTCTAGTGGCAGTGTCGGTTCAACATCCGTTGATTCTGGGTGAATTCCTTAAATATAAACCATAATCTTGTGTAATGTAACTGTTCTAACGCACTCCAGTGCCCTTGGGCTGAGGTAGCGCTATATAATCCTGCAACAACAAAAAAAAAGCATTTGCAAAGCAATAGGTCTTGCATTTGCAAGACTTTGAGCTACTAGTTTTCACTCTTGATCCCCTAACATCCAACCACATATTTCTCTGTCTCTCCTCCACCTTTCATGGAGGAGGCCGGCCCTATTTCCTCCCATTATCCTTCTCATGAAATTCTGCATCCCACATGCCTGCTTATAACAAGCATTTACAATGCAATAGGTCTCGCATTACTGAATGTTTGAGCTATTGGTGTTGCATTATTATTAGCAATGCCAATAGCTCAAACTTTAATAATACGAGACCTATTGCATTGCAAATGCTTGTTTTTTAATGTAACAGCACATACTGCACAAGTATTTCCTGGCATTGCAGGCCAGTAAATAGGTAAAATACCTTACAGCGTCAAAATCAAGGAAAATCCTACTAGCCAGATGTCAATAAAGTCTTATGTTGTCCCATATCTTGTAACAGTTGCCCGTCTGGGCGTGCTCAGTGCAGTGATGTGATGTAACCATGGAGACAAAGGACTAAAACGGGCCGTATGAGTGAAAGTGATGTCATGGCCCTGTTCCCCAACAGGGATCCTGTTAAAATATATATATAAAGCTAAATGTGAAAAAGTACACTACAAAAATACATTTCATAAATGTAAACACACCATGAATAAACAACTCTAAACATTAAAAGTATGATGAAGAAAATACTGATTATAAGTACAAAGCAAATTCATTCATGACAATACCTAGAAAGGATTACGATTTGCAATTGCACTGTCTAAATGGAGAGAAGGGGTCATGCAGAAGTGTCTCTGAGGAAGGACTAAGAGGTGCTTAGCAGTAAGATTCTTTAAGATGAAGTGCCAGCTCCTCATCCTGGTTCAGGCCCCCGGGCGTCTTACACTGGAAATTAATGATATATTTTGATTCAGTCTGTCTTAGCCTCAACACTCTGTACCCACCCCTGGGGTTCCTGTCAATCTGTTCCAAAATGAAATAGCTTAACAAAGCAGGGTTGGAGAAATGTTTATCACGAAAATGCCTCGCCACAGGATATTTCTCATCATTATGTGCAATGGCACGATAATATTCCAGGATGCGTTTTTTGGCATGAGCAGTTGTGCTGCCAATATACCAAGGACACACAATAACATAAACCACGTACATGGTAGTACAGGTGAGAAATTGGGTGATCTATCTCTCAACTGCATTGTATTCAGCTTTCTTAACGTGTGTGCTGTTCTTGCAGGCCTTGCAGTGGCCGCACGGAAAAAATCCCTCAAGGCCCAGGCCTTTGGTGGTCGAATAGATGGTAATGTCACTGCGCATGCACAGGTCTCTGATGTTTTTTCCTTTTCTATATGTAACACTGGGTTTATCAGGAATAAATTCTCCTATGACATTACCGCTTTTTAATATGTCCCAGTTCTTACCCAGTATTTTGTGTACCTGTCGTGCCTCGGTGTTATATGTAAGAATGAGACGTGTACTGTTCACATTGTTTTCATCATTATCAGATATTTTATTTTTCAGTGTGAAGCTTCTGGGGATGGTATCTGCTCTGACTTTCGCTTTTTTTCTAAACCCATGCTGGATATCCTCTGCTCTTAAATCGTTCCAGCATTTCAGTACTTTCGTGCTGATACCCTTCATCAGTGTTACAGTTTCTCCTTGCCCTTAACAGCTCACCAAATGGAATGCTCCACTTCAGGGTCTCAGGGTGGCTGCTAAGGGCATGGAGAAAACTGTTACCAGCAGTGGTTTTTCTGAAAAGCGAGGTGTGGATTAGATTGTTCTTGATGTCAATTCAGTCATCAAGGTACTCAGCCATGACCTTACTGATGTTACTAGTGAGAACAATATTGTAATTGTTGATGTTAAAAAGGTCAATGAAAGTATTGGCTTCTTCCTCTGATCCTCTCCAACCACAAAAAGGTCATCAATGTAACGCCATCAAGTGGCAACATGACCTAGATGTTCCGACCACGATGGGTCCATGAAGATCTTCTGCTCCCAGTACCCCATGAAGAGGTTCGCAAAACATGAACCCATCGCACTCCTGGTCTCCTGTTTGTAAATCGTGCTATCGAAAAGGAAAAAATTGTTCAGTAGACAAAATTCTACCATCTCCAGTAACATCTTGCTATGCTCTTTAAAGCGAAGGGGACGTGCATCCAGGAAATGTTTACATGCTTCCAAGCACTGTTGATGGTTAATGATGGTATAAAGGGCCTGGAAGTCCATAGTAATGAGATGGCACTCATCATCCCACTTCAGATTTTGTAATTTGGTAAGGAAATCTTTTGTGTCCTTTATGGAGCTGGGCAGATTGTGGACTCAGTCACGTAAGTAGTGATCTACATATTTGGACACATGTTCAGAAACACATCCTCTTGAAGACACTGTAGGTCTTCCCGGAGGGTTGTGTCTGCTCTTGTGGAGCTTGGGCAACAAGGAAAGGACAGGGAGAATCGGGTGATCATTTTTTAAATGCCTATATTTCTCCCACTCAAGAATGCCTCTATCTTGCCACGTATTAAGTTTTTCCCAAAGTGTAGTGATGCTGTTGTTGTACATCTCATAGGTGGTGGGAGTGTAGAATTTAGAATTGTCTAACTGCCGATGGGCCTCCGCTACATATTGGTCTCTGTCTAGGATAACAATATTACCACCTTTGTCCGCGGGGCGGATTACGATGCTGTCATCTTCCATGAGAGATTTCAAAGAATTCTTTTGAGCCACGGACAAGTTGTTTTTGTGGTGGCTTTGCTTTCTCTTTTTATGTCTGTATTTACAAAGATCTTTACTGACACAATCATGGAAGGTATCTATGGCATCGTGTGGCATGATCGGAATGAATGTCGATTTGGGCTTAAAACCTGATGCAGCACTGCTATCTGTCATAAAGGCGGCATCTTGAAGGAGCTGAGTGTTGCCCATGGATTCTATCCCCCCCTCCATAAGGGAATCATTGATGTCAACAGTTGCCATATCAGTCTCACGTTCTAATTGAAGTATGTTGATAAGGGAATCTACCTCACTTATCATAAAGTTGTCAGCAGGATTGTTGGGACGTGATTTTGATTTGTTTGTTCCCCCTGTTATTTTGAGTTTGTGCCACTTTTTGAGCTTGAGCTTGCGGACAAATCTAAAGAGGTTGATCCTTGACACACTGTAATTAAAAGACATAGAGGGACAAAAAGAGAGTCCTAGACTGAGTGTCGTTTTTTCAGTGTCATTCATTGTCCTGGCTGATAAATTAATGATTGTTTTATTTACCAGATCTGGATCCATTTTTGTCCTCTTTTGGAGCACGTGTTCATATTTCCCATGTTGCCTCTTTTGCCACCTCTGTAGGAGCCTCTTTCCCCGGTTCCTACGTTTCCTCGTCCTCTCGCTCGTCCACGTCCTCTTGGTGTACTGGGAGATGGTGCCAGAGTCTCCTTGTTCGTCCGTCTGCTCCAGCGCAGGTGACGATACTTGTCTAAAAAATTTGCCTTACGTGTTGTTTTGGCTGTTTTCCTCCCTTCTTCAATGGATATATTAGATACATCAGACTCCGTCTCGCTTGATAGAAGGAGTGGTTCATCTTCTTTATTGTCTGTCTGTGCTTGTGTACCAGTATCATTATAAAGGTAATCATATTTACGACTGAAAGTTAAAATTCTGCCCCTTTCATAATCGTTGTAGTCCCTGTCCAACTTTCTCTCCTTTCGTGCCTTGATATCCTCCTCGTAATGTTTCAGACGATCCTTCATAGCCGTCACCAATTTGGACACTGCATCATCATCAGCTTGTTTTTTTATATCTTCCATCGATTCTTCAATCCGTTCCAGTAATGCATCTCGGTCAATCCAAGCATATTTCACTAGTATTTCCAGCATTTTTGGAGCTGGTGGCTGAATTTTTGGACCATTCCGCTAACATTGCAGGATTGGGTGTTTCGTATGTAGGGGTGGTAAAAATTCTCAGACCTCTGGGAACCATCTCTTGATCGATGTAGTTTTGTAAGGAGATTGCTTCCCACCACTTAGAGATTTCTCCTCTTTTTAATTTTTACAGTTTGTTGATCTTTTCTTTAATAGTTTGTGGAAGGTCAGTTCTGCCCTCTTTGGAGACCGTTGTGCTTTTCTTTCTACGTGAGAATAAAAGCTGCGCAGCTGCCCTCCTCTCCTCTTCTTCTTCCATACTTATAATTTCCCTTGGAGATGGTCTGCGTGTGCTGGCATGTGGGTAATTTCCACTCACTTAGAATGTGAGGTTCCTCCTGCGTGACAGTAAATTTGTAATATTGCACACAAAGAATACTTGGAAGTATAGTGTATGACAAGATAAAACTTCACGCAATTATGTTAGTCTTATATTCAAGTCATTTATGTCCGAAATATGCCGTTACAAACTTATGGATACATTGTAGGTGAATGACTCGATCTTTCTGTTCGTAATCGATGTACTTGTAAGTTGGGGAATTGGATTCGCACTACTGTGCCCCCTCTAGAATCGTTTGTTTCACCGGTAGTCAGGTTCGGGTAATATTCGCGGGAAAGAGCAAGGGAAACTAGGGAAACACTGCGCCGTTAACCCTGGGGAGGGAAAGTTCACCACACCACGGCAGATAACACCCCCCTCTCTCCCCTCAGGACGGACGCACCGAAGCCCCGTTCACACTCTTACCCTCACGCGCTACTCCCCGTAATCCAGATTCCGAATGTTGTCACAATGTATCTCTTCCTTCGCCGGGCTGATCGTAGCTGTGAGTTCATTTCTTTATTAAAAGTTTGCTCCGTACCGCTACAGGTGGCCCCGTGGGAGGTGGCGCGCTCTCCGGCCGAGCACGCTGTTAATTCAATTCAGCAGAGAAAGTTCCAAAATCGCAAACGCTCTCAGAAATAACACGCCACGCCAGGCTTCATAATCCAGGGGTGTTTATTCACACCTACATTATGTTTCGGCTTGAGAACAAGCCTTGTTCACGTAAGTGCTGTTGTGTGCAGAGAGTGTTAATAAAGATACAATGTAAGGACATAGACAAAGGACATAATTCTGATATCTTAGTGGCAGACATCTTGGAATGGTAAAAATTGAAAAAATGCCTATACGCAGAATGTTAACATTTCATTCAAACTTATGACATACTTGAGTATATATGCATTAAATGAAGCACATGAGGTCACAGAAGAGTGAAATGACTCGAAAGAAAAAGGTGGTTACTGGATGAATCCTCAGTTTACCAAGCTTAAATGAAGCATATGAGGTCACAGAAGAGTGAAATGACTCGAAAGAAAAAGGTGGTTACTGGATGATCCTCAGTTTACCAAGCAATATAAATCATCATGTTGGCCAGTAAATAGGTAAAAAACCTTACAGCGTGTGGAAAATTAATACGGTTTGGTAAACATTATCTGCGCCATCTTGCCTTTTCCCTCGATGCCACACTTTTTCGTGCACACCCGCCATTTTAGGTGCCTTGGCCAGAACCACACTCTGCGCGCCACTGACCCCTAGCACGGCTCTTCGCCCTCACAAACACATCCCCCGCACGCTGACAGCCCCCGCTCTCACATGCCTTGGGTCATAAACCTCTCTTCCACGCAGCTCTGCCTCGGAACCCCATCCTGTTCCCAGCGCAACACTTCCCTCCATCCCTTTCATGGTCCCGGATCCCTTGATAACACCCCTCTTTCCTTTGTGCCCGTTTGTCTCGCTCGTTCCCAAGCCGCCACCTGGCCCGCGGATACTGTCATTGCCCCCTTCCTCCTGTACAGTAGGAAACCCCCCCCCATCAAAGGATCCTTGAGCTGATCAAAGCCCCCACCCCATGAGATCCGATCAACCTCACACATTCCGTGAATCGGCGGAATGTCCAGCTGCGCGATAATCATCATCTGTTGTGACCGGGGTGGGGACTTCAACTGTAAATGTGTGTGGGAACGGGCCTGAAGCGGGGATTCCGAGGATGTCTTTCCGTACATCAAAGAGTTGACAGAGATGTGTTTTATGCAATAAAGTAATAAACTCATGTATAAGAGGCCAGGCCTCAGAGATGCAGTTAGAGCACCTCGTGACGATACTTGCTGTCTGAACTGATGTGTTCTCCTCCGGAGAGAATAAACCCTTGTTTCCAGCCTTCCAGTCTCCAGCGCCTGCCTCTTCATTGATTAATATTTTGTGGGTTAAAGAGGCGACACCGTCGGGCAACACTTAAGGATCTTTGTTTACTGGTTGCTTCCTACCTTTTAACAATTGGCGTCCCAAACTTGGGGCCCATCAGCGACACGTGGATCCAGTGGGAGAGGTCCTGACGACAGAGTGAACGACTGCAACGATCGGGAGAGCTCCTGCCCAATAGACCCTCGTCTGGCAGCCGATCATCCGAACTTCACTGGTTCCGAATCGACCTCTCTCGAGTGATCTACGGTCCTGACTGGGAACCCTCAGGAGTGCCGTGGCAATATCGGAGATTGGAGGACGATCGGGCACTGGACGCGGAAGACGAGAAACAGCCCATGTGGTCCGGGTAAGGTCGTGTAAACACGACGAATTGCGAAATGATTGTTTGATTGATTGGAAAATACTAGTATTACTCTTTGTTGATTCGTTTGGAGATTCGCTGTCTGCAAACGGAGAAACAATAGGCTCTCCCTTTGCAAGCAGTGAAGGATAGGTAACGCAGACTTTCGTCTCCATTGTAATCCATCGTGCCTATCTTTCTCCCCCACTGATTGATTGTTTGAAGATTGTTCTCTGGAGATTTCCTTCTCCCCCACTGATTAAATGATTGAACCCGAACTAACGTTCGCGGATTGTTTTCTGGAGATTCCCTATCTACAAACAGGAAAGAACAGATTTCCTCTTTGCAGATGGTGAAAGGGTAAGTAACGCAAACCTTTGCGGGCCTACTTATTCTCCCCACTGATTGATTGACTCTTTGACTGATTGATTGATTGTAAGGGTAGCTCCCTGTTTTATTGTCAGAATAGATTTTGCTTTTGAGATATTCACTATTTGCAAACAACGTAGAATAGCAATATTCTGTCTAGTCTTTGCAGGTAGTGAAGGATAGGTAACACGGACCTTTGTCCCCATAGTGATCTGTCATGCCTATCTTCTCCTCACTGATTGGTAGCTGGTTCAACCCGGACCGTTTATCAGAGGTGGACCATCTAGCTCCGCTGGAAGGCACCCCTAATAAAGACATGTTCACAAAATATGGATTAGTTACCATAGCCTATAGTAAGCTGTGGCATAAGTATACCAAAGAAAACCAAGAGAAACAGTGGCCACTGATAGGATCCTTCGACCTTGATAAAATAGAGACGTTAGAAATAGCCCTTTGTAACAGTAAGACGACGCCCATCATGCTCGACAGTCTCGGTATGTGGCGCAAAGAAGCAATGCAACGAAAGAAAAGAGACGAAGTCAGAGTAGATAAAGAAACGCGACAGACCAATACCTGCGCACCTGGTAGGCCAAAGGAAGGGATAGCGGCGACACGGTTCCACGGAGTATACACAGGAAGGGAACGGTGTAAAGGGGTATACCGACAGGAAAACCCCAAGACACAACGACCCGAAGGTAATCTCCCGACACTACGCGCAGGACGAACAGACTTAGGGCAAAACCAATGTGCTTTTTGTAAATATTCCGGACACTGGAAAGCCCAATGCCTGACTCTACTGAACACGAGTAAGAGCAGAGGGCCGACAGAAATAACAGGCCGCCCGAAAGGGAAAAGGCGTGAGACAAAGACGAATCACACTGACACGGACAGGCCGGATAGAACCACCCCGTTTGATTACGCCCGATGGCACAGATTTCGCCAGACAGATTTCAGCGACATGTTTGAGTTCTCATAGGACGAACAACGCTAAGACGGGAAACCCAGTCAAGCTCTAGGTTACCCGGTGACAAACCCCGTACTACCGCTACTGTTCCCGAACACAAAAGCCACCCTTTCAGATAACATACAGAAACAACACACAGAGTAATTTCGGACATATTAGTACACATTCCATTAATGAACTCAAACTTTGAGCGCAATGGGACTGATTACTCTCTGCTGCCCCCACTCTGTGGACAAAAGCAATTACAGGCTTGCATAGACAACCCCCCGTTCAAGAAAACTGTTCTTGTGGACACCCCACCCCCCCATTACCCAGGCATAAATACCTACCCCCACTGCAGTAAGGTTCTCGAAGTAAAAAGATTCAAGGAAGCCAAGTCTCTGTCATATAATTTAAGATTTAATTTCAGTTAAGTAACACCATACTAATCGGAGCAATACAATACATATTTCCGGAAGTTCCCAAAATGCAACAGGTCGCCGGTCACGCCCATCCGGAAGGTGAAACACTCAGCACGTGTGGGGCGGAGTCCTGCCGGCAACCAGCGATCACAGAGGTCGCCGGTGGGTTGTCCAGGAGGCACCATGGGCCCGGCTTGTACCATCCTCTTCTCCCATATGGTCTCGCGGTTAGGATTCCTGGTTTTCACCGCCGCGTCCCCCTCCCTCGTATCTTCTGGTCCGGCCATCACGAATACCTCTGCTGAAAAATTGGTGCAGGGTGGGCTGGGAGAGGGCGGCGGCGCGAACGAGCCCCCCTCGCCTCCCCAGGTGGAGGTTTCCCAGCCCTGGCCCGGCGCAGAAGTCCTCCAGCCGGGCGACGACCCTACCTGCGCAGCACAGAACATGGAATGGCTGGCCACCCTACTTGCGCAGCACAGAGCATGGAATGGCCGGCCACCCTACTTGCGCAGCACCGGACACAGAATGGCCAGCAACCATATTTGCGCAGCACAAGACATACGATGGCCCTCAAGTGTACTGGTGGAGGCACCACAGCTGCACCCTAGCGCCCCGAGCCGAATGTCCTGCTCCCACGGCACAGTTCCGTCTTTTTTCTCGCCCCAAGAAGTCTATGTAACTAGGACGCTTGCCCACCTGGGCACGAGTCCCCACCTCCGACTGCATCTCCACGACCTTGAAGATTCTACAACAGTCCCAGGAGCCCTCGGCCCCTACAGGCTTCCGGTGGGGAACGACTGCTTTGATCACTAACGACGTAGCCACAAGATGGTGGTGCTCTCGTGTCGGCGCCAGCTTCAGTCTGAACCATCCAGAAAGACTGTGGGCTAACGAATTCGAGCAAGCTCCAGCTGAACCTCAACGTGACCCGGTAGGGGAAATTTTGCTTCCCTCCCCTTTTTTGACTGATGGTCCACGTTGCCTGCCCCTTCTGTTAGCACAAGTCTTTTTGAACTGCCGCAAGGGGCTCTGGTCCAACCGCCGGTTGTTGGAGACATTTTGTCCCTGATGCTGTTTCCGGACTAACCCGGCCTCGCCCAAAATGGCGCCGGTGTCAACAGGAACTCGCGAATGCCTCGTGGTGTTTTTTAGCTAATAAGACTTGATGTTCTGAAATATGTATATGATCCTTTGTACACTTGACGAAAAAAAGGGAGGGTTCACTTGGCGAACATGTAAAGGGATCCCGTTAAAATGTTGTTTTCAATGTACGATTCATTATGATATTATTGTAACTGATACATAACGTCGCTTATGACACACGCCCACGGTATGTATATAGGAAATTTGATTACAACTAGTCTGACTACGCTTCCAATAATGAAATGAATACCCCCTGATCCCTCAACTATTGATAGACGTTTTTAGTTTCCTACAAATAACTAATAAAAGCTTTTAAAATGTTTTTAATACTGCAAAATAGCTCCCCCGCCCCTACTGTACGCGCTTCAGCCAACGCCGTGTCCGGCCGAATACGATTACACTCTCATATATACATGCTGAATAATTGTGCAAATAAAGGTTTTTCAAACTATGAACAGGTATCGTATACTTTTGTAAATGTGGGATCAGCGGGAGGGTTTTCTGTGCGATCTGTTTTGTTCTCTTTTTAAGGTTACTAGAAAATGGTTGCTCAGCCCCGGATTGATGATCGAATCTAAAGCACGATACGCTGCCACCAAGTGTGCGACTGGCTCAGGAACAGACGCATGGGGAAGGACCTCGACTTCTGAGAACGGGTAAAGTAGAGCGGTATGAACGATAAAATGTTATAAGGGTATGGCACTCAAAGGTACTAGGGAACAGGGTTGGCCGAAGAGCCGGTTTGCCTTAGGACATCACAGCATTGGAAATGATTTAAGGATCCCGATAGCTAGATACATCTACAAACCAGGTACCTCGCACTAAACGCCTCTGATCTCTAACGTTTCCTTACACACGACCTATAATGCCACACTCGGACCGTCTCCCCCATGATCAACTTATCGCTCGCCATCCTTACCACACTGCCCGCCCCCACCCTGGCTTCAGAAACCAAGGCCCCAGGGATTGCATCCCGAGGAGATAAGACGAGTATGTGGTAAGTAAAGGACTTTCGTGCCCGTACATTTGATATGCGTGAATGCTGTCCCCCTCTCCCTTCCCCTCTTTTCCTCCCCCTACAGGTTACATTGGAATCACGACGGGGGTATAATGAAGATCTGAAGTCGCGCCATGTCGGATACATGAAGCGGACTAACGCTGCAAGGTGGCACCTAGGGACACCTACGAACAACCCTTGTAACGAAAAAGCCAATAGTTGTATGATCTGATGGGACGTGATCACCCCTAACCCGTGTTGCGTGAATGAGCAGTATGTCTGAAACTACGAGAAAATGCTTTCTATGCGACTGAAACATTGACTTAACTAGGCAAAGGACCGAGAGTGCGAGAAGTGCAACACAATGGTACCTTTCACTCAATATATGTCCCTTTGTACCCGGCCTAATGCTCGTCCGTCCCAAATTGCATGCTTTCTAAATTCTAACACAGACCTGCAAATGTCTCATGTTGTGTGATGCGCTGAATAGCCTATCCTAGTACACGGCCACTCTCCATGTCTCACGTGTACTGTTTAGCCTATTGTTGCATCTCTCTCTCTCACTCTCTCTCTCTCCCTCTCTCTCTCTCTCTCTCCTCCACACTCTCACTCTTCATAACGACTGGCACCTAATTGGCGAACCGCCATCCATGGTGCACCACCCAATTGGCTCCAAATACCGCAAGTATTTGCACAAAATTTGTCTTAATAAAATCACATTGATGCCATGTTACTACCTCTCCTTTCTGCTAAATATTGATAAAAACTAGATTGGCCAGAAGAGAAAGGACAGGTAAGACGACTGAAGTTCCCTAATCTGACCCGTAATCAGGGAACCACATGTCAGTGGCTTTTATGATAAAAATGTTTCAGGTAACGCGACCCTCCCCGTCCCGAATTGTCTCAATGCCCAAACAGTAAAAGTGATCGAAACATCCCCGTCTTCCCAGAACACCCCCAGTTTTGTATCAGCTGCCCCGAACGAGAGTTTGAAAAATGTGGCTCACCCCCCGGCTGTAAGAGATGGGTTGGCTTACAACTGACACAGACCAGCCGTTGTTCCTAGAAATAATTTTTGATGAACAAGCTACAAAGTTTAGAAATTCGAGAAATGTCCCTGAACGCATACCAACTAAACTGTAGCCTTCTGCTAGATAACACCCTTATGACACAAAGCAAGACGATAGTCCCTCCCCCAGTCTGCTATGTTCCTAGCCGTTTTCCATAAGACCCCGGTCACCCCAAGGATGAGTTGAATAGTTATCGCAAGCCCCCCCGTTTTTAATGAAGTAGCTAGGTTGTAAAAGACTATGTAGAAATTAGAATGATGTTTGCGAAGTTAAGATTAGATCGAAATGAAGAAATTGTTGCAGTAAACCCTGTTGAAAGTGAAATGTTTAGCGGAAAAATAGGATGCATCGACATAATGGAAAATTGTTTAGCCTATGTTCATCCCTCAGAAAGATATCTATCAGGCCATGGTGATAGCACGTTGCACTTTTTCGTAAAAATGCAGAGCCCTGAAGAGCGGTATAGCTTTGCAAGACTCGTACTAGAAAAGCAGGTCTCAGCCAGAGGAACTGATATGACTGTAATAAACAAATGCAATAAATAGGTATCAGACCTCGTACCACGACAATGAGTGTAATACCAACAAACGCCAAAGAAACAGTTACGATGGAAAGTTGTGGGGAATCCAGCAAACCTATCATCAATTATTTATACGTTGGTTGTAAACCCCAATGTAACGGATGTTTCCCCAGTTGCTTGGAGTTGGGAGAGAAATAGACTTATGTGATTACCTTCCTCTACCAGTTCTCTAAAGACTGTCTTTTCAAACTCATTTAAGGGTACCACTGTCGGAGGAGAGAGAGAGACCGGATGTGGGAGCACGCGGCCTGACTGCAGACTGTGGAACACCAGCGACATTGACCAAGGCGGGACCGCAACAGTAAGGAGTCGCAGGACGAGGCACTGTTTCCGACAAAATGAAAGGAAAGGGCTGACCTGATGCCCCTGCTCGATGATCAACATGTGCCGAAAAGTCCCCGCCCTCTGAGCCCGGTCATGGGCCCACCTACCTGAAATTTTCCGTCCCCTTCGTCTGTTCCCGATCTGGCCCTGCTCCATCCCCTCTTCCCCCGACTTACCACAAGGACTACCCACACACCCCCTTCTCCCACCTGAACTCTTTGACAATCGACTCGAAAAAGAGCAACAACTGCAGTCCGATTGAATAGGGTTTTGTTGCAGACTACAATGAAACTTGGGTGCCCTGTCTAAGGTACCCATGAAAAGAACACTTAGGACACAGGGCGAAAAAGGACCTTTTTGACCAGAAAAACGAGGAAAAGGTCATGCCCTGCAACGCAGGACCCGGAATAGAGCTGAACGCATAGCTCCACCGCCGGTGCTCAACAGTGCCAGCAGAAGACGACAAAGAACGCTGAGAACTCACTAATAATGGTCTAGAACAATAAGACACTGGAAAAAGCAACACCCCTCCTCTTCGAACAGTGACACCCCTGATTATCGTTTTTACTACGTCTCATTTCTCTCCCAGCCACCATTGTATTGATTATGCTCCAAACAAATCTGAAATTAACTTACATACGTAATAACCTATCAGTTCATATTCCGAATGACTATAAGCATCTATGAAATGTACCAAATGCTATCACTACAGAATCATTTTTTATCCGATATTGCATTACTATGACTTTCCTGCAACGAGCTTAACGAGGGGCTCGCCTCCTACGATGAAAGATTTAAAATGTAATGTTTATGCATAGTTCCTTCGCCTAGGTTCCTACTTCTTTACTTATGACTGCCACAGTAGACGTGAATAGGAAATAGGCCAGCAAGATGTCTTGTGAATGTTAAAGGGAGGACTGTGGAAAATTAATACGGTTTGGTAAACATTATCTGCGCCATCTTGCCTTTTCCCTCGATGCCACACTTTTTCGTGCACACCCGCCATTTTAGGTGCCTTGGCCAGAACCACACTCTGCGCGCCACTGACCCCTAGCACGGCTCTTCGCCCTCACAAACACATCCCCCGCACGCTGACAGCCCCCGCTCTCACATGCCTTGGGTCATAAACCTCTCTTCCACGCAGCTCTGCCTCGGAACCCCATCCTGTTCCCAGCGCAACACTTCCCTCCATCCCTTTCATGGTCCCGGATCCCTTGATAACACCCCTCTTTCCTTTGTGCCCGTTTGTCTCGCTCGTTCCCAAGCCGCCACCTGGCCCGCGGATACTGTCATTGCCCCCTTCCTCCTGTACAGTAGGAAACCCCCCCCCCCATCAAAGGATCCTTGAGCTGATCAAAGCCCCCACCCCATGAGATCCGATCAACCTCACACATTCCGTGAATCGGCGGAATGTCCAGCTGCGCGATAATCATCATCTGTTGTGACCGGGGTGGGGACTTCAACTGTAAATGTGTGTGGGAACGGGCCTGAAGCGGGGATTCCGAGGATGTCTTTCCGTACATCAAAGAGTTGACAGAGATGTGTTTTATGCAATAAAGTAATGAACTCATGTATAAGAGGCCAGGCCTCAGAGATGCAGTTAGAGCACCTCGTGACGATACTTGCTGTCTGAACTGATGTGTTCTCCTCCGGAGAGAATAAACCCTTGTTTCCAGCCTTTCAGTCTCCAGCGCCTGCCTCTTCATTGATTAATATTTTGTGGGTTAAAGAGGCGACACCGCCGGGCAACACTTAAGGATCTTTGTTTACTGGTTGCTTCCTACCTTTTAACAAGCGTCCAAATCAAAGAAAATCCTACTAGCCAGATGTCAATAAAGTCTTATGTTGTCCCATATCTTGTAACAATTGCCCGTCTGGGCGTGCTCAATGAAGTGATGTGATGTAACCATGGAGACAAAGGACTAAAACGGGCCGTATAAGTGAAAGTGATGTCATGGCCCTGTTCTCCAACAATGATCCTGTTAATAAATATATATAAAGCCAAATGTGTAAAAGTACACTACAAAAAGACATTTCATATATGTATACACACCATGAATAAACAACTCTAAAAATACTCATAAAGGTAAGATGAAGAAAATACTGATTATAAGTACAAAGCAAATTCATTCATGACAATACCTAGAAAGGATTACGATTTGCAATTGCACTGTCTAAATGGAGAGAAGGGGGGCATGCAGAAGTGTCTCTGAGGAAGGACAGAGAGGTGCTTAGCAGTAACATTCTTTGAGATGAAGTGCCAGCTCTTCATCCTGGTTCAGGCCCCCGGGCGTCTTACACTGGAAATTAATGATATATTTTGATTCAGTCTGTCTTAGCCTCAACACTCTGTTCCCACCCTTGGGGTTCCTGTCAATCTGTTCCAAAATGAAATAGCTTAACAAAGCAGCGTTGGAGAAATGTTTATCACGAAAATGCCTCCCCACAGGATATTTCTCATCATTATGTGCAATGGCACGATAATGTTCCAGGATGCGTTTTTTGCTGCCAATATACCAAAGCCTGCAAGGACACACAATAACATAAACCACGTACATGGTACTACAGGTGAGAAATTAGGTGATCTGTCTCTCAACTCCACTGTATTCAGCTTTCTTAACGTGTGTGCTGTTCTTGCAGGCCTTGCAGGTCTCTGGTGTTTTTTCCTTTTCTATACGTAACACTGGGTTTATCAGGAATAAATTCTCCTGTGACATTATCGCTTTTTAATATGTCCCAGTTCTTACCCAGTATTTTGTGTACCTGTCGTGCCTAGGTGTTGTATGTAAGAATGAGACGTGTACTGTTCACGTTGTTTTCATCATTATCAGATATTTTATTTTTCAGTGTGGATCTTCTGGGGATGGTATCTGCTCTGACTTTCGCTTTTTCAAAACCCATGCTGGATATCCTCTGCTCTTAAATCGTTCCAGCATTTCAGTACTTTTGTGCTGATACCCTTCATCAGTGTTACAGTTTCTCCTTGCCCTTAACAGCTCACCAAATGGAATGCTCCACTTCAGGGTCTCAGGGTGGCTGCTAAGGGCATGGAGAATACTGTGACCAGCAGTGGTTTTTCTGAAAAGCGAGGTGTGGATTAGATTGTTCTTGATGTCAATTCGGACATCAAGGTACTCAGCCATGACCTTACTGATGTTACTAGTGAGAACAATATTGTAATTGTTGATGGTCAAAAGGTCAATGAAAGTATTGGCGTCTTCCTCTGATCCTCTCCACACCACTAAAAGGTAATCAATGTAACGCCACCAAGTGGCAACATGACCTAGATGTTCCGACCACAATGAGTCCATGAAGATCTTCTGCTCCCAGTACCCCATGAAGAGGTTCGCAAAACTGGGAGCAAAACATGAACCCATCGCAGTCCCGGTCTCCTGTTTGTAAATCATGCCATCGAAAAGGAAAAAATTGTTCAGAAGACAAACTTCTACCATCTCCAGTAACATCTTACTATGCTCTTTAAAGCGAAGGGGACGTGCATCCAGGAAATGTTTACATGCTTCCAGGCCCTGTTGATGGTCAATAATGGTATAAAGGGCCTGTATGTCCATAGTAATGTGATGGCACTCATCATCCCACTTCAGATTTTGTAATTTGGTAAGGAAATCTTTTGTGTCCTTTATGTAGCTGGGCAGATTGTGGACCCAGTCACGTAAGTAGTGATCTACATATTTAGACACATGTTCAGAAACACATCCTCTTGAAGACACAATAGGTCTTCCCGGAGGGTTGTCTCTGCTCTTGTGGAGGTAGGGCAACAAGTAGAGGACAGGGAGAATCGGGTGATCATTTTTTAAATACCTACATTCCTCCCACTCAAGAATGCCTCTATCTTTCCACGTGTTAAGTTTTTCCAAAGTGTAGTGATGCTGTTGTTGTACATCTCATAGGTGGTGGGAGTGTAGAATTTCGAATTGTCTAACTGCCGATGGGCCTCCGCTACATATTGGTCTCTGTCTAGGATAACGATATTACCCTTTGTCCGCGGGGCGGATCACGATGCTGTCATCTTCCATGAGAGATTTCAAAGAATTCTTTTGAGCCACAGACAAGTTGTTAATGTGGTGGCTTTGCTTTCTCTTTTTATGTCTGTATTTACAAAGATCGTTACTGACACAATCATGGAAGGTATCTATGGCATCGTGTGGCATGATCGGAATGAAAGTCGATTTGGGCTTAAAACCTGATGCAGCACTGCTATCTGTCATAAAGGCGGCATCTTGAAGGAGCTGAGTGTCGCCCATGGATTCTGCCCCCACCCTCCATACGGGATTCATTGATGTCAACAGTTTCCATATCACTCTCACGTTCTAATTGAAGTATGTTGATAAGGGAATCTACCTCACTTATCATGAAGTTGTCAGCAGGATTGTCGGGACGTGATTTGGATTTGTTTGTTTCCCCTGTTATTTTGAGTTTGTGCCACTTTTGAGCTTGAGCTTGCGGACAAATCTAAAGAGGTTGATCCTTGACTCACTGTAATTAAAAGACATAGAGGAACAAAAAGAGAGTCCTAGACTGAGTGTCGTTTTTTCTGTGTCATTTATTGTGCTGGCTGATTAATTAATGATTGTTTTCTTTACCAGATCTGGATCCATTATTGTCCTCTTTTGGAGCGCGTGTTCATATTTCCCATGTTGGCCCTTGTGTTGCCTCTTTTACCACCTCTGTAGGAGCCTCTTTCCCCGGTTCCTACGTTTCCTCGTCCTCTCACTCGTCCACGTCCTCTTGGTGTACTGGGAGATGGTGCCGGAGTCTCCTTGTTCGTCCGTCTGCTCCGGCGCAGGTGACAATACTTGTCTAAAAAATTAGCCTTACGTGTTGTTTTGGCTGTTTTCCTCCCTTCTTCGCTGGATATACTAGATATATCAGACTCCGTCTCGCTTGATAGAAGCAGTGGTTCATCTTCTTCGATGTCTGTCTGTGCTTGTGTACCAGTATCATTATAAGGGTAATCATATTTACGACTGAAAGTTAAAATTCTGCCGCTTTCATAATCGTTGTAGTCCCTGTCCAGCTTTCTCTCCTTTCGTGCCTTGATATCCTCCTCGTAATGTTTCAGACGATCCTTCATAGCCGTCACCAAGTGGACACTGCATCATCATCAGCTTGTTTTTTTATGTCTTCCATCAATTCTTCAATCTGTTTCAGTAATGCATCTCGGTCAATCCAAGCATATTTCACTAGTATTTCCAGCATTTTTTTGGAGCTGGTGGCTGAATTTTTGGACCATTCCGCTAACATTGCAGGATTGGGTGTTTCGTATGTAGGGGTGGTAAAATTCTAAGACCTCTGGGAACCATGTCTTGATCGATGTAGTTTTGTAAGGAGATTGCTTCCCACTGCTTAGAGATTTCACCTCTTTTGAATTTTTCCAGTTTGTTGATCTTTTCTTTATTAGTTTGTGGAAGGTCAGTTCTGACCTCTTTGGAGACCGTTGTGCTTTTCTTTCTACGTGAGAATAAAAGCTGCGCAGCTGCCCTCCTCTCCTCTTCTTCTTCCATACTTATAATTTCCCTTAGAGATGGTCTGCGTGTGCTGGCGTGTGGGTAATTTCCCCTCACTTAGAATGTGAGGTTCCTCCTGCATGACAGTAAATTTGTAATATGGCACACAAAGAATACTTGGACGTATAGTGTATGGCCAGATAAAGCTTCACGCAATTATGTTAGTCTTATATTCAAGTCATTTACGTCCGAAATATGCCGTTACAAACTTATGGAGACATTGTAGGTGAATGACTCGATCTTTTTGTTCGTAATCGATGTACTTGTAAGTTGGGGAATTGGATTCACACTACTGTGCTCCCTCTAGAATCATTTTTTTCACCGGTAGGCAGGCTCGGGTAATCTTCGCGGGAAAGAGCAAGGGAAACTAGGGAAACTCTGTGCCGTTAACCCTGGGGAGGGAAAGTGCACCACACCAAGACAGATAACACCCCTCTCTCTCCCCTCAGGACGGACGCGCCGAAGCCCCATTCACACTCTTACCCTCTTGCGCTACTCCCCATAATCCAGATTCAGAATGTTGTCACAATATATCTCTTCCTTCGCCGGGCCGATCGTAGCTGTGAGTTCAATTCTTTACCAAAGGTTTGCTCCGTACCGCTACAGGTGGCCCCGTGGGAGGTGGCGCGCACTCTGGCCGAGCACGCCGGTAATTCAATTCAGCAGAGAAAGTTCCAAAATCGCAAACGCTCTCAGATATAACATGCCACGCCAGGCTTCACAATCCAAGGGTGTTTATTCACACCTACAACATGTTTCGGCTTGAGGACAAGCCTTGTTCACGTAAGTGCTGTTGTGTGCAGAGAGTTTTAATAAAGATACAATGTAAGGACATAGACAAAGGACATAGTTCCGACATCTTAATGCAGACATCTTGGAATGGCAAACATTGCAAAAAATGCATATACGCAGAATGTTAACATTTCATTCAAACTTATGACCTAATTGAGTATATATGCACGGTATACCGTGATAAAAAACATGTCTTGTTCGAAACGTTGGTGGGTGATGGTGGCGGTTTCTATGAATTAAAACAAGCTTCAAAGAAAGATTCCTGTGTTTGGGAATGCGGTTTTTCAACGATTGCTGGTCAATGATTTACGGGGCTTGGTCTGGCCTCGAAATCGGCACCCGCTATTAAGAGCGCACCGGTTACAGACTGTTTGTTTGGTGAATATTTATATACGAAGCTTTATCTGTACATTTAGGCTAGCATGTGTTGAGCCTTTGCAGTCTGCATCACCTGATTTATCTATTTTAGTGCTTCACCCCCTTGATTTTAATTGTATAGTGTTTAGGTTATTGGTATGAGTTATTTATCACTTAAGGATGGAAGTGTCACTCACTTTATTTCTTTCTTTCACTTACTACAGGTCCCACTTGAAGCCTTTTAGGAGAGTTTGAGACACAGCATGGAATGATATTTACGTTTGCTGGAAGACTGAATAATACACTTAGTGTAACTAGCGTGTGCTTGGAGACATTGGCCCACATGGGCGGGACTGTTGTGAACCAACCAATATTATTTAGTCCACTTGAGATCAACATTAAGTATGGTACCAAGTTTAGTACAAGATCAACTGGACTTTGAACCTTGACTTTTGTTCTTGATTATCTTTGCCCACTGAAAACACGAGCAAGTTGCTTAGTGTTGTCAAAGCCATAGCTTTACATAGCCCACTGGGGCTTGATTTTTCAATTTTTCAATTTTAATGTTACTGTTTACATTGTTGGCATGGTGACAAAGTTGTAGGGGTCAACCTTATTCTCATTTATTACAAGAATCGAATGTACCCTAACTGTTGGTTTATGCAACTCAAGAATCACTTCAGCATAATTATTTACAACACGCTGTTCTTACTACATGAAATAATTGTTTTCTTACTCCATGAATTGTTTGTTTACCTTGCATTTCGCCAGATCGTAATATGCAGCCACGAATCTGTCTTTCAGCTCCTTATAGTTGGTGGGAGTCTGTTATTTATTTCATTTTCTTTACCATGGTGATGTGTCACATGATGGTGTTTATTTAAAAAGTTTATCGAACCTGTTACCCGTACCCGTGAACAAGGAGACTTGGGCTCCGAAACGCGTCGGGGAGGTTGCTGCAAATAAACAACGTTGCTCATAAACAAGTTGACCTGGACCTCGTTTTTTGCTACGGCTGGATTGTATGAAAGAGAATCGTGTGGATATAAATATATATATATAATGATGTGGCTAACGCCAGACCTGAACATTTACGAAAAGCAAAGAATTGTGGTGGTGGGAGGTTGGCAGCTGATCTGCCCCACAGAGATCATATGTTTGATGCTCGAAAACTGCATCGCCTTTTGCTGCAGGAATCGGTCAAAGGCCTGTGTCTGATTTGCAGTTGTTTCTCTGGCCCATCCCCAAGCACTTAAAAAACACAATTAATTCTGATGCTCGGAAGAGAGGGCATCCTTCACCCTACAGCACATCCCCACAAACCTATTGCTACTGTGGCCTGAATGGTTACTGTGAAGCATTTAGAAGGCCACCTCCAGACTACAGAAAGCACTATGACGTAATGTTATTTTGATGGTGCGCTAATTAAATGTCGAATACCAAAACAAATCTGCCTTTACTGGGGCGAGACAACACTTAGCTTTTTTTCGGCTTGAATGACTTGTTGTTTCAGCAAAATCTCTGTGGGAGGTCAGCACCTCCCTTAACCCTGCACGAGAGTTAGACCTTGCAACCAACTTCCCTCAACTAGATCAGGTTTCACTTTCATGAAATGCATGACTCATTTATTTAAATCCACATATCTAGTTTAATGTACTGCATGTCACACAGAGATGCTTAACAAATGTACTTAACAAATGTTTTCATTCAGGGGAGAGGGGTCACGTGGTCTGCTGGATAACTTCTGCTTCCCAGGGGAAGCACATTCACCCACAAGCCTTCCAGGCTGCTGGCCACAACAGTTGTTTATTTTTACGTTTGGGCGTAGGCCGCGCCACCCATTTAAACTGTGATATTAACGTCATTAGTAAAAGCTGGGCAGCTTGTAATGATAGGCAGTCAACTCTACTTCCCCTCCTGAGGGGGACAGGAACCATCAACGGGAAGTGGCGCAGTATTTCTTAAGCAGGTCTGAAGCAGTGTGCATGCATAATGGCACAATATATGTTCCTTGCCTAAAATGTTTTGAGATGGCCCGATCCTTAAGGAGGAATAACCAATGTGTACAATAATGATTGTGTCATAGGCTAATGCATGTACGTCTGAAGCAAAAGTTAAAAATAAAGTTTAAAAAATCACAGGTTCTGGAGTCTGACAAGGCAATGCGTCGCTTGAGTCGGGAGAGTAATGGGCTGAAAAGAAGCCAGAACAAATGTCAAATAAATTCATAATAGAGGCCTGCAGAGGTTACGGCAATCTGCTGGTGTTACAGGCACAAACAAGATCGGAAGTGGTGCGTGTTTGCGTGCGCGCGCGCCCATCCTGCTCTTTTTGGAAGCACATACTCATGCTTATGGCGCACCCCTGCTCGCTCCAGCAAGGTGGATGCCGCCACAACCACAAATGTGTGCTTCCAGAAAGAGCAGAGCGACGGCTAAAGGTCCTCCTATGCAGCGTATGCACGCTGCGGAGGCGAGACCTAAAAAAACAGTTTATCTACCTAAAAAGGTGATCTGCTCATCGATGAAGTAGACAAATAGCAGGGCAAATAGAACAAAAAAACACAGCAAAGTCTGATCCATTTATAATTTGACAATGTAACATGAAGCCATAATCACTAACTTTTCGTTTACAGGTGCACTGCTATGATGCATATCTGAAACTGTCTTATAGGTGGTGATACATGCACTGAGCTCTGTCCTCCATTGTAGAAATTGTTTCTAACTGTATCTGCACGCGGGTGCCATACAATGTGTAATGCTGAGTGCTCATCATTACATTGGCACCAGAATAATAGGCAGCATTTTTAGATTTGATGGTAAAATGCACTTTTACCTGGACAACTACGTTGTTAAGGAATGTACTGTAAATTTCTATATAAACATTTATTATTGCATAATATAAAAACATTTGCTTAGTGCAGTTACAGGAACAATGTCACCTCCAGGCGTATGTATGTGGATGGGGTCTTTTTCTCTTCTACAAAGGTCCCTTAGTTAGTTACTAGCGAAATTGTTGGTAATTAATTATTGGCAGGTAGATTAGGGGGTTAGTTATTGGTTATTTGTATGCAGTTGTTTGGAGAAGAGAAAATAAATCAAGGGTGCCTTGTCCTGAATTAGCATGATTGCTGATCCTTGACAATATTTTTTAATAATTCTAATGCAGGGTGGCATTTATTGGCTAAGATACAGACAGCATCACACGGATTTCTCTGTTTGTATTGTAGTCATTCATTTCAGGAAATTCTAGTGGCACCTTCTATTTTCAACCTAGGTATCAAATTGAGCATGATAAAGTCTTTGTCCACGGAGTAAAATATGTTCATCTTCTGTGTTTGTCTCAGAACAGATCCTATGATGCCTGATTACATAATAGAATATAACAGCTAGCATTGCGACTTTTTTTTCCATCTGTACCAACTAGGCTCACTCTTCCCCAACTTTACAAAATGATGTAGAACCTTTACCTGCTAATCATAATTTTTGCATACACCTTTAGTAACCTATAGTCTGTCTTGTTTGTTTCAAATGCATATATAATTTTATACCATTTGAACAAATAAGTGTACCTGTTACAGTTATAAAAATTGATTTTTTTTCCTTTACCATTTTTAGCGAGCAAACTGAACTCAAGATGTATTTATTAACCTTCATTTGAACAAAGTGGTAAGGGCCAATAAAAAAAGAACTAAGGGGTGGTTCAAGTGCCACTGTACCATGTTGTGTAGGAAATTTATTAAACACCTACATGCATTCCCATGGGATAGGGCTGCCCTCGCCGATAGCAAAACATGATATAATCAGGCCATCAAGCTAAGAAAGAAGAACCTACTGGACACAACCTGAGCTAGCCTCATACAAGCAGCTGGCACCAAGGACAACAATCTCTTTTGGAAAACCATAATCACCCCCTTCCTTAATGATAACACCTCAATCTTTGCACCCTCCCATGAGTTACATCTGGAACACGGCCCTTTATCTAACACTACCCATTTTGAAATTACATTCAGTACAGAGGAAGCCCAGAGAGCACCAGCCAAATCAGTGCCCCCCCCCCCCCCACCGGCTCAGATGCAGTACCTATAGATTTACACATATACCTTCCGGACCCATGGGGCCCCTGCTTACACAGGTCTTCAACGTGGCGGGGAAGGGGTGTGTGCCATCTACCTGGTCTGAGTCTATAATTCCTATATTTAAAGAAGTCTCAAAACTGAACCCCAAATGGTATATATCTATCTCACTGCTGGAGTCCTCAGGAAAATTATTGGCCCAAATCTTATTGGCAAGATTAGAGGAATGGGCCAAGGTCAATAACATTCTTTCCAATGCACAGTATGCTTTTAGAAGGGTTTTAGGAACCATGAAGCGGTGTCTTAATTGGAAAATACCTAAAAGCCAGATCCAGTAACTTGTATATGTTTTTCATGGACCTAAGTAGTGTTTTGACCTGGTGAACCCAAAAAAAATATGGAGCTGCATGTCCGCTTTGAGAGCCCCTAAATACATTGTTGCACTACTCACCCCTTTTTATAGTAACCTTACCTCTAAGGTACGGTTTGGAACAAAAGGGGAAGTCACTGACTTCTTTTGTATACGTAGGGAGGTAAGATAGGAGTGTGTCCTGGCCCCTTTCCTTTTCTAAATTTACATCAATGACATAGATGAGCAACTCCAATCACTTGGCACAGATTTGCCCAAAGTAGCTGCAAAATTGGTACCCATTTTGTTACATGCTGACAATGCTGTCCTACTAGCACTAACTTTGCCAGCCTGCCAGTACTTCTTAACTCTTCTAGCAAATTCATGGAAGGTATGAATCTGAAGATAAACCAGGACAAGACCTTTAAAATGTCATGCAATGGCAAAAAAGAGAGATCTTGTCCATTCTACCTGAAGGGAAAAAAGATCGCAAGCACAAAGCACTTTAGCTACCTGGGCCTTAGGGGGCATATTATCAAGAAGGGCATTAAAATTATCGCCGCTTTAACGGCAGGAGACTGCCGCTAAAGCGGCGATAATGGGCTTGATAATATGCCCTTGAGAATTCCCATAGAAGCCTGTGTTCACACCAGAACATGGGCTTCTATGGGAATTCACAAGGGCATATTATCAAGCCCATTATCGCCGCTTTAGCTGCAGTTTCTTGCCGCTAAAGCGGCGATAATTTAAATGCAGGTTCTTGATAATATGCCCCTAGGTTCTCAGAAAACGGGGAATGGAAAACATACAAGGAATTTTTGGGCAATTAACAGGGTCAGGATTCCCAAGTACATTTTTAGATTTGTCACTAAGCTTTGACCCAAATGCATTCCAGATATGTCTAAAATTATATAATGCCAAGACAGTCTCTTCTGCAACCTATGGAACTGGAATATGGGGCCCGGGGGATAATACCAAAACAAGAAGATAAATTCCTAAGAAGGATGATAGCGGTCCCAAATTCAACTTTCAGTACCATCATTCATTTTAAACTTGGCCTACAGCCCATGGCGGCGACCATAGCAGTGAGACCTTTACTGTTTTTGCATTCAATCTGGCCTAAAAGTGTAGCCAAACTAACCAAGGGCATCATTTGGGATTGTATGCCGTTAGACAAAGTGTATAAGATACTGTGGCTCTCTGAGATCAAAAAATCCCTGCTTTCAGATGGCACCTACAAGGATTAATCACTCTCTTTGGTAGATCATAATTAAGGCTCCTAGTTTTCAGTTTTTACTGATTTTTACAGACAGAAAACAATGTGTTTCCTGTCTGTATTTATTTTTAAAAGCAGAAAAATGCAGAAAATGGTGCTTCTTGTGAGTGACTCTCCATACTGTCCTTCATGAATTCAAGGCCAGCAACAGAACAGATAGACAGCATGGGAAGCTAAAATAGAGGATGAGGTATTCCTAAATACAGGGATATGTTAACATACATTCAGATGTTATGCTAATATTGATCTGTGGCTATAGTGTTTCATTATATTTGGCTGCATAATTAATTAATATGGATAAATACAGATGGAAATGTTAAAATAATAAATACCATAAAAATGGGAGCCCTAATCATGATACTATAAAAGAACATGGGTTGAAGCCTGCATTCCTTGTATTGAACAGCAACAAATAGAAATCCTCTCAGACAATGACCCATGGGTATCATGCTAGATTTGGGACCAGGCTGAGGGAGTATATTGCTTTAACAAATATAATAACCCCAATAGGATCCGCAGCTTAGTTAGTCTGTGCTGCAAGTATGCCATTTGAAGCAATGCTGCTATTGCAAAAAGGCTTCATATCTTCCTGGTCAATTCTTCAGACACAAGGCCACATTTTGTTGTTGTGAAAGACTTGTCACATCTCCTGTATCAGGTGCACAGCAGTTTGTCAACTTCTGAGATTGTCCTACAGCAACAACTGTTTCCTGTGTCCACAGGGTGGACAGACGTTCTATAGAGGCAAGAAGGCTCAATGCCCAGTTGTAAGTGGTCCACTGAGTAACTGCAGGATGGCAGCAGCTTCCTTTCCTGCCAGTAAAAAGGAAAGATACTCAAAGGCAAGGATGGGGAAGACGTCTATGTCAGGCCTTCCTTGGCTTTCTCTGAATCTGAAAAGGCCTGCAACACTTATCCCCTTTCAGGTTATGCGGCAAGGACAGAAGAATGGAGTCAAACACTACAAACAGGGTGGAGCAGATGCAGCTGGTGAGATTTACTCGACGCCTAAGTGAGCTGAACTGACATGCCATAGTGGAGGTATGGTAGAGGTGAAACCTATACATCGCTGATCATTATTGTTATTTGGATGCATGGAACTGTGCCATGCCATAAAGCACATCCCTAAGATCAGAACTTCATCATCCTGATCAATTTGTAGTAAGATCTGGGATCGCAAATCTGGGAATTTCATAATTATTGGCTAAGGTGTCATCTCCAATTGCATTCTGAATTTATAATATCCTGGTCCACCAACAGGAACAGATGAAGTTCCGGAGACTTCCTCGAATGCTACACTGAACCATCCCTGCGTGTTCACATGAACATTGGAGCGAGGTGTCTTCAACATTACCTAGAATCTCTTTGTTGATTTCAGTCTTCAGGGCTAGTGACATTAGTTTCCCACTGACCACACAGAACTGAAGCGGGAGGTTATGCAGAAAACCATGTGTACCCTTGTGCAGCTTTTCACCTGTGGGAGAAGGGTGCATTTTCTGGATAACACAACAGTCTGATCTTCCTTCTATGGAAATGAAAGGATTGTGTGAACATCCCAGTGATATTTATAACATGCTGTAGATGGCCTATTCATTCATTTAATTAATTCCTCTGTACGTAAGGCCTCTAGTGCCACCTACCAAAGACTTCACCTCATTGAGCTCTTTCATGCTGCCTCACTAATTCAGACCCAGCTTCGCTCATCAATATTCTTGCATACTTATCCTAATGGTTCATTCCTCTTTGTTGTCATCAGAGTGGGACCACAATTATGCACAAACATTGATGTCATTCTTTGAAAAGAAGAACGCCTTCATTTTACCCTTTTGAAGGTGCAGACCTCATCAGTGCTTTCTTCTCCTAATCACACAGCTCAGTTGTCAGCAGTTCAAGCAGTGCAAGCTTCCATCAGATGCAACACTGGTATATCAAGAATTGGCAGCACCAAGGCAAGCATCCCTCCCAAAGAGAATATCTGAAGCAAAGGAAGATGGAGTGCAAGCTCCCTCACAAGCAAAGGGCTGGTACATGCAATGTGGTGCACTTAATCACTTTTGCAGAACAAATAGCACAAAAGAAGGTTCAAGGCACACATAGCCTGCACCCGTCAACACAGAAAAGATGGAGTAGAGTTCACAATAGTGCAACGAACCAGGTGTGCAAAACTTCTACGCCCCTAAAAGGGAATTACTTCCGAAAATGAACATCTACAACAGTGGTTCAGCACTCAATTTCAGATTCCATCATATGTACATCATATATCTTCAATACATAGTACACGATTTGAAACAGTGAGTCTTTGACATCTCAATAAACAAATGTGAGAGTGGTATCTTCTTCCCAAAAATCTTTATTGGTCATCCTTTTCTTAAATACACAGCAAACGTGCAGTAGCCGACGTGTTTCGTCCACCAGGGACTTCTTCAGGGCTCAAAACACATGTTATCATCTCATATATTCTTCTTTTTGCAAATTGTGAAAATAGATGTAGTTTTTTTAGAAAATATTGGAGTGCAATTGCTCCGATAAAGTTCCAGCGTGGTGTCCGGTTCAAAAATAAGAGAACAGGTGCAGCACAGGCAGCTTTTGCACAAACATTACAAATGTACTTGTGGCTGTACCGATTCAGATCACATTTTAATAGTTTTTATTTTATTTTCATAGTTTGCAGAAAATAAGTGCATACAATAATCAGTCCTACCTCAATAGCTGTGCAGTATGGGGTACACTGGCACATCCTTTATGCAGGCACAATGAATTGGGGATAGGATGCAAAAATGTACCTTGCCTAGGGCGCCACAATGCTTTAAGACGCACAGCAGAAACACAGCATTGGGTTCACAAAGGTATTTTTGCCTATAAATCTATGTTTAAGGAGGATAATACCTCCTTTACTCCTGCCACGAATTCACAAAATGATCCCTGATAGTAAATGGATTTCCTAAGGCGGATTTTTTCACCATAGGGGCGGCAAATGCCGCAATAGTAGAGTGGGAAGATATTTCTTTATGGTGATTTTTTTAGGTCAAAACTAGCGCAGCGCGCATGTGTTGCACTATGGGGAGGCCTCTTGTAATCACTCCAGACTTCCCCGTAACTTTTCCGTGTGGTTTTTCAACTTCCACATATTCTATTGGCCTTTGCGTGTGGCTTTCAAAAATGAAAGCAGCCAATTGGCCAAAGGCGGGTGCATGTCCCACCTTTTCTCTAAATTTACACACCCAAGGCCTCCAGCTGTCGGGAGCGAGGAGTGGCGCCCAGGCTGCCAGCTGCATTCCTCCCTTGTCATGGATCATGTTACAAATTAAACATAGCGCGGTGCCTTTCACTTTCACGGACATGCGTGCTTGTCTTCCAAACTTGTCTGTGGTTCTTTTTCATGTTCACTCCTTTATTTGTTTCTCACACTTTTTAATTTGTCATGCTATCTCCCATTGGTTTATTTGATTGCAAGCACGTTATTTAATTAAAAGTCGTCCTCGAAAAAAGGCAGCGCATGCCTGCAAGACCACTGTACTTCCAGAGCATTAGCGGTGTGTATACAATTGACACTATGCTTTCAATTCCGGAGCATTACCGGTGTGTGTATACCATGGCACACTACACTTCCACTTCCTGAACATTACTGGTGCGTACACCATGGCACACTAAACTTTTACTGCCAGAGCATTACCCATGTGTATACCATGGACACAATGCTTCCACTTCCGGAGAATTACCGGTGTGTACACCATGACACACTTCGCTTCCACTTCCGGAGCATTACCAGTGTGTATACCATGGACTAAACGCTTCCACTTCTGGAGCATTACCAGTGTGTATACCATGGCACACTACGCTTCTACTTTTGGAGCATTACCAGTGTTTTTGCCAGGCACACTACGCTTCCACTTCCGGAGCATTACCTGTGTGTATATCATGGCACACTAGATTTCCACTTCCGTAGCATTACCGGTGCATATACCATGGTACACATTAGGCTTTTACTGCAGGAGCATTACCCATGTGTATACCATGGATACAACGCTTCCACTTCCGGAGCATTACCGGTGTATACCATGGCACACTATGCTTCCACTTCCGGAGCATTACCAGTGTGTATACCATGGACACTAAGCTTCCACTTCCGGAGCATAACTAGTGTGTATACCATGGCACACTAGGCTTTTACTTCGGGAGCATTACCCATGTGTATACCATGGCCACTACGTTTCTACTTCCGGAGCATTACCCATGTGTATACCATGCACACTATGCTTCCACTTCCAGAGCATTAACGTGTGTATACCATGGCACACTAGGCTTTTACTTCCGGAGCATTACCCATGTGTATTCCATGGCACACTATGTTTCCACTTCTGGAGCATTACCAGTGTGTATACCATGGCCGGCAAGGTATGTGGAAGTGGTAAAAAGCAGCAAACCGTGGGGCTGTTCATGTAATTAATCAAACAGGAGCGCAAGACACTGTCTCCATTCTCTCCAGCAGCCTTAAGCAACATCTTACACTATCACCGTCAAAGTGCAGGATGCTGCTTAACACTGCTGGAGGGAGTGGAGTCGGACAGTTTGACCACATTCATATTCCACTGTAGTCTATTTGCTGTTGCTAGCATTGCAGCAGTCTGCTATGAACTGCTTTTCTCAGTGGCCAGTATTGAAAATACTAATTTCATAGCAACAGCTGAATTATTGAATATGCATGTGATTGCACTTCTGCAGTACAGCCTGATAAAAAAAAAAACAGACCAACGTGAATAGGGTCCTACTGTGTGAGAGGGTAATAATCGGGGCCACCGGAATTATGTGGCAGGGGAGGGAAAAATATGCAGCAGGGTTGAGTAAATTATGTGTCAAGAAAAGGCAAATGATGAAGCACAATGCCGCACATTTTGTGACGGTATTACTTCATTATTTTGCCATTTTGTAAACATGCTCACACTGTCTGAGCTTTGGATTCACCTCATTAGTACCAGTGTAATGCCCAAATATATCAATAAGCAACAGATAGGTGATCAGTCAGGGTTTGAAATGGGCTTTCAGCAGCGCTGCAAGGAAATGCATAGGTTCTCGGATTTCCACTTCCAGCAGTGCCACATGCTTCAGTCCGTGTTAAACTAGGATAGGCCCACGTGATGTGACATTACATTAAACAAATCTGTGCCTGGGCCACTGGGTAAACAACGAGAAGTATGTTTCCTGTTGTGAATAGATTCCATTTTGTGTGGGGCATCTGCTTTTGGTGAATACCCTTCCTGTGGACGAGTGCCTTCTCTGGGTTCTTAGGCCTTCACAATCTGGCTAGGGAGCAGGCTTATGAGTGGCCCTGTGGGACATTTTAAGTCATGACTATTGCCACTGCAAAATATTCTAAAGGAAAACATTACAAAGTTATTGATACATATCTGTTAAGGTAGCACTATAAAAATAACTCAGCTGTTCAATAAAAATGCACTGAATTGAATCATGTTATGTGTTTTAGAGTATTCATGGGGCATATTATCAAGCCTGTGCGCTAAAATTATCGCCGCTTTATCGGCCGAAAACGGCCGATAAAGCGGCGATAATGGGCTTGATAATATGCTCTATGGAATTCCAATCGAAGCACATGTTAGATGTGAAGACATCTAACATGGGCTTCGATTGGAATTCCACAGAGCATATCATCAAGCCCATTATCGCCGCTTTATCGGCCGTTTTCAGCCGATAAAGCGGCGATAATTTTAGCGCACAGGCTTGATAATATGCCCCAATGTTCTTTCCAAATTAGTTATGAGATTTTATTTTAATAACTTAATTTATGAATTTCAATTTTTTGTTATATAATGTTATAGCCTGCTTGCAGAGCGAACTCATTCATATGAGTTACCATGCTACAAAATCACTACGGATAACAGAGATATTTACAGTGCGCAACACAAATGCTCAAATAATAATACAACATTTGGGGAGAGAAGATGGGGCCCTACTGCCTTTTCCTGTTTATTCCTTGCTATTTCGGGTGACAAATCACAATAATTGTTATTTTCTTAGTAGAGTTCATTTCTAAAGTTATATAATTAAATAAAGAAATATGTGAGGTACTCAGCATTGTAATCTCAAAGTCTGTTATGATATATACACACATACATCCCACCAACACACATCATATCACAACTCACCACTACATTCCGCACCAAGCCAGTGCCCTTACATCACTACACTAAGCACAACTTGCACACAAACTTTACAATACTAAACACAGCAGCTACATTGCTCTACAACATACCTTAAAAATATTGCCAATATCTCTGGCTAAACACTTATAAGGTCCCAAAGGCGAGACCTATTGGCTATGCTAATGCTTGTTTTAAATGAGCATTTGCATAGTGCGTTGAATTTTCCCTCTGCTGATATATATATATATGTTATGTTAATATGTTATGTTAATAGGAATTTATCAAGCGCACGGTCACCAGAGGTTTCATGACGCTAATCGTATGAATGTTAATGCGAGAGGCCAGATTAGCAGGGTTGCCCGAAGAGCCATGTTTTTAAGGCCTTTCTAAAGCCCAGTAAGTTGTCACAATTCCTGACTGAGAGTGGAAATGAGTTCCAAAGCCTAGGTGCCAAATAGGAGAACCTGCGTCCACCCTGCCTTTTTAGTTTGATGGTGGGAGTAGTAAGGAGATGAAGGTGAGCAGATCAAAGGTTGCGCATTGGGACATGTTTGGTGATCAGGCTGTTAAGAAATTTAGGGCTCATACAGTGCAATGTTTTGAAAACTATACAACCTGTCTTAAAAGCGGTGCGTTGTGCTATTGCAGCCAATGTAGTTTAGACAGTAGGGGCCTGGCCGATTGCAATCTCTGCTGTTTGTGAATCAATCTCGCCACCTGATTCTGGATCATTTAGAGGTGGTTAAGCAGGCCCTGATGGAGGCCAGTGTAAAGAGAATTAGAAAAATCAAGGCGTGAGAGCACCAAGGCTATTACCACCTGGACCAGAGCTGGGTGGGACAGCAGGTGCGCGATTTTCCTTATTTTACGTAACTGAAAAAGACTGGTGGAGACCACGGCGCCCACGTGTCCTCTAAATGAAAGATCGGAGTCTATAGTCATCCCAAGACTTTTTACTGATAGAGAAGGGACGGGAGGTGGGCTTAATTCGCATGGCCAAAAGTGAGATCCCCAACAAGTGGAGCTCTTCCCAGGCAGCACCAATTCTGTCTTGCCTGGTTTGAGCTTCAGTTGATTCAGATCCATCCAACGCGGGATATGAAGCATTGTGGATTGGAATTCGGCAGCTGCATTGGGAGACTCCAGAGAAAAAACAAGCTGGAGATCGTCAGCATAATTGAAAACAGTGGTTCTCATGGCTGTAAGTGAGTGAATCAAAGGCCTAATATAGAGATTGAACAATATAGTGGGGAAAGGGACGAGCCCTGTGGAACCCCACAGGAAGTAACAAATTAGGGGCAGTATAGTTCCCAAGACGCACTGCCTGGGTTCTGCCTGCCCCGAATACCAGCTTGTTCGACACGGTACAGCAAGATGTTATGGTCGACCGTGTCGAATGCAGCTGACAAATCCAGAAGCACAAGAGCCTGCGGGGTCCCCATGTCAGCATTGGCCCTCAAGGTATCCATCACCGCCAGAATAACTGACTCCCTAGAGTGAGCAGGCCGGAATCCGCCTCGGTTAGGCTCGAGGTAATCGGATTTTTCAATGAAATTGGAAAGGCACCTAGCCACGTGGGCCTCCAGGATGTTTGCAAAAAAGGGGAGGAGGGAAATAGGGCGGTAATTTGAGGAATTTGAGGGATCTGCTCCTGGTTTCTTAAGAAGAGGGACTAATGTAGCATTTTTGAAGGCTCTAGGTACTTCTCCCTTACTAAGGGATTCATTAAGGAAAGGAAGAATACTGTGAGGTAAGACCGAAAAAATATCCCTCAAGACAGAGGGAGGGCAGCAGTCCTTGGGAGAGCCCGAATTGACTAGGGACACTCCGATAAGATGTCAGGACATATATCTGTGAGTTGATTCATAGTAGATGAGTTATTAGGATTGTCATCTAGAGACTTCACATGAGCAGTGATGGGAATACTGGCCCTGATGATTTCGATTTTTTCCACAAAGAAATTGTTCAATGAATTGCACAGCTTTTGGGTGGGGCTAGACAGCGAGAGATTCTGTCACCGCTGCTAAGGTCATTTACAATCCTAAAAATGTCTCTAGATTTGTTAGGGGCGGTGAGTATCCTTGTGGAAAAATACGAGGCCTTAGCGGTCAATAAGGCTTTCTTATAGTCCCTGCGAGCTGACAGATAGAGCTGTCTATCTTCACTGGGATAGCAATGCCTCCATTTCCTCTCTAACTGACGAAGCAATAGTTTTTGAGTTTTAAGTTCAGTAATGAACCATTTGTGGGCTTCAGAATGTATGTCCCGTGAAAATTTAATATGGGGGGCATGAGTATCGCTGGCCGCCAATAGCCAGTCGGTGATATCTTTCTCCATGTAGTCAACATTAGAGTTGGAATTAACGGTGGGGAGGGAGCTAGCTAGTGTATTAATAAATTCCTGGGTGTCAAGTTTTCTCCACTTTCTGGTCAAGCCTCCCGCCACCTTAGGAGTCTTTACCTTGCCATTAAAGGTGGCTATAAATTCAATCAAATGGTGGTCAGACCATATAAGAGGTAGCGAAAGTTCTATTTTATGAGACCAAATTTGGTCCAGGAATTGGCCCTTTATGTGAGTAGGGGCAGTGAGATGTTGGACCAAATTGATATTAGAAAGCAGTTCGTAAAGTTCAGCCGACTGAGGCCCCCCACATACATCATTGAATCAATAATTCAGGCCCCCAATAAGTAGGACTCTGGCATGGTTCATGGTAAGGTTCGCTATATATATATATATATATATATATATATATATATATATATATATATATATATATATATATATATATATATATATTATACCCTATGCAGAATTCCACACTGAGGAATCAGAGCCCACAGGAGATGTCACGTGATGCTTACTGTAGGATGCTTGTCTTCCTGCGCCTGGTGGCGCTTTCCAGGCATAATTCTAGGAAGCTGTGTGATGAAAAAAAAACGCAAGTCTGTGTAGGGAGATATGTAAATAGCCGCATGTATGTCTACATGTGCTATTTCATGAATAGTGTCCACAGTCTCAAACCCGCTTCTGAGGCCGGACCAGGCTGGGCTCGTAGAGTGAGTGCAGGGAGGGTCTGGTACCTGCGCTGACTGGGGCGGAAGCACAGGTTTCTGGGCCCCAGCTCTTTATGTTTTTTCAATGTGCTCATGCGATGCAGGGAAACTTTTATGATGCATGTTTTAGGCCATGGTTATTTTTACTAAGTCAGTTTATATTGAGCTCATGCTACAAAAATGTGACTGTGTGGCTGAGGAGGCAGTGGTGCCAAGAGAGGACAAAACCTCGAGGCACCAAAGGCAGAACAAACAACCAGCTCACATACCGTGGAGAGTCAAAGGAAAACCCAGGCTGGCTCCCTCTGATTGCGGCCCTGTTTATTTCAGGCAAACTCGAGCCAGGCAGGGCCGGATTGGCAACCCAGAGCACCCCTGGCAAATTTGTCAGACCAGCCCCCATACAGTGCATAGTGAGTGCAGCGAGCATGACCACTAGAAGGGGGCTTGGGGGAGTTCTATACCCCAGGAAAATTCTACAACAGATTTGTCATTATATATTCAATTGTATTAGCTTTTAAAACATAGTAAATGATTACCTTACTGTGCACAAGGATACAACAATCTTTGGGCTCTTCAGTGATTCCCTCACTATCACCCACCAACAGTGCCTCTCATCTCTCCATAGTCCCTCTCTCACATGTATTTAATTTGTTTAATAGCACCTCTCATACCAGTATAAGGCGTTGGAGCACTTTACATCACACACAAGTACAGAGACAATGCAGCTGGCCACGTCCCACTCAGGGCGACTTAAGGTCGACAGCACCCTAGTGTTGCTCACCTGCTATGATGGTAGCTGAGCCCACGGGGCTACCGTTGGTGGAGAAGGTTGGTACCCCTCTATTTCTTGCCCTGGGTGCCAGGAGGGGAGTAGTAAGGCCAAGAGGTCTCATAGGGGCTACTTTCTAGGGCTGGGCCTCCTTGTAGGTCAGCGTTAAAGGCAGTGGACATTGTTTGACCTGTGGTGGATGGCAGATGTTGGTGCTGGGCCTTTTTTGGGAGGTGAGCAAAGGGACAGAGCAGAGGCCACAACTCTGCTGTGTGTAAATAACCATGTGTGCTGCCGGTCTTATTGTAGCGATGTCCACATTGGGGAAGTGGTGTGGTGCGGGAACACACCCGACAAGGAGTCAGCCATATATAAATCACTGTAAGGAAATGTTACATAAGACAAAGAGGGCTACCAGGTGTAGAATTCACATGTCATCCATACTGGTAGGTATTTTTTAAGACTGCTTGGTCTGGAGTAGCACGAGCATAACACAGTATTTAGGGTCAGTTGACTTTAATAATAAGAATTTAGTTCTACCCAAACAAACCTTTTTAGCAATATCAGGATAATGAAAGACAGAGAAAAAAAAACATAACTTTCTAACCTATTGCATAAAGCTCTTTCATGGCCGTTCATGGCTCACTGTGTAGGATTACTTCTGTAATTTATGAACTACACAGTAACAAAAGAATTTCTGTGACAAACCCACCGAGGTACACACATAAAATACTGTTCTTTGATATGCATGGTACACGTTCTTTGCTGCAGGAATGTTAACTTTCTGCGCTACCTTAGATGAGTCAGTGACCAATAGACCAGTAGACAAAACTCCCTTCTCTCTGCAGCAGTTACATTAATCACCAGATTTATCTTGACACTTTTATTCTCGCCCGAAAACTGCTGGATATACAAGGAGCACTGCAGTGCTTTTAAAACTGCTGTACTTCTGCAAAGCAGACCTCCATTAACAAAACCAGCCCCCACTCTTCCAGCCTCCCAGGGAAACACCTGATGCACGGTACAGTCAGTCCTGCCTTTGAGCCATGGCCTTTTTTCATGACAGAGGAGGTGAAAGCCTGGTGCAGTCTCCAGCAGAGGGAAGGAGACAGAGCACCTGAGATGTAGGTGCATGGTAAAAGCCTCCTCCTCTTAGCCTCTATGGTAAATTATCCAACTATGGGATTATCAATTGTGGAATTACCACCAGCAAAATTGCCATTGCATTGTATATTGAGGCGGTAATTCTGTATGTGGCAGATTTTAGATTGTTCTTCATGGATGTTCCTTTAACTTTCAAGCCCACCTTAATACCCCTGTCATAATACGGATTTAGACCGAGGCAGGAGATTCTTCAAACAGTGGCATTATGAGCCCCACTGCAATATCACATGCAGTATTACTTTCCACGCAAAAATACTCCAGGTGATTCAGGTGGCAAACACACCTAGTCAGATCCGATGCATTTTGTTTACACATTTTGGCCAGGAATATCCAGGAGAAAGGAGTGAGGTAACACTGATTTCCTCATACTATTCATCATTCCAGGATGGGTCTAGGAAGAATCCCTTTTACTCCCTCACTTATCCCACAAGCCAGAAGTACTGACACCCATGTAGCAGTAAAACCAAATCTGTTATTATCGACTTTGTAATTGGGGGCCTTCGGATAGAGGGTCGTCTTCGAAACTTGACATCTATTCATTCAATTGTCTATCCTCTCCATTGAAAGAAATAATTAGTCTTGTGATGATGCAGGTGATGGTACATGCCAGGTTTAAATGATTAACTTGGCTCAGCAGATGCGGTCAATCAATCAATCAATCAGGGGGATTTGTAAAGCGCGCTACTCACCCGTTAGGGTCTCAAGGCGCTGGGGGGGGGGGGGTGTCGCTACTGCTCGAACAGCCAGGTCTTGAGTTGATTCCTGAAGGCGAGATGGTCCTGTGTCAGTCGGAGGTGGGTGGGCAGGGAGTTCCATGTCTTGGCTGCCAGATAGGAGAAAGACCTTCTTCCGGCGGTGGCTTTGAGAATACGTGGGACGGTGGCAAGAGCGAGGCTGGCGGAGCGGAGCTGGCGGGTTGGTGTGTAGAACGCAAGGCGGTTGTTGAGGTAAATGGGGCCCGCGTCGTGGAGAGCCTTGTGTGCGTGGGTGAGGAGTCGGAATGTGATTCTCTTGCTGACGGGGAGCCAGTGCAGATTCTTCAGATGGGCAGAGATGTGGCTGTGGCGGGGGATGTCCAGGATGAGTCTTGCCGAGGCATTCTGTATTCGCTGTAGTCTTTTCTGGAGCTTGGCTGTGGTTCCGGCGTAGAGGGTGTTTCCGTAATCCAGGCGGCTGGTTACGAGGGCATGGGTGACCGTCTTCCTGGTTGCGGTGGGGATCCATCGGAAGATTTTACGGAGCATGCACAGGGTGTTGAAACAGGACGATGAGACGGCGTTGACTTGCTTGATCATCGTGAGGGAGGAGTCCAGGATGAAGCCCAGGTTGCGTGCGTGGTCTGTGGGTTTGGGGGCGGTGCCCAGGGCAGGTGGCCACCAGGAGTCGTTCCAGGCCGAGGGGGAAGGTCCCAGAATGAGGAATTCTGTCTTGTCTGAGTTCAGTTTCAGATGGCTGAGCTTCATCCATTCCGCGACGTCCTTCATTCCTTACTGGAGGCTGGCTCTGGCGGTGTCCTGATCGTTGGTGAGGGAGAGGATCAGCTGTGTGTCGTTGGCGTAGGAGATGATGTTGAGGTTGTGTTTGTGTGCGATGGCCGCGAGGGGGCTCATGTAGACGTTGAAGAGGGTGGGGCTGAGCGAGGATCCTTGTGGGACGCCGCAGATGACTTTGGTGGCCGCGGACAGGAACGGGGGAGGCGGACTCTCTGGGTTCTGCCAGCGAGGAACGAGATGATCCATTCCAAGTCCGGGCCTTGGATTCCGGTGTCGCTGAGGCGTTGTATCAGGGTGTGGTGGCATACCGTGTCGAAGGCTGCTGAGAGGTCCAGGAGGATGAGTGCTGCGGTTTCCCCGTTGTCGAGCATAGACCTGATGTCATCGGTAGCTGCGATGAGGGCGGTCTCGGTGCTGTGGTTTGCTCGGAAACCGGACTGTGACGGGTCGAGGGATCCGTTTGTCTTGAGGAAGGCGGAGAGTTGTTTGTTGACCCTCTTCTCAATGACTTTGGCGGGAAACGGGAGGAGCGAGATGGGTCGAAAGTTCTAGAGGTCCGTGGGGTCCACAGTGGTTTTTTTCGGGAGGGCGCTGAGTTCGGCATGCTTCCAGCTCTCCGGGAAGGTGGCTGATGCGAAGGAGTTGTTGATGACGTCCCGGAGTAGGGGTGCGATGATGGAGTCGGCTTTGTTAAAGATGTGGTGTGGGCATGGTTCGGTGGGGGAGCGGGAGTGGATGGTGCTCATGGTGCGGGCGGTGTCTTCAGTGCTGACCGGGTTCCAGGTGCGGAGGCTGGCGGTCGGGTGAGCTGGTTCGGTGGTCGGGTGGTTGGTCTGTGCGCCGAAGCTGTCGTGTATGTCGGCGATCTTGTGGTGAAAGAACGGGGCGAGTGAGTCGCAGAGGTCTTGCGAGGGTGTAATGTCATTGTTGCAGGCGCTGGGGTTGGAGAGCTCTTTAACGATGCTGAAGAGTTCCTTGCTGTTGTGGTTGTTGTTGTCCAGACGCTGTTTGTAAGTAGTTCTCTTGGTGGTGCGGATCAGTTGGTGGTGCTTACGGGTGGCGTTCGTGAGGGCTGTCATGTTCTCTGTCGTCTGGTCCTGGCATCAGGTTTTCTCCAGGGAGTGGCAGGTTCTCTTAGAGTTGATGAGGTCGTCCATGAACCACGAGGCTTTCTTGCTGTTGGGTCTGCTAGGTGGTTTCTTCAGTGGTGCGAGTTCGTCGGCGCAGTCGGTGAGCCATTGTGCAAGATTGCGAGCTGCTTCGTTGGGGTCCGTCATGATGGTGGGAGGGTTGTGGCTGAGGGAGGTGGTGAGCTGGTCGGCGGTGATCTTGCTCCAGCTTCTGCGGGGGGCCTGCTGTGGGTGGTGGTGGGTCGTGGTTTTCTTGAAGGAGAAGTGGACGCAGCTGTGGTCTGTCCAGTGGAGTCCGGTGGAGTGGCTGAAGAAGATGTGCTTCCTGGAGGAGAAGACGGGGTCAAGCGTGTGGCCGGCGTAGTGGGTGGGGGTGTTCACAAGTTGCTTGAGCCCGAGGTTGGCAAGGTTGTCCAGCAAGGTGGTGGTGTTGCTGTCATTGTAGGATGTAGTCTGGGGAGGTGAGGGCGTGCAGGGTTACGAAGTCTGCAATGGTTTCGCTGAATTGAGTGCGTGGTCCCGGGGGTCTGCATATAAGGGTGCCTCTGAGGGTAGTCCTGGGGTCGGTCTGTATCTGGAAGTGCAGGTGTTCGGCGGCTGTGAGGGTGTCTTCCGAGTTGGTCATGATGCGGATGGTGTTTCTGTGGATGATGGCGATGCCTCCTCCGGTTTGGTTGGTGCGGTCCTTGCGGGTGATCTTGTAGCCGTCCAGGATGGCTATGGCGATGTCGGGGGCTGAGGAGGCGTTCATCCAGGTTTCCGTGAGGAAGGCGGTGTCTCTTGTCTAAGTCCTAGACACGCAAAATGGTTCTGAGGGCTAATATTAGTGAACACAATAGTTGTAGATCAGTGAGAAGCAATGTGTACTTACCTGCGTGGGAGCAAAAACTTACTCCAAAATTTGGACATCCCATACCTTAACTCACTTGGTTTTCCTACAGCTTACTGGATTGGAGACAGTGTTAAACCTCAATTTCATAAGGCAATGTGTTTCCAAGTTAAGGCACCTGCCGAAGCATCAATTAGCAGAGTAAAAACAGTTAATTAAATATTGGGGTCCACTTCAACAATTGAGTTCTAGATTAATGAAAAGTTAAAGGGTTTTATTATAAAAATCCTAACTAAGTGGCTTGAAGGCTGTCAGATGCAAAGTTATACAGAGTCTGTAAAAAGCAGAAAACATTCTAAGCCTCAAGGGGCAGCAAAATCATAGGACTATCAGGCAGCATCCCTAGGAGAATAGGAAAACCAAGGAAAATCTCTGGCTCACCACAAAAATCAAGGAACGTTTGCACAGTGAATTAGAAAAGCTACAGAATCATGATGGTGTGAGAAAAAGTATCATTTCATTAGCAAATCAGAACACAAGAATAACACGTCATTAATTTAACTAATAAGAATCATTCAATTTCTAAAAAACATATTTAACACCCTCTATGCTAATGTCATCCAGAGATGTTCCAACAAATGTGAAATATTTAGACACTAGGGGTCTCATTTATGAGGCTGTGCGTCACTTTTACGACGCCGGTGCGTCACTTTTTGTGACGCACCAGCAGCGTAAAAAATGTGCCTTGTTGCACCATATTTACAAAGTGACGCATCTTGGTAGATGCGTCACTTTGTAAACCCCTGCGCCACATTATACCTGCGCCAGGTATAATGTATGCAAGGGGGGCGTATTGACGCAAGGAAGGGCCGTAGAAGTGACGCAGTGAAATCTATGAGATTTCACTGCGTCACTTTTAGGACACCGTTGCGTCAAAATCTTGCGCCTTCCTCACAGCAGGCGTAAGATTGACGCAGGCCCTTTCACATGGGGCTTGCCCCATGTGAAAGGACGCATTGCTGGAGTTGCGTCACTTTTGTGACACACTCCAGCAATGCATCACTTTTGCGCTTACAGGTACGTCAGAAATACTGACGTATCTGTAACTCCTTGCGACATGATGCGTCACACATTAAATATGACGCATCAGGAATGTCGCAAGGAGTGCGTACTGAGAAGTGACGCACCGCTGCTTTCACGCAGCGATGCGTCATTTCTCATAAATGAGGCCCCAGGAGTTTCTCCCAGTGAAGAAAACAAATGAGATAGATACTGGTCCGCACCATATGAAGTTCAACTTTAGCAAGGCAACTATTGCAGTGGAAATAAACCATTAGGTCTTCAGCCTACTGTGTTCTATGAAACCTGTGAAGAGAGGATGTGTGGAGGGGAGCAGGAGGGAAGCATCCATCTTGTTCAAAATGTAGATTTATACAAACCTGGCCTACTGAAATACATTAATAGCTTTGCTTCTATACATCATATGAAATTTGTTTGAACTGCAACTGTAATAATTCAATATACTTATGCCGGATCTTATGAAAAATTGCATATCACATGTTATTATTAGTGCACAAAAATATAAACGTAAACAATCCGACACTTGGACGACAAATTAATGACCACTCCAGCGGAGAACGATGACTCAAATATGTACCCATTTCAGGTAAGTAAATCTGCCTGTAGCATTTCTCCGTATGTAAAGAATTGCGCTACTGGAATCTCTGGAACATTACATGATCTTGATCAAATCTTCTCCTGTTTTTAGAGGACAATGGGGACTCGCCTAGAGCGGTAGGTAGGGTTGCGGAGAAGTTAATACCGTACACAGCCGCGAGTAAGTGGATAAATAACCCTGCAATTACCCCAGTGGAGAATTCTAATTTTAGGAGCTATTTTACAGAATAATTTAAATCTGGTATTAGCATTAGTTTTAGAGTGAAGCTGTACGGTGCTTGATATAAAGAAATTGTTGCTTAGTGTATTCTGATTCAGGATTTAGCGCAAACAATTGCTGCAAAGGCTCTCGAGAAGATGAATATGGACATAATGAATAAAAAGATGAATTGTTGAATAAAGGTGAACAAGTTTATATGTGTGAACCAACATCCACACTTCCATGCCAGGCAGATATGTGCTATGATAATTTGTTTTAATCCTTTTAGGATAGAAAAGGGGCCTGAAAGAGATGAAGCACATGGGCTAGTTAGGGATTTATCTCTAGATAAATTTGTTTGAATACTTGATAAATGAATGCAGTAGTAATGATAGAAAGACAGAAGAGGTTCCCACCTTCCATGGTTGAGCAGAGTATACTTGTGGAAAAACAGGAATAAACATCAGCATACTATCTGGAACACAGCAGCAGGGTTCATGCACGTAAACAAGGATAATAATATGAACTTTAATAGGATTCCTTTGTCACTCAGAGTATACTAATCCACGAGGGATTCACAAAAGTCACTTTCATGGACCCATATGTGAAAACATTGTTCATTCACTTAAGAGGGTATGAGATGTTGTCTCACTAAGTGTGCTGTAAGCTTGATTGTGAAGAGGTAGGTGTACAGAACAAATATTGAAAAACTCAAAAGGTCATGGTGTCATGCATAGAGTATATAGGAGCTAAAGAGTTGTATGTGACAAATAGTGTGATGATTGAGTAAACTTTTCAGATGTGAAATGGTCCTTGCACATTCCAGGTACACACATTAGTTGGAACTTCCTGAATACCGTATGCAACTGCTGCAAGTTATTCCAAATATAGCTGCACGTCTTGTCTCTATCGGCCCTAGATTCAGCTACTCTTGCCCCTTCTACTCTCCCTTGAATGGATCCTAGTGTTGTACAGTTTAACACACTTTCTATGATTGGGAAGGCCTTTTATGATACTACCCAAGCGTCATTCACACTTGGATTAAAAAGAACATTCCTTCCAGAGCTTTATGCTCCTCTAATGCCTAACAGGTTTTCATCCCCAAATGTTTAAGGTGCAGATTGGGAGGGTGGAGCTTTTCAGTTTGCAACACAAAATTATGGAACTTCCTAACTGACTATCTGTGTGTAGTGCCTTGCACTACTGAGTTCAGACATCAGATTAAGCTATCATAGATACATCGCTGGCACTCCTAAGAAAACAGTACCACAGTAGCATATTATTCATTGGGTTAATTTACTTTTTCAAACTGTATAAATCCTGCCAACAAACACGTTTCGTGGCTGATTATAAACTGGTGACTTCATCAGGGCTTTCGCGGTGGACATGTACCTGCAGTAATGATAATATTTCCACATGAAAACAATAATGATAATGCCATTGGTGAATAGGAACACACGCACAGGGCACCATTCCTAAGCATTGTTACTTGGAACAAGACATTATTATCCTTCAAGACGAGAAAGCAAACCATCAGTACCCCTATCAGATATATGTATTATGGAAAATTATTTTTCGAAAAACGTTATTCCTTCCCCAAAACTACCTGTGAAAACGGAATTATGGTGCACTTCCTGATACTCTCTACACCACTTAGGAGGAGGGATTATCTTTGAAAAACAAAGATACCTGAGCGGCCCATGCAGGTATTATCCGTGAGACGGGGTGGGTGAGTAGACGAGAGATGACGATGAGGGGAAATTGCGGGCCTCATTTAAGAGGCTGTGTGTCACTTTTACGCCGCCGGTGCGTCACTTTTTGTGACGCACCAGTGGCGTAAAAATGCGCCTTGTTGCGCCATATTTACAAAGTGACGCATCTAGTTAGATGTGTCACTTTGTAAACCCCTGCACCACATTATACCTGCACCAGGTATAATGTATGCAAGGGGGGCGTATTGACGCAAGAAAGGGTCGTAGAAGTGATGCAGTGAAATCTATAAGATTTCACTGCGCCACTTCTAGGATGCAAATGCGTCAATTTCCTACGCCTGCCTCACAGCAGGCGTAAGACTGACGCAGGCCCTTTCACATGGGGCTTGCCCCATGTGAAAGGACACATTGATGGAGTTGCGTCACTTTTGTGACACACTCCAGCAATGCGTCCCTTTTGCGCCATACAGATACATCAGAAATACTGACGTATATGTAACTCTTTGCGCCATGATGCGTCATACTGTAAATATGACGCATCATTGGTGTCGCAAGGAGGGCGCAGTAAAAAGTGACGCATCGCTGTTTTCACGCAGCGATGCGTCACTTTTCATAAATGATGCCCTAAATATTTATTTAACTTTCCCTCGTCGTCTGTCGAGCCACCCAACCCCCACCCGACTGCACCGCTCTTACCTGCACGGGCTGCTCTGCTCTAGCAATGATACCATGTCTCTGGGAGGAACATTTCTGCAATTTGCATTCCCTTGTCGGCCATGGTATGTTTGGAAGAGGCAGATATGACAATAATGACATCAGAGGTGCCGCCGCACCCCCAACCAAAGCCATTCTCAGTGACGGGGGTCAGGGACGGGCTGAGGTGTTTCCCAACGGCAGAGCTAGGCCCCAGCCCATACTGTCAGAAACTCAGTGTTTTCCCCACTTCTAAATCAGCAGGTGGGGTGATAAGTTGGCTGACAGCCGTTCACTGTGTTTTTTGACAGATGCGCTGTGACTGCCCAACTCTAAATGAGTCCATAAATCTCCAGTTCTGTCTTTTTTGACACAGTAAGTCCTGCCACTCTCTTTGATATACATTCTCATCAGCACTGTAAAATGTCTCTTACCACAACTATTAACAGATATGCGCACATTCATTCTATGTTATACGCACACCCTTATTAAGTTAGAGCCCCAACACCTAGAACCCATTCACTGAAGAGTAGTGAGCTGTCACAGCCCGTCCTAATGGGCTGAGGGAGGTCACCCCCTTATCTTTTGGCCGCCATAATGGTTACCCGTCAGGCTGAGCAAAGTCCAGCCTGAGAGAGGCTCTTTATTTTCAGGTCAGGCAGCCTGGATCTAGACATGCACTAAATGAGCAGGCTCCTGCCTGCCTGAGCTAAATTTGACCTGTGTGGCCTGGCAAAGCATCTCAAGGCCCTCCCCCTCATGATGAGGAGGAGCGCCACGGATTGCCTCAGACCTGGGCGCTCCAGTTCTAAGCCCTGAAGCGCCCAAGCTCTCAAGTCTCACTGACCCCATCCCACTCTGTGATGAGTGAGGGACATCTGCCTTTCTTCATTGGCTGATTAAGGTCAGCGAATGAGGGAAGGCAGCAGTCCCAACCCTCCTGGGATCTCCGAAGCATAGCTGTGCAGGCAAGTATGATTTTATTTTTAATGTTTGGTGCATGCGTCAGTGCATGAATATTTGGGAGTGAGTGTTGTAAATGAATGTGTGTATGAGTGAGTGTTTATGTGTGTGATTGTGCCCCGACCACCCCCCTTCATGCTAAAAATACAGGCCACCACTGGTACTGAGATTTGGAAGAGAGTAGGAAGGCACAGATGTAACACCTCATTCACAGTAAGCTACTGACTGAGGTCCTTCTGGGAGTAGACATGCACCAGGGCATCCCTGATACTTAGCACCCATTCAGATTTTGGCTGAGGTTCATGCGACATCACGGATTCAGCAGCAGCAGCACCTGATGTTCAGATAAAGTGTGTTACTGCCTATGGGCCTGAAGGGAGCAGACAAGCTTTGATACACTAGTGACACCCAGTGCCAATTAATAGTATGGCACTTAGTAAGTATTTGATGGGAGCAGGCATGCGTGGTTTAGGCAACCCTGAGGCTCTACGATATCCACAGAAACTCATGCGACTACACATGCCAGAATTACGAGGTTTGCAATAAAACCGGACTCATCTATGGCTGTTATATGAAGCTGTGAACTACCCAGCACCTTCTGTATTTTCACTCCTGCGAAACTGATAAAAAAATATTTTGAAATAAATATAACTGCTTTCCTTAGATGAAAATCAGCAGATTAAACCTGCAGGTATTTATAGGGTGAAATGAGTGCGGGGAACTTGTAATAGGTGTTATTAATTTATAAATAATTAGCCCTATGGTACTGGTATTTATCAGGTACAATAAATATTCACAAAATACTAGGCCATCCTTCAGCTAACCTATGGCTAGGTGACGTCATATGACATACACCTAATTCTGAACTAGCCTGGTGGGAATATGCCCCCTTAGACTTAAAGAGGAACCTTGCGGGATCCCACAAGATTTGTGAAAAGTCTTGGGGTTAAAAGGGGTCCGTTGGTCCCTAAGCCAGGCCAAAGGGTGTACATGTACCCCAAAGTCATACAACATGACAGTCAAGAATGCATGCAAGACCGTATTGAACGCTGCCAATAGGTCCAGCAATAGAAGCACTGCTGATTTTCCTTCATCTAAACTGGTTCTGGTAGTATCAGGGAGAGTCAGGAGATGAGTTTCTGTGCTGTGAGCTGCCATGAACCCAGACTGTGAGAGGTTCCGGATGTGGTTTGCCTACCGATAGTGAGATAGCCTTCTGTTTATCAATTTCTCCATCATTTTAACTGGAAAGGCAGCAATGAGATCAGGCGATATGTGGAAAAAAGAGCCAGATCAGCTGCAGTTTCTTTTAAGAATAGGAGATATGTGTGCAAGTTTCCATACTTTTGGCACCTTGACTATATTCAATGACAAATTAGAAAAATCAGTCAAATAAAGGCACTGAGGCTTTTGCAAGCAAGGCGAATAAATGAACTAGACAAGGGTCATCAGGGAATCCAGATTTTACTTTAACTAACAACTCTTCTACCTCCTCAAGACCATAGGATCAAACCTACCCAGCTGGACAAGAGAGTTGGATGGAGAGACCCAGGGGCATATTTACAAGGGAATGGCGGAGCGTGGCTTTACACACAAAATGCTAGCGGCACACTCTGAAATTCTGCACTCTGCACATAAACAATAATTCATGGTGTTTTCTTATTTTTATGTATGGTGCACAATGCAGCACACATAGAAACAGCAAAAAAGTGAAGAAATAAAGTATTTCTCCTTGTTTCGCCATGTTAAGACCAGGTTTTTCCTGATCTTAATTTTGGCATTTCGTCCTATTGACACCACTCTTGTAAATAGAGATCAATGGGTGTTGTGGCGGAACGCCCACCGCAACACCCATTGCCAACCCCTTTTTCACCAAGATAAGCATGATAGGGGGCTTTATTTACAAGGCAACATTAAGCTTGTTAAGTGGCTTAATGCTGCCTTGTAAATAAGGTGAAGCCCTATCCCCACAGAAGCGTTGGGTTTTCTTAAAATTCCACACAAAATGTAGAATTTCACCACTCTCTCATTGTGAGAGGAAGTAAGTTTTCATAAGAAAATGTGATTACTGAGGATGTAAATCTTCATGGCGAAAGTTGACACCTTTTTCTTTTCAGTGACAAGTACTCTTAATATACAGACAAGTGGTTTGTTGCACTTTAACATACCTCCAAAAAAATTCTAATAAATAAAATAAAATAAATCCCAATTCACTTCTACATTTTAACTCCAAAATAACTTGCATAACATTGCAGTACTCAAGTTCACCTTCTGTAAACTCCATGACTGTTTAAAAGGTTGCCAATGTTTGGTAAAACGTTTAAATAGCGTTTACAACCCTTAAATGGGTCAGCCTTATTTGTTTGAACCTGATTCGTCTGTTTAAGAAATGTAGAGACACTGAGATTTGTTTGTAAATAGAAGGTGCACTCAACTGTTAAAGTTTTCTTAAATTTGGCATTGTTTGTTGAAGAAACGTTGCATATGAGGTTTACTGTGTTTATATTTAAAGATCCTTAAATATTGAACAAAGTTTGTGGTGTTTGTTAACAATGTTTAAATACTTTTCCTAACTAAAAACGAACGTTGGGGTTGGTTTAAACGTTCTAAATGTTACTTCAAAAACTTGAAAATGTTTGGTAGAATGTTATATAGAAATAACTTTTATAACCGTAAAAAGCTGCCATCTGAACTAAGTAGTTGAAAAAGTGATGCATTATGTCTAGAACAAACTTAAAGTAGAATATTTGTATAGGTATTTCTAACAAACATTAAGAAATCCTGTTTGTGTTTAAGATTTGGCAACGCATGGCTGCCCGACCAGGGCTTTCCCAGCGCTGTTCTGCCCTCAAACAACTTTTTTCCATTTATGTTGCGGGAGCATGCTTGAGAGAATGGAAACTCCGCCCAACGCAGCCATTTTATTCACTTTTTTAACACGGTAGAATGCTGCTGTTCCACCGCTGGAGTTTATTTGTGTTTTTCATAGTTCCCTATGGGGCCAAGTGCAGAGCTGGTAAGGTGGCGGTTGAGATCTGGTATTTGGATAACTGACTACGAGTCCAGGAGCGATAAGTCATAATAAGAGTCATTTCAATTGAAGATCACGAAATGATAAAATCTACCAGGCAATATGCGCTGGGTAAATAGTCCCTGCGAGGCCGGGAGATTAAAGCGCGCACGCCCTCTGCGGTTACACTTGAAGTCTGGCCTGGCACCCACGTACAGTACGAGGCAACTACAAGGAAAGCCGACTTGGAGAGATTGTGGTGAGTGTGGGCGGGAGCCAGAGGTGGGAGGCAAGGAAGCACCGTCTGCAGGGTCAGCCAGAGGTAAAGAGGGGGGAGAGTGGGGGGGGGGGGGGGGGGGCAGGCTGACGAGTAGGCCCAGACCTATACAATTCGTAGGTGGGATGCTTCTGTTCTTTATGAATCACCCCGCCCCTTTCCCAGGTTCACCCAAAGCTCTCAAAATAATGGTGCAAGTGACGCAGAGGCACAAATCAGAATGTGTCTAAGATCACACAGAGTGTGAGTGTCCTCGGGCATCTTGACCATAACGCCGAGCCTGAAGCGGTGGTCCTGGCCTCTTCCCCTGTCAGTCCCTTGAGGGCCTCAGGTTAGACAGTACACAAGGTGTATTCAGAATGAGGGTAATACACATCTATCAATAAATCTGTTTGACCGCCTAAGTAGTAAGACTATCTGACCGCCCTGCTCTCTTGGTTGGCACTGTGGCACACATTAGTGCCAAACATCTTGGCTTGTGAAAGTTGCTGATCTGACAACCTACTGCAGCAGAGGAACTTAAGAGGGCTGGTGGATGTGACTGGAACCTCATGGTGTGGGAGTGAGACAGTCCCCAAACAAATCGGGGGAGTGCAGGGTAAAGGAACAAAATGGCGTCCTGAAGTCTAGTGCTCATTTAACATGATCACAAATAGGCATTTGTGTGACATTCTACTATCTAAGGCCCTTGTGAGGTTTAACCCTGTAGTCTGTGATCCTGCTAGCTTGTGAACATCCAGTAGCATAGCTCGGGAATCGGCCTGTAGAATGCTTTATAAAATTAGGCCTGGCCGATATGCAGTAGCTGCATAATTCATTCCACCCACAGCAACTTTAAAGACTGTTATGCTTGAAGCCCAGGTGGAAGGAAAAAGGTGAACACCCTGGATCCATCTTCTCCTGCCCAGTGTTGCATCATCCTTACTCTTGGTCCAGCCCAATAGAAACACCAAGCTGGGCCCTCTGAATCAAATGGAACAAGAGGTCAATTTCCCTATTGTGAAATCAGCAGATTTCCAGATACATTTGTGGACCCTGAAGGCTAATAGGGCTGGGGCAGAGTCGGCTATATGTTACTATGACCTTCAAAGATGGTACAAAGCCTATCACAATCTGGCACATGGTGATACAATGAGTAAAGAGCATGCTAGAGGTATGAACCATCATAGGCCACCCAGAACCCACAGAAACAAACAAAGGTATCTGTACTTCTTACTCCACCTCATTCCAGGACGTGCTTAGACAGTGTTTCAGGATCACCACCATAGAAGTGACACAACAGCAGCACACCTCTAGCCATCACACATGACCACTCTCTTCTCATCCCACAAAGACCAACCTGTGACTCCATACTCGTACAGCCAAGAAGAATGGACAGAGTAGCTTGCTACCCATCTCCCGAGAAGTGCTTAGGGGCGTCATCCAGAATATAAGATACTATACAGTCCAAATCCTTCCGAGGTGTGCATGGTTTCAAGTGCTGCTGGGTACATTCAGACATTACTTGTGTTGCAAACAGAAGAAAATTATCACCACAGGTGCCTCGCGTGTATCTATGTGTGTATATGTTTTTTTTTAAAGCACAACCCTTGCCAAAGGGTAGCGGAGCACAGTTAATGTCAAAGCAAGTATGAAGTCAATGAGTGATAGTAGAGGTAGTTGGTTTAAGGACTGTTTATAAACGTTCTTTGATGAGGTGCATCTATAACTCTTTCCTTTCTTTCAGAGATGTGTTGGTGAGGTCCTGATGGATACTTGGGGTGTTTCAAATGGTTAGTGCAAATATGGAAAAGGCCTGCAGCTTTTTTTTTTTTTTTTTTTTTTTTTTTTAGTCTGCAGTCTGATGGTGTCCTGGCTGCAGGTGTGCAAGAATGACCACAGATGGTGAGTTTGTCTGCAAGATAGGCAGGGGTGCTGTTCGTGATGGTTTTGTAAACTATGCAGCTGGTATTAAAGACGAAGCAAACAAGTGAGGGCAGACAGCGTAGTTCCATCAGGGTGGGGATGATGTGATCACATTTCTTCAGGCCCTGGATGAGAGCATTGTGTTGGATTCCCACAAGGGGTCCCAGTGTGGTGTGTGGGAAGCCATGGAATAGGGTGTTCTCACCATCCAGATGCAACAGTAGAAAGGATTGACCAGCAGTCAGGAAGTCACGTTCTGGAAGATGCTGTTTCACTCTTTTTAGAAGAGAGAGCTGATACCAGGCAGTTTTTTTTGTGTTCATTGAGGATGAGTTTGGTGTCCAGGATAATTCAAATAGCTTGATATTCAGTAAAAGTCGGGGTTCAAAGCGGTCAGAGTTCATGTCATTGAACCAGGTTTCTGCTGTTACTTGTTTGTTGTTCTTGCCAATTAATAAGAATTCTGTCATGGTGTGGTTGAAATTCGCATTGGCCTTGGAAATTCAAGTCTGGATGATGTGATCACATTTCTTGAGGCCTGGGATTAGATCATTGTGTAGGATGCCCTCAAGTGGTCCCAGTGTGGTGTCTTGGAAGCCATGGATTAGGGTGTTCTCACCATCCAGATGCAACAGTAGAAAGCATTGACCAGCATCAGGAGGTCACGTTCTGGAAGATGCTGTTCACTCTCTTTAGAAGAGAGAGCTGATACCAGGCAGTTTTTTTTGTGTTCATTGAGGATGAGTTTGGTGTCCAGGGTGAATTCAAGTAGCTTGATATTCAGTAAAAGTCGGGGTTCAAAGCGGTCAGAGTTCATGTCATTGAACCAGGCTTGTGCTGTTACTTGTTTGTTGTTCTTGCCAATAAGAATTCTGTCATGGTTGGGTTGAAATTCGCATTGGCCTTGGAAATTCAAGTCTGGATGATGTGCAGGTAGTGTTTAAGGCATTCAATGTCTGAAACCGAGGAGATTTCCAAGCAGAGAGGTATATCATCTGCATAGTGGTAAATCTTGATGCTGTTATCTGTGTGTAGCGCACCAAAAAGCTCCATGTAGAAGTTAAAGATTAAGGAGGAACCCTGTGGAACTCTGATGGTGGAAGGGATCTTTTGGGACCTGGAGGTGCCCAGGTGAACAAACTGGTACTGGTTGGAAAGGTAGGAAGAGAACCAGTGGAGGACCTTGCACTTGAATCCCTTTTGAGACTTCAGGGTGCACATGAGATGGTTGATTGTGTTGAGGGAAGCTGAGGGGTCTAGGAATATCAGGGGGCCAGGGTCATTTTCATCTTTTGGCCAAAATGCATTGTCTATCATGTGAAAAGTAGTGATCTCCATGCTGCAGTGTGAACTGAACATAAATCGGTAGCTGTGCAGAAAATGGTCTGCATTAACATCATCATGGAGTCGATCACTGACAGCTTTTTTAAAGATTTTCCCAATGAGTGGTAGGTGAGTGATGGGCTGGTACTAAGAAGGTCATTGAGATCAACTGTAAGTGTTTTAGGAGTGGAAGGATTGGCCAGCCTTGAGAGCTTCTGAGAAGATGCCTTGAATTATAATGGCATCGACAATCGAGAGCATGGGTGAGAGAGCATATCCAGAGAGAGTTTTGATGAAACTCAAGGGTAAAACATTACCTTCATAAGAAGGAGGAGTTCAGTATGTCTGCAAGTTATAGGGCTTTGAAGGAAGACCATTGCAGGATTCTAAAGGAAGAGGTGGGTGTAAGAGATGAAGCAGCCTTGGTGTTGTTGATGTAATGTCTGTTCCTTTGTATTTTTTCACTGAAGAAGTGCTTGATGGCCTTGCACTTTTTTCTGTGGAGCGAGGAATAGGTGGCTCCAGGAGGGGTGTTGATATTGTGCTTGACTAGCTTTAAACGTGTTCTGCTTCTGTTGGTGGCTTCAATGATAGTGTTGGTTTTGTACTGTGCTTGGCTGATGTGACAACCTGTTTGAGTGTTTCATAAAGCTGACATTAAAGGTCAGGAGTTCCTTTGGCCGGGCCATCCACAGGACTGGGGTGCCATTGCATTCATAATTTGAGTGCTAAAACGATTAATCGAACTGTTCTTGAATAATGGTGACTATCCTCAGACATATATTCTGCCTCTATTCCTCTTCACCATAAACCTAAGGTTCTGCACGAAGCCTTGCTCCTCAAGGGAGTGGAAACCACACAGCCTGGTGCGGAGAGGAGCATTTCTTTGATAAGGAAGACAAAGAGACAATCCCTGCGGATTCAAGCCAACACAGTGGTAATCTCGAGGTAGAGACAGAGCAAAGCACCACAAAGACCATATATTCCAGCTGGTCAGAACTATCCCAGAGACAACCACTACCTCAAGAGTGCCAGAGACGCACAGAGAACATTGTAACTGACCCTCTCCGTGTCATCTTTGACTTTGTAGGAGTCCTTTTCTGCCTTTTTCTAATTTGAGAGGGACACAGTTTTTTTCTCTATTGCCTAGATCTTATGTTGAAGAGGATTAGAGGCAGAATGTATGACTGAGGCTGGTCACAATTTTTCAAGAGCAGTTCGATTAATCGTTTTAGCCGACAAAGGTGGGTTGAAGCCACAGTTGGGCTGTTCACTTAAATGATGAGTACAGTGGCCCCAGTCCTCTGGATGCCCGAACCAAAAGAGCTCCTGACTTTATTTTCAGTTTTGTGATAAGGACTTATGATGTACGGCATTCAGTGACCCCTGTATGGTGCCCGGCTACTGACGTCCAGATCCCTGGTAGCACTGTTAACTAAACACATAGGGCCCGAGTGACAGAGGTTGTAAATGCTGCTTATTACGTCAAAATTGCCAACATATATAGCTCAGTGTTAGCGAGGGTCCCCGTGGTGGGGTGGTTTGAACAGCATAGAACCCGCTTCCACCCAATGAAGGCACAAGCGAGAGGTACCATATGTGTATGTTATTTTAGACATGTAAACTAGTACAGATTCTTTAGGGATCAGCTGGTGATGGTAGAGCGGAACTGAAACGTCAAGGGTTACAGTGCGCTTTCCCTTGGCATTCAACATAACGTAAAAACATAACATAACAAGGTCAGATTAGAGGTGGGCATTGGCCATATTTCGCCTATGCAGTGATTAAGCTCCCTCACACAGACAAAGCCATGTCACTAAAACCTCTTTCTCATCTGACCTTTTACATAGACCGTAAGTTAGCTAGTGCATGTCTTCTCATTTCCTTGGCCCAAACGTTCCCTGGCTCTGAACATATGTCCTGTCCTGTGCGGTACCTGCCGAAACGGGAACATACTAGACCCAAGCGATTCATTGGCCATTATACATGTTTGTTTGAGTTTTCTTTGGAGCTTGGTTTCAACAGTGTCATAAAGTACCTGTATAGATCTCAGACTGCCATCTTCTGTGAGAAAGTAAAACATAAAAAAGTATACACTGGATAGTTGTTGCTCTACAAAGTGTGCGACACAGGCAAATCCTCAGAAAACACTTACTTCCTCCACCCAGCTCAGTCATCGTTTTGAGGCTTTAGCAATATGCTTCACTTTGTAAATACCCCAAATTCATAAAAATAAAATATCGAAAGTGTAGTCACCAAATAAAGCGAGAGGAAGACGTAATGTTTATCAAGGAAAAGAATTGAACATCCCTAAAAAGGACACTGCTTTTATATACATGCTTGGAGGCCAGAAAAAAACACAACGGACACAACAAACGAGAGGCTGAAAAGTTACTGCAACTTCAACATCTGTGCACGAACCACAGCAAGCAGCTGCTGAAAATAGCCGTGGTGAGTGGTGGAAAGCCACAGAGACGTGTGTGCAGAGTGGAACAGGACACTGTAAATACACACATATGAGTAAGTCTTTCATTGATCCAACGACCAAACTCGCTCAGGACTTCAACCAGGCCCCCCACAGAGGCAGAATCCATTCTTGGGCTTTGGCCTGGTCACAGATTTTTTATTTCTGGATGTGTAAATGGTGCTCACCGCTTGCATCCCGTAAGCTGTTGTCGGTTGTGAAATGAGCCAGAGATGGGCGTCATCTGTCTTTGCATGAAGCCAGGCACACCGATAATGGCCTCTATGGCAATGAGCAAAAAATGGTGGGGTGGGTAGAGTGGGTACGGGGGGAGAATAATAATAAAAAAATGAAAAAGACTTACCTGAAGCTGGGTGTAGCCTCCCGAGTCGTGCCTTGTTGTGTTCTTCTTCTTGGTCCCAGCATACACTAAGGAAGGATCACAGACTCCCGTACAATCCCCACTGAAGAACCGGGTTTTGGAACCCAGCGCCGCCAGGGGCACGCCCAAAGTCTTCGGGTTCACCTGTCTTAGAATACAGAGACACGGGATACTTCTCGGTGACATCAAAGATCAAATTTATTGGCTGCAACCAGGAACAGAAGTCTACGAAGTACGACACAAGTAGGTTCGTCAGAGGCTGCTCAATTTTCGCATTGCGAGACATCGTCTTTTATGCTAAAAATCACATTCCGGACAAACACCCACTATTTACAATCTGTCCAATCATAGGTAACATTGCAAAAGGTATCGCATGACGACAAACCCACTTTTCAGTTGTCCAGCCCACCATCAATTACACGGGAAAGCCCAACATTCTTTCTCGAACAGGCCGGACAAACCCATAATAAAAGACCACAACCCATACCATAAACAGGCCATAAAAGAAGGAACAGAAACAGATGAGAAGTAGGATAAGGGGTGTGTGTGTGCAATAAACTCAACAATGTCCTGTTCTTTGATCCTTAATCTCGATCAGCTACCGGGCAAGGAACTGGCCTAACAAGGTCAGCTTCAGGCAACGGGGTCAGGTCATTCAGGAGTCAACTAACATGTACGTGTACTAAAGACTAGTTCGGCCATAGTCATCGGCCTATGTGAGGGCAACCACAAAATGGCTGCCATACACAAAATGGAACCCAAGGGTTCAAAACGAAATCCCTAAATACGTAGTGAATCCATTGGTCTAGCATGGCGAAAACACTCGTACTTGCCGCACTCACTAGTTACGGTTCGCTACTATCAAATTCGTAACGAAACCATGACCTTCATGAAACGGGTTCAGAATTCACGGAACCTCAGACCCTCCTTTTGCCCTTACATAGGCAATAACCTAAACTCACGTCATTCGGAATCCAGGTCTATATTCATCAGATCATCAAGATGTTGCTGGAGCATAATCCTATTACTTAGTACCTCTCTCGGGACAGGTCTCCTTGCACACGTAGTAGCACAAAGGCCACATATAGCAGGAGCACACTGTACACAAAGACAGAACATGAAAAGAATAGCTAAAGCCATCCCAATGATCATCAGAATCTTCCATCCCCAGGTGGATAACAATCCCCAAAACCATCCCATCAACGACCAATCTCCTTCGTCCACATGTACAGACTCGGAGATCTTATGTAGCTTGGAAATGGCCTGGTACACTGAAGGAGCATTGTCTGGAATGAAAACGCAGCAGCTCGATTGAATCAATTTACATACCCCTCCTCTGCAAGTATGACGTCTAACGCAACTCGATTCTGCAACGTCATAAGACGATCCGATTGGAGCTCAACAGTCAAATTACTAAGGGCACCAGCAGTCTCAACTATGGTGGACTCAACCACTCTCGTCTATTGCCGTATATTCCTACTGTTAACCATAGGTCCCCAAAACGGCAGGATACCCTTAAGAAATTCTCCCAATTCTTGTCCTACAGTATCTTCCTTACTGAAGACACCTCTAACTATTCTTGTTCTGTGGTAATCTGCTGCTGCAGTATACATAGGGGGCAACAGATATGAAACATAACATGTTCCCGGAAAATCAGGGGGCAACCATGTATATGCTCTATCATAGCAGACAAAATACGTACCCTTAGCTGCTAAAAACGGTGGGGAAGTCTGGGACGCAAAAACATACGTCTCAATGCAAACACTCTTCCCTAACTGAGCTCTCGGATTCTTGCCACTACCTTGCAGACAAAAATGACCACGATGGGGTACGATCCAAATCGGATATGACTTTTTCCCTCGCTGCTTTTCACTAACACCATATCCAGTCACGTTCCATCCGATATAAGCTAGTGTCTCATCTTTAGGAATAGTCTCATAAGAATCAATACCTCTAATCATGTCAACTATTCCCTTCACTAGAGCACTATTACTTGGACTATCTTTCATAGAACGCAGGGGGTAGACTTCATGGGCATAAATAAACATCGTCCTATATGCCCATACAGATCCATTATAGCTAAATGGCAGGACCAAATAAGGAATACCTTTATCCGTAGTATGAGGTATAAGACCACACACCCAACAATTGGTGGTCTTCACTACTAACTGATGCTGATGCAGAAGTTGCACAAGGGAATTATTAACGAACTCCAATCTTCTGATAGATTCATGTTCAGGCAAAGGATGAAAAGAATGCGAAGAAGTAGTAGTAGGAAAAGACATAGGTTGTGTGGTGGGTGCCAACATCACTTGGAAAGAAAGAACAACATATCCCACCAAAAACATCGTCATGCTAAGTAGCATTAAAAGACACGTTATCAAAAAACATTTGCTACTCATTAATTTACACAGTCGCGTCTTAAAGTTCATTTTTACAACAGCTCTCTCGATCTCAAAAAACTCCATCCTCTAACCGTGCTGTTCGAGGCAGGTTGTTCTCTTCTGCTCAGATGTACGTCTGTAAGTCCAGGGAACGCCCTAGAACAACCCAGAACCGTCAAACTTGTGCCTACACGGCTGTACACTCCAAGGCTTTATACCACGACCCTACAGCTGAACCCGGATGGCGGTTCAAAAAAGAAAAATAGGTCAAAACAGCTTTTCGGATGAGAGAGCGTAGTTTTGAAAAATAGAAAGAAATTACTTTATTTGTCCATTGTTTCTTTGCCGCAAATTATAGCGGCCTTTACCAGGCAATGTCTGATCACGAAACAACAGGCTCAGTAGTGTTCAGTTTCAAAGAAGGAGACACAGCTGCTTGCAAAATGTCGTCGTCCTCACGCTCAGAGCTTGTCCCAACCAAACGTGCATCACTGAATGGAACGAACTTTGGTACAGTCTCAGTCTCTGAATCACCAACACCTTCCTGGATCCACTGGTCGTACGGCAGAGGCAAAGGGAACCTCTTACAATGTACGCCGTGGATTCAGTTCTTCTTGCCGTGAACTCTCACTGCGGTACGCGTCGACAAAAGAACTTGGTGGGGTCCAGTCCAGCGGGGCTGATCGTTCTTTGTCCACTGAAAGTTGCGTATCAATATCCAGGAACCAGGGTCAATAGCGTGTCCTGGATCTTCAGATGCTGGTGGAAGTGCATCGTAAACCTGTTGGTGTAAAACACGCAATTTAGCTGTCAAATCATACAAATAGTCAATCAGCACAGGATGTTCAATCTCGCTAAACTTTGTCGGCCTCGGCACTCCCCATATATTCGCCGGGCGACCAAATACGATCTCGTATGGACTAAGGCCTACTCGAGAATGTACTGTAGTTCTAGTTGACAAAAGTACCAACGGCAAAGCATCGGGGCATTGGAGACCAGAGCTCACCTGAATCTTGGCTAACTTCAGCTTCAGAGAAACCCTGGGCGTAGCACTTCGCTACGCCCATGGAGTGGACGTAGTGTTGCCTACTTCACCATTTGCGAAGTAGGCGTAGCAGGCAACACAACGCCCACCCCGCGGGCGTAGCGAAGTTGCCCGCCAGTTGCCCGCCACCCGCCTCCCTCCCGCCCTCCGTAAATACTTAAATTATATTTTAGAAAATGATAGAAAACCACTTACCTTGTGCGGCGCGTCCCCGGGGCTCCCTCTCACCATCCCGCGATTTGCGCCGCCGTCTTTGATAGTAATGCGCATGCGCGGGCTGCAGAATCAGTACGTTTCAAGACAAGCAAAACCGGACTATTACACACATTACCTCTAGTCTCTTCTATCACACCTTTCTCGATCAGATCATAGATGATCGCTAAAAGTGCTCTTTCACCATCACTAGAAATCCTATATTTGGGAATACGTGGCAATCTAGCATTGGCTTTCAGCGTCATAACATATGGTGGAATCTCCAAAAGACCCACATCATTAGGACCAATTGCCCAAAGAGTATCAGGGAGAGAACGCAATTCCAATGGAAGCCGATCTTTAGACAAATACATCGGAGAGATCACTCTCTTACCCAATGTAAGCTGTACTCCCGAAGGAGAACAATGCAATGTCGCATACAATCTCTTCAACAAATCCAATCCCAACAGATTTTCACCACAACCTGTCGTGAGAATGAGGGATGCTTCCAATTCACAAGGTCCAAAAGAAAGAGTCAAAGGACTAGAAACTGGATTACGAACCGGGGCGCCAGAAAATCCTACCGATACATTCGTCAAGCCAGACAAAGGTGCGCCAGGGAGTTTAGAGTGCATGCTAGAACTCTTCGCCACACCAGTATCCAACAGAAAATGCTCTGACACACCTGGTGTAATCACTTCAACATAAGGTCCACTCTGATCTACTGGAAGCAACACTACTCCCTCTCTTTGTCAATGGCTGTCCTAGCTATTATCACCGTCAGCATTCTCACTCACAACATAGTAATCGTCAGCATAGTACTGAGTCGACTGACCAGACGCAACATTCTGTTGATCAAAACAATTCATCGTATTCTGTGGAGGAAAGGATCGTGCATTCTGGTTGAACACACCACGTCCTCTACCTCTAGGAGCTTGCTGAACACCTCGACCTCTCACACCAGACACACCATTCGTACGCTGTAACAGAACCGGTCAACTATTCTTAAAGTGGCCTTCTTCTTTACAATACGCACACTGATTAGGACCTACAGGAACGCGTTGCTGAAAAGACTCGGGCCTTTGAGATCCTCTCCGAAACTGCTGAGGTTGCTGAAATTCACGCTGATTATAACGAGGCAGATACGCCTGTTGCAAAAGAACCTTCGTCTTTAAATGTTAGTCTTTTTCTCTGCTTTTTCTTTATCATCCTTATCCCTATTCTCGTAATATTGTGCAGTAGTCAATATCTGGGCCGACGAAGAAACAGCCCATGAACTCTCAGAATCCTTCAACTTATTACACAACTCGGGAAGCAAGTTATGAACAAACTTATCTACGAACAACCTTTGGCCACCTTCCGTACTCATATCTTGACCACTGTGATCGATAAACGTCTCTTCAAACCTAGTGAAGAAATCAGACACACTCTCATCTTTCTTCTGCTTGCATGCAGACAACTTATCCCAATTCACTCGCATAGCAGGCATCAGAGTCTTCATATAATTAACAATCCTACCGGGGAGTTCCGCAACTAAAGCCTCAGGTTTAGCTCCTCCACCTTGAAGACCATCCGCAGCTGTAATATTAGCCCATGTGTCACCTAACTCTTGCGCATGATCCACATGACGAATCTTTCCCGACAAAGGTTGAGGAACCACATTACCAAACAACATGTCTATATCGGCTAAATTCATGATGCACGCATCAGCTGTCTGTGACAACTCTTTATAATACCCTGCAGGATTCTTTCGGGGGTCAGGTACAGTCTGCTTAAGGGACAAAACTTCAGCTCTCTTAAACGGAACATGTACCCAGACACGCTGAAAATGAGCCTCTACAGCTGGGGGATTATTATTCGCACCAGCAGGTACTGCTTCTTTCCATACTGGAGGAACCTCTCTCATAGGATACTGTCTCACTTTTCTCCTAACAGAAGGATCAGGCTCATACAACGACTGAGAAGGAAACACACTCCTAAACGCAAGCAACGTCGCAACTGCTTTCTCAACATCGGAACCCACTATCGTTCCTTTTGCAAACTCGGACTGTACATTAAACAACTCCGATGGGGTCTGACCCAACTCACCATCTTCCCATTCCTCACGGAGGAAAGTACACATGATATCGAAGACATATCTCTGCTTCGGTGCTTCCCATTGACGGAAGACATCCATAACCGACTCTAAATCATATCTCAAAGAATCAGTAACCCATTTACGAGCCAAATGATCTAACACTGCCCGCTCTTTGGGACCAGGAAACTGGCTACGTAATTGTTTACGCGCAGAAACAGGGGTCACATTCAATGACCCAAAGAAAGGAGACAAAAGACCAGTAACAGTATCAGTCATTCTCTGCCGAACAGAAGGAGAAGTTGTCATAAGGACAGGAGGCAAAGCAGGCTGAGATAAAACAAACGTAGGAGTAGTAACAGAAGAAGTAGCAAGTACAGGAGAAAAAGTCATAGGAGTTGGAGGCGAAACTGATAGCAAAGTCGGCGGCCCTGGAGAAGGCTGAGCCAGAGGAGGAGGAACCAGCTGAAGAGGAGCTGGTGGCTGAGCAACAACAGGAGGCTGAACAGCTGGTTTATCACCACTCGTGTAGCACTCTGCACATAAGGGGGTGGTGAACTCAACAATTTTGTGACATCAAAGGATCCTTTTCAGGGTCCTTCGTTGCACCTTGTAGAAGAGGTGACAAAGCTGGATAGGATTTATCGATGACCATTTTACGTTGCCTATGCAACTCTTCACTCGCTTGATCTTCTTCATTATCTTTAAACTACCTAGCAGCTTGCATTACCGATATACCCTTCTCTCTTTTATCTTTTTGCGCTTGTTTAATTGCTTTCTGTTTGGCTTCCTTACGTCAAAGGCGGAGAGAGTCAAACATCGCCGGCCGGACTTTCTTCTTAAATAGTTTAACTTCCAAATTATCTAAAATCTCTGTGTCATAGCTACCATCTTGGGGCCATTTTAAAACACCGTCTTTCCTAGTGTATCGGACCCACAATTCATTATACATAATGGGGCCCACACCATGTTTAGAATAGAGCTCATAAGTCGGAGTTCCAACCGGAGGTATCGGACACGAGTCCTCCAATCGGAAATCCCTGTTACAACTACAACAAAAAAAATTCCTAATTCTGCTAAAACCAGGCATCAACGCTCACTAATCTAGCTTCAAACTTCAAGGGATTACCAAAAACAATAGTCTCGCAAATATACAAGTCCCTCGGCTTTGGCACTTGCAAGTTCCAAATCAAAGATCCCGAAGGAAACTCAAAACTAAGGACTGGGAGCGACCCACTTATAATTAACTGAAGTATCAATCACGTCACCTAGAAGACCCGTCTATCGTCTCGTCATACACATCATCACAAAGGGTCCAAGACAGGGCGACAGTCAGGGCAGCAGTCCTTCGTAGCCGTCGGAAAGCGGGAAGCCTCGCAGCGAAAACCTTCAGTCCACGTTCGACATACAGGGGTCGATGAAGTGGGGGCCCTCATCCAGAGTTTCCTCACGAAGCTCCTCACGATCTTCAGGCTTGGACCAGTACCACTGAAGTCGCCCCACGTTGGGTGCCAACTGAAGAACCGGGTTTTAGAACCCAGCGGCGCCAGGGGCACGCCCAAAGTCTTCGGGTTCACCTGTCTTAGGATACAGAGACACGGGATACATCTCGGTGAGATCAAATTTATTGGCTGCAACCAGGAACAGAAGTCTACGAAGTACGACACAAGTAGGTTCGTCAGAGACTGCTCAATTTTCTTATTGCGAGACATTGTCATTTATGCTAAAAATCACATTCCGGACAAACACCCACTATTTACAATTTGTCCAATCATAGGTAACATTGCACATGACGACAAACCCACTTTTCAGTTGTCCAGCCCACAATCAATTACACGGGAAAGCCCAACATTCTTTCTCGAACAGGCCGGACAAACCCATAATAAAAGACCAGAACCCATACCATAAACAGGCCATAAAAGAAGGAACAGAAACAGATGAGAAGTAGGATAAGGGGTGTGTGTGTGCAATAAACTCAACAATGTCCTGTTCTTTGATCCTTAATCTCGATCAGCTACCGGGCAAGGAACTGGCCTAACAAGGTCAGCTTCAGGAAACGGGGTCAGTTCGCTCAGGTCATTCAGGAGTCAACTAACGTGTACATGTACTACAGACTCGTTTGGCCGTAGTCATCGGCCTATGTGAGGGCAACCACAAAATGGCTGCCATACACAAAATTGAACCCAAGTTTTCAAAACAAAATCCCTATATACGTAGTGAATCCATCGGCCTAGCATGGCGAAAAAACTCGTACTTGCTGCACTCACTAGTTACGGTTCGCTACTATCAAATTCATAACGAAACCATGACCTTTATGAAACTGGTTCAGAATTCACGGAACCTCACCACGCTGCTCTCATGCTCTAAGAGCAGGGAGTCTGTGCTGTTTCTCTATCCCGGCAGTTCAATACAGCTGGGTTGGAGAAACATAAGTCTGCCAACTGCTTGAGGGTGTCTCTGATATGGCGTTGCAAAGCCAGATCTGTTGTACAATAGCTGCACTAATTATTAGGTCTTTGGGACCATGGACTGTGCATTGTGAAGGTGGGCCTGTCATTTGCTACAGGAGGAGCACTGCAGAATCCTAGTGTGACTACATCTTCTCCCTTCAGAAGGTGTAGTAGCCAAAGCTGTTGACTTTGGAACTGGGGAACCAGGTTCGAATCTCAGCATCAGCTCAACATCCTGTGATTCTGGGCATATCAATTCATCTAAATATGTCCTTGTGTAATGAAAATAGTGCTCATGTAAAGTGCTCCAATACCTTTGGGTCGAGTTCACACTATATGAAACTGCAACAAAAAAGTGAATGGAAAGATGGCTGAAACATTAGATCCCCAAGCCAGGAGGGTGGGTTTCTTTATGCAATGGGAAAGCATTGCTGTACCACTCAACTGTCTAGGTCTGGCACTTTTTATCACTGCACTCTTGCTGTACATTAATTTTCCCAAAGGGAACAAGCACCTTTGCTCTCATACCCACAGCATGTCTTTCCATTTTGTCCAACCTCCCAATTTATTATTAGATTGCAGGTTGCTTAGGGATTTAAGTGGAATGAAACAATTGGAGGGGCATGGCCTATGTAATTAGGGGCATGGCTTAAACGTAAACTACATTTTTTTGATTCCCATAGTGGGCCATGTCACCGGTATTTTGGTTCTTCTCTGAGCTTCCTGTTATTGCATCCAGATATATAACACAACTGATATACACTTAAAACCAGCTTGGACTACTGGCTTTGTCAATGGTTATTAGCTGTTTAAGATTAAGAGTAACAATAATTTTGTTAGAAATGGTTAATATTGGAAATGTTTCAAATCGGTATTTGTGAGACTGTGGATTAAACATTACTGAAGTCTGTGGAAGGGCAGTGATCTTCAGAGAGTCTCTATCGCTCTTGTTACATTAGCTCTATGTTAGACATGTACGCCACTTTTCTCTCTACATCTTGTCTATTAGCATATCTTACACCGCACCTCCTTTCTCTTCAGCACTCGCTGTTCGCTCTTTCCTAAATCCACTTCATCGCATCACCTTCACTTCACCATACCCCAACACACAAAGACCCATTCACCTATAAGCACCACATTTTCTTTTGCCTTGTCAATAGTTTGACAACTGTGTACCTCTTTCAAACATATCTGCACATAATCACAATTACAAGTGGAATACATGACCACTGTTCTGTTTGCTCTGCAGATAGGCCAAGGATTGGATGACCACCTATTATGAACATCTTTGGGACCCAATGACAGTCACTGTGACACACCTGCACTGCCTTCAACCTCAACTCCAGAGCTCTCAATCATGGACTGCTAAAAAAAACACCTGGAGGAGACTCAGTTCAAAGTATGCACTACACGAAAGTAACATGCACACAAAAAAGACAGAGACACCGCATCCTGGAAATTGCTAACACTCTTAAAGAATGTTTTTCTTTTACCCCTTCCATGCGGGGCTAATTCCCCCACTGTGCTGGGGGGAGAGGGGGTGCCCAGCGCCCCGGTGCTCTTGATGAGCTCAGCTCATCATGAGCCACGGTGGACGTGTGCTCATGACGAGCTCAGCTCGTCATGACCACGTCCGTTCCAATGGAACGCCCAACACAGCAGGGGAATTATCCCCGCGTGGGCGCAGCGCAACGGTCATGACGAGCTCAGCTCGTCATGAGCACACGGCCACCGTTGCTCATGACGAGCTGAGCTCGTCATGAGCATGGGAGGGGTTAAAAAAAAGTGAAATATAAACAGGAGCCAAATCGCTCAAGTTGATTACCTTTACATTTACTAAATTCCGTTGTTTAAAAATCCATCAGTCTTTTTGCCACTAAAGTTAAGGCGATGAATGTAGCGCCCGGTTGAGACCTGTTTCGAAGTCCATTTTTACTTCTAGGTCTGAGACCTGGAGGAACCCGGACCACTTAAAGCCCTGGGCACGGTGATAACATTGTAAACTGCAAAGGCAGCCACTTCAAGAGACTCCGTTTGGTAACAGGTTGACCTTCAAGGTATACATCCTGGGTAAACCAGGGAATCTTTCCAAATCAGAATCTTTCAAAAATCGCATTTAATCAAGGGCTCCTGTAATCACTAATTGTAACCCCAAGATGACATCCATTTTGGGGGGGGGGGGAGTTTTATATAGCGCAAACTAGACCCGAGACATCGGGTATCAGAGCGCTTTACATGAGCACCAGTTTCTTTACAGAAGGACACATTCTTTTTTTTGTTAGGCACAGGAGATTAAGTGATTTGCCCAGAATCACAGGATATTGAGCATCATTGCCTAGACTAGAACCTGGTTTCCCTGCTTCGAGGTCGACCGCTCTAGCCGTAAGGCTACATCCTCTCCCCAGAGCGAAAAATGTGTTGCCATCTTTTGTACCTCTGATGTAAGAGGCTTTTCTTTTGAAAGTGTGCTTGGTATCTGCTGGCACAGAGTGAGGCAGTTCAGTTGGAAGAGACCTTGTGGGAGCACTGGGAAGGTACCCTTGCTACAGCTCCCAGGGACAGCATGTGGTGCCTGAATGAGAAGCATAGGAGCATGATTCCTTGGTGAGAATCTCCTTAGACAATTGGCAATATTTAGTATTCATAGTGCCATGTTTGGTGTTAAAAGCAGTTCCCCCTTCGTCCTTTGCCTTTATCTGCACCAAATTAGAAGCACTTCGAAGATCCAGCTGCTTTTCAGAGTTAATCCAATAAAATGGAAATTTCGGATTGCAAAGGGTGATGGCATTAAATTGCTATTCAATGCAGGGTGTTAGATCTCCATGACATTGAAGTGAAGACGATAAATGCCCCCTAGGGGGATTGTGAGTGCAGATTAAATCCCGTAGTCAAAATATCTTCAGTGTCCCTCTTCAGCTCTTTTTCTTCATGCACATTAATGTCTGTATGTGACCATGAGGAATGCAAGCTTTAGGAATCAGATCAATGGAACAATCATGATGCCCAGGGGTAGTAAGGCTGTTCCTATTTTTTTCCTTTAAATACTTCCAGATAATCTTGATATTGAGATGGTGCTACACAGGAGCCATCTCTTGATGGCCTAGCATTGGTCAGTGAAGTAGCTTGCTTAATGGCTTTGATGGGGAAGCATGTTGCTTGGCATTAAGACGTAATACCAATAGTATTGTTCATCCAGATCAACTAGGGATTATGACGCTAGAGCCATGTGGTCCCTAAGCTGATTGAAAAAGCAGAAGCAGAAGAATGTTGTAAAGCAATGATTCCACATGACTGGAGAAGGCTGTACGAGTAAGCTTGTGATTCTTGCGTAATATCCCCTGATATTAAGGGACTACCATCCACAGCACAGCTATATTCTTACAGGAGAAGGACATCTCATACGCCTAAGCAAACTTGATATCCCTAAAGATACCAGAGGCCCTGGAGTCTAGTGAAGCAGACGTATGCAATGGCACTTTAGGCAAAGACAAAAAAACAAAAAACATGGGTATGAAAAAATAGGCAGAGATGGCAGGAGGTTAGTAACATTTTGTGCTAGGCTTCTGCCCACTGCTCAGGACAGAGCTTGGGAATTTTCCCGTAGAGAAGGACACTGCTTGAGAAAATGGCCAGTACCTCTGTGTCAATGCGGTCTTTCAGCAGATGTCAATTCTTTCTGATACTACCTATCTACATAGGCTCCTCTCCAGGACTACCTAATAATGGAGGTGAAACTGCAATACAAAATTAGCTAATGGTTTAGTTTTGATTGCTCTATTTCCACCAAAGATGCTGGGTCTTTCAGATCTTCAGGTAATCCTGAAAAAAATGCTGCTGCTGCCTCATAGGTCCATCGAGCCTGAGTACAGGTTCTGGACGTGTGCTATATATTGGGTTAACTCTTGAACACCTTTGTGTAATGTTAACAACCCTAAATGTGCTTCCTGGGAGGCAAGTTTCTTATAAAAAAATGAATAAATCTGAGCTAAAAATAGGTGGTACAATACTGCACAACAGAGTCGTCACATTGCATCCAGTATGAAGAAGATCATGGCTGTATCCTGTTGATAGATTTTCGACTTAGCCATGAAATGTAACTGTCATTGTGCCAAATAAGAGAAAAAGGTATTTGGATCTCCAGTGTATTTTGTTGGAGGCGCCATGGATGAGGCAAAAGGTTGAGAAACAAGTTGATCCATAAAGGAGAGACAGGCTGAGTCAGGTTATGAAGGCACAACACTACAGAAGGGACTAGCTCGTGAGGTAGAAGGTGGATGAGTGGTTCCACTTTGCAAGCAGGAGCACCCTTTCTGCTCTAGCTGTATTCAGTTTCCTTCGCCTGCTTTCAGCAGATTGTGATAATCTGGCAAATACACCTCCCTGCAGATCCATTGCAGCTTGGTAACCTGTCATTACGAGAATAGAAGACTTCACAGCTCATCCGTCCGACTTCCAATTGTCTAATGCCCTTAACCCTGTTTAAACTTCTGAGGTTGAGGATGTAGGATGAGGAGGAATAGGAAAACAGAGCTAGGGTAGAGAGAGAAATCAACATTGGTCCAGCAGATTGGCTAAATAAATCAAGAGCATATTGCTTCCTATAAAATGAGGATTTCATTAATACTGCAAAAACACTTACTACGTTCAAGGCAACCTCAAAGCAGATACACGTATCACCATTAGTGCTGAGGGCAACTTGTGCCAAGTGGAAGTTGGAGACTGGCTCCTATTGGAAGGCTACAAGAACAATTGGAGAGAGTTAAGTAGCAAGCAGTTACTCAAACCAAAAGGGGGACCCAAAAACTCAAATAAGGTGTGTACGAAGGAAGGGGGCCAGGTGAGCAAACTAGTCAGCAATGAAAGAATCCACCGACTATGGACATTAACAGGTGCAGACTAGAAACCAGCACTGGTTTTTATACAGCCAGAAACACTTTTAACCCAGAAGTAAAGGATGATAAAACCGGACGACAGTGACTCCCATCTTTGGATGGAAATCCACCATTAAGAAAGCAGAGGGTATAAAAACGCAGTGGCCATTTTGAACCAGGCAAAACGCTAACCATTCACAAGGTAGAGAGCACGATGAAAACACAATCTCCACTGCTATCCAAATGACCATCTCTGCAATCCCCAAAAATCGGCAAGCTTGAACCTCTAGCACCCTGTGTTAAAAATAGAGAAGCAGGATGTAACTTTCTGCACATCCTGTAAACCTCACGAACTCCTCACTAAGGGGGTTATTAGGATTGCGGATTTTCCGCATCCTCTGGGCCGGCTGAAGCCACCGCCGGCCCGGAGGATGCGGAAAATCCGCAGCGGACCCACCTATGACCCACCGCCACATTAGGATGGCTGGTGGGTCCTGGTTTCCGTCCGCAGCTTTTCCGCCGCGGTTGGCTAACAACCGCGGCGGAAAAGCTCTAATCTGGTGACGGTGTCTCTCAGACACCGTCAGCCAGATTAGGATGGGATGTGAAACATGCTTTTCCACGGCGGCTTTTCCGCCGTGGAAAAGCATGTGTAACTTCACTGTGGGGGCCCGTTGCGGGCCCCCTAGGTGAAGGGGGGGTGGGGGGTGCACATGGGGGGTACCTATGGTACCCCCCTGCATTTCTATGCGGAAAGCGGTAGGCACCGCGCGGTGCCTGCCTCTTTCTGCATCCAAATGCAACACCTGCATTTTTAACATTGCCGCGGGTGCAGCTTGAAGCCGCACCCGCCGCAATGTTAAAAATAGAGGATGTGACCGCCAGGGTGGCGGCCACATCCTAATTGCACCGGAGGGAACTCCGCATGCCATGCGGAGGTTCCCTCCTGCTCTGGGGTCGCGAACGGACGCAAGTCCGTCCGCGATCCTAATGAGGCCCTAAGTCTGGACAATCAAATTGCATCAGATTCTGGCTTAAAGAACCAAGCTAGACTGGTGCTTTGTCTTTCTGGATATGTGGAGAGCAGCACAGAGAATGCCTCCCGGGACACCCACGGAGTAAGTGCTCAATGAGTTACTAATGAACCAGTTGAAGCCTTGTTGTTGCTTCTGTTCACTTTCACATGGCCTAACTTTCCCATGCACAGCGCTTAATATGTGCAGGCAGTTGCAGGTGGTTGACACCAGGCACTAATTTTTAGGCATGGGACTTATTTATCATCATTAAACATTAACCTAGAGCAAGGCAGAGAAATGCATAAAAGGGAGAAATATAGAAAAAGAAAGATGGGAAATACATCATAAACAAAGGGAAAACAGGGGATGACACACAAGGGTAAAACAGAGATTCAGGAAGAAAGAGACATGCAATGAGTCAAAACTACATAGCCTTCATGTTAAGCCACTTTGGCAGCACTGGATGGGGCCCCTATGAAAAACTATGGACTTGGTACCTATTTTTCTTCACAAATTAAGCAGAGCTCACAAACCAGAAATTTCAAAGACCCAGTTAGTCACAGTTTAATAGAAGTACCAGAGGCAAGCCCCATCTGCACTCAAAAGTTAGCAACAAATTCAACCTAAGTCACCTTATATTTGCTTTGTCTTTTCCACCCCACCATGTCAGATACCACTCTCAAAAAGCATTCAGGAACACTGTAGGCAGATCAGACTTAAAACGTTTCTCAATCCTCCACCCTGCCACTACAATATCTAAATGCAAAGAGCTGATCACAATACTGTGTCAATGCTGAAGACTCATTTAGCGAATTAATGTTCAAGCATGAAGTCTGGCATTACTATAACCAATCTCCTGTTTTTCACACAAGATCCTGAAATATTATCCTAACCCGCACTGCCTTTAATAATCTGGAAATGTTTGATGTAACAGGAAATTGCATGTTTAATAAAATACAGGCAATCAACATTTACCCGAATAGCACAGGAACAGCACAGTCGTTTTTCTAGGACCAAAACAAGAACTTATGTTCTTCAAGGGGAACTTCCAAGTTCTTTCTAGGGCCCAAAATTCCATCATGTCCACATAAGGTATATCATCCCCAACACCCACAAACCATGACTCACAATGTCTACCACTGAATAGCAAAAAAAGTCCAAAACATTCACAAAACACCCCCAGTGCCTCTACAATGAAGGCCATGCTCCCAAACAGAGATAATCACCCAGAACATCACGTCTCAACGTTAAATGTGACGCAGAACCGATCCAAAGAAGAACACCCTGTCAAGCGGGCTCAAGACGCACAGAGAGCATTATACCTGCCCCTCTCCTTACCATATATGGTTTTGTGGGAGCACCTTTCCATTATGAGAAGGACTTCCAGCCCAGGAGGGTCAAGCAAAGAGGACATAAACATCTCCAACCGCCCATTACAACAATTGGAGCACATTAAAATGATTACCTCTGCTGATACAATCCCTAGCTCAGCCAGATCCATTTGGCAGAGTTCGTTTATTTTATAACTATGCCTTGGACATGCATGGACTCTTCATCAAAGAAACTGCTATGTATTTGGGCTCTGTAAGAAAGCACTAACATTGAAATCCTGATCCAACAAGAGCAACCCATGTTTCCACAGCCCTCTGAATCTACAGCAAACCATTACACAAAATAATATGTTGGTCAGCCAAAAACCCGGGAATGGGGAATGAGATAAGAGATAAGATGTCACCGTTCTGATTCAGCATTTGGCTGAGCATTGCCTAAAGTTGGATACGTGCTGGTATCTAAGAAATAAGAAGAGATCTTTAACATCTTATCAAGCTTGCTATAGAGTCTAATGTCTTCTATCTTGTTTTACATACCTGCAGATTTTCTCTGTATTTCCACCTCTTCAAGGTTGGATGGAATTATGAATTTTCCTAAAACAGAAAGACAATTATTATTGATGAACTAGATGTCAAAAGATATCATGCGTGTCTCACTATAAATAACTACCATCTGTTTATGTGAACATTATCCATGATTGCAAAATACATTCAAGATAGTTTTTCCATAATCTGCAATGTAACACACATTAGAATGATATGGTTACTAAGACCATAAGCAATCACTTCTCCGGCCTAATTTGTTATATTAAATGGGCCTGGTTGGAATTTCAATTACACTGGAGTAATCAGAGTAATTTTGGTAATTCCACTTTACTCTTAACGCGGAATTACCATTAATAATTAAGAGTCATTTGGGGGGAGCACCTTTAGTGAGCAGCTGGTTGCTCTCACTATTCATGTTCTGTTGCATGTAGCCCTATTCCTTAGCGCAAAATACATCCTCATGTTCATTTTGGATACGGGGGTCATTTTTGTGCTAAGTAAATAGAGCTAAATGCAAAATTACTCCTCTTGTGTAATTCCACACAATATTGCATAATTCTGGGGTAATTCTGAGTGATTACACTATATGGACTGTGCAAGTTTTTCCTACCCCTAATGTTTACAAATATATGCATCAAAACAAAATGTATAGCAAAGTGTGTTTGAAGTGAAAAGGATTCTTTCTGATCCTCCAGTAAATTAATAAGGCATGTAAAAGAAAAATGAGTTTTAAATCCTAAAGGATCTTTCTGAAACATTGCTTAAAAAACAGTGTGTCTCCATAAGAAAGATAAACACTAAACAGTTTCCAAGAATTTATTTCACTCTGGCAACAATTTCCTGGGTCCAGGAACAATGTATCTCAATTGTCTAGCAAGGATACTCTTGACCCAAAAGAACGTATACTCTCTCTTCAAAATGGCCGCAATCACCTGCAAAACGTTTGAGAGTACTGCAGCTTTATGAGACAAATAATGTCCTTAATTGTACAGAGTGAAGTGGTGAGTGAGTGGTAAATGTTTTCAGATGTTTAAAAGGATATGTCCCGATAACTTGAGAGGGTTATAGTTAGGGTGGCTTTCTTGGTTCCAGAGCTGGATCTTGAGGTCACATTTGAACTGATCGAAGATGTGGGTGGCTCATAGTTGTGGTAGGAGGGTGTTTCAAAGTAGGGATCTAAGTTATGCTAACTTATAACACGTGAGGGGCATTAGGTGATTTAAGAAGGATCAACCGGTTTTTGTGACTCTAAGGGACATCATGGAGTCTGACGTTTAATGAGTTCAGTGATGTAGTGAACAGAGGCCCAATGGATGGCTTTGATAACCAAAGTGAGAAGTTGTAACTGTACTCTTTGTTCAGTGGTAAGCCAATCTGCTTGGTATCTCTGTTGGTATGTAAGTGTGGTTCTGTGCAGGTTGAATTAGGTTCTTTCATCAAAGTATATTGCCTCCTCCAAAGGAGAACAATAATGCTAGGGCAGAACTATCAGGAAGCTATTGCAGCAGTCTAATGTGCAAGTGTGTTAATTAGAGATGCAGCCATCTGGAAAGGTATGATTATGTGACTTATCATTAAATTAACAAACTGGCCATGCGCCGCAAATATATGCTATATGAGCCATAAATTAAAGACCCCATACTCACAGCTGATTTGAATCTGATGGAAAGGATTTTGGCAGAGAGGGAGGTAGTCACTCTCTCGGGGCCTCACTCACCCTTGCCTTTCGATCTCACACTAGGCCTGACTTGCCCTAAAGCTCTAAACTCTCCCTGGGCCTCGTTCTCTGCCGGCCATCATGCTCTCTCTTTTCCAGGTACTCCTTTCCCCTTGACCTCACTCTCCCAACAAATCTCACTCTACCGATGGCCTCACCCTATCCTTTGCCTTAGTCTCCATTGGGCCTGTCTCTTCCATGGCCTAGCTCTTTCTGGGCCTCACACTCCCCTGAGATCTGTTCTCACCGCAGGCCTTGTTTGCCCCCCTCACATTCCCGTTGACCTTTGACCTCACGCTTTCCATAAGCCTGTCCCTTCCCAGGGCCCTTGCTCTACCAGGCCTCACGGCCCAGAATGGCCTCCAGTTCCCCTTGTCCTATCTTTTTCCTGCGCCCCCCTCTTTCCAGGGACTTCAATGTCTGTTTAGGCCTCGCTCCCACCCTTTAGAGGAGGGTGTGTTTCCTCGTTTTACTGCGGGACCGTTCTTGTCCATGCAGGGCCTCACCTCACCTGCTCGGGCAGCAGGGAGAATGAAATCTGTTTCTTCCTCAAGGACACGCCATATAACCCGGCAGGTGCCCACCTTCCCAGCCTCGCCATCTTACAAAACCTCTCGGAATCCCTTTGAAAAGTTAAACATTAACCAAATTATTTCAGAACACCCATCAAAATATATGTTTTAAATTGTTTTTATTGTCCTTAAGTCTTCTTTGAAGTGCCACTTCTGGCGTGATTAATGCGGGGCCTTTCTGAGAACTCCGGGCCTCTCTGCCGAGGTTTCTTTCCAGAGGTTGTGCAAGAGCCGAGTCCCTCCTTCTGCAAACACAGAGGTATACCTGAGATAAAGCGTGGGGCACCAGCCTCCCCCGCCACCACCACCGTGCCGCCCTCTCCAGGAGTGCCAGGGGTAAGGGTCCTGAGATAAGCAAATCTGGAAGTAGGGAAAGAATAAAGTCAGCCATTCATCTAATGCACACAGCAAACTGAAGCCTCTGGCACCGGAGTCACAGGCGCGACTGTTGCCTCTCTCAATGGCACTCTCTTTGTTGCCCTCTAAAGGGTGAAAGGTGGAATCAGCCCAAGTCAGTGTCCTACAGGCTACACAGAATGCTCTGGACCAATATGACCTTTCTCTCTGCACATCTTTCTGAAGTCCCTCCACCTGCAGGGCTCACCCATCACCTCTCCTTCTCTGTGTCCTTTCACTCTCGCCTTCTGCATGCGCTTCTTTTCAGCTCCTCCATTTACCCCCCTCTTAGAAACCCCCCCTCCCTCCCGTCCTGTAAACACTGCGGGGCTTATTTACAAGCCACTTGCGCCACTTTTGCGTCATTTTTAAAATGGGAAAAGTGACGCAAGAGTGGCGCAAGGGGCTTGTAAATCTCCCCCTGCGTTTTCTTTTCCTTTGGTGGTGTCAATGTTTTGATAGTTCTATAGCTCCTTCAAAACGTTCCCAGACAATCGTAATTACAGTGAGCACGTATATGACCACTGCGCAGCGTGCTCCACAGAGAGGCCCAGGATTGGATGGCCACCTTCATAACCTAGTGACAGACACTGGGAAACAGTACTACTATCTTGAGTCTCAGCTGTAGGGCTCTCATCCAGACCCGCCATGAGCACCCTTATCCATAAACCAATGGGCATCTATACTGATCTTTCACGCACCTCCGGGCAGCAAGCACAGTTGCTGCACTGTGTTGTGTGAAAGGGAGAAAGCAGAAATGCTCCATATTCACAGCGATTTGAAGCATTCTGCTCTCTCCTTGCACTGGTGCACTGGGTGAAGCCCAGCCCCAGCGCAGGCACCCTCGACCCATGGTGCAAGGATGCCTGCATCACGGGCAGGATTGTTGTTGTGCAGGAAGATACACCTTCCTGCAAAAAAAAACAATCCTTAAAGGCATTTTATTCTTTCCATTTGTGATGCGGAATGCAAAACACATAAAAAGAGGACATAACTGGTTCTTGTGGATCTTAAGGATTAGGTACATTATTGGCATCATGGGAAATCGTTTTCTAGGAACAAACACTCTTCCTGGCTAAGTAAGCCTGCATTCTTGCATGTTGTCAGCTCGGTTTGGTATCACATGGTGACTTGTCTTACATGCTCAAAGCCTACATCTTGCATAGCAATCAATGCCATTTAACTGCCCGTATACCTCCTCAGTGTAGTCTGACAGATGCCACAGGACAATTTGACCTCCCTTATCTTAATTTCAAATTAAAATGTGGTCATGCGATTGCACTTTCTTGATCAGATTGTGATACCTGACATGTTGATAGTTATTTCTTTTATGTATTCTCTGTGTTGCTTGATTCGACTTTTTCACTTCCTCAACCACCTTGTCGTTAAAGAGATCAATGGAAATTCATCCCGTGTGCAGCAGGAGCTGGCTTTGGTTCCGCCCGGTGGGAGGGGAGGGGGCATGGGTTTTTTCTATGCTCCTGCCGGGCAGGAGTAATCTCTGTTTTCCTGCCCGCAAGAGTGTGGGCAGCTCCTGTTGGGTGGGAGTGCACATTTTTATCCCTGACCATGCTCTTGCAGGCAGGTAAACTATGTCCTGTGGGTTGGCTACCCAGAACACGACAATAGAGCTGGCCCCTGGGGATGGCCTGGGAAAGGGTTATATGGTCCCCTGACCCCTGTAATTAAATATTAGCCCCAGGAGATAGGGTCCAATGGGGCCTCGGTGAAGCTTTTGTGCCACTGTCCCCTTTTCAGGAATTTTGTCCCATGGGGTTCCCAAGGCCTTTGGCGGCTCGCTGAGGGGTGCCTTCCTTTTAATTTATTATCGGCCCTGGGGGATGGAGTCCCAGGGGCCTCTAAAAGTCTTGGGATGGGGGCCATGTGCCCCTTCCCCTTTATTTCAGAATTGGCCCTGGAAGAAGGTGTCCCTGGGCCCCTATAAACTGTCTGGGCCCCTATAAACTGTTTGTGGAGCACCCTCAGGCCCTGGCCCACCCCCGGGTGTTTATTTATTTTAACCGCGGGAGCCCACACTTTTTCTCTTTCATTTTGATACAGATTCATGAATCCACCATGATTTTGTTGTAAAATTAAAAAAGGAAAACATTTTGGCCCAGGAACCCCTTCACCAGGCCTGGAGGGCAGGGTATCCCTACACTGCCCCATTATATATGCTTTTTGCGTTTTTTTCAGGACAAATGACTGAGGCCCGAGTTCTAAGATGGCACCTACCACATAATTGCCAATGTGGTGGCAGCCAATTAGATCTCATCTTGAGATCTGTCGGCTTTGTGGATTCTTTGCAGCATCAAATATCTATATATTTTAGTCTTCATTTCTCAAAAACTACTGAACAGATTTACAACAAATCACGAAAAGCATGCTTTCTGGTCATCATTTGGTGTTCCATTTAGTCATTTTGGTGGTAGCTTTGTCTAATTTTCCTGTAGAAAACTGCATGGAGAAAACGTGTGTGGGTCCACCCCTTTTTTCTAAGCCCCCACATGAAGGATCACTCCGAAAATTTCTTGGAAGAAGCTGAAGTGGAAGAGAATGTTTGGGGGAAAGTTTTGTGAAGATTCATCAAACGGTGCCAAAATTATTAGCAAATAATCAATTATTTCCTATTCTAACTATAACTACACATTGGCAACGCCAACTGGGTAATATATATATATATATTCACTGAAAAAACCATAGGTTTCACACCAGTTATGGTTAGCTGGAAATTTTACTGACTTAAAACCTTTGAAATTCCCACGTTATAGTTAGTTGGACTCACTATAACTTGCGCGCCTGCAATGCACTGCTGATGACGTCACATATTACATCACTCATGACATGGTCAGTGACATCACTCATGACATCACTGATGACACCATCCTTGTGACAGAGCGACAGACCTCCTTTCAGTGTAATGTAACCCTTGAAACATGTATTCAAAAATAGAAATTAACATTTTCAAAAAAATGGAGATACCCATACCAGTTACAACAACCAATTCAGTAATTCCACCATCTATATACACATCCACTCATTCACCAACAGTTCTATATAGTCACTCATACATATACCCACTCATCATATGTAGTGATACACCTATACATCCTGTTACACACCGACAGTCATCCAAAAGTTACTCACACACATACTCACACATGCAAATAAACTATTGAACATCCATTTATTTGCATATACAACTATACACACACTACCACCTTACTTTTAAGGAACTTACACATACTTACTCTCTTAAACAATCACTTATAGAAACACATACTTATTTAAACAGGAACTCTTACAATCTCTCACATATACTCACTTATATACATCAATACTCACATATACTAGATTAAAACATATGTCGTTACTGATAAAGACACTAGTGAGACAGTCATTCACTCACTAACACACACATATACACACTCATCCACCCATACAATCCTGCACATATGCTGTCTTCAAAACACATACAAACAGTGAGTCAGTCATTGATGCATCTATGTGCTAAGTAATACCCCCACCAAACCATACAGACACTCATACTGATACTAAAAAACATCTAATAACCCATATACACACACATGTAGCTACTCACCAACCCATGCAGCCACTTATACACAAAGTGAAACACTGATACATATATTTAAATATTTAAAAATTACTCGCTAATATATGTATTCACTAAGATACACTTAATAAGCCAGATAACCAATCAATTCTTTTTTTTAAAACATCCATTTACACACTTATTTAAACATTTATTCTTCCATCGACCTTTACATATACATATATAAAACATATTTATTTTTCAGAAAGACACACATTCACTGAATGGTGTCATCAGTGATGTCATGAGTGATGTCACTGACAATGTCATGAGTGATGTAATATGTGACGTCATCAGCAGTGCATTGCAGGCGCGCAAGTTATAGTGAGTGCAACTAACTATACCGTGGGAATTTCAATGGTTTTAGTCAGTAACATTTCCAGCTAACTATAACTGGTGTGAAACCTATGGTTTTTTCAGTGAATTTAATAGGTTTCTTAAATGCTAATTCCTAACTATAACTGGTGTGAAACCTATGGTTTTTTCAGTGAATTTCATAGGTTTTTTTAAATGCTAATTCCTAACTATATATAGAGCCTCAAACCTATGTTTTTTTCAGTGAATTTCAAAGGTTTTTTAATAGCAAATTTCTATAGCTATGAACTGTAATATTTTTCATAATTAATCCTATATTGTATATTTATGTAATACTATTTTTTTAATGAAAATTGTTAATGATTATTTTTTTTTTTTTGCCCAGGAGCGCTCCCGGTGCGCGTACCGTTGAACGCACCGGTAAGCGGAGTCTTCCGGCGCGCCCTGGTGCGCGTACCGGTGAGCGTCCCATTTGCGCTATTTCCGCGAACGAGAACATCATCGTGACGTATCGCGTAGCCACGTCCGCGTGATACGCACGGCGTAAGCGCACCCGGAAGCACTCGAGCACATACGATCGCGCTACGTAAGCGCCCCGGGGCATGTGACCTGAAAATAACACTTTTCATTGGTTCAAGACAGTTTTGTTTTCCAAATGATGAAAGCCCCCACCTTTTTTCCTCATTCTCACTTTGTACTTTGAGTGAGGAAGACCTGTTTGCAGACTTATTTGCACCTATTTGTACTGAGAAATGGCTACAGTAGCAGCAGCAGCAGGAGCATCTCAACCACCACCACCACAAGGACCACCACAACACCACAGTGGTGGAGAAGAAGAAGAGGAGGAGGAGGAGGAGGATGATGAGAGGCGGTACCTGCCTGAAGATAATACCACCTGTAAGCCAAAGGAGCACATTGTCTGGGAGTTTTTTTTAAATCCCAAGGGGCCTCAAAAAAATTAATGCGCCAAAGGTTACTTGTATGATCTGTGGCACTGTACTTTCCAGGGGGAACCCTGCTAAAAAGTATTCTTTTGACAACAACACCATGATTCGCCACATGCAACGCCGGCACCCAAACAACTATGCTGCGGCAGAGGTCAGAGAACTGACCAGAAACTTTCCCCAATCTTCTCCCAGCGCCTCCCAAAATAAGCAACCTCTCCATCGGGTCCAGAGACAAGGGAGATGGTCCCAAACATCCAAACCCAGTTTGGAGATTTCAAAATATTAAACTCATCAACCGTGCTGGTGACAACCACAAGTGCCCAAAAAACCTTCATTTTTTCCTGATTTTTTTTGCTCCAGTTGAGCCGTTTACAATTCCCTGTTTTTTGTTTGTCCCCATAAAAATAACAAAAAAAATATAAAATTGTTCATAAAAGCCCAAAAAAGTAAAAAATGTTCCAAAAAACAATAAAAAAATATAAAACAACAAAAAGAATAAAAAAACAGTTCTTTTTAGAACTACCTCCAATTTATAAAAACATGCTAAATTTTTTTTTAAATCTGTCATTCTTTTTTCCCCATGGTACGCTCCCCGGTATGCTCCCCGGTGCGCGTACCGGGCGCTCCCCCCGCGCAAATCGAATTTTTTTATTTTTATTTTGCCCCGCGGGGCCCTTTTATGGCCCCCACATCAAACCTAGGGGGTCGGGGGGGTCTACCCTGCCACCTTTTGGTCATTTCCCCCTTTGTTTTTGCCACCTCTTGTGTCTCGATCCTACCGAGACACAAGATGGCGGCCGCTCCGGACTGTTTGGAATGTTGACAGACACCCGAGAGCCAATCAGCTTTCCGCTCGCGAACCCGCATAGAGCGCTGGTACGCGCCCCGGTGCGTGTACCGGGGCGCGCTTATAGCTATATATATATTTTTTTTAACCTAAATTACTCAAAATCCACTGGAGCACATATCTTGAGACATAGCAAAAGCACATCAGGCTACCAGTCCCTACAATTTTGCCAAGTTTGGTGGAAATCCATTCAGCCGTTCTGGCTAAAAGTGAATCCAACCGCCCTATGGAAATTAACATGGGGAAAACACGTTTTGGGACCCCCTTTTATCTCGGCCCCCGCTTGACGAATCCCCCCCAAACTTTTAGGGAAGGAGCGGAGCGCAGCGAGGCAAATTTAAGGAAAATTACAGGCAGATTCCTCAACCGGCGCGAAAGTTATTCCCAATAGAATGTTGTGCATTTCCTATAGAAAACAATCCTAACTATAACTACCTACTGGCGACCACCAGTAGGTAATATATATGTATATATATATATATATATATATATATATATATATATATATATATATATATATATATATATATATATATATATATATATATATATATATACATATATATACACATATGTGTGTGTATATAAATATATATATATTTTTTGCACACAAATACGCCGCACTCAGTAAATCCTTTGTATTTTAATTTTAATAATGAACAGCACTACTCCACCAACGCGTTTCGGCCTCACAGGGTCTTTTTCACGGTAGGTGAGTCTTTTTTTCATTCTATTTATACCTCCACCATCATCTGCCCATTATAAGGCATGATGGGAGTTGTAGATAAAAGTATTGTTACACACAGTTATCTGCATAATGGTTTACACAATAATATAGCGGTCTACCATCTCCCACAGAGCCCCCCACTTTACTTGACAGTACCAGCGCTCATCTATTAACATTTACCCTGCTCCAGTACTTACGTGATCTTGGTGCATACTGAGAGTTGCAGTCCGATACAGAAACTGACACTTCTTCCGACAGGAGCAGGGTCAGCTGACTTTCCACCAATGGGAATACCGTGGCAGCTTTAAAGGAGGGGGGAGGTTTGGCCCTCAGCTTGTGGCATCTGAAGAAGGCTTGTATGCCGAAATGCATTATGCCTGTCAGCTTGTGATTAAACGGATTACCTCGAATGCCCCGCTGTGTCCTCTCCGATTACTTTAACAAGTGGTCTTTCCTGTGGATATATATATATATATATATATATATATATATATATATATATATATATATATATATATATATATATATATGTATATATGTATATATATATATATATATCAGTGGCGGCTGGTGACATTTGAAAGTGGTAGGGTGTAAAATTATTGTCATGCTGCACCGCAGCGAGCGTGGGTGCTGGTAACCAGTAAGCGAGGGCCGCTGGGGGACCAGAGACTCATTGGACAGGCCACCCAAGGAGCAGTAGAATGCTATGGTGCTGTGGGAGTCTGAATACCAGATTTGCCCTTCTGAAGAACGAAAAAGGAGCAAGCCAATACCTTCTCTCAGGAGGTGGCAGGCCCTACTTGCCTTACGTGAAGGAGACACCTGTGATGAGACCTGGCCCCCACACCAGAGCACCCTCGCACTCCACAGGGGACATGCCCCTGCATCAATGGATTCAGTTGAGAAGCAATGAGTGCTTCCTCCCAACATGCAACCTGGACCACCCCGGGGGCACCCTTCGCGCATTCTGACAATAAAGGCAGGACAAAGCATAACTCAACAAAAATCACCAAAGGTGACCATTGCACAAACAGCTGAGACCTTAATGCCATTGAGGACCCAGGCTGTAACTTGCAGTATTCTGCAAATTCCTCATTGCAGAAGGACTGCACCAGCATCAGATATGAGAGCTGTGCCTTACTTTCTAATCCTTGGTCAAAGTGGCATTTCAAGCGATAGACAAGACCAAGCAAAACAAGCCCCAGTACGGAGAGCTGCACATGGAAGGGTGGGAATCACTTCAACAACAGGACGTGTTGCTTAGCCACATGGAGTCCACTCTGGACGCGCACACCAGCAGGTTTGTCAACGTCCTAAGTACCGTACAGGATGCCAAACTGTCTTTAGGCAAAAATATCCTCCATGGTGTGCAACATAAACCTATTATCAGCGGATCACAGTTAGACTAGAGAATCGATGTTCCAGCCATGAAAAAAAAACCTCAAAATCTGCAAATTCAGCTAAAGTGCGAGGGGCACGCTACTTAAATACCAAGAAATGTAAGCTGGCTGCCCTCCCCTTTCTTCCACCAAAAGCATAGTTTGGAAGAAGCGAAGGTTAGTCAGTGCCAGCGAAATAGGCCATCGTTTTAATTGAGTTCTTTGACAGTGATAAGTGGGGCACCATGTTTTATTTAATTAACTACCCCCGCGCCTCCCCCGAGTCATGCCTTATCCTTGTAAGTTTATTTGACCCCCCAGCACGTAACCCGAGTCATGTCTTATCCTTGTAAGTTTATTTCCCTCCCCAACCCCCCTCCCCCGCGTACCCCCGAGTCATGCCGGCCGCGAGGTTCCATCCAGAGTGACACCCTCCTTAGCTTTTCAAATGGCAAAACCTCAATGGCTGCTTCTGGGGTTATCTGAGACACACCGCCCTATTGACTAGAAATCAGATTCCTCCTTGCTCATAAAACGATTTAGAAACACAGTATGTTATATATTTTAGCAGCAAGCGTTTTGTTTAGAAATGTAAATGGACACAGCTTTATTTTTCGCTGCGCCGCATCGTACAAGCTCTGAGTCGGTGAACAACCTTTACAACAAAACTTTTACAACGCACTACCATTACAACGCAGGCATTACAACGCAAACCATTACAGCGCATTCGCTGGGGGGCGCTCTAGGATAGGGAATACGTTTAATTTGCTATCCAACACCTTCCCTAGTGTCCACGGGGACTGGAGTTGGAATAGAAAATTTAACTTTTCACTATCCAGCACCTCTAAGCGCTATGCGTTGTAAAGGTTTGCGATGTAAAAACCGCGTTGTAAAGGCATGCGTGGTAAAAGCATGCGTTGTAAAGTCATACATCCTCTGAGTCTAAAGCTGCACTTTTCTACATCATGCTGCTGAGTGCGCTGCTCCTGTTTCAGAATCCATGCCGGGTTTTGTGTTTCCACGTAGCGGGGGCAATATACAGTGATTTGCCCACTCGAACACCCTATATATATATATATATATTACCTACTGGCGATAGCCAGTAGGTATATATAGTTAGGACCTAGCTACCATAGGAAATGCAGAAACATTCTATTGGGAATAACTTTGGCACCGATTGAGGGATCTGACTGTAATTTTCCTCAAACTTGCCTCGCTGCGCTCCGCTCCTTCCCTGAAAGTTGTTAGATGATCACCGAATGGCAGCTATTTACACAGAGTTACAAAAAATTACAATATACATTGATAGATCCCAAGGTGGGTACCAAGGGACCTTAGAAAGGAATCAAGGGCTAAATCAAGTACGTATGGGATTATGGACAATGTAGAATTAGTCAAAAGTATGGCATTTGACCAGATTAGAGTCTCGGATTCAAAGATATTGGTATATACCGACTTAATTTGGCCCTTGATTCCTTTCTAAGGTCCCTTGGTACCCACCTTGGGATCTATCAATGTATGTTGTAATTTTTTGTAACTCTGTGTAAATAGCTGCCATTCGGTGATCATCTGATAATCCCTTGTAAATTACCCTTTCCCGTAGGAACCGCCCACCAATAAGTCCCCCCACCCTCGCACTGTCCTGAAGAAAACCCGCCATGTAAGGGGGAATATCCCTACAATGAGGGTTGAAACGTCGACTATCAGCCACAGCACATGATTGGAGTGTGATTAAGTACACCTGTCATTTATGATGCTGTATTGATGTTTATCTTGAGTGTTTTGATTAATTCTGTTTTGGCTCCCCTGTGAAGCCATTTTCAATTGTTAGAAGCAATTTACAATTGGATTGTCACTTGAACCTACCCACACCATCCCAACACTGCACTGTTAAGATGTGTATCAATTATTTATATGTATATATGCACTTAAAAGAAAAAATACAGTGAAAAACGTATATACACTACTTTGAATAAACAATAGTGTTTCTTAAAGGAATTGGTTTAAGAAAATGTGTTATTGTATAAAGTAATTCCATTAGGTCTGGTACCACTCTTTCTATAACACACAGCCCTCACAGCCCAAACAGCCCTCCCAGCCCACACAGCCCTCATAGCCCACACAGCCCACACAGCTCTCACAGCTCTCACAGCCCACACAGCCCTCACAGCCCACACAGCTCACATCCCACACAGCTCTCACAGGCCTCACAGCCCTCACAGCCCACACAGCCCTCACAGCCCACACAGCTATCACAGCCCACACAGCTCTCACAGCCCACACATCCCACACAGCTCTCACAGCCCACACAGCTCTCACAGCTCTCACAGCCCACACATCCCACACTCTCACAGCCCAAACAGCTCTCACAGCCCACACAGCTCTCACAGCCCACACAGCTCTCACAGCCCACACAGCCCACACAGCTCTGGCAAAGATAATACCAGCAGCGAACAAGCACTGGCAAAGACAATAACGGCAGCAAACAAACACTGACAAAGACAATAACGGCAGAAAAAAACACTGGCAAAGACAATAACGGCAGCAAAGAAACACAGGCAAAGGCAATACCAGCAGCGAACAAACACTGGCAAAGATAATACAATCAGGGAGGCAGAGGCATGAAAAAAGACACAATCAGGGGAAAGAAGGCCCGATAAACGGCACAATCAGGGGGCAGAAGGCAAGAAAAAAACGCACAATTAGTGGGCAGAAGGCAAGAAATACGGCACAATCAGGGAGCAGAAGGCATAAAATACGGCACAATCAGGGTGCAGAAGGCAAGAAATATGGCACAATCAAGGTGCAGAAGGCAAGAAATACGGCACGGTATACACCCCTTACAACGCATCTTTTACAACTACCTACCGTTACAACGCATCTTTTACAACGCGAATACTGTTACAACTCATGTATTTACAACGCATTTTTTTACAACGCAGGTACCTTTACAACGCATACCATTACAACGTAAGTATTGGTAAGTATATAATTATATTTTAAATGTTATATGTTTGGGGTAAAGGGGTATTTTTAGGGTTTAGGGTCAGTTTTGGGTTTTTGGGTAAAGGGGTATTTTTAGGGTTCAGGGTCAGTTTTGGGTTTTTGGGTAAAGGGGTATTTTTAGGGTTCAGGGTCAGTTTTGGGTTTTTGGGTAAAGGGGTATTTTTAGGGTTTAGGGTCAGTTTTGGGTTTTTGGGTAAAGGGGTAATTTTAGGGTTCAGGGTCAGTTTTGGGTTTTTGGGTAAAGGGGTATTTTTAGGGTTTAGGGTCAGTTTTGGGTTTTTGGGTAAAGGGGTATTTTTAGGGTTTGGGGTCAGTTTGGGGTTTTTGGGTAAAGGGGTATTTTTAGGGTTTAGGGAGAGTTTGGGGTTTTTGGGTAAAGGGGTATTTTTAGGGTTTAGGGTCAGTTTGGGGTTTTTGGGTAAAGGGGTATTTTTAGGGTTCAGGGTCAGTTTTCAGTTTTTGGGTAAAGGGGAATTTTTAGGGTTCAGGGTCAGTTTTCAGTTTTTGGGTAAAGGGGTATTTTTAGGGTTCAGGGTCAGTTTTTAGTTTTTGGGTAAAGGGGTATTTTTAGGGTTCAGGGTCAGTTTTTAGTTTTTGGGTAAAGGGGTATTTTTAGGGTTCTGGGTCAGTTTTTAGTTTTTGGGTAAAGGGGTATTTTTAGGGTTCAGTGTCAGTTTTTAGTTTTTGGGTAAAGGGTTATTTTTAGGGTTCAGGGTCAGTTTTTAGTTTTTGGGTAAAGGGGTATTTTTGGGGTTCAGGGTCAGTTTTTAGTTTTTGGGTAAAGGGGTATTTTGGGGTTCAGGGTTAGTTTTGACTTTTTGGGTAAAGGGGTATTTTTGGGGTTGAGGGTCATTTTTGATTTTTGGGGGTACAGGGGTACAGGGTAAAAATAAATTAAAATTAAATTTAAATTAAATTAATTAATTCAAATTAAATAAAATTAAATTACATTAAATTATATTTTTGAAAATAAATTTACGATTATAATATTAATATTAATATATACTTACCAATACTTACGTTGTAATGGTATGCGTTGTAAAGGTACCTGCGTTGTAAAAAAATGCGTTGTAAAAACATGAGTTGTAACAGTATTCGCGTTGTAAAAGATGCGTTGTAACGGTATGCGTTGTTGCAGTATGCGTTGTAACATCATATATCCATACGGCACAATCAGGGGGGCAGAAGCCAAGAAATATGGCACAATCAGGGGGGCAGAAGCAAGAAATACCGCACAATCAGGGAGCATCTTGCTCCGGTCCAAAAATCGGATCTCTAGGGCTGCTCAGGTTGTCCCACAAGGATATTAACATATTTAAACGTTATCCGCTAATAGAATTAGCATTTAAAAAACCTTGCAAATTCACTTAAAAAAACATAGGTTTCAGGCCTTATTTAGTTAGGAATTAGCATTTAAAAAACCTTGCAAATTCACTGAAAAAACCATAGGTTTCAGGTCATATACCTTGTTCATGTAGAATGTTGGTATACAGGCTGTTCACATCAAGGGTCATGAGTAAACATTTGTCATTAAGTTCAATATTCGCAATTTTTTGCAGAAAATCCCCTGAGTCTTTCAGGTAAGCCGGGAGATTTTGGACTAGCGGCTGCAAGAAAAAATCTACATACCTGGATGTATTCTCCAGGCAGCTATTTCTAGAAGAAACAATGGGCCTATTTTTGAATAAGTGTTTCAAGGGTTACATTACACTAAAAGGAGGTCTGTCACTAGGATGGTGTCATCAGTGATGTCATGAGTGATGTCACTGACAATGTCATGAGTGATGTAATATGTGACGTCATCAGCAGTGCATTGCAGGCGCGCTTGTTATAGTGAGTCCAACTAACTATAACGTTGGAATTTCTATGGTTTTATGTCAGTAAAATTTCCAGCTAACTATAACTGGTGTGAATCCTATGGTTTTTTTCAGTGAATATATATATACTAGCAGCCCGTCCCGACGTTGTCCGGGAGCAATTAGGCTTCAGGGCCCCCGCCCGCCCCGACGTTGTCCGTGGGTCCCCAGGAGCCATCCTCCATATATTGCAGTATTATACCTCTATCTTTACTTTGTACGCTTTTGTAACCTGCACACGTCACTTTTTCCTCCTATACCTCTATGTTTACTTTCTACGCTTTTGTAACCTGCACACATAACTTTTTCCTCCTGTAATGCACCATTTGGCTCACTTTGGTAATGCTCTGTTTGCTTCCTCTTGCTACCTGCACACATCACTTTTTCCTACTATATCTCTATGTTTACTTTCTACGCTTTTGTAACCTGCACACGTAACTTTTTCCTCCTGTAATGCACCATTTGGCTCACTTTTGTAATGCTCCGTTTGCTTCCTCTTGCTCACGATGTACGCTTTTGTAACCTGCACACGTAACTTTTTCCTCCTGTAATGCACCGTCATGCTCACTTTTGTAATGCTCCGTTTGCTTCCTCTTGCTCACGATTGCCATTTTTGCTTCATTTTTCCGCCGCTCAACGCTCCTAACTAAATAAATAAATAACCTACCTCATCCGCCGCTCACCGCTCCTCCCTGCCTGTCCGCTGCTCCTCACCGTCTGTCCACCGCTCCGCACCGCCTGTCCTCCGCTCCTCACCGCATGTACGCCGCTCCTCCCCGCGCCATGTCCGCCGGTCCTCCTTGCGCTCCTGGATGCCGCTCCTCCCCGCGCTCCTCACGTCAGCACGCACGTCGCGGCCGGCGCTTCTTCCAAGGGACTACTTTTTTTGGGGGGTACATTTTTTAAATAGCGTATATTTATTACGTTTATATAGCCAATGTCCATCTGCACACCCTGACGATTACAACAATGGATCGGGTGTGTGGATTGGCGCTGTGGTTCCCGAGTTTACCCGCCTCAAAGGTTCAAAGTTCTTCCTTTATAATTGTAGTATAGATATAATCTACTAGCTCCTGCCAGTAGATAGTTATAGTTAGGACCAAAGTTTCCATAGGAAAAGCCTTTTTAGGTTTTGACTGGCCATGCGCTTTGCGCATGTGCCAAAAAACCTCTTGAGTTGTGTGTGTGGGTCGGGATACGCCCCCTCCTCCGATTGGCTAGCTCCATAAATGGAGGCTAGCCATTGGGAGAGGGCTCCGTCCGTCAATCTCGGACCAGATTCGGGGGCGTTCCCGAGAATCTTTGGCTTTTGGCTACGTCAGCCGAAAGCCTCTCTCGGGAACGCCCCCGAATCTGGTCCGGGATTGAGGGCACCCGCCGGGAAAGGGCATGAAGGTCAAACCAAGCTGCAGGGAGGTATCGCCGGCAGCCCGTCATCCGAGGAGATGGTTGGCTGCAGGGAAAGTAGGAGGCATGAAGATTATACCGTGCTTACTTTGAGCAGCTGAGCTGGTTGCAGGGGTCCACCAGCGCTCGTATTTGAAAACCCGCACTTATTATTCAGAGTGGAGCTTCAGAGTGCAGAGTGGAGCTTCAGAGTGGAGCTTCAGAGTGCAGCGTGGAGCTTCAGAGTGCAGAGTGGAGCTTCAGAGTGCAGAGTGGAGCTTCAGAGTGGAGCTTCAGAGTGGAGCTTCAGAGCGGAGCTTCAGAGCGGAGCTTCAGAGTGGAGCTTCAGAGTGCAGAGTGGAGCTTCAGAGTGCAGAGTGGAGCTTCAGAGTGGAGCTTCAGAGTGGAGCTTCAGAGTGGAGCTTCAGAGCGGAGCTTCAGAGTGGAGCTGCAGATTGGAGCTTCAGAGTGCAGAGTGGAGCTTCAGAGTGGAGCTTCAGAGTGGAGCTTCAGAGTGGAGCTTCAGAGTGGAGAGTGGAGCTTCAGAGTGGAGCTTCAGAGTGGAGCTTCAGAGTGGAGCTTCAGAGTGCAGAGTGGAGCTTCAGAGTGGAGCTTCAGAGTGCAGAGTGGAGCTTCAGAGTGCAGAGTGGAGCTTCAGAGTGGAGCTTCAGAGTGGAGCTTCAGAGTGGAGCTTCAGAGTGGAGCTTCAGAGTGCAGAGTGGAGCTTCAGAGTGGAGCTTCAGAGTGGAGCTTCAGAGTGGAGCTGCAGATTGGAGCTTCAGAGTGCAGAGTGGAGCTTCAGAGTGGAGCTTCAGAATGGAGCTTCAGAGTGGAGCTTCAGAGTGGAGCTTCAGAGTGCAGAGTGGAGCTTCAGAGTGGAGCTTCAGAGTGGAGCTTCAGAGTGCAGAGTGGAGCTTCAGAGTGGAGCTTCAGAGTGGAGCTTCAGAGTGGAGCTTCAGAGTGGAGCTTCAGAGTGGAGAGTGGAGCTTCGGAGTGGAGCTTCAGAGTGGAGCTTCAGAGTGGAGCTTCAGAGTGGAGCTTCAGAGTGCAGAGTGGAGCTTCAGAGTGGAGCTTCAGAGTGGAGCTTCAGAGTGCAGAGTGGAGCTTCAGAGTGGAGCTTCAGAGTGCAGAGTGGAGCTTCAGAGTGGAGCTTCAGAGTGCAGAGTGGAGCTTCAGAGTGCAGAGTGGAGCTTCAGAGTGGAGCTTCAGAGTGGAGCTTCAGAGTGGAGCTTCAGAGTGGAGCTTCAGAGTGCAGATTCAGAGTGCAGATTCAGAGTGCAGATTCAGAGTGGAGCTTCAGAGTGCAGAGTGCAGATTCAGAGTGGAGCTTCAGAGTGCAGAGTGGAGCTTCAGAGTGGAGCTTCAGAGTGCAGAGTGGAGCTTCAGAGTGGAGCTTCAGAGTGCAGAGTGGAGCTTCAGAGTGGAGCTTCAGAGTGCAGAGTGGAGCTTCAGAGTGGAGCTTCAGAGCGGAGCTTCAGAGTGCAGAGTGGAGCTTCAGAGTGCAGAGTGGAGCTTCAGAGTGGAGCTTCAGAGCGGAGCTTCAGAGCGGAGCTTCAGAGCGGAGCTTCAGAGTGGAGCTGCAGATTGGAGCTTCAGAGTGCTGAGTGGAGCTTCAGAGTGGAGCTTCAGAGTGGAGCTTCAGAGTGCAGAGTGGAGCTTCAGAGTGGAGCTTCAGAGTGGAGCTTCAGAGTGCAGAGTGGAGCTTCAGAGTGGAGCTTCAGAGTGCAGAGTGGAGCTTCAGAGTGGAGCTTCAGAGTGGAGCTTCAGAGTGGAGCTTCAGAGTGGAGCTTCAGAGTGCAGAGTGGAGCTTCAGAGTGGAGCTTCAGAGTGGAGCTTCAGAGTGCAGAGTGGAGCTTCAGAGTGGAGCTTCAGAGTGCAGAGTGGAGCTTCAGAGTGGAGCTTCAGAGTGCAGAGTGGAGCTTCAGAGTGGAGCTTCAGAGTGGAGCTTCAGAGTGGAGCTTCAGAGTGCAGATTCAGAGTGGAGCTTCAGAGTGCAGATTCAGAGTGCAGATTCAGAGTGGAGCTTCAGAGTGCAGAGTGGAGCTTCAGAGTGCAGAGTCAGAGTGGAGCTTCAGAGTGCAGAGTCAGAGTGGAGCTTCAGAGTGCAGATTCAGAGTGGAGCTTCAGAGTGCAGAGTGGAGCTTCAGAGTGGAGCTTCAGAGTGCAGAGTGGAGCTTCAGGGTGGAGCTTCAGAGTGCAGAGTGGAGCTTCAGAGTGGAGCTTCAGAGTGCAGAGTGGAGCTTCAGAGTGCAGAGTCAGAGTGGAGCTTCAGAGTGCAGATTCAGAGTGGAGCTTCAGAGTGCAGAGTGGAGCTTCAGAGTGGAGCTTCAGAGTGCAGAGTGGAGCTTCAGGGTGGAGCTTCAGAGTGCAGAGTGGAGCTTCAGAGTAGAGCTTCAGAGTGCAGAGTGGAGCTTCAGAGTGGAGCTTCAGAGTGGAGCTTCAGAGCGGAGCTTCAGAGTGGAGCTTCAGAGTGCAGAGTGGAGCTTCAGAGTGGAGCTTCAGAGTGGAGCTGCAGATTGGAGCTTCAGAGTGCAGAGTGGAGCTTCAGAGTGGAGCTTCAGAGTGGAGCTTCAGAGTGCAGAGTGGAGCTTCAGAGTGGAGCTTCAGAGTGGAGCTTCAGAGTGGAGCTTCAGAGTGCAGATTGGAGCTTCAGAGTGCAGAGTGGAGCTTCAGAGTGGAGCTTCAGAGTGGAGCTTCAGAGTGGAGCTTCAGAGTGGAGCTACAGAGTGCAGAGTGGAGCTTCAGAGTGGAGCTTCAGAGTGCAGAGTGGAGCTTCAGAGTGGAGCTTCAGAGTGCAGAGTGGAGCTTCAGAGTGGAGCTTCAGGGTGCAGAGTGGAGCTTCAGAGTGGAGCTTCAGAGTGCAGAGTGGAGCTTCAGAGTGGAGCTTCAGAGTGCAGAGTGGAGCTTCAGAGTGGAGCTTCAGAGTGGAGCTTCAGAGTGGAGCTTCCGAGTGGAGCTTCAGAGTGCAGATTCAGAGTGCAGATTCAGAGTGGAGCTTCAGAGTGCAGATTCAGAGTGGAGCTTCAGAGTGGAGCTTCAGAGTGGAGCTTCAGAGTGGAGCTTCAGAGTGGAGCGTGGAGCTTCAGAGTGGAGCTTCAGAGTGCAGAGTGGAGCTTCAGAGTGGAGCTTCAGAGTGCAGAGTGGAGCTTCAGAGTGGAGCTTCAGAGTGGAGCTTCAGAGTGCAGAGTGGAGCTTCAGAGTGGAGCTTCAGAGTGGAGCTTCAGAGTGCAGAGTGGAGCTTCAGAGTGGAGCTTCAGAGTGCAGAGTGGAGCTTCAGAGTGCAGAGTGGAGCTTCAGAGTGCAGAGTGGAGCTTCAGAGTGCAGAGTGGAGCTTCAGAGTGGAGCTTCAGAGTGGAGCTTCAGAGTGGAGCTTCAGAGTGCAGAGTGGAGCTTCAGAGTGGAGCTTCAGAGTGGAGCTTCAGAGTGGAGCTTCAGAGTGGAGCTTCAGAGTGCAGAGTGGAGCTTCAGAGTGGAGCTTCAGAGTGGAGCTTCAGAGTGGAGCTTCAGAGTGCAGAGTGGAGCTTCAGAGTGGAGCTTCAGAGTGGAGCTTCAGAGTGGAGCTTCAGAGTGGAGCTTCAGAGTGCAGATTCAGAGTGCAGAGTGGAGCTTCAGAGTGCAGAGTGGAGCTTCAGAGTGCAGATTCAGAGTGGAGCTTCAGAGTGCAGAGTGGAGCTTCAGAGTGCAGATTCAGAGTGGAGCTTCAGAGTGCAGATTCAGAGTGGAGCTTCAGAGTGCAGATTCAGAGTGGAGCTTCAGAGTGCAGATTCAGAGTGGAGCTTCAGAGTGCAGAGTGGAGCTGCAGATTCAGAGTGGAGCTGCAGATTCAGAGTGGAGCTTCAGAGTGCAGATTCAGAGTGCAGAGTGCAGAGTGGAGCTTCAGAGTGCAGATTCAGAGTGGAGCTTCAGAGTGCAGAGTGGAGCTTCAGAGTGGAGCTTCAGAGTGGAGCTTCAGAGTGGAGCTTCAGAGAGGAGCTTCAGAGTGGAGCTTCAGAGTGGAGCTTCAGAGTGCAGATTCAGAGTGGAGCTTCAGAGTGGAGCTTCAGAGGGCAGATTCAGAGTGGAGCTTCAGAGTGGAGCTTCAGAGTGGAGCTTCAGAGTGGAGCTTCAGAGTGCAGAGTGGAGCTGCAGAGTGCAGATTCAGAGTGCAGAGTGGAGCTTCAGATTGCAGATTCAGAGTGCAGAGTGGAGCTTCAGAGTGGAGCTTCAGAGTGGAGCTTCAGAGTGGAGCTTCAGAGTGGAGCTTCAGAGTGGAGCTTCAGAGTGCAGATTCAGAGTGGAGCTTCAGAGTGCAGATTCAGAGTGGAGCTTCAGAGTGCAGATTCAGAGTGCAGAGTGCAGAGTGCAGATTCAGAGTGGAGCTTCAGAGTGCAGATTCAGAGTGGAGCTTCAGAGTGCAGAGTGGAGCTTCAGGGTGGAGCTTCAGAGTGGAGCTTCAGAGTGGAGCTTCAGAGTGGAGCTTCAGAGTGGAGCTTCAGAGTGCAGATTCAGAGTGGAGCTTCAGAGTGGAGCTTCAGAGTGGAGCTTCAGAGTGCAGATTCAGAGTGGAGCTTCAGAGTGGAGCTTCAGAGTGGAGCTTCAGAGTGCAGAGTGGAGCTGCAGAGTGCAGATTCAGAGTGCAGAGTGGAGCTTCAGAGTGCAGATTCAGAGTGCAGAGTGGAGCTTCAGAGTGGAGCTTCAGAGTGGAGCTTCAGAGTGCAGATTCAGAGTGGAGCTTCAGAGTGCAGATTCAGAGTGGAGCTTCAGAGTGCAGATTCAGAGTGGAGCTTCAGAGTGCAGCTTCAGAGTGCAGATTCAGAGTGCAGATTCAGAGTGGAGCTTCAGAGTGCAGAGTGGAGCTTCAGAGTGCAGATTCAGAGTGGAGCTTCAGAGTGCAGATTCAGAGTGGAGCTTCAGAGTGCAGAGTGGAGCTTCAGAGTGCAGATTCAGAGTGGAGCTTCAGAGTGCAGAGTGGAGCTTCAGAGTGCAGAGTGGAGCTTCAGAGTGCAGATTCAGAGTGGAGCTTCAGAGTGCAGAGTGGAGCTGCAGATTCAGAGTGGAGCTTCAGAGTGCAGATTCAGAGTGCAGAGTGCAGAGTGGAGCTTCAGAGTGCAGATTCAGAGTGGAGCTTCAGAGTGCAGATTCAGAGTGGAGCATCAGAGTGCAGATTCAGAGTGGAGCTTCAGAGTGCAGAGTGGAGCTTCAGAGTGCAGATTCAGAGTGGAGCTTCAGAGTGCAGAGTGGAGCTTCAGAGTGCAGATTCAGAGTGGAGCTTCAGAGTGCAGAGTGGAGCTTCAGAGTGCAGATTCAGAGTGGAGCTTCAGAGTGCAGAGTGGAGCTTCAGAGTGCAGAGTGGAGCTTCAGAGTGCAGATTCAGAGTGGAGCTTCAGAGTGCAGAGTGGGGCTTCAGAGTGCAGATTCAGAGTGGAGCTTCAGAGTGCAGAGTGGAGCTTCAGAGTGCAGAGTCAGAGTGGAGATTCAGAGTGCAGAGTGGAGCTTCAGAGTGCAGATTCAGAGTGGAGATTCAGAGTGCAGAGTGGAGCTTCAGAGTGCAGATTCAGAGTGGAGATTCAGAGTGCAGAGTGGAGATTCAGAGTGCAGAGTGGAGATTCAGAGTGCAGAGTGGAGCTTAAGAGTGGAGCTTCAGAGTGCAGAGTGGAGCTTCAGAGTGCAGAGTGGAGATTCAGAGTGGAGCTTCAGAGTGCAGAGTGGAGATTCAGAGTGGAGCTTCAGAGTGCAGAGTGGAGCTTCAGAGTGCAGAGTGGAGTGCAGAGTGGAGATTCAGAGTGCAGAGTGGAGATTCAGAGTGCAGAGTGGAGATTCAGAGTGGAGCTTCAGAGTGGAGCTTCAGAGTGGAGCTTCAGAGTGCAGCTTCAGAGTGCAGATTCAGAGTGGAGAGTGGAGCTTCAGAGTGCAGATTCAGAGTGGAGAGTGGAGCTTCAGAGTGCAGATTCAGAGTGCAGAGTGGAGCTTCAGAGTGGAGCTTCAGAGTGGAGCTTCAGAGTGGAGCTTCAGAGTGGAGAGTGGAGATTCAGAGTGGAGATTCAGAGTGGAGAGTGGAGCTTCAGAGTGGAGATTCAGAGTGGAGAGCGGAGCTTCAGAGTGGAGATTCAGAGTGGAGAGTGGAGCTTCAGAGTGGAGCTTCAGAGTGGAGAGTGGAGCTTCAGAGTGGAGCTTCAGAGTGGAGAGTGGAGCTTCAGAGTGGAGCTTCAGAGTGCAGAGTGGAGCTTCAGAGTGCAGAGTGGAGCTTCAGAGTGCAGAGTGGAGCTTCAGAGTGGAGATTCAGAGTGGAGCTTCAGAGTGGAGATTCAGAGTGGAGCTTCAGAGTGCAGAGTGGAGCTTCAGAGTGCAGAGTGGAGATTCAGAGTGCAGATTGGAGCTTCAGAGTGCAGATTCAGAGTGGAGCTTCAGAGTGCAGATTCAGAGTGGAGCTTCAGAGTGCAGAGTGGAACTTCAGAGTGCAGATTCAGAGTGGAGATTCAGAGTGGAGCTTCAGAGTGCAGAGTGGAGCTTCAGAGTGCAGAGTGGAGCTTCAGAGTGCAGAGTGGAGCTTCAGAGTGCAGAGTGGAGCTTCAGAGTGCAGAGTGGAGCTTCAGAGTGCAGAGTGGAGATTCAGAGTGGAGCTTCAGAGTGCAGAGTGGAGCTTCAGAGTGCAGAGTGGAGATTCAGAGTGCAGAGTGGAGATTCAGAGTGCAGATTCAGAGTGCAGAGTGCAGATTTAGAGTGGAGCTTCAGAGTGCAGAGTGGAGCTTCAGAGTGCAGATTCAGAGTGGAGATTCAGAGTGCAGAGTGGAGCTTCAGAGTGCAGATTCAGAGTGGAGATTCAGAGTGGAGCTTCAGAGTGCAGAGTGGAGCTTCAGAGTGCAGAGTGGAGATTCAGAGTGCAGAGTGGAGCTTCAGAGTGCAGATTCAGAGTGGAGATTCAGAGTGCAGAGTGGAGATTCAGAGTGCAGAGTGGAGATTCAGAGTGCAGAGTGGAGCTTAAGAATGGAGCTTCAGAGTGCAGAGTGGAGCTTCAGAGTGCAGAGTGGAGATTCAGAGTGGAGCTTCAGAGTGCAGAGTGGAGATTCAGAGTGGAGCTTCAGAGTGCAGAGTGGAGCTTCAGAGTGCAGAGTGGAGATTCAGAGTGCAGAGTGGAGATTCAGAGTGCAGAGTGGAGATTCAGAGTGGAGCTTCAGAGTGGAGCTTCAGAGTGGAGCTTCAGAGTGGAGCTTCAGAGTGCAGATTCAGAGTGGAGAGTGGCGCTTCAGAGTGCAGATTCAGAGTGGAGAGTGGAGCTTCAGAGTGCAGATTCAGAGTGCAGAGTGGAGCTTCAGAGTGGAGCTTCAGAGTGGAGCTTCAGAGTGGAGCTTCAGAGTGGAGAGTGGAGATTCAGAGTGGAGATTCAGAGTGGAGAGTGGAGCTTCAGAGTGGAGATTCAGAGTGGAGAGTGGAGCTTCAGAGTGGAGATTCAGAGTGGAGAGTGGAGCTTCAGAGTGGAGCTTCAGAGTGGAGAGTGGAGCTTCAGAGTGGAGCTTCAGAGTGGAGAGTGGAGCTTCAGAGTGGAGCTTCAGAGTGCAGAGTGGAGCTTCAGAGTGCAGAGTGGAGCTTCAGAGTGCAGAGTGGAGCTTCAGAGTGGAGATTCAGAGTGGAGCTTCAGAGTGGAGATTCAGAGTGGAGCTTCAGAGTGCAGAGTGGAGCTTCAGAGTGCAGAGTGGAGATTCAGAGTGCAGAGTGGAGCTTCAGAGTGCAGATTCAGAGTGGAGCTTCAGAGTGCAGATTCAGAGTGGAGCTTCAGAGTGCAGAGTGGAACTTCAGAGTGCAGATTCAGAGTGGAGATTCAGAGTGGAGCTTCAGAGTGCAGAGTGGAGCTTCAGAGTGCAGAGTGGAGCTTCAGAGTGCAGAGTGGAGCTTCAGAGTGCAGAGTGGAGCTTCAGAGTGCAGAGTGGAGATTCAGAGTGGAGCTTCAGAGTGCAGAGTGGAGCTTCAGAGTGCAGAGTGGAGATTCAGAGTGCAGAGTGGAGATTCAGAGTGCAGATTCAGAGTGCAGAGTGCAGATTTAGAGTGGAGCTTCAGAGTGCAGAGTGGAGCTTCAGAGTGCAGATTCAGAGTGGAGATTCAGAGTGCAGAGTGGAGCTTCAGAGTGCAGATTCAAAGTGGAGATTCAGAGTGGAGCTTCAGAGTGCAGAGTGGAGCTTCAGAGTGCAGAGTGGAGATTCAGAGTGCAGAGTGGAGATTCAGAGTGCAGAGTGGAGATTCAGAGTGGAGCTTCAGAGTGCAGAGTGGAGCTTCAGAGTGCAGAGTGGAGATTCAGAGTGCAGAGTGGAGATTCAGAGTGCAGATTCAGAGTGCAGAGTGCAGCTTCAGAGTGCAGCTTCAGAGTGCAGCTTCAGAGTGCAGCTTCAGAGTGGAGCTTCAGAGTGGAGCTTCAGAGTGGAGCTTCAGAGTGGAGCTTCAGAGTGCAGAGTGGAGCTTCAGAGTGCAGAGTGGAGCTTCAGAGTGCAGAGTGGAGCTTCAGAGTGCAGAGTGGAGCTTCAGAGTGCAGAGTGGAGCTTCAGAATGCAGAGTGGAGCTTCAGAGTGTCAAGAGCAATGCCAATAGCTCTAACTTTAACAAAGGCAAAACCATTGCATTGTAAATGCTTGTTTGTTTTGCCAATAGCTTTGCACCTTTGGTATCTCTTTTAGTCCAGCTACTGTGTTGAAAGTTTCAGGGTGATCCGAGAAAAAAGTGGGGTCCCAAAAAGCATTTTCCTGTTATGTCTATGGGGATTTTTCAATTTTTTTAACATGACTACAGCCCAGACAGCTGAATTAAATTACATCAAATTTAACAGAAAGCTAGATGTTGGTCCAGAAAGCGTACTTTTTGTGATTTGGTGTAAATCCGTTCAGTAGTTTCAAAGATATTTAGGGCCATATGTATCAACATTCCGTTTTGTGATTCCTAAATAGCGATTTTTAAGGAATCACTATTTAGAAATCGCAAAATGGTATGTATGTAGAAAATCGCTTCTTTTTAGCGATTCCTTAAAATTCCATTATTTCGAATAGCAAATTGCTAATCGCAATTAAGGAATAATTTCCCATTCATGTCTATGGCCAGGAGGCCCATAGGAATGAAGGGGAAATTGCGAATCGCAATTTGCTAATCGCAAATTGTGAATATTTTCAAGGGTGCAGGGGTGTCTCAAGAACACCCTGCTGCATCCCTGAAAATTACATGTGTGCGCATATGGCGCACATACATGCCCTAAGGGCATGTATGAGCGTCACATGGCACCTTTTGATTTTGAAAAAAATGCTTTTTTAAAGGAATTCGCAACTTACCACCAACTAGAAGTTGGTGGTAATTTGCGATTCCTTAATGGCATTTTGGAATGTCTTTTTCCTTGATGCATTGCATTTAAGGAATCGCAAAATTTGCAATTCCTTAAATGCAATCGCAAAATAAGGAATGGAAAATTTAGCGATTCCTTATTTTGCACCAAAAATGTTTAATACATACCATTTAGCGAAAATGGGTTCGCAAACGCCGGAATTCTGCGAATTTCGGCGTTTGCGAACCCATTTTGCCTTGATACATATGGCCCTTAAGTTTTAAAAATATAGATATCTGGGGACGCGAGTCCTTGGAGAGGATTCACGGATCCTACTAAAATTTGATTGGCTGCCAACACTTCAACCAGAAAATGTTGCTAGTTTTAAAAATGCCCTCGCCGGCTGGGAGCAGACTTGTGTTCTGTTTCCCTGTCTGTACTGATGCTGCTCTTCAAGCAGGAGCAATGACAGCTCCTGTTCCATGCGTGGAGCTAGCTGGGGCCACGGGAGCCCTGGAGCTCACCCAGCAGCCTCCAAGGTTGTGTTTTCTGGGTACCCCGGGTGGGCACTGGGGCACCCACCTATAAATAATGAAGGCCTCGGGGGATGGGGTCGCCGGGGGCAAAATAGGCTTGGGGAGGGGGAGGGAGGCTGCTCCACACCCTCCCCTTTTAAATAAGGCATAGCCCCGGGGAGGGGGATCCATGGCCTATGAATGCTCAGTGAAAGTGGGCGACACCGCCCCTTACCCTTTAAAAAAAAAATAAGGCCTCCTGGGATGGGGTCCCTGGAGCTTAATAAGGCCTGGGGAGGAGGGCCACGTGATACCCCTCCCCTTATAAAAACAGATGGCTGGACGATATGTGGTTCCCGGGGTCAAAAGAGGTTTGGGAGGGAAACCATGTGGCCCTCCCACCCATTTTTTTTATATATTTTTACCCGGGGTGGGGTCCCTGGGACCCAAAAAGGCTTGGGTAAGGGGCCAGCAGCCCCAGCCCTTATTTATTATGTTTGGCCCTGGGGTATCGGGTCCCTTGAGACTCTAAGGGCTCAAGGAGGGGGGTTTCATGCTCTGTCCCCTTAGATTTTGGAACCGGGGATGGGTGCACGGTGCCCAGGAAGGCTTGGGAGGGAGGGGGGGGTGCGTCCCCATGCTCTTTTTTATTGGATTTGCTCTGTAGGATGGACCCCCCGCTGCCTATTAAGACTTCGGATGGGGCTGCACTCCCCCTTCTCCTTTTCCCTGTTTAATTGTATTTTTCTCTTTACAGCTTATTACTCTTCCTAAAGCTGTTAGTGTTTTTTTAGAGTGGCAGTCTGAAAAACAAAACAACTTTGGAATTACCCAGCACCTACAAGAGAGAGGAAAAGCAGAAAACCTGATGGGACCCTTGGCACACGTGCGTTCATAGCTATCAATAATGCCCCAGGTGCAGTGGCACCGGTGCACAGGGGTGTTAAGCAGTAGTGTGGCCAATGTGTTTGACCCTAGAAAAAGGAGATTATTTGCTCCCCTGGATGCCGTTAGAGTTACAAAATAAAGTAAAAATTAGTCTCCAATGGGGCCCTCGAGCCTCTGGGCCCCGGTGCCCCCGCACCTGCTGTATCAGTGAAAACTACGCCCCTGGCGTAAAGCGCCTAGTGCGCTCCAATTTAGGATGTCTTTTACTACCAGAGCAGCCCATTTTCTGCTTAGAGTTGCACCATAGTCCCCGGCACACTTGCTGCACACATGGACGCAAAGTACATTTCTTTTCTTGGCGCAGGCGTTGGTGGCTACGTCAGTGCGGTCACCTGTACGTGCCCAACCCCCACGACCGCAGGTAGGCAGCAGTAATGCTTCTGTCATTAGCTGCATTCAGCGCTGTAATCCGCTGGCTTTAGCTCTATTCAATCAGGCCGTTCTGTCAGGTGGAGCCCGGCCTAAACGCAGGTCGTGGGCTCGCGGCTCGCAGGCCCGGGCAGGCCCCGGAATGCACGTGCGCTCGGGGCCGCCAAGTCCCGGCGCTCTCTATTACCCGGGGACAGGGCGCGGCCGCGGCAGGCGCGCCTCGGCGCATTCCTCGTGATTTTAAAATCAATTAATCTCGGATTTAGCGGTCGGCTTCCAAAGGTCCTGGGGATAGGAATGTTCCTAATTCAGAGAGTGAGGGCAGGTAATATGGCTGCTAGGCTGAGCGGCAGCTATTCCTGGCGCTGCTTTTCTTCTGACACAGAGCTGCAGCCTGCCAACCTCGCGGGATAGGAGAACTCTCTTAGTCTGGACTCTGGGGACAGCGATATGCCCAAAAATGAATGGGTGGTTATACTGTAAATGAATGAATGAATGATTATACTCTAAATGAATGAATGGATGATTAAATAAATGAATGGATGATTATATTCTAAATGAATGAATGGATGATTAAATAAATGAATGGATGATTATATTCTAAATGAATGAATGGATGATTAAATAAATGAATGGATGATTATATCCTAAATGAATGAATGGATGATTAAATAAATGAATGGATGATTATATTCTAAATGAATGAATGGATGATTAAATAAATGAATGGATTATTATATTCTAAATGAATGAATGGATGATTAAATAAATGAATGGATGATTATATCCTAAATGAATGAATGGATGATTAAATAAATGAAAGGATGATTATACTCTAAATGAGCAGTGGAAAATGTGCCCTTCTCAAATTGAGAGAAAAGAGCAACAGACTTCGCACACGCCTCTACACAAAAAAAATCACAAAGATGACGCAGAATTAAAAAAAAGCTATGGCTGCATGATGACAAGCCCAAATTAAAGATTGTTTAGAAAGCAGAATTCTGTGAATACATAATTGTAATCAATGAAGTGTCTTTAAAAGACACACAGGGGTGCAAGAGTGGACTATGAATATGAATGTCATGAGAGAAAAAGAAGAAAATGTACACACAGAGAGGAAAACTCAGGATCATCATTGGAGACTGCAAGGCATTCTAACATAACATTGGACCCTCATTAAAAGTGATCCAGTGATAGATCATTCTGTTTCTAAGAAGCCCCTACTTACCTTTAGATGCGCCAAGTCAATGTAGCAGGAATCGGTGGTCAACAGCCCAGAAGTGCAACAATCAGATATATGGCTGAGCATGATCAGATGGCTGCCACTCCTCCCTAATACCTCAACTGCCTGTACGAGTTCCATGTTCCTAGCCCCTCCTTACCGTCCTCCATGGTCCATATGCTGCTACTCTCTTCTGCCATTCATGCTCTGTTTTACTGCAACTGCTCCTCCTGCCTGCATGATCTGTTGTGAAGCCTCTTTCTCTGCCCTCTCATGTCTGTGTTCTGTCCCTACTACTCCCTTCTGTCTTCCATGGTCCTTTGTGCATGCCCCTGCTCCCTCCCTCTTACTCATCATGGCTGTTGTTCTGCCACTAACCCTTCGGCTTGTCATGCATGGCTTTCTGTGCTTCCGAAGCCCCTCCCATCTGCCCTGTGTGGTCAACTAGCTGCTCCTGACCCCCTCCCACCGTTGTCTGTGTGTATGCCATTATAGTCTTACTGTCACCCTCTATTGTATGTTGTGCTTCCAGTGCCCACCCTGCCTGCCCTCAATGGTCAGCTTGCTGGTCCTGCCCCTTGCCTATGCCCTCTGTTTTCCATATGCAGACCCCTGCCCCCTCCCTCCTGCCTTGTCTGACCTGTTGTCATGCCATTGCCCCCTCCCTCCTTCCCTGCATGGTCAGTTATGCTGGAACCGTCCCTCCTGTCTGTGCAGTATGGTCAGCTTGTTGCCCTTGCCTCTTTCCCCTCTGTTCTCTGTTGTCCATGTGCATGTTCTTGTCCCATCCCTATTACTTTCCATGGTCTATTGTGCTGCACTGCCATCCAGTTGCCCTGTGCGGTCTATTGTGCTGCTGTAACCCTGACGCCTACCCTGTAAGGCAAGTTTGGGTGCCCCCCCCTCTGTTATCCAAGTCCATTTCCCTACACCATTCCTCCTGTCCTCTGTGATCCAATGTACCACACTTGCCAACATTTTGAACTTGGTAAGAGGGAGATTTTGAAAACAAAAACTGGGGAATTGATATTCCTCATTGACTCACATTGAAAAAGAAGTGATGATTGTAGGTAAGAGGCATAAAAAAAAATTGGGGCTTAAAAGCATCATGATTTTCCTGCCTGAATCAGGTCTGTAGGCATATATGGTTGTACTGTCACTGCCTCTTCCATCTGCCCTCAATGGTCTGTTATATTGCCACAGCCTCTCTAGCCTGTCCTGCATGGTTGGTTTGTTGCCCCTTCCACCCTTCCCCTGCCCTCCATGGTCCATTCTGCTGGCACGGCCCATCCTGCCCGCCCAGCTATGTTGCCAGGTTTTGAGACCCATCCCAAGAACAAAGCTGTCCAAGTATAAACCCAAATTCAGCCCAATTCAGATCGATATCAGCCCAAAGTTGAAACTCTCAAATTATGCAAAAATAGCCTTTAGATTTTTTTAAAGGGATAATTCTAAATTGTATTAAACATACTTTTTGCAAGAGGAGATTATTTGGGTGCATGTGCACTGTTTCAATCATACCTTAATTCTACTAATAACTACGCATTTTCATGACCAGTCCCCAGTGGGACCTATCTTGCACTTCAGTCACAACAGATCCACACCTGAACCTGGCGCTCATGAATGAAACTCAACAAGAGCAGAAGGTCCTGAAGTCTGAGAGCAGAAACCTCAATGTATTTCAGCAGTGTGGCTCCAAAACATATTACAGAACAGATCTTGCAGAATTAAAACCACATACTGATACACATATTTAGAAATAACCCTTGTGTTGAAGTAATTCCAAAACAACTTGTTTTGCAATGTTTGCATTCTATCTATTTGCCTAAACATTCAAACAAAAAACAGTCTGGTTTCAGATGTAATTTAAGCACGGAAACCACGCTTCTAGAGGTCGGTGAGGCCATCAAAGAGACCCTAGACCAGGGAGGGAAGGCCGTGCTGATACTCCTGGAGCCTTTGATAGCGTGCCCCATGATCAGCTCCTTTGGAGGCTTCAAGAATGTGGTTGCGGTAGCACGGTACTCCGATGGTTTGCTTAGTTTCTGGATAATCGGCAGCAAACGGTTTGGTCCCCCCTTTCGCAGCACCTATCTCCCCCTAAAGGTGGGAGTCCCGCAGGGCTCAATCCTTAGTCCCACACTTTTTAACCTTTATAAGACCCCCTTGGCGCATTTTGCCAAAGCACATGCAGCAAAAATTGCATCATATATGGATGACACGCAACTGCTCTTCACCTGTGACATGAAGTCAGACTTTAGAGGAGAAGCATTACATTCCTTCCTCTCTGAGGTGTTCTCCTGCTTCCAGCTCCACCAACTTAAGTGTAATCCTGATAAATCAGAAATTATTATTTTCGGCCTCCCATTAGACAACGTATGGCAGAATTTTTGGCCACAGGACATGTCTCCCCATAGCGCCTCAGTCAAGACTGTCAAAAATGTGGGAGTCAGGATGGAGGATAATCTATCCATGAACTCCCAAGTACAAGCTGTAGTGGGTTCTTGTTTTGGAGTGCTTAAAATGTTTAGACAGTTCCTGCCTCTTATGCCGATAACACATAGAAAAACAGTGGTGCAGGCGCTAGTCCTATCCAGGCTGGACTTTGTCAACAGCCTTTACCTGGGAATCCCTGAATACATGCTGACACGCTTACAGGTGGTCCAGAACGCTGCGGCCAGGGCAATTCTTATGCTCGGGCTCATGACAAGGTTGTCTACTCACCTGAAATCAATGCACTGGCTACCGATCCGCAAAAGGATTATGTTTAAAGCCATGGTTCTGACCTTTAAATCTCTCCATGGGGGGGGCCCTGTACCTTAGGAAGAGATTCCAATTCTATCTCCCGCATCATGCCCTTAGGTCTGCTGCACTTCAGTTAGCTTGCATGCCTAAATCATCCCATGCTCGAATTGGGGCCGCTCTTTCCAGGTTCAGGCAGTGCAACCCTGGAATAGTCTCCCCCTGGCACTTAGACAGACGCAGGATCTCCTCTCTTTTAGAAAGTCATTGAAGACTTGGCTTTTCCAGCAATAGTGTGATTTCTGTAAGCTAGTGCTCACGGTTAGCCATGCCCAGTATTTGTAGTGCCGGGACACTCAATCGAGTAGCCGTGCGCTTCAAAAGTCCCCTTATAACATAACATAACAGTATGGGTCAAATAGTAAACAATAAACTTGGAGGCAATTTGAAAAGCAGTGTACATAATGTAAATTGACTGAAAACTTCAAAGACTAGAAGAGTCCTGCTGTGAGGATTGCTGCATTAAGAGATCAGAGCCACACCCTTTGAGTTAACATGTACTTAAAAGGCCTGAAAAGAGACAGTCACTTAATGTGACAAATTCCGAGACTTGGTTCCAAAGTCCTTCACCATGATCGTTTACTCTGGTGTTAAACTGTATAGTGGACATTTCTCGTTGCCCTCGTGTTGCCGTGAACACTTGACTAAAGCTCCCAGCCTTTGCATTCTTCTTGGGAACAAGAGGAATGCAAGGCTTTTGGATGAGAAAGGAAAAAGATGAATTTTCTCAGAACCTTTGGTGACAAACCCCCAACATATAATCAATAACACTCTCTCAACTCTGCTGATACTGTCATCACTCCTCTTGTCCCATCTCAGCCCATTCCCCTTTATCATAAGCGCTGTCTTGCTATTATACCACTGCTGACCTGGGCAAACTCAAGAAGATGTGTAGCTCCTTTACATCAATTACCCACCCAGGGCTTTAACCCCTCCCATGCTTGCGACGGAACCGTTCCGTCACGCCCCTCGGGTGGGCTGTGCAGGTGACGGAACGGTTCCGTCACGGCCCGCTCGCCGCGCCTGCGCGGCGCTGATTTTGCGCCTGCGCGGTGCGTTCTATTGAGCGGGCGGGGCCGTGACGGAACCGTTCCGTCACAAGCACAGCTCACTCGAGGGGCGTGACGGAGCGGTTCCGTCACCACGAGGGAGCGCCGCGCGTCCCCCCCCGCCCCTTAGCACTGCGGCGGAATAGCCGCCGCAGTGAAAGGGTTAAGTAGGGGTAGGCGAAATATTTTGTTCCTCCATTGGAATTGGCAAGTCACCAAAATTCCACTGTTACTTTTGTAATGCGGTCAAGTTCCACCAAACTCCGCATGGCAGAATTTTTTTCTGATGTGCAGCTCCAGATAAGGAAGTTGACGAGCGCAAACGAGATTTGACATCCCCAAGCACGATTTCTGGGGAGGTTTTTATAACTAGTGCTATTTGCAGTCAGAAGGCTGTCACTTGAATAGAAAATTAATTCAACCACTAGCAAAATCAATTCTAGTTTAAAATAAAGAAATTGACTAGAAAGACCTATCAAACTGCAAGATAAGTACACCCAGTTTTGATGTGCTCATATCAAGGTTAGCAATAACAAATATCACCTTGGGTTTATCATCAATATATATTGTGGTGCACAGTCAAAAGTATAACTGGTATTTGGTTTAAAAACAACGGTGGAGATTTACGAGCCCCCTGCGCCACCAGTACGTCACTTTTTTGACGTACTGGAGGCTCATTTCACTTCTCCATATTTACAAGGAGAGAAAAAGCCACCCTGCATGACTTTTCCTCTTCTTGTAAATATGGCCCCTTCACACGCAGCACTTTGCGTGGAAAGGGCGTTCCATGGGTGTTGCTGTGGGTGTTCCCACGTAACACACATGGAACAACACACATTTCCAGATTTACGAGTAATCGTGATTCTGGAAATGATTGTCAATGCTACGCCTCCCCAGGGGAGGCATAGCGAGGCACAAAGAGGAGAAATTAAAACTGTTTTAATTTCTCCTCTGATTTTTCCTCTTTCAAAGTGTGCTGCATTCTACAGCACGTATTGAAAGAGGAAAATGACTGTAAGGATTGTTTTTGTGCAGGAAGGTGCCCCTTCCTGCGCAAAAACAATCTCTCGTGACAAAGGCATCCTTGCACCAAGGGTGTCTGCGCTGGCGCATGGCTGCAGTTTGTACACCAGTGCAGGGGAGAGCACAGGAGTGCAACATATTATTGTAAATATGTTGCATTCCTGTGCTTCGGAAGTGCTGCAGCGTGGTGCAGCCAAAGGGCTGAGGCACTTCCTTGTAGTTCTGTCCCAAAATGTATATCAAAGAACCAGGGTACCATTCCAAGCAACTACTTACTTTCAACCATATCTGCCTTAACATATGTATTTCATTTATAACTCTCCATTTGAGCTACAACCTTTAACTTTGTAAACTCGAGTTTGCGAAAAGTATAGGCCTTGCAAACTGTGAGGGCTAAGGGGCACATGGGCTCAAAGATTTATGATACTAGCAGGTAGGACTCTTTGAAAACAAATTTTCGGAGAGAATCTACCTTAGGATTTTTGGTACAAACTACAATATAATTACTCTCTTAGACCAAGCACTAGAGCTAGAACTAAAAATCAGATATTAATCCCCAAGCCGAAAAAATACATTTAGCAGGTACAGAAAGCTAAGTTGCACCTCATCTGAGCAATATTTGAATTCGTAGGACCTACTTGGCATCTTCCAGACCTTTAAAGCCATAAGAATTTACTAATATAAAGGTAATTATAACTATAATTTAATCTTGGAACAGCAATTCCTCAGATGGGCACGGATGATGTCCTGAAAACCATAAGCTAGACTTGCATGTTTGAAGGTTCTCTCATGTACCATAGAGGTTGGCTAGCCACTGAAATCTCCAGCCAGACGCCTGACCCTGGCACAGCTTGTGGTCCTTGTGTGACCCCGGGATTAAAATGAGCCAGGCTTTCATGTGGTTTCTGTCTGCCGTGATGGACAACGAGTTCAAATCAAACCCTTAACATTTAAGGTACAAAGGAGAGTCAAATAGATACCCATTTAGTGACTGATTTGTACAATGTGAAATCAGAAAACCAGAGATTAAACTTGGCTGCCCGCTTTTGTGATCTAAGGAAAACCTGTTATTCACTGATCTTCCTTTTAGTTAATTAACACATATGAAATCAGCTTCAAATACGTAAGTTCAGAATAAGAGCTGTACAAAAACATATTGGGCCAGATTTATGAAAAGTGACGCATCGCTGCGTGAAAACAGCGATGCGTCACTTTTCATTGCGCCCTCTTTGCGACACCAATGATGCGTCATATTTACAGTATGATGCATCATTGCGCAAGAAGTTACAGATATGTCAGTATTTCTGACGTATCTGTATGGCGCAAAAGTGACGCATTGCTGGAGTGTGTCACAAAAGTGACGCAACTCCAGCAATGTGTCCTTTCACATGGGGCTAGCCCCATGATAAAAGGGCCTGCGCCAGTCTTACGCCTGCTATGCGGCAGGCGTAGGAAATTGACGCATTTGCATCCTAGAAGTGGTGCAGTGAAATCTTATCGATTTCACTGCGTCACTTCTATGACCTTTTCTTGCGTCAGAACACCCCCTGCATACATTATACCTGGCGCAGGTATAATGTACCGCAAGGGTTTACAAAGTGACGCATCTACCTAGATGCGTCACTTTGTAAATATGGTGCAACAAGGCACATTTTTTACGCTGCTGGTGCGTCACAAATAGTGACGCACCGGCGGCGTAAAAGTGACGCACGGCCTCATAAATGAGGCCCATTGTGTCTGACGTAAATTGATTACAATGTTGCTTTATCTATAAGAATGTGAGCCACATACAGGGTGCCCATGACTACTGACTTGTCTCTAAGTTTACCAATGGCACTGTCAGCAGGGTGGGGGTGAGAGTCGGAGTGAGGTGGGTATGGTTCTAAGTTCATGTTTAAAAACTATCACTTTTAATAAACCCCTCTCAGCGTTGTGATAGAAGTATTAGGGTCAAAGCTTCCACATGTTAAGGAAATACACATATTAGTTTTGAAGAGGCTTTATCATCTTTTATGTGATGTTTGTCACATACATGGCAAACATTTTCAGGGCTCTGCTCGTGCATGGACCCTTGGCACAGCTCTCCCATTTAATTTTTGGCTCACCCACCTCTAATAAACCGTATCTTTCAATTCAAATATTTGCTCAGGATCAGACAATTTGGTAAAGCAGCATGAGGCTCAGCATTTCTGACAATTTGGTCCAGCAGCGTGCAGCTTAACATTTCACAAGCACCTCCACCTCTGATTGTACAGCTGTGTTTGCAAATTCCTCACTCAACACAAAGGAAGGCAGAACATTAATACAGCAAGGACAGCTAGAGCCTCCAAGCACTCTGTGAAGGGAAGGGGGGCCGTGAGAGTGGGAACCAAGGTAACGCTAGTTAGAGTGATCGAGAGGGAGAGAGAGAAGAGTGCCCAAGGGAAGCTGGACAGACAGAAAACAGCACAAAATATGAGAAAGAAAATTAACCTCGCCTGGACAAAATCATGTTCCATTTAAAAGTGTGCCAAGCAGGTAACAATAATGGTCGGCAGGTAACCGACGGGACTCAGTCACTTTAACCTATCCTCTTTTTTTAAAAATAATACTGTTCCAGACATAGCCAGTTCTCGCCGTCCAAGTCTGTCAGGGGACAGCTAAAAGTCTGTGGGGCATTGCTGGTCTTGTAAAAGTGAGCATTGCAGACCTGGAAGAACAATCCCACTCACCTGGATTGAATGGGAAGTGTAAGGGTGAGGGCGGGGCCTTGAAGAGCGGTACGCACAGGGAGTTTCCTTTCCTCTGCTTTGCTCAGTGAACAGTGTGGCACTGGATGCAAGTTCGTCCAAAGTAATGCATGAGTGAGTGCACTGCTGACGCAACACAGCAATTAAATATAGTTTTAATAACTGGGTGCCGTCCCCACCTAAAGAAATGTGCATGAAGGGAAAATCTAAGCCCATAAAACAGGCCCCTGCCAATTGAGCTTCTTCCCGCACAAATGGTAAAAACATCGCCCATTTGTGTGGTAAATAGCCCAATCTGTCAACGCTGTTGCCCAGCGTGGTCAACTTGATGCCTCTGCCCCTCCTCCCTGTCCTCAATTAGCCGAGTCTGTGCCCCTGACCACTGCCCCTCAACAGAATTCTAATGAGCAACTAGATTGCTAACATTCTATATTTATTACAAAGAGTGGCACACCTGATGTCATCTTCAAGTAATCAAAACTGTAATACCAAAAGCATTTCCTTTAGAAATTATAAAAATCTGAGGATCTTATTCCCATGGAAATTATTGTTAGTGCTCTAAAAACTAAAACGAGGATATATTTTTTGAGTTCTCAAATAGTGACAAAGCACTTTTAAATTATTTGCTATCTTTATGTTTTTTTTATCCAGTTTATCACTTTATCACTTTATCAGATTATATGTTACACTTAGGGAGAGGATGTGACGTTATGGCCAGAGCTGCAGGATTTGAAACTGGGGAACCAGGTTAGAGTTTCGGCATCAGATAGACATCCTAGGATTCTCGGCAAATCATTTAATCTACCCATGCCTAAAAGCGTAAATTAAGGTGTCCTTGTATAATGTAACTGATTCTCGTGTAAACCACTCCAATCCCTTCAAGTCAAGTTTGTACTACATAAAACTGTAAAAAAAATATTAAATAAGGGGGATATTTACTAAGATTTTACGCCATGTCAAGCGACCCTTGACCCTGGACCCCGGTTCTGGGTAGGCCGCTCCCCACTCCGCTACTCATTTTGTGTTATCTTGTGCCACCGCTGCTAGTGCCTCGCTACTACTGTCCAGGGCCGGACTGAGACTAGCATCCAGCCCTGGCAGGTTGCTTCTCCACCGGCCCTGGTAATGGGAGGGGAGGGGTTGTTACCCGCAAAGCACTGCTACCGCTTTTCTTACAGAGGGCCGATTTTGCAGCGCTGCTACAAAATCGGCCCTCTGCAAGAAAAGATGCCCCCTGCGGCCACAAAACCGGCCCCCACCCCTCCAGCCCACCGGGGAAATGACCGGTGCCCGCAAATGCCAGTCCGGCCCTGCTACTGTCGCCCCCTGGTACACTGTTGGTCATTTTCTTTGTGTTATCGTGCCTCTTATCCCCTTTTACCATTTTTTTACTGCTTCACTGTTTCACTGTAATCATGGCTCTTATCTCCTATTTACCGCTTTTTACTGTTTCACTACTTTTCTTTCCTCCCCCTGGTAAACTGCTGTAAACCCTGTGTGTGTTTTTTCATGTGCTTCTCTCCATTTTACCCCTCTCCCGCTGTGCCCACTCCCGCCGCTTTTTCCCGCCGCTGTCTCCCCTGCGGTACAAAAGGGGGTGGTGATGGACGGAGCATCTGAACCAATCAAACACTCACACCCAGTCAAAAGATCTGGGTTTAATCCATCACCGTTCTTTAGCCCACTCTGCCACCCCAGCTCAGACATGGCCATATGCAAATCAGTCAGACCCTGTGCCTCATGGGAACAGTCCGGCCCGCCCCCTCGGCTCCCATTCACCGCCCCGCTCCCACCTCCCAACTGCTCCTCCCTCCCTAAACCCCTTATATGGAGGCCGCGCGCAGTGGCCGCGTGCAGCGGGCGCACCTCTGGCGCGCCTAAGGCAAGCCCGTCTGCGGCCTTCCGCGCCTGGACCGCGCCCAGCACCAGGACCCCTGGCCCCTGCGAACGTTGTGACCCCCGCCTCTGCTACGGCTCCAGCACCCTCCACGCACTCAACACCAGACAATCACGCACCTGCTCCCTGGCCGCCCCCAAGCGCACCCAAGGACCCTTCTCCTGCTGGAACTGTAACTTCACCAGCATCCGGCTCGCCAACCCACCTACCAAAGAACCCAACCTCCTCAGATGCATCATGCTCAACACCCGCTCCGCCCGCAAACACGCCGTCAAACTCTGGGACCTACTCGACACCAACGCCCCAGACGTCACCTTCCTGATGGAGCCCTGGCTGAACTCCTCCTTGGCACCCGACATCGCCATAGCCATCCCGTAAGGCTACAAGATCACACGCAAGGACCACACCAGCGGAATAGGCGGAGGAATTGCCATTGTCCACAGAAACACTCTCAAAAACTTGAAAGACGCCGACGTCACCCTCAGCACCGCCGAACACCTGCACTTCCAGATCCACACCGACCCCAACACCACCCTCAGAGGCACCCTCATCTAGAGACACCCTGGACCCCGACCACAGTTCAGCGACTCCATTGCTAACTTCGTCAGCGCACAGGCCCTCGCCTCCACGAACTACATCCTCCTCGGGGACCTGAACTTCCACCTCGAGAACAACAACGACTCCAACTCCTCCACCCTGATCGACAACCCAGCAGATGCCTCGCCGCAGCTAGGTCAAGATCACAGAGGACCAGCTAACTACCGCCCTCGTCCAGAGCCCAACCGCACACCCCGCCCGACCCCAACGCCGCAGCCCGCAGCCTCAGACAATGGATCAATGACTGCTCCAACACCATTGCCCTGCTCAAGAAGCCTCCCAACACCCACACCAGCAAGAGAGCCAGCTGGTTCAACAAAGACCTCCAGGCCTCCAAACGAACCTGCCAAAAACTAGAAAAAAACAGGAGCGCGAAAAACACCAGAAAGCTACACAGCACAGGAACGCCACTCGCCGACACCACCAACTCATCAGATCCGCCAAAAGGACCGTCTTCAGAGACCGCATAGACAACAACGCACACAACAGCAAAGAGCTCTTCAGCATCGTGAAGGAACTCTCCAACCCCAGCTCCAACACCAACGACATCCCACCGTCACAAGACCTGTGCGACTGGCTGGCCACCTTCTTCCATCACAAGATCGCATACATCCAGGACAGCTTCAACGCCGTCACCACCCCGGCAATCACCAACACACACGCTACCATGTCCACCACCCACACCTGCTCGCCGGGACCAACATCAACGACAATGCCACCATCAAGATCATGAACACTGTCCACTCCGGATCCCCGGAAGACCCCTGCCCACACCACATCTTCAACAAAGCCAATAGCACCATCGCGCCCCACCTCCAGAAAACCATCAACATCTCCTTCGGGACAGCGACCTTCCTGAAGAGCTGGAAGCATGCTGAGATCTACACCCTACTAAAGAAATCCAAGGCGGACCCCAAGGACCTCAAGAACCTCTGACCTTTTACCTGCTCCAGTTCCTGGCGAAGGTCATCGAAAAGGCCATCAACAAACAACTGACCAGCTTCCTCGAAGAGAACAACATCCTGGACCTGTCCCAGTCCGGGTTCCGCAGCAACCACAGCACCAAAACCGCCCTCATTGCCGCCACCGACAACATCAGGATCCTGCTCTATAACAGAGAAACCGCAGCCCTCATCCTCCTGCACTTGTCAGCCGCTTTTGACACAGTTTGCCACCGCACACTAAGAGCATGCCTCCACTACGTCCGAATCCAAGGGAAAGCCCTGGACTGAACCACCTCCTTCCTCTCCGGGAGAACTCAGAGCATCTGCCTCCCCCCCTTCCGCACCAAAATCACTAAGATCATCTGCGGCGTACCCCAAGGCTCATCCCTCAGCCCAACGCTGTTCAACGTCTACATGACACAAGTCACCCACGTCGCCCGACGGCATGACCTAAACATCATCTCATACGCCGACGACACCCAGCTGATCCTCTCGCTCACCAAGGACCTCACACCGCCAAAACCAAAATCCACGAAGGAATGAAGGCCGTCGCCGACTGGATGAGGAACAGCCGACTGAAGCTGAACTCGGACAAGACGGAGGTCCTCATCCTCGGCTCCAACCTCTTGGCCTGGGACGACTCCTGGTGGCCGTTGGCGCTGGGAGCACCCCCTACATCCCCAACCACGCACGAAACCTAGGGGTCCTCCTCGACTTCACACTCTCCATGACGAAGCAGGTAAACACTGTCTCCTCCTCCTGCTTCAACACCCTCCGCATGCTTTGCAGGATCTTCAAGTGGATCCCCAGGCCCTCGTCAGCAGTAGACTGGACTATGGCAACGCACTCTACGCAGGAGCCCCGGCCAAACTCCTGAAAGGCTTCAACGCATCCAGAACACCTCCGCACGCCTGATTCTCTGCATCCCCCGCCACAGCCACATCACACCCCACCTAAGAGACCTGCACTGGCTCCCCATCAACAAGAGTATAACCTTCAAGCTCCTCACCCACGCACACAAGGCACTCCACGACACCGGACCAGCGTACCTCAACAGCTGACCCAGCCTCTACACCCCCGCCCGCCAGCTCCGCTCTGCAGACCACGCCCTCGCCACCATCCTCCACATCCAAAGAGTGACCGCTGGCAGCAGGTCATTCTCCCACCTCACCGCCAAGAAGTGGAACACCCTCCCCATCCACCTACGGCAGACCAAAGACCTCCTAACCTTCAGGAGACTCCTCAAGACCTGGCTCTTGGAACAGTAGCTGCGTTTCCCCCTAGCGCCTTGAGACCCTCGCGGGTATGTAGTGCGCTTTACAAATGCTATGATTGATTGATTGATTGATCACAGAAAGTGATGCAAACTAGTGCAAAATATTTATTTTCCAATTTACTTTCCAGCGCTAAACTTGCTTAGAGCTGGAAATAACGTAAAATTAACACAATAATTATACTCCAGAGAAAAACCTATGGTAGTCTCACGGACACACCAGTGAACCATGGCACAAAGTTGTCTCTGTGGCGCACGGCAGCTGATTTCAGCGCCAGCGCTAGGAAAAGGGGAGGGGGTGCTACATTTCAGTAAATTTGGTGCTCTCTCCTTATCATGCAGCACAGCATTTGCGGCGGCTGCACTACGCTGCGTGACAAAGTGGTAAATCTGCCCCTAAGAATTTTGCATAATGTCATTGGACTATACTTGGGCTACATGTGGGTGAAAGTTGTGCTATATTTGGGTTATTTTTTCTCTTTTGACCATCTTGGGAGACTTATTTGTTATGAAGCTCCCTAATTTCCTCATTTACAGCAGAATCATCAATAGAAAATGCTCTGTTTTTCACTTTGATTCCATCAAGATGGCATTCAGATGTGCCACACTTCTGACATTAATTCAAAAAGCTAGTTGTTTATTAGAACACTGTACTACAGCTGCTGATCACCAGGGGATTAATTGGCAGTTTGCTGCTGGTGTTAAAGTGCATGTTTCAGTCCGCATGTCAGAATGTTTAAATAAAATAGAAGAGGAAGATATTTAAGAAATCACTTGTGTCCTAATTTTTCTTTCTACAGCACTAACCATAATATCTATGACAAAATGAACTCCCTCATTTTGTTCTTTTCTAAATACAGGGGCTTATTTACAAGAAACTGACGCATCTGTATAGATGCGTCAGTTTCCCTGCGCCAGCCTGCGAGACCCCTGCGCCACCATGGAATCGCAGTATTTACAATACGGCGCATCATGGCGCAAGGAATTACAGATGCGTCAGAAATATTGATGCATCTGTGAGCCCAAAAGTCATGCATTGCTGGAGACGTGTCACAAGCATGAAGCAAATCCATCAATGCATGGGGAGGTCTATTCCTAATACACTGTGTCACTCCTTACACCTGCTCCAAGCAGGCATAGGGGTTCGATGCAGTAGTGACCTAGTAGTGGCGCAAATCTTGTAGATTTCACAGCGTCACTGATACGAGGCTTTCCGCTTGGGAACGCCCACCCTGCATATATTATACCTGATGCAGGTATAATGTAATGCAGGAGTTTACAACATGACGCATCTCCCTAGATGCGTCACGTTGTAAATGGGCCACAATGTGGTGCATTGTTTACGCCACCACTGCATCACAAAAAGTGATGCAACAGCAGCACAAAAGTTTCACAAGGGGCTTGTAAATCTGCCCCACAATGTTTTGAGTTTTATCAGTTTGATTCAATTAAGATGGCTTCAGGTGTGCCATACCTTTGTCATGAGTAAGGGCTCCTGTTATGTAGAACACTCTGGTAGGGTACTGTATAGAACACAAGGGAATCAACCGACAGGCTGCTCCTGTTTGAAGTCCATGGTTTACTGAGAATTAAACATTTCCTAACTCACATAAAGGAAAGTTTAAATTCTTTAAGGTTGGAGAGGCTAGGATTATGTATCTCTTTCTTCACCACTTTTTATTACACAGCCGGTTCAAAGATTAAACATAAAACTGCAAACACTATATATCACATGAACCATATGGATAATATGTCCATGAAAACAAGTAACCAATCCCAACACAGTACACATTGCCATCAAAATCCATGTCAACTGTAGTCCTTCCTCTTCTTCACTGTAGGAAGTTCATGTTCAAGCAGCCTCAATCAGATTTGGACTCAGAACCTACAAACAAAACACAGTCCATTAAATCAGTTCTGAGACCTGACTAAAATATGACGCAATAACATGAGCAATTCACAAACTAATGATAATTAAATTCTGTAACCATTTCACAATTCTTATATAACCATGACCTAAGAAAATACCTAATATCTCACTTATGGGTTCATTTTTTGGAGAACAAGTGAAAAGCACAACGTGAATTTTCACTGTTACAATAATACAATAAATCATATCCCCTTCGATGCTCATGACGAGCTGAGCTCGTCATGAGCCCATCCATTGACAATGACCTCCAGCACAGGAGGAGAATAGCCCAAGCCCCCAAGGTGATAAACACCAAGCCATTGAATATGAAATCAGAACAAAAATAATCAGAACAATACATTATGTGATTCTCCCTGTTAGTCACAGATGCCATGTTACATGGAATCATAAACAAAGATATGAGATACTTCTTGTTACCCAAATTAATGAGAGGGAAGTCATATTGCAAATATGGCAAGGGTGTGATAATCTTCGCCTCAACGTCCTTAGTAGAACCAAGACTTTCCTTAATGTGAGCTATGAAAGTTGTCATTCTATGGCAGGACCAGAGGCGAGGATTTTGCATGTTGAAAGCCTACTTACCACCAAAGATGTGGCATCACAGATTGGTTTGAAAAAAAACCTTTTGGAGGTGGGTTCCAAGTACCATCTGTCGCATTCATAATGTCCTCCAGTCTGCCGCCTACCTGAACAACCTTGGATGCCATAGCCCCTCTGGTTGAGTGAGCCCCAAAAAGTGAGTATCAATCCTGGCCTCTACCATAATCCATCATACACACCTGGCAATGGAAGGAGATGAAACAGCCTTGAACGGATTCTTGTTGGCAATTAAAAGCGGTCTCTCACCTGGCGGCCTTATGTCTGCTGTCATCTCCTCGTTCACCTCAAGGCATCAAACTATACAAAGTTTGGGAGAACCCTTAAAAGCTGGATAAGTTACTGACCTAGTATTAGTGTTGGTCCTTCAAGAATAGTGAAGCCAACCCCTTCCAGAATAAAAACTTTCACTGAGATGTCTAATGCTCTGACAAGGGATAAGACAGAGCAGTATGGCCAATTTCACTGAAATCTCCTTCCTAGAAAGGTATTAATTATCCTGACAGACTGAAAGAAGATGTAGTATCAGATTGACATCCCATAACTCAGAGTATCTCTGTACCGGGGGCCTTGATTCTGATGCCTTTAACCATTTTCAAACCCACGGGTGTTTCCACACCGAGATGTTATTGATGGGATGAAGTCCTGCTGAAATTGCTGATCTGAGAGAATTCACCGTACAATAATCAAGCCCCAAGCTTCACGGCTCTGCAAGAAAATTCAAGATGTCAGTAATCTGCATCCCCACAGGATCCAGGTGTCTCTCCACCCACCAATGAACCTATCTTCTCCAGGCCAATCTTTACCGTTTGACTATCTCTGGGGCCCATACCTGTTGGATGAGTCTCTCAGCTTCATCCAAAAGTCTGCTGTCTTCCCAGCGTTGCCTGAAATCCTCCAAGCCATGAAGATGAGGTAACACTGCAAGACCAGGGGATGTGGATGGCCGCTGGGATCCCGAAGGATCCCTGGGAACGATGGAAGTTGCCTGGCGCATACCACAGGAACTCCGGCAGTGTGGGGCACCTTGCATGTGACTTCCAGATGAAAGTATCAAGGACCAAAGAAGTTCTCTGATGTCGGACTTGAGCTTCCACTCTGGGAGCCAGAAGAAATAGTGGAAAAGCATTGGCCTGACCCGTCGTCCAGTCCTGCAGGAAAGGGTCCACCCGAGGTGCCCAGATCCGGTATCCAGTCGACAGACCATGGCACTTGGGCGTTCAGTCTGAAGGCAATCACGTCCACATTCCACAGACTCCAATGTTCCATCAGGGACCTAAAAACTACTAGATTCAGTTGCCAGTCACTTTAATCCTTGAAGTGTCCGGAATTCCAGTCTGCCACTGTGTTCTGAGACCCCAGAAGGTACTACACCATCACCGAAACTTGGTGATGAAGGCAGCAGTGCCAAAAGTCCTTGGCCAACTCCGCTAACGCTACTGAACGTGTACCCCCAAACAATTGATATATTGGACTGCAGACGTTTTGTCCATCCTCAGAAGTAGGCAACATGAGACTGTTACACATCAGGGATCAGATTGCAAATGTCCCAGGGAGAAGTTCCAGGCAGGCAATATATTTCAAAGGATCTTCTGCCTGATCTTCTTGCCCATGTGAAAGAGAATATAGGTTTCTCTTTGGCAGAAATCCAGGAACATCAGAAAAGACCCTCCTGAGAAAGCTTAAAAAAACACCCACATTGTTCCCATTCATCAGCATGTTATGTGTGAGCTACTGAATGAATAGAAGAATCCTGACAGAATCAACTTTCCTAGGTTAATTGCACAACTTTATCCTTTAGAAGGCATGGAGAAGAAATTACTAGACACAGTGCATGTTGACTCTTTGGCAGGCGGCCTGGTTTTGAGATGCTCGAGGGCGGAGAAAAATATACTGAAGGATCCAGCAGAGAAGAAGGTGAATTCTTCGCTAAAAAAGTATATTCAAGATGTCACTTAACATTCTGGACCAGTATTTTTGGTTTGGGCCATACACAGTTTAGCCTTTGTTTACAGACTATTCATAGCTATTCAAGAAGGAAACAAATGTTTTACCATTTGGAAGGGATTGAACAAGAAGTTTAATTCCTTTTCACCTCCTGAGATGCAGTAAGGTCTTAGCTTGTGAACCATTTGTGCAGCTTATTAAAATTTGTTCTTAAAGAAATTGAATAATAAGTGTGGGTCAGAGATCAGTGGCCTTCATCATGCTTTTAGAAAGAACTTTATTTTTGGGGCCTGAACTGGAAGACAAGCAAGTTCACAATCTCTTTTGAACAGAAATTAGCTTTAAGACAGCCGCCAAGAAGACAACAATCTTTGGGTAAATTTTCTACATTACAGATGAAATTCTTTTCTGGTAAATTTGTGAAGAAATGAACGCAAGATCCAGCAGCAGCCTCGGTCCTGGCAAAGCCGTGTCGCAGGAAGATTGTGGCCTAGAGTTGAAGGTGGGTGGTGAAACTCACCACTTTCTAAAAGAAATCCTTCTTTGGATCTGTGGGTTCTTGATATTGCCCTGAGAGGATACAGATAGAATTTGTGTCCCCTCCCCAGTTTATTGTATTGTCGTGATGATAAAATATATTTCTCAGATAATCTTGACAGGTCCAGTGCTTTCTAGAAATCAGACAATTTGTTTGTGCCCTTTGGTAAAGGGAGTACAGGTAAAAAGGCATCCAAAATGACAATTAGTCAGTGGATTAAAGTAAGCATTGCATTTGCATATTCAGGACAGGAACCATCATTCCAGCGGGCATCAGCAAAAAGAGTTTTGCCACGTGGTCTGAGTTTCACGGACTTTCTCTGCAGGAGATATGTGAAGAGTGAGCAATGGCCCCAGAACATACATTTATGAAACATTACCATTTACAGGGAATCCTGAGTATTGAAGACAACAGGTGTTCTGAACTCTCAACAGTATAGTTAGTTTTCGTCTTCAAATATGTTTTTATGATGGCTGGACGAATAGATATATTGGTTACAGCACTTTTAAATCAATGACTTTCATGTTGTCTATAATTTCCACAGTAGAAACCGTTAACCCACTAGGCTATCTTATTTCTTATATATCTGCTAGTCTTGGAGATCTTTTGGCAAATAGCTCATTAGGTTATGGGACCCAATGCAATTTCAGATTCAGACTCTAGTAAAACAGCTGAGGTTGGTAAAAACTATCTGTGGGAATGCACTATGTTTAATCTATAGGTTGTCGTTGCAGAAATTAATCTGTAACCTGAAGGTCACATTTTGCAATCTTGGTAACATAGATCAGTGGTGTATCAACATAAGTTACAGCTACTACTAAGCAAAAAAAACACAATTAGGTTTGTGCTATATACCTTCTTACATTTTTAGTATAATCATCAACTTATATCTACAGTAATTTACATATCTTGTGTATTTCTGGCGAGGACAGCACAGGTAACAACGGTGGAGCGCTGGGGCAGGGGCAGGAATGGACAGAGGATGGGATAGGGAAATAAAATTTAAAAAAATGATAAAATCGCTTGTCCTGCTCTCGCCGCATCGTCAAGTTGTCGATCCTGTCATCTGTCCACTTCCACTGCTGATACCTGTGCCGGCCGCGCCTTGTATTTAGTGGTTATGTTATCCTCTTGCCTATCTGGAAGACAGAATGCAGAAAATTTTCAGCAAATTCTTCTGGCTTGCGTTTTTATTTACACATTTATAAGTGTTGTGCTTTGAGAATACCAAGAAAGCAAAAACGGTGTAAGCATTTCTGCAAATCCACACAGTGTTCCCCCTGTAAAGCCTAAACCACTGAAAGCAACACTTTAGGAGGAAAAGGCGCTTGGGAAAGATTATTATTTTCAGAACGCCAGGTTCACTTACCTCCTAGAATCTTCCATATTGCTATCTCTGCCCCATAGTTTCGCAGGAAGAGATGGAGCTGGACTATACTGTTATTCCCAATCCAAAATGGTAGGCATGGTGGATTCCAAAGGATGCGTTTCAACTCAAAATGGCTCCTGTACTTTCATTGATGTCAATTCCTGTCTCTTTCATATAATAGCCTCATGAATTTAGGGGCAGGTGCACTGCAAAGCAGCCAATACTATTTTTTTTGGCATGTTATTCGACCCGCAACTTAGATTTTTGTCCCATTGTTTCTATCTCAGGATTTGTTTGGATTATAAAAAATCTTCTGCAAGCCTTTCTGCAAGTCTCCCAATTCCAGATCCTTCAGCTCAGTCTTAGGCAGCTGTGTCCTGATAATCATCTTCAAACCATTTTTTATCTGCTTCTTGATGTGTTTCCCTTTGGGGTTTTCCTCCTTTGCACCTTTTCTTGGGGCACCTACTGCCACGTATTGTTTGTCCTTTATAGGTGGTACCATGTCTAATATAGGGAGACGTGCTAACATTAGGCAGCACCAAAGTCAAGGCAGAAGCCACAGTCCATTATGAAACCGAAAAATATGTTGAAAATGATTTGCATTTTCAGGGAACTTAACTGCATTGAGTGGTTCCAGTTCGAAGCTTGGCCCTTAGGTGATGCTTGAAATGAAGCAGGATATTGGCAGAGGAGTCTAAAGACATATCATGGAGCTCCATACATTCTGACCTCCCGCAAATATGCCAACTACCCAAATAAAACTGACAAAGGTACTAAATGATTGCCACCACATCAGCTATGAGAGAGAAGGTTCAGAGCTATACATCTTCATTGAAAGAAGGAAAAAAGCCTGGTTTTTTTGGTGACAGCAGAAGTAAGTTAATTATATGCCTCTCCTAGATCTATACCCAGTCACAAAACTCGGTTCACAATGCCCTAGGAAGAGATGAGCCTCTGAGACTCTCATTGGGCTGATATACCAGATGCAAATAATTCAGACTAGGGTAGATGTTACAAAAGAGGAAGGGGTGAAACAAAAATCCCAAATGACAGAAAGGAGTGTCTAACCCCTAGATCTCCTCCACCTCACGGTCCAAAGCATACAGGCAGAAATGGGACCTCAGCAACTTCAACGCCTCAAGGGGTGACTAGGTGTTACGGGAGATCCTTCCAGATTTGCAACTAAATAAACACAGTATAGATTGAACAGTTACATCAATGGAAGGCACCTTACATAGCATGAAAACCAGATGTAAACATTCTGAGAAGTTAGTATAAAAGCTAAGTAAATGTGTCACTAACCTGCTACAGAGAATGCTTGTGGCCTTAATATGAAGAGGTTCAAAATCATTAAAATATTGGTTGTGGCTCAAAATCAGGCACCAATGGTGTATACATTGTTTTGCATTACCACCAACTGAAAGCAGAGTGCAAAGTTGACTTGTGCAGGAAAGCAGCATCATGATTGGTCTAAGTGCTACAACTTTGCACTCCCAGGCAGACTGGGAGCCTGTGCCTTCTTTTTCCAGTCCCAGCAACGCGGCTGGAGAAAGCTTCACTGCACATCAGGTGTTTTGCGGGCCTGAAATGGCTGGCCAAACACGTCAGGCGCAGTCCACTCCCCACCATAGTGTCATCCCTCTGGACCCGCCCCCAAGACTCATCAGAGTCCTGGGAGCAGGCCCAGGGGGATTAAACAAAAACTATAATAAAACGGATTAGAAACCCGATTTATTATCGTTTTATTTGCGGCTCGTGGTGGGGGGTGGCGCGCCTCTGCCTTAATGGAGGGTCCGCCGCTGCCTTGGTTATTCTTCTCCTCCTCCATGAGAACTTGCCTTCTTGCTCGTTAGTGCGGTTCTCCTTGCCAAACATCGTCTTCTCATACATTGCTAGCTAATGAAAACAAAACCCTTCTATGCCAACTAATGAGGCTTTGACCACACCTGCAGTGGAAACAAAAATACAAGCAAATACATTCTACGTTGCAGGTTAAATGCAAATTACACGCTCAGCTTTAAACAGGTGCTTGAACTGAACGGTTCTCAAGGCCCAACTCATGTCAATTTAGCAATGCACAGGGTTACAAAATACGTGCACATATCTACCCACATAACAAATGCAGCTTATTTGTGCATGGATAAATTGCAAAGAATTATGAAGATGTCATTTCAAATGTACCAACGTGAAATGAATTGCTTGTTACACACATAAATGTTTATCATGCAGTTCACTCGCACACAGCAAATTCAAATAATAAATTGTGTCAGTGTAGACATTTGTACAAAATAGAAACAAAGCCTGTTAGTGGACAAAACAAATTCTTAACTAACAAATCATTCGTTGGAAATGTGGTGATTTAATTTTCTTAAGAGAAATCCAGCCGACATATGTTTTGTCGCATGTGGGACAAACTTCCCGCGACTCCTCAGGGCTATACTCAATGTTGTTGTAACTGGGGAAGTCGCTCTGTCAGTGATACTTCTGACCCGACAGGGCCCAGGACTTTTCACTAAATGACGTGGCAAAATGAAATGACGGATGTCATATGGACGCTGGGCTAAACTGTGTCAGTTGCGTGGTCTGTGGATAATAAGGAGCAGTAGTACCAATTCTTCATATAAAAGTCATCGCAAAGGTCGGAATGATCGGAGTCAACATCCGTAAACAAATTTATAGTGCGGGGGTAATGTGGCTGAGATTAGAGCACTCCAAGTAAGGAAGGGCACCTCTTATAGTTAGGACATGTGCTTCCTCACTACATGCCTCGATTGCGGGGGTCAGTAACTCTGCAAAAGCTTTGGCTTCGATGAAGAGACGGGTGCGTCTACACCAGTAAACGGTTCTGTGTTCCGGATGCAGTCCGCATCCGGAACACAGAACCGTTTACTGGTGTAGACGCAATTGAGGCATGTAGTGAGGACGCACACGTCCTAACTATAAGCCACATTACCCCCAGCGTCCATATGACATCCATCATTTCACTTTGCCACGTCATTTAGTGAAAAGTCCTGGGCCCTGTCTAGTCGGAAGTATCACCGATGGAGCGACTTCCCCAGTTACAAGAACACTGAGTATAGCCCTGAGGAGTCGCGGGAAGTTTGTCCCACATGCGACGAAACTAAACTCACCACATTTCCAACAAATGATTTGTTATTTAAGAATTTGTTTTGTCCATTAACAGGCTTTGTTTCTATTTTGTACAAATGTCTACACTGACACAATTTATTATTTAAATTTGCTGTGTGCGAGGGTACGGCATGACAAGCTTTCATAGCATTTGCCTAGGCTGATACTACATTGGGGGGGTTACAGGGCTTATCCCCTCACTCTTTCGCACCTGAATCTAACCAGAAATCTCTAGATAGAATTGCACTATCATCAAGCAGTGCGCCCTTTCTCTCCCTCTCTCCTGATTAAAAACCCTTTTAGACCTTTACATATTAATCTTTAAACAATAATCTACATATACACATCCTATTTATTAACTTCACAGAGAGACACGTCATCAATTTTGATTTCTTCCGTCATATTAATATTCAAATATCACATAGACCTTCATTAGTCAAATTTTATGCACACAATTATAAGTCTTGTTAATTTTCACGTGGGGTACTTTAAATATGCAATTCTCCATCTTTCTTAGTAACATTAATCACATGGAATATATTTGAGTGCTGACTATGCATGATTAGGATGGACTCCCACAGTATCTCAGGATGGGACCAAAATTACACTTCTCCAGTCCCCAAATGTTGGTTCAATGCTCACTGCATCAGAGAACATAAGCTGCATCTCACGGATGAGGCCCAGTATAAATGAAACTAGTTCGGAGATTACTGTGTTCCCATTCACAGCAGGCATGACAATTTGTAGGTGACTATTCCTATTTATGCAGTGCTGAGTCTGATTTTCATATGGCTGATTACTGTCTGGAGTGACATAGTGGGCACAAATGGTACAAGTACTTGCCACTGGTTGAGTTGAACCCAAGCATTCTATTCATGGCTTTTTGTTTTTCCTAAGAGAGACATCCTAGGGCTCAGGCTAGGGACCAGTGCTTGCTGTGCCAAAGGATGTAAGTTGCACTTCACCGATGAGAAGCAGTGTAAGGCATTGGAGTATTAGTTCAGAGGGGTGATATCCCACCTAAAGAAATAATTACAGACCTTGTCAGGGTGAGCTACAATCATCACTAAATAAACCTGTGCTTAGCCCTCTGGTAGCTTGGCACAAAAGCGCCCAGTATTTTCTTATGGACAGACCAGCCTTTCCACAGTGAAGATTTGTAAAAACATGGGTCATCATGAGAATGTTGGCATTATTGATGGCCTATGTCTCTGTGGAAGTTTGACTTCTTTGTAAAATTACCACGCCGAGTGAGATATAAGGCATTTCTAAGAATGTACGGTGTGCGAGGCAAATATGCTTTTACCTTGTTCTCCAGCAGGGAGATACACTATATATATTTTTTGCATGAACCACCTTGACGTGCAGTTGGGTTGACTCTACGCCTTCACATTACCAAGTACTATGGAGAGTTAGTTGATTGACGAAATCTAAGTATATGCTTTTATTATATGTTGAAGAAAATTCTCCTATGCGATCATTCTCTGTAGAGTGGTTGGTCTGTAGATAGTGATTTGTTTCAAGTACTTGAGCGGCTTATATCTCCTGTGTTTTTAATGTATAAATCTGTAGGTACATGATGAGTCAGACACATGTCACAGAACTATATACTTTTTCTTTTTGTAGAGCGGGGACCTCTTCCCTGAGCTGTCGCCAGGTAGAGGTGAGGCTACATATATCCATCAGATTCAGTACCCTTCTCACGGAAGGTTTTTGTGTGTTGTTTTTCACAGACTATGGGGTGCTGACCTGACAGATGCCTATTTTTTGTTCGTTTAGGTATTTCCAGTATTACTGAAGAATGCACTGGATAATTGGTCTAGTATCACAGCACTAATATTTTTTGCACCTGTGCCACAGCAGCAGCTTTGTGTTACTTGATGGTCCTGACAAAAGCCCAGAAACTTGTTTGATCATAGGGGCTGAAACATTTTGACCGTGTGTCTACTATCAGCAGTCTAAATTCCATACTGCTGTTGCACTGCTTTTTATTCCTACCAGTGGGAGCAAATCAATGAAGTTAGATCTAAAGCTATTCACTAGGTAGTTTTAATATCACCCTTATTTTTACTTTGCGCAGCGATTTTTTCACTGTACCCCATTCACCACGGGACTTTAGGATCCCAGAGAGTGTAGCAGCTTCTACTTTAAAACATCCCTGAGCTCCTCCCTCACAGTGAGGGGGTTGTAGCCCTCAGTGGAACTAGGTTTTTCCACTAAGAGGAGATATCCAAATGATGAAGCATGTCACCCGTGGTGAGTGAGGGCAATCGTCCTGCTTTTTAAATACCATGTGCTCTGCCATATGGGCATTTAGGGCCTACCTTAGGGATGACGTATAAGAATTAAAAGGAAGTTTTAAGATTGTTTATTTTGCCAGATAGAAATGGCATTTTAAAACTGAATAGTCAGGCTGTTGGGGTAAGCCTGGAGACACGTTTTAAAGTGCTACTTTAGTAGGTGGCACAATGAGTGCTGCAGTCCACTTATAACATTTAATTTACAGTCTCCATGTGCATGTAGTACCATACATTAGGGACTTATAAGTACATTAAAGTTACCAATTAGGTTTATGCCAATTTTGCCATTTTTAAAAAGGGAAGCACCAGCACTTTATCAATGGTTGGCAGAAGAAAATTGTTTCGAGTCCTAAGGCCAGAAAAATAGAGTTCAGCATAAGAAGGCACAAATCTGGGGAAATACCACACAAAAGATGGTCCTCATCAACAACCAGTGAGATTGGCACCAATCTGTAGTGGATTGTGCTCCCTTCTATCTGGGACCTAGCCTTGCAGTTTGCAGCAGACTGTTAGTTTTTGTGCAGACCCAAGTCTAGTTTGCATATGGCTGGTCGCTATCTGGGGTGGCTCCAGGGGAAAAACATTGAACTGGAATGTTGCCACAGTAATCACCAATAGCTGAGATTAACTAATAATTTTAGCCATCCCATTTTTGTTTTACTAACCGAGACATGCTAAGTGTGCTCGGTATTGCCAGTCATAAGTATATATGTTCACTTTGACAAAGGACTAACGCTGAACTGATGATGCTCATATGTTTGAAACCTGTCTAATGCTGCTTATGCTACTGTCGAGAGAGGACTTGCTCTTGGAGTTGGGGTTGGACTGTTCCTGTTGAAGAAGGACAGAGTTGTATTTGCATAGGAGTGCTGCCAACAAGGGTCAAGCAGCCTGATGCAGGCAGTGACAATTGCCTGATGGTTTGAAGCATTCAAGCACCTACACCGGCTATCAGACAGAGTGTCAAAATTCCAACCCTGGATTCAAAAGTCTACCACGTTTCAGGGGCTCCACGTTTATGACTTACTGCAGCACCACAGGGAACCCTACAACCTGGGAGCTTTAGGGTTAAGCCCTGCTGTCATGTCGTCCCACCTGACCCTCGTCTGTGCACAGGGCAGGTGGAGACGGAAGAGGCGGGGGCTGGAAAAAGGAAAGGGAAGGCAGTTTAGGGACGAGCTAGGGAGAATAAAGAAGTGTCCCCACAGCTCCGAATGTGCATTTTCCTTGGGGGGCTAAGAACAGTTCACTGGCGACGAGGGTGGATCGTTGGAGACCCGCCGCTTCTGCCCCTCGCTGCAGCACTCGAGTGAGCATGCAGCTGAAGACCAGTCTTCCTGAAAGCACCCTGAGCAGCAAAGAGCGCGAAAATGCGATCAGAATCGCGTGAGGAGCAGAGCGCTGCCAGAGTGTCATGCAGCAGCAATTTGGAGCCACATAAAGGGTGAGTCCAAGCAGTGACTACCTTTATTGATAGAGTGGCAGTAAATTTGAAGCAGGCATTAAGATCAAGAGACTCACGTCCTCACGGCGGCCATCTTTAAGTCAGGCACCGTGCCTAGAACCAAACTGGCTCTCACCCCGGTGGCCATCTTGAAGTCAGGCAATTCACGCAGAACTCTAAAAAAGCCTATGAATTCCTGTGAATAAGGCTTCGCCTAGCCTGAGGAACCTGTATTTTGCACACACGTAGCAGCTATACTGCAATCAGTATAGCTGTCACCCTGAGCACAGGTTTGTGCTGGTCCTCCAGCCAAAGTTTATCCAAATCAATATTCAAAAATCCTAAATTAATCCATAAGTGTCTTTATTGCACTTCTCAATAGTTCATTCCCAAATAATAACAATTCCCAATTTATGACGTCCAATGCATTTCGGCAGGGTCTCCCGCCTTCATCAGGGAAATAGTTCTGAAAATCCAAAAAACTTACAATCAGTTTCAAAGCCCACTTAAATCAGGTGAACTAGTTAAACAAGTGAAAAAACGTAATTAAATGAACGTTGCAGTCAATTTAAACATGGTGCATAAATATTCCTGTACATATTTCTAGTGGTTAGTTGATGTCCATTATTTAGTTCCGAACCATTCCTTTTTTTGCATGTTATCAACAATGTCTGGTTTCTAAACCACTACCGCTCCTGGCGCTAGTAATGTTACCGCTGTATTTTGCTCAGGATTTCAGTAGAAGCCGACACCTCACGCCCCACGGCCACGGGATCCACCCAGTAAGCTCCTTAATTGCCTCCAATGATGTTCCGAGTGTCATACCTGCGCCCGCCTGAACCCTTAGAGCTGACGTCTGGGAACAGCATGGGACCCAAATGGAAGAGCTGGGCTGAAGACTTCGAGGATTTTATGACAGGCTCCCAAGTGCAAGATTCATAGCAGAAATTGATAGCCCTGCGAAATTTGGGAAAGACATTGCGCAAATTATCAAAGAATTACCTGCTGCCAACGCCGCTTCATATGAAGCTGTAAAATGAGCCCTAGATCGGAAATTTCTCCATAAGCGAAACTTAGACTACGAGCGATACACATTCAACCTTGCCTCTCAAGAAAAGGATGAATTAATGTGTGACTTCATTGCTCGCATTCGGTGCCTAGCCCGGTATTGCGAATTCGACACGTTCAACACCGAAGATGCGCTGCGACTGCGCATTATTGAAGGATGCCAGTCAGAGTCTCTGCGCCGCCGATTGCTGAAGAAACACTACACGCTTGAAGAAATAGAGGAGCTCACTCGCATTAATGATCAAGCGGAAGACCATGCCAGAAGAATGAAAGCCCGCAAGTCTGAAAAAAAGGAGCAGGCTTTTCGAATGCAGTCTCACGTGGACTCGAAGCACCACTCCGACCGCCGCAAAGCAGGAAGAGCGACGCAGACCCTCCGAGCGACCTCGTCATGCAATGGAACCTGAAGCAGTCGGACAAGCAGACCAACCTCAAAATGCTACAGGTGTGGACAGGACTACCCGCACTCAGGACAATGTCCCGCCATAGGACAGCAGTGTCACCACTGTGGAAGAGAAAATCACTTCGAAGCAGCCTGTCAAACGCGACGGTTGGAAATGAAGACGACCAAGTCAAGTTCAAAGACCCGTCACCATGCAAGAGCAGTAAGAGGAAGGAAAAGCCGCTCATCCAGCTCATCAAGGTCGAGCGTCCAGTCAGTCAACTCATACAGATCTCAGAGGTTGACATCTCGAGAATTGTCGTCTCCTACACCTGTGTCACAAGACAGCGACGAATACGTGTGTATGGTGTAAGACCCTGACAGACTGAAGAAGTACCCAAGACTGAACATTCAAATAGGTAGTCACCCTGCCAAATTCGTATTAGATTCAGGAGCATCCCTGAACTACATATATGCCATGTAAGCATGGGCGGAAAATCCGTTTCGCTCGCGGATTTTGCGGATTTTCGGTAAATTCGCAATCCGCGAGATTCGCGAATCTCCCGCAAAATCCGCAAATCCGCGAGCAGCGGATTTTGCTCGCACTGTTCGCACTGTTCGCGTGAGTTCGCGCCTGCGAATAAGTGCAAAATTGCAGAAATACGATCTTAGCAAAACTGAAAGCAACTACTTACCAGGTTCAAAAGTTCAGGCTCATCATTAGTAGCCATTTCCTGTAGTGCTTCCTGAGGGGCCCCTCCAGAGTTCAGTTGCCAGTTGAAACTATTACGTGACCCTGCTCTGAACCTCAGAATAGTTACACATATGCCACAAAGGTCCTGAATTACAGCTAAGGGAGACAAGCAGGAGCCAGGCTGGAAGTTCAAATCCATTAATCAGCCCCTAATGCATTATTGTCAGTTGGGGCAGGGCAGGTGTTGTAACTAATTTTGCAACAATGAAAGCACTTAGCAAGTGCAAAAGATCACTAATCAGGAAGCACTAAGGAAGCAGGTGCCAGCTAAAAAAATATTCTGTGACACATTAATCAGCCCCAAATTAATTCAGGTCACTTGAGGCAGGGAAGGTGTGCTTGCGTTGCCACAATAATGTACACTGACTGGACAACCAGAGGGTGCTGTGATGAAACAGAGGGTGGCATGGGTGGGCCAGAGGGTGGCATGAGTAGTCAGAGAGTGGCAGTGGTGACAGAGAGTGGCAGTGATGAAGAAGAGTGTCCCAAACAGGCTGGACACGTAGAAACAACAAGTTCGCGAAACTTGCGACCCGACAGGTAAGTTCGCAATTTGCGACATTGTAAAAAACCCTCGCGAACTGGCAGAAACCCGCGCAAACACACAAAAAAAAAATCTGCAAATTCGCGAGAATTCGCGGATTTTGCGGATTGCGAGTTCGCAAATCCGCAAAATTCACGAACGCGAGATTCGCAAAATTCGCCCATGCTTAATGCCATGGAATATCACAGTATGAGGCCTCAGCCAAAACTGGAACCAGCCGCTGTCCGAGTTTACACCTGGATGTCCAGAAAACCCTTACCATGCCTGGGACAGTTCCGCATGACTCTGACCTATAAGGACCGACAGATCCAAGCCCACATCCATGTGATCGAAGGTCCTGACGCAGCGGATTGCCTTCTCTGTCTGCCGACTGCAGAACGCCTCAAACTTGTTGACCTTTTATACACAGTAGATGACTCCCCGGACATCATCAACAAGTCCCCGAATCTCTTCAGGGGCCTTGGGAAGCTCAACCAGTTCAAGGTCAAGCTACACATCAATGAGCAGGTATCACTGATAGCGCAACACCACAGGAAAGTGCTGTTTCATCTGCAACAGGCAGTAGATGACGAGCTACAAGACCTGCTGAGGACAGACATCATTGACCGATCCACAGGACCCACTCCCTGGGTATCACCTGTGGTGGTAGTGCCTAAGAAAGGACAAGACAACAAAGTACGTCTATGTGTGAACATGCGTGCCCAGAACACCGCATTGAGAGGTAACGACATCCAGGACCCCACATCAGTGATATGATTGCTCGTCTCAATGGAGCAACCGTTTTCTCGAAGCTGGATCTCAACAAGGGATAGCACCAGTTGGAACTGCATGAAAAATCCCACTATATTACCACCTTTACAACCCATCAAGGCCTGTTCCGATATAAACGCTTACATTTCGGAATATCCTCAGCTGCAGAGATCTTTCAGGAAGCCATCCGGCGGGTAATCCAGGGTATCCCAAATGCTTTCAATTACAGCGACGACATCCTAGTCTTTGGGGAAAACCAAGCGGAGCACGACAAAGCCGAAGACAGGGTGTGCCACGCCCTACTCAATGCCAACCTCACACTCAATCCGGACAAGTGTGAATTTCTCAAGTCCACGCTGAAATTCTATGGACATCTCTTTTCCTTGCAGACACTCCACAACAACAAGACATCAGTGACCTCCGCTCCATCCTGGGAATGGCGAGCTATTGTGCCCGTTACATTAAAGACTATGCTACCATCAGCTACCCACTCAGGGAACTTACCCGACAAGGTCAGCAATTTCTGTGGTCACCCGCGTGTGAACACGCGTTCAACAAAATCAAGAAGGCTGTGAGTACTGCTATTAATTTGGCAGACTTCGACACCAAAAGAAAGACTGAAATCACCGTGGACGCTAGCCCGGTGGGTCTGGGCGCCATCCTGCCACAGTATAATGATGAAGCAGACCAACCTCATGTCGTTGCTTACGCCAGTTGTAGTCTCACCAACACGGAGAAGGCTTACTCACAGCCCGAGAAAGAAAGTCTTGCGGTCATATGGGCCTGTGAACATTTTCATCTGTTTGTATACGGGAAACACTTTACACTCATCACAGACCACCAAGCGCTTCTCACCATCTTTGGCAATCCGCGGGCGAAGATGCCTCCACGAATAGAAAGATGGGGTCTACGCTTGCAAGGCTACATCTACACCATCGTTCATAAGCCTGGCAAAGAGGAAAACCCAGCGGACTATATGTCAAGCCACCCACAGTCCCACACACTAGAACGATGCTCTGTAGCAGAGGAGTACATCCACTTCGTCATCGACAATGCATGCACTCCGGCAGTGTCTCTAGAAGCCATTCGCGAAGCATCTGCTCGAGACCCCACTGTTCAGGCTATCATGGTCTGGATACGCGCTAACTCTGGAAGACATCTAGACTGCAGCCACCAAGACGCGACTGCTGATGCTCAAGAACTCGTGGCATTTAAACATGTCCAAGAAGAACTATCAATCAGCACGGATGGTTTATTGCTGAGAGGAGCGAAGATAGTCATTCCTCTGCGACTGCGTCAAGGGGTCATTAACTTGGCTCACGAAGGGCACAGAGGAGTTGTAGCCACCAAGAAAGCACTCCTGGAACGCGTCTGGTTCCCATCACTCGATCAAATGGTGGAGGCCACACTCAAGGACTGAGCCTCATGTCTGTTAGTGGGTCGAGATGAACCACCAGCTACCTTGCAGATGTCTGAACTACCTGACTGGGGGTGGCAACAAGAGGCTATCGATATCTTCGTATCATTAGAATCAGGCAGATACATCATCGTCATTATGGATGAATACTCCCGATTTCCCATCGCGCATCAAGTGTCCTCCACAAAGTAATTCCCGTCATCGATGAAACATTTGCAGCATGGGGAATCCCCTTGGGAGTGAAAACAGATAATGGACCACTGTTCAACAGTCACGAATTTGCTGAGTTTGCGAAACATCTCAATTTTAAACACCGGAAGATCACCCCCTTGTGGCCTCAAGCTAACGGCATGGTTAAGCGGTTCATGGGGACTCTTAAGAAGGTAGTTCAGCAAACAGAACTCGCTCACCGTGACATCCAGCAAGCGCTGAACGAAGAGCTGCGAGCATACAGGGCAACGCAGCACAGTACCACGAACCAATGCCCTGCCACCCTGATGCTCAGGCGAGTTCCTCGCACGCGGCTGCCCGCATCGGACACTGTCATGCAATCCCAAACCGTGACCACTGGTCACGACACTCTGGTGAAACTGAACCAGGAAAAGAAGTCAAAAATGAAGGACTATGCTGATCAGAGCAGACACGCGCGATGGAGGGACATTCATGAAGGAGACTGGGTGCTGGTAAAACTAGACCGTAAGACGAAGGGAGACAGTCGATACCTCGCTCACCCGCTGCGAGTCTCCAGTCGAAAAGGGACTATGATTACAGCTGAGTCAGAAGGCAAGCGAATAACCCAAAACATATCCCACTTCAAGAGGTGCAATCTCTCCGCCCACACTCGACTACAAGACTGTGGTTCCGGTACAGACTCGTCGAGCCAAGGAGGAAACAGTGATGGGACACGTCCCAGCTCAGTGAGGCTAGAAGACACCAGGGACTGCTGTACTCCTGAACGGGCGCAAACCAGCCGCCCACGAAGAACAACCAAGCGACCTGTTCGACTTATTGAAGAACTCTGAGAGACAGTAAGCATTATTGTACAAAAGGGGGAGGTGTCATGTTGTCCCGCCTGACCCTCGTCTGCGTACAGGGCAGGTGGAGACGGAAGAGGCGGGGGCCGGAAAAAGGAAAGGGAAGGCAGTTTAGCGAGGAGCTAGGGAGAATAAAGAAGTGTCCCCACAGCTCTGAGTGTGCGTCTTCCTTGGGGGGAGGGGGGGAGGAGCTAGGAACAGTTAACCTGCAATACCCGAGGCTGTACACCCATCAGTCTGTCACCTACCCCTGTCCCAACTCGTTGCACAGTTAGGGAAGGGTGGGTTGAAAATGCAAGAGGCTGAAACCTGGAACCTGCGACTGTGCAGGTTTGAGGTTTCAGTTTTCTAATTAAGCTTGAGCTTTGTGCCTTCACTAAGGGTCAAAAGAGCACCATAAGCTGGAGCAGTATCTTAACAGACAGCGTTGGTAAGTAAAGAATTATTTCAAACGTATGTTGTGTGCGTTTGTCTAGGTGAGAGTGTGTGTGTTTGTGTGTGCTGGTGCGTGTATGAGAGACCGAGAAGTTTATGTGAGAGCATGCGTGTATGTATATGTTTGAGCATTTGTGAGCATATATGTCTGTGAGTAAAAGCGAAGGAGAGCGAGTGACAGAAGGAGTGAAAGAGAATGAGCGAGTGACTGAGTAAGAGGGTGCAAGAGTGTGAATGAGTGACTGAGAGTAAAAGTGACTGCAAGTGAATGTGAGTGGGTAAAAATAATGAACACCCATGGGTGTGAGGGAGTGTTAGAAAGTGTGAGGTAGAGAGAGACTGAGTGTGAGTGAGAATGACTGAAAGTGAGTGACAGTGAGTGTAACTGTGAGTGAAAGAGAACACGAGACTGACAAAAAATAAGAGTAAATGGAAATGAGTGAGAAAATGTGAGTGAGTAAAAGTAAGAGTGAGTGTTAGAGAGTGTGAAAAAAATAGTTATAATGGTTTTCAGAGTGCGTGAGAATAAGTGAGACTAAGTGAGAATGAAAGAGTGAGAGTATAAGTGAGTGTGAGTAAATGAATAAGAAAGTGTGTGATAGAGTAAGAGCAAGAGCAAATGACTATGATCAAAAGGGTGAGTGTGAATGAATGAGAACAAAAAACGTGAGTTCAAGAAAGTGAATGAAAATGATTGAGTGTGCGTGAGAATGAGTGAGAGATGATTGAGCATAAGTGAGAATGAGTGAGTGAGTGAGAATGTGGTGTTGTGGTTGTGAACCTGCTGTTGGTCGTGAGGTATCCGTGGCAAAATGCTTTTTCTGACACACCGAAGACCATTCGTAGCATACTAGCCTAAAGGCTGGAACTTGCATACTGGGGGTAATTCTTAGCATATGGGCACCTGTGGCAAATTGCTGGTGCAGGCACACTAGAGGTAATCCTTGGTTCAAGAAAGGATAACCATGGCATATGGTAGCGAAGGGCAGACATGATAAACTTCTGGCCCTGACATACTAGAAGGTATTTTTGACATAAGGGGCACCAATGGTATTTGGACGCATCAATTGCAACATTCTGGCACTTGCATATTTTTTGCCATTTTTGGCATATGGGTACACCAATGGCAAAATGTTGATCCTGGTACAATGAAAGTCATTTTTGACATATGGGTGCACCCACAGCACGATTTGAATAAAAATGGGGTCAATTCCTGGGGAGTGTCAGATTTCACTGGCTTTGCACACCATGAAAGGGCATGAATATTTATTGAATGTCCTTTCAGAGACTTTGTTTACTTAGCAAATTTGTATGAAAATTGTGTTTTAAAATATACTATTAGACTCACTTTTTTCAAAATTGTCTCGAGGGAAGGGTCCGCAAACTGCTAGAAGTCAGACTCACTTACTTTGCTCACTCACTACAAATCAGGACACGTATTACACCCGATCACTTTCAAAGATCAGGAGCTGCAACAGTAATTTCATATGGCTGGTCATTCTCTGTAATGCCACTTTAGGCAAAGGAATTATGGACTGAAATGCAGCCTGAGTAATTACTCGTGGCTGGAATTGTTTCAAGCATTCTGTCAATTACAGTACTTGGGATTTGTACAGAATGTCTCCGAGACCATCTTAAACTTCCTCTCTAGCGTAGCTTGGAACTAGAGATGAAAACCTATTTCCAAATGTATACCCAGAGAGGAAGAGAGGGGTGGGATGGAAAACAGAAGATCTGGACTGGAAGCATATGGAGACGTAGTCACAAATTCACAGTCTCGGATGTCTGCTGTGCAGTCTTGGCGTGTTATCACAGACCAAACTTATGCGACAAGCGGGAACATTAGAAAATATGACAGTTGCGTGTCAAGTTGTTGTTCATTGCTGGCCCTGCTTTTGTAGTCCTAGAGCCTTTTCTGTGATACTTCTTCCCTGACCGGTGTTTTCTGTCCACCGCTCCAAATCTATGCCCCAGTCTCCACTTGCCCTCTCTCCACCACCTCCTCTGATCTGAGACTGGACTAACCTTCCAGAACTGCACTTTGCTGGTAAATCATTTCCAATGCTTGCATTAGTAGGCAGCGGGGGCTGTGATGATGGAGGATGAATCACAGCACCCTTTCACTTTTTTCTTTTACTGAGAGACACTTAGTATGAAGCATATGTGTGAAGCATATGTGCAGACTTGGCTGCTTGCTGTGCTCAGATTCAGACTGCACCACACTGATGGGGTATAATGAGGCTAAAATCATTCTGAGATTGCTTGTGCTTCCATCTAGGAGGGTCCTCGCCTGGCAGTTCTGGCTCTGCTGTTCTTATTGGAGCAGAACCATGTCTTGGTATGACAGGTTGCTGCCTTGAGTAGCAGAGTGGGAAAACATGATGGACTGGAATGTGGCCTGGCAACGTATCAGTGCCTGAGTTCAGATCAAGCATTCCACCCACCTATATTTTTGTTACGCTAAATAAGACACCCTGGGCCTCATTTATGAGGCAGTGCGTCACTTTTACGCCGCCGGTGCATCACTTTTTGTGATGCACCAGTGGCGTAAAAAATTTGCCTTGTTGCGCCAAATTTACAAAGTGACGCATCTATGTAGATGCGTCACTTCTAACAACATGGGACCTGCCCATGTGAAAGTACACATTGCTGGAGTTGCGTAAATTTTGTGATACACTCCAGCAATGCGTCACTTTTGCGCCTACAGACACGTCAGAAATACTGACGTATCTGTAACTCCTTGTGACATGATGCGTCATATTATAAATATGACGCATCAATCATGACGCAAGGAGGGCGCACTGAGAAGTGACGCATCGCTGCTTTCACGCAGCAATGCGTCATTTCTCATAAATGAGGCTCCCTAAGTGTGACAGGGATACTCAGACGTGAATCTCATGCTCAAGGCCATAGTATTCAAGCTGCAACTCACTAATGAGGCACATACGGCGGGCACAGTTTGTGTCCCCGTCTAGGGGGGAATTGGAATGACAGTTCTGGAGCAGGGTGAAGTCTGATTTTCAAAAGCCTGAAGTGGCATCATGTGTAAAAAAAATGAATGAGTGGAAAGTGGCCAGAATGATCACAAGTGGATGAAGTATTTTGAGCAGCCAAACCATCACTTTTTGTGTTCTGACTTGTACTCTGTGCGTAGTCTACACAATGATACACTCCCTGACCCAGTAACCACTTGTTACAGCAACTCCTTACAGTGTTAAACCCACCTGTCCATTTGTTGTCCCACTGGTCAAAACATACCCTTCTTAGGTGGTGAGGGAGGAGGGAAGGCGATGCAGCATCTTCTGGTGCTAACGAAGGGGGGTTTGGCCTCAGCTGGAGCAACAGGTGTCTTTTGGACTCTTTCTGACATTTCCAAATGGGGGTCCTCAGATCTCGAAGGGCAGGATCTCGGGGTCTTGCGACATGGACCCTCTTCATGTAGACATGTCTGTACATAAGCCACGCCTGACATGGAGTCTGCGCTTGGCTTTCTAATTTCTCCATGGAGAAGGATCTCCCTGTGCCAGCTCCGACTTCCAGCGTGTTCTTCCTTGTGGATTCAGGCCTTGTTCAGTTCCTACCTCCATGATATCTTTTAACGCTTGCGGCTGCTCCTAACTGCCTCCCGTTCCCCGCCACTTCTCTTGGATTCCTCAGCGCATAATGACCTCCCGCCTGTGTTTCTCCATTCTACTCTCCAAGCGCATCATCAAGGGAAGATAGCCTTGAGTTCGCTTTCTCTTGCACCAGACTCTTCCTGTACCTATCTTTTCTCCATGTTGTTCCGAGCAGTGACCTGTTCAGCAATATTCAACGGGAGCTAGAAGACAACCTGCAAGTTTATCTTTTTGTAAAAAAATTTAATTGACTTTTATACATCCATCAATTATCACAGACATCATAACATCCTTGTACAGCTTGGGTCCAGATAACACCACCCAGTACATGTGTACATCAAAGTCGTGGTATTGCCATATTTGTAACATTTAATCAGTTCTCTCCAACCCTCCCCATATGAGTCTGTACTGCAGAGGGTGCAAGAGATGTCCACATGACACCCAAGAAGAGGTGAAGCAGTTATAATTAGGTCTGGCTCCTCTATATTCACTTAGAGGTTAACAGTACAGATCTAGCCATCAGGAGTTCCTCTGGGAGGCTCCGCAGGTGATCTCATGGGCGTATCCGGTTCGGTGTTGGGTAAACTATCTGCAATAGTTACCTAGACTCGGACCACTTCAAAATCTCCTATCGCCCTCCTGGCTTCTCTCAGCAATGTTCTTCCCCGCAATCCTGACCACCCTATCATTTACCTCCTCCACAAGTGGAGACAGGGACCCCCAGGTGTCTCCCAGTTCCTTGCAATCTCTTATTTGGTGAGGATAAATAGCAGGTCTTGGAATTTTCTAGTGACTTTAGTCCTGGAAGTTTCAGGCAACCAGCTCAGTAAACAGTGTCCTGGGGTGTGTGGGACCTCCCTTTCCAGGCCCGGAGTGGCCATAGCGGGCACCGGGCAATCCCCTAGTGCGCCGCACGGGTGGGGGCCGGTTTTGGGCTCCTGGGGGGGTCGTTTTTGTTACAGGGTGGTTTTTGCAGCAAAATCGGCCCTGTAATAAAATCGGCCAAAAACCGGCCCTGCCAAAGTGCTCGGCCAGCCCCCCCCCCCCCCTTCCTCTCCAAGTGGAGGGGGGGGGGGCAGCCGAGCACTTTGCCAGGGCCGGTTGTGGTTCCCAGTCCAGCCCTGTCCCTTTCGATATTCTCTGCCACTGCATTCAAGACTCCTTCCCAAAACCTTTGAAGTATGTGCGCTGCCCCTTCACTGCACCTAGGACAAGCCGCGTCATCTAACTGTAAGTATCTACCTATGCGCTTGGGGGTCACCTATGACCTATGTAGGACATAGTGATTAATAAGCTTAAAGCACGGATTCCTGGAGACATTGGGCGTTCTAGGTATTATCTTGTCCCAGCCCTTTGTTGCGATAGGAATGCCTAGATCATTCTCCCATTGAGAGTTTAACTTTTTCAGCATTCTTTGTTGATCTGCACACAATGCTCTGTAAAAGCAAGAGACTGCCTTTATAGTGCCCGCAGAGAGAGCCATATAGTATAAGCTTTATTGTAACGAAGGTTCGGTAGTCCCTCTATGTCAGTGTTTACCGAGTGCTGACATAAGCGCTCTATGTAATAAAAAATGCCGCCCGATATAAGGCGAATTCTGTGTGGAACTCCTCAATCAGGAGCAGTTCAGTATACCTGTAGAGATCCCTCCTTTTCTTTGCCCCCGCCTCATTCCAGAGATCAAGGTCTCGCCAGTTGCCACTATGTGAGAGTGCCCTCTGCATGTCTAGAGGCAATTCTGAAGGAATATGGAATCTTAACTCACATTTTCTGTAATCCTCTGCCCCAGCATTTAGCCTGCACTTTGAATTCTCATTAGTCATTTCTTGCCGGTCTATGTACTCTGAGGAACACTTGCAGGAGGTCAAGCAGCGGCACTGCAAAAGGGTCCGATCTGAATTCCATCTAAGCGCTATCCCCTGTTCCAACCACTGTAGCTGGGCTGCAATGTAATCGGTCTCGAAGTCAGGAACCGGCAGTGCCAAACTCCTCCAGCATGGATCGGGCGTCCCTCAAATCTTCCTCCTCATCATTCAAGAAGAGAAGTAGGTCATCAGCATACAACACAATGTAATGTCAAGTACGCCCTATGCTCTATCCCTGTAGAATCGTCCAGCTTTGGCTGCAGACATTAATGGCTCCATGGCAAGAGCGAATAGCAAAGGAGAGAGAGGGCATCTCTGCCGCGTCCCTCATCCCACCAGATACCCCTCCCTCCCTGTGCACACCCTAGTTTTGGGTCAAGAATAGAGCAATTTAGTCCACCCGATAAAGCCTTTGCCCAATCCCATGTACATCATGACTTCATACAAGTAATCCCACCCAGGCTATCAAATGCTTTCTCTATTTCAACCACGAATACTGCTGCACCTCCACAGTTGTCCTGTTCTACCTCTGGGATGGCCAGTAGTCATCAGATGTTCTCTGCTGTATTACAGCCCGGTATGAATCCTGCCAGACCAGTATTGATCAGCTTCACCATAAGGGATCAAAGCCAGGTGGCCATAATTTTACTCAGGGTTTTGTCGTCTTTAGCATCAATAGAGGGTAGGCCAATCGATCATAAGCCAGCTACCCCTGTTTCAGGATGGGGACTATCAGCGCCTCTCAGGTTTTGACCGGCAAGAGGCCGGGCTCCTTAGCTGCCGCATATAGGCCCACTAGTTGAGGCGTTTGCTCAGCCGAATATGTGGCATAGAATTCCACTGGGAACCCATCTGTTCCTCCGGTTTTTTTGCTTACCATATATTTGATGGCAGAGGTTATTTCCTGCGAAGTGACGACTCCACTAAGCTCCCTCGCCTTCTTGTCTGTGTCCTGCAGCAGTGGCAATGCCCCCCTGTCTGCAGGTCCCCAGTGTCTTGTGTGGAGACGCTAGTATATATAGTTGAGTAGTAGCTAGTAAATGTTATTTTTTCCTTCCTATTGTTGTATTTCTATCTAGGACCCTAATTCAATATTCCCGATTCATGCCCTTATGTGCTTATAACAAATAATATCCTTATAAAGGCATAAGAATCATATCCATATTTAGTAATAGCCCATGCAGTCCAAAACACGGCAAGGCTACTCCCATAGACTCCTAGAAAGCACAACGCGCTCTTTAAACAAACCAAGCCTCCAGCAGCCCGGGAAAACCCCCTGCTTTTGTTTTGATTTGCACAAGAACTCCTAGAGTCCAGAAAGAACTGTTAGTTCTTAGTGACGTCTTATGTCCAACCTTACATCAAACCCGGCACCTTTCAGGTATAAATATACCAACGTTGCCTTAAGCAAACACACAGTGGTTGGGAGCAAAGCGGCGTTCTACTTGGCCGGGAGCCCAGCTGTTATGAGAGCCGAAGGAAACCGCCCCTCCCCTTGACGCACTGAGAAAGACGCTGTCTTTTTCTCCAGCCGAGAAAATCCAGCTCCGGTGTTCCCAAGTCACCCCCGCGGGTTGCTGGGAGATCGAGTCCTGAGAAGCGAGATACAAGACCTCCTTCATTCTATTACCAAGGTACGGAGCTGATTAAAACCTTAGAGAGAATTCTTGATTTCGATACTTGGCAAAAACTTAACTTAACTTAAAACTGCAAACTTACTTACTCCTTCCACGTATTAGGCTTAGGTCAGGTACACCGGGGTAGGCGTATTTAGAAGCACCAGTTGAGTTTGTTAGTCAATGTTTTTATGTATGTATATATTTTATCCATTTTAAAGTATCATATGGCTAAGAAACCATATCAATGCTTTTACAGTATTATTTCATAATACTACTTTTACTGTACACACTTTACTTTATAATCAGTATTCCAACTGTGGCAATTCATTTCTCTTGCATGAGAAAGAAGACTGCTCAATAAAATGACACCTTTTTATTGAAAACGCCTGTCTCTCTATTTCTCTGCACTCTGGTGGAACTAAGCATGCACGATTGACTGAGTGAAATAGCTGTCTATTGTTTTCACACGACTAGAGATGTAAATGTACATGTATTTATATAGCGCAAATCACTGACCGAGGTCAGTATCTAAGCGCTTGCTTAGGGGACCCATCCTGGTATTCCCCTGTGAGATAACCCCGGCAGGGTATCCACAAGGTGAAAGCCAGGCATCCCGCCGCGAGGGGCCGTTGTGGAGATTAAGCAAGCTATTGCCCAGAGTCGCAGAGTGTGAACCTGTGAGTCGAGAAGGCACCGGAGTGAGAATTATCGAGTCTGTGGAATTTTTAGCCCAAGTCCCGCCGAGGCGTGGAATTGAACCCTGGTCCAGGGACGATCTCAGCTTCCGGGTCTGCCGCCTCTAACCCCTGAGCCACACTTCTCCACTCTTTATTCTGGGGGAGCAAAGTTGTCATGTTTATGTGGTTGTCAGAAACTAATCCCTTCTTGTCTAAATCAGGACGGTTAACTCTTTCCTGAACATTTGAGAAAGTTTCTAGTGGCCTCTGAGCTAGCTGGTAAAATTAATTAAGTCTAACATAGTCAGTAGAGACCTAGATGACCTCAGTCCTACGTCTACACTGCTGTTCATGTTATTCCAATGCGCAGAGCCTATTGGGAATACAGGAACTACACTACATGGCGCCCAACGTTTGGTAAGTCGATAAAACGAACGCAAGATACTAGAGTAACTCAGTCGTGCTTTTCACACAGACCCCTTTCTCCCGTAAAAACTCCAATAGACGTCTGGAGTGGATGAAAGGTTAATATCCGCGGAACTTAGTAGGATAAGAATCCTATGTATTAGTTTTGGGTTTAGTCAACGTTGAAGGATACAGTGTTCCATAATATTGTGCACCTAATCTTTGTTTCCTTGAAACTTGATCTGCAACAAAAAACTTTCTTTCAGTAAAATGACGGAAAGTGAAGAAGAAAGAGATAGAGAAGCATTAGCAGCTCAACTCCTAGTGGATGACACAATTATCCAAGAAAATGATCCGAATGCTCATTCCGGTCAATATAAGAATAACTATAACTCTTAAACTTATAGAAAATGGACTATCACCAAGAGGTGGTACAGTCATATTCGTGATAGAGGCACATGAGTATTGGCAGACAGAGGTGTTCTACACATGGATACATTTTCCAGCAGCACACGCTGTGACAAAAGATTTCCACTATTACAAAATAGAGGAACCTCCGGATGTATACACTCCTTTCGAGGACGTTGAAATCCCACTAACTTACCAAGAGCACCTGCTCTGGTTTAATGGCACCCTAAAACATCAAAATCACATCACCAGGCACGGTCCACTAGGTAGACCAGGAGCCACGTGGCCGGTTCTAGCCAGCTACACACCACATCCAGACATTGATAAAATGTCAGACCAGGAACTTTTAGCTCAGCTAAAACTATTAATTAAAATACATAGACAATTGGTCCAATATGTCATGCGGACTGCAACAGTCCAACCAACAATTAACATCCCACAACTGACCCCTTATCAGGGGAATACAAACAAAATTACACCACAGATAATACAATCATGTCTTGGTAAAACACCCATAAAACGGGAAACAAATCCCATTCTGGTTAGCTCAAAAAATAACTCAAATAGAGGCAGTATTTCCTAATGCTACACCTCATGAAAAACACAGGATTCTGACCATCTGCCTCCCAATGGGGGTCGTACCACATGTGGAGGACTGTGAAACTTGGGGCACGGTCTTTGCTTCCATCTACACAAAAACACATGGTGTTCCGTCTATGGCGGTCAAACCAGATGTACTAAGACAGATTCAAAACGAATACGGTCCAGAACCTGCTTTAACTCTGGGTATGAAATTACTGAAAGACTTAAGTAGGTCTTGGCTATATTATTAGCCAACATAAAAGGAGAAGCAGCATGTGTGGCAATCCGCCAAAAATTGAAGGAGACAGATATAACAGACCAACCATTTGAACTCGCCAGAATCATAGAAAAATCCTATGAAGAACTAGGAAGAGATAGTTTGTGTGGGAAACCAGTAAAACCCCAACTAACTGAAAATCCTGAAAAACATTTATTAAAAATAATCTAAATACTCCAAAAAAGGGTTGGGAGGGTAATAAACAATCCTCTCCCAAGGAAAATCGTTTCCAGTCCAGAGGAAGGTCTCCTCAACGGAGAGAAAGATCTCCTGGCCGAAGAGGCAAGTCTCCCCAAAGGGAACCCTCTGAGAAAAGATACAACCTTAGAGATAGGGATAAATTGAGAAAACCTGATAGATATCAAGATATTGATACACGTCCCTCTCAATCTTTTCAGACTTCCTCACAGAAATCGGAAAGAAGAGGACTGTCAGAACACAAGGAAGAGCACGTCACGTCCAAAGACAAAGAACCTGCTCATCAAAGTAAAAAATCACAATTTCCCAGAAAGAAGGTAGCAAGTATTAAAATTAAACATGTCGAGGATTCTGAGGACACAACTGAAAAAACAGAGAGTGGGCCCAGACAATGCTAGACAGCGCAGCAGAAGTGACCATAGCTCGCAAGATCCTGATGAGTCTTCTGGAGACAGTGGACACGAATGAATACATTCAGGTGGAAACTGCAGACACACGAGTTAGTGTGCCCCATAAACTATATGAAATAACACTACGTATAGAGGGAGATAAAACTATGAAAATAAAAGGTCTCTTTTGGGAGAAACTGTTAGCTGAAAAAGACTGGCCACCAGAGTTTGTCAGGGAGTGCCCTCATGGCGAAGAAATGATTATGCCTGCCTTCTCAAATCATATTCCAATTCATAAAAAATACACATTTGCAAGAAAATGGGCAGTGGCCCAAGCTCGTGCTTTATATAAGAATCATGTAGGATTGGATGAGGAGTCTCTTCCACACAAAATCCAGTTAAAAAGTCAGCCCACTGCACAAAGGCAGTACCCAGTTAAACAAGAAGCTAAAAAGCAAGTCAGGGAGATCTTAGATCAACTTGAATATCAAGGGGTGATTGAAACATGCACCTCACAAATGAACAATCCTTTGTTTCCTGTCTACAAGCCAGACGATTCATATCGCCTAGTTTTGGATTACAGACATTTAAACTCCTGCTGCAGAACTGTTGCAGTACAAAACTCTCACATTGCAGCACTAATGAATAACACGCTGCCACTGCCAGGAGTCAACGGAGAGAGCCAGGACAGTAAGCCGCCACCGCCGAGAGTCATCCAATCACCAAGCCTCGCGCCGCCGCTCCGGGGACTACAACACCCGGCAGGCCTCGCGGCGGCGCGCAATTGACGCGGCAAGGGAGCGACAGAGGGCGCCATAAAGCAGCAGACACCCCGGCAGAGCGGGGGAGACATACTTACCACGCCGCCACTGCCAGGAGTCAACAGAGAGAGCCAGGACAGTAAGCCGCCACCACCGAGATTCATCCAATCACCAAGCCTCGCACCGCCGCTCCGGGGACTACATCACCCGGCAGGCCTCGCGGCGGCGCGCAATTGACGCGGCAAGGGAGCGACAGAAGGCGCCATAAAGCAGCAGACACCCCGGCAGAGCAGGGGAGACATACTTACCACGCCGCCACTGCCAGGAGTCAACAGAGAGAGCCAGGACAGTAAGCCGCCACGCCGAGAGTCATCTAATCACCAAGCCTCGCGCCGCCGCTCCGGGGACTACATCACCCGGCAGGCCTCGCGGCGGCGCGCAATTGACGCGGCAAGGGAGCGACAGAAGGCGCCATAAAGCAGCAGACACCCCCGGGGCTAAGCCCGGGCAAAGGGCGGGCCCTCTACGGCCCTCATCGGCAGGAAGCGACACGGGGCCATCATATAAACCTTTACCGGCAACAATAAAAGCAAAAGTTCTACCAACCCTCTCATACGGCAGTGCAGGATTGCATGGGAAAGATGCGGATCTGCTTAACAAAATGCAGACAGCCATCTTCAAATCTACCTTCCAAATACAACAGGGAGCCTCACCAGCTCAGACAAGGTTAGAATTTGGAACAGTAAATGAAACAGTGGGAAGAAAGTATGCAAGTATTAAGTACTGGTATACACTGAAACAGAACACGTCAGCCTCGGAATTGCACCAAGCACCAAGCACTATGGGAACAAATTAGATCTGACACTAAATCCCCATACAACCAGTATCTTGAAAACTCCATAACTGAGACTGGAACAAGAAAACTCTGGGAACTAAACCTGCCTCACCCGGAGTTCAAACAGGCTAAAAACAAGTCAACAAAATTCCACTCTCTCTTACTTGATAAAGCCACGTTTACCAACAGAAAACACGCATGGATGGTAATATCAAATTACAAAACACTTGTGGCAGCCCCATACTTAACAATTACATTTCCAGCTCACAGAAAACAGAAATTAATGGGACTCCGTTTGGGGAAATTCCCATTGATTATGGACCAACCAACCTGGGTGCATAATGGACCAAAAACCTGCAGACTATGCGGGAGGAGCAACGAGGACTTTATTCATCTTGTCTGCATCTGCCCGAATCTAGCTCAAGCTCGAAGCTCTCTGTTAAAAAAGTCTATGAACGAGCGGGGTATAAGAACGTGCAGATCTGCAATTATGGCAACCTTGAACCCAGCAGACACGCGATTGAACTGCCTATTACTAAAGTTCCTTGCAGCCCACTCCCAAGCGCTAAAACACACCACGGCACCCTGTCAACAAAAGGATAACACAACTGTGGTATCTCGGGCAGAGAGCTCTCCGGAACATAAAAGAGGAAAAAATCAAGAACTTCAGAACTAAGCTAGACAGACTGCATTTTTATTACACTTCATTCGATTTTAAATAACAAACTCGGTTTTAGACGGAGAGTGTTATAGAATATATTAACAGAGATTGTACATATATGTTAAGAAATTTTAAACACATTAGTCGATTCCTTTAAAATGTATTGTTGTGGTTTTAATTAACTGAAACAATAAAAATCTTTCATTCATCTCATCGGCAGGAAGCGACAGGGACAGGGCCAGAAACTCAGTTGGATGCTTAAGGCACACCCTACTATCCAAGTAAGACATTGTTGTATTTAACTTTACATCTACTGTTAAGACTGAGGATACAGTCTTCTGGCTTTAGTGGCAGGATGCCGAAAAGAGGTGCTGTTCCTATAGCAAATACTATGGAAAACTACTTGGTCCAAACCGTGCAAAAAATAAATATACAGAGGAGAGAATCTTTGGGGTTGAGTCAATCACCAGACCTACGATGCTTGAGCCCTACCATACTTCCCCCCACTGATGATATTATATCCCTGGAGACTGATCTTGAATCTTGTTCTATCCTCCCTATTAATCAGGATACCGGCAACTTAACTGAAAATACTGTGCCAGGCCCTGAGGTACTCATTGCGGACCCTATGAACAATATAGACAGTGACTATGAACAGGAGATACAGGCTTGTCCTTCAGATGAAGATCAGTCCATATCTGATCAAGCCCCCCGGTCAGAACACTCTAGGGCAAAAACCCAGCCAAAACGGGGAGGGTTAAGGTCGGGGACAAGGAGGAAGAGGGCAAATACTCCAAAGGCTAACTTAAAGGAAAATGGAGAGGGAAGAGCAAAGCTCAATGTTGATGATGATTTGTTTGCAAACATTGCTGAGCTAATTGAAAGTAAAATTAAAGCCATTGTTAAACCTCTAATTGCTAAAATAGACAAATTACAAACTGAGCTTAAAAAGCTAGGTGGCCAGCAGAACAAGCTAGTGGAGGGTATTGAAAATATTACTACGCTGGTTGTTAACATGGGCAATAATACTGGAGAGCATGTTGATCCCGAGGGTGAAGCAACAGATGAATCATTGCATAATAATCCCCCAATGCAGTTACCGGTTCTAAAAGCTAATGAAACAGCTGGTAAAGAGGATGGTCCTTTAACAGTTGAAATTCCCCCAGTACAAGCCCAGATAACGGACCCTTTACAATTTATAGTTGAAGCTTCACCTGTTGTCCTAGTACTAGCCAATGTTCCCCCCCTAGAAGCTGGTATAGTAGAATTCCCCACCTCTTTGTCTAATAAGGCATTGCAATGGCTCACAAATAATATGAGGCTAGCCCGGGGGGGGGGGGCAGCAACTGGCTCAGGAGATTAAGAACGCAAAAAGGGTTTCCTGGTTAGGAAATCGTCCCAAAAAATTTAAAGGGGATTGTGTGGCAGTGAGTTTTTCACACACAGGCGTTTTGCCAAACATCCTCACTAACCTATTCCCGGCCCAACGCAGGCAGGGTACTGTTGTCCCATTAACTTAATTTTTTTTATGGAGAACAACAGAATGTCACTTACCCTAGGACTCCAGCTTTTGGGTGGGATAATAATTGGGATACAAACAACAGATGGGGTCGAGATCAACACCGAAATATTGCAAACCACCCAGCTCTTCCAGTTCACCAAAATCCTTTTGCACAACCTCTTTTGTTGTCTAACCGATATGCTCCTCTATCCTTTCTGGATCAAAATGATTGACTTTTGCCTGAACATATAAGCCACGAAGAGAACTATGTACCAGTATTTAGTATGCTTACTTGGAATATTGCGGGAATCAAGGCTAAAGTAGGCAATGTGGCATGGACAGACTTTATGATTAAGTTCGACATTATTGCATTGCAGGAAACATGGGATACAAGCAACAGCTTTTCTTTAGATGGCTATAGCCATTTCTGTATTCCCGCAGTGTCTAGCGCTGCAGGAAGAGCCAAGGGAGGATTGTTAAGCCTCTTTAAATTAGATATTAAAGGTAGCCTAAAGAAATGTGACTCGGGATCCGAGCAATGTTTAATTGTTGAACTTTCCTCAGTAGAATTTCCCAACATTCTATTTATAAATTTTTATAACTCCAATGCATCTGACTGCACTCTATATAGTCTAGATAGATTGGACTATTTTTTGTCAGTCTATAGTGAAAATGTTAATTCTTTTGAAATCATTTTCTTGGGTGATTTTAATATACACCCGTGTTCACTAATGTGTGTTTGCGATGATGCAGAATCCCCTCCAAATTGTTCGCCCATCCATCTTGAACATAACAAACAGGGGGATTGTTTAGAGAACTTTTTAGCAAGATGGAACTTATATGAGTCTGGCTGCGGGGAGGGGGGGTTAGGGCCCCTACGTTTAAGGGAACAGACAGTGGCTCTATTATTGATTATATATTTATTTCAGTATGTCTTTTAGCTAAGGTTTTAATGTACAAAACTGTGGTTTCTGTTTTCAGTGATCACAACCCTGTCTCCTTGGACCTAGTAACTTCTGATCTTATAGGGCGAAAATATGGCCCTTGTAACAATAAACAAGTACTCAAAGTTAAAGACCAGGGACGCAGACTGAAATGGGATAGTATAACCCCGGAATCCTTCGTACAAGAGGTACTCTTTGAGGCTGAGGATGAGGTTGGTGTGTGCCTATCTAGCGAGTCTGAAGATAGGGAAGTGATATTTGCATTTGGTAGTATATGTAGCAAGATTAATCGCAGGTTATCTGTTGGTTCTAAACCTAAGACAATGCCCATCAAAAGATGGTTTGATCACAGATGTTCAAAAACACACTCTGCACTGCTAAATGCTTTAAAAGCTGTTCCGAAAGATTGTGAACTTATCACCACCTGTAGAGCCCAGTATAAAAAGGCCATAGCAGACAGGAAAAAACAGATTAAAGATGAAGCCTGGACACAGCTCTTAGACCCAGCAATACTGAAAAACAGTGGAGAATTCTGGAAGATTGTCAACCAACCTTTATTTACAGGGGAGGAAAATTCCCCCCTTGAAGCTAATATTCCTGATGAAGGCTGGATTAAACACTTTAGTGACATCTATTCTGATCATACCAGTGGAGATCCTGGGGCCCTGGAGGTTGACTAATGCCATTGGGAATCAATTGCACTTTGAAGTAACGGAAGTTTTACATGCCATAGACTGGACTCTGAAGAAAAAGGCGCCAGGACCCGATGGTGTTCCTGCAGACGCCTTCAAATGCTTCCCTAATTTTTGGTCGAGACTACTTTGCAGGGTCTTTAATGCATTAAACCATGATAATATTCCTGAGTCATGGAAAACATCTATAATTATCCCTGCGCTTAAAAAGGGAAACAGGCAGGATCCTGCATGTTATAGACCAATCTCACTGATCGACTCATCAGTTAAGATCTTAGGAAGAGTCATATTAGTAAAATTAAATGAGTGGGCTACTGAGAACAGTATTTTGACAAATGTGCAATACGGTTTTAGACCTAAAAGAAGCACAAAGGACCAATGCCTTAATCTCCACTTGCTGATTGAGAAATATACCAGGGCTAAGGAGGGGTCCATGTACCTTGGTTTCATGAACCTCTCCTCCGCCTTTGATCTGGTTAACAGATCAAAGCTTTGGTCAAAACTATTGGATATGGGCTTGGATAGGACAATAGTCAATTTATTGGCTGACCTGCACTCTGGCCTTACTGCAAAAATCAGAGTTTCCTCGAGTGGAAGGTGTACCGACGTTTTCGTTCTGAAAAAGGGGTCAGACAGGGGTGCATTTTGGCACCCCTATTGTTCACATTATATGTCAATGCCTTGGAGCCTGCTCTTAGGGACGTGACCCTCGATATTCCGCGTGCAGGGGATCAGGGGATTCCTGTTCTCCTTTACGCGGATGACGCGGTTCTTCTTGCGTGTACCGGAGTGGGGCTCCAACGCCTTCTGGACGCCTTTGAATCCTTCATGGGCTCACTTGATTTGAAAATAAATGCGAAAAAATCTCAAATCATGCTCATGGGTAGAGCAGCTAGAAAAAACTATCACAAAACTTTTCTCTGCGGACAGGAAAAGCTTGCGCGTGTAACCTCCTTTCCCTATTTAGGGATTACCTTTGATGAGAAGGGAAACTGGGGACCCCATGTTAAGAATAGAGTAACTTTGTTAGCTAGAACATCTGCAGCCCTGCAGGGGTTCTCTAAGAAACTTGGGGCCAGGCCAATCGCAGCCATAATAAAAATCTATAAGGCCAAATGCATCTCAGTGGCATCATATGGTAGTTCGATATGGGGATATAGGGGATTGGATCCCTTACAGATGATGGAAAACAAATTTTTTAGATCTGTTCTTGGTGTTCCACAGTCAACCCCGTCTTACACCGTTCATATGGAATTAGGGGAAGGCTACATCACAGACCTGATAAAAACAGCACCTTTAGTAGCTTGGCTGAGGTTGTGGCTCAACAAAGAAATCCCTTTAAACCATATTATTATGAGAGACTGTTTGTGTTTGGACAAAGTTAACAACATTAGGTGGCTGACATACATCAAGGAAACTTTTTCAAGGTTGGGTAGGCCTGAGATTTATTCTGTAATAGATTCTATAACATCTAAAGATATTCAGGCATATGCATCAACATTCGGTAATACACGTCGGTAATAGCGAAAAATAACGAATCGCTATTAAGGACATGCAAACCGCGATGCATCAAACAAATCTGTAAAATTTACAGAATCGGTAAAAATCGCTATTAAATAGCGAAAGTACACCCGCATGAGTAGCAAATACCGAGTTAGCTAATACCGATTCGGTATTAGTGATTCCGGTATTAGCGATTTCGGTAATAGCGAAAACGGGCAATTTACGCGACGCATCGGATGCGGCCCGATGACATCACAACCAGGAAGTAGGACAGCCACGCTGCATTCTGTGTTCGGAGTTGCACTGAGGAGGAGGCAGAGCACAGGAGCTGAGGACCAAGAGTGAACCTGTAGCCAGCAGGACAAGGCAGTGTGGAGAAGATGGAGAAGGAGGCCCCCCAGCAGGGAAAGGACACACACCGAAAGCGCAAGAGGAAGTTCTCTGATAAGGAGCTGGAAATCCTCATCGAGTGTGTCACCAGCAACAATGACAGGCTGTTTGGCAAATTGTCCCTGAAGGTGCCAGAGGCTGAAAAGCGCAAGATGTGGCTGCGCATCAAGGACAAGGTAAATGCCTGCGGAGTCACCCACCGCAGCATCGACGACCTAAAAAAACGGTGGTATGACCTAAGGAAGAGGGCCAAGGAGAAGATTGCGCAGAGGGTCAAGGATGCTGATGGCACAGGAGGGGGCACATCCAACGTGACGCCAAACACTGTCCTGGAGGATCTAGTGGAGTCCACCATAGAACGGGAAGCTGTTGTGGGGGTCACACGTCTGGACACCTCTGGTGCTGCGGAAGGAGGACAAGGTAAGAAGCATGGCAGCGTAACAATGCAGCGTGTAGTAAGTCCCTGCCCAATCCCCCATGCCAGACCCAGTGCCCATGTAGTGTTGCCCTAAACACATACCCTCCCCAAAGTGTTGCACCATGGGAGTTGTAGTACATACATGAATGGGTGCATGCCAGAGCACGGAGATTAATACTGCAGCTAAGGGCCAATTGTCAGACATAAAATGTAATTTATTGTGAGATGCCACTGCTATTTCAACATAATAGACCATGATTATAACTATGCACTGTTTCACACACAGATGCATCCCCCTACGATTCAGACGACAGTGCCCGCCTCGTCATCTCAGAGACGCCAGTGTTGTCTGAAGCCGAGTGCTCACATAGAGCTGAAGACATGTCCTCCCCTTCACCACCACGGCGGTCGACACCTCCACCATCCCTGCAGTCCAAGGCACCACCACCACCACCAGCCACAACCTTGCCGTCCAAGACACCACCACCACCAACCTCGCAGGCCAAGACACCACCACCAACCTCGCAGTCCAAGACACCACCACCACCAACACAACCACCACCAGTGCGGGCCACTCCGCAGAGCCGCAGAGCTGTAGTTCCCTCCCTGCCCCTGATGGAATCTGATCACAGTTCAGCACCCCCAAATGTTCCACGCCAGGCTGTCGTGACTCCAACCAGCCAAACATCATCACAACAGCGCATCAGGCAGAGGGCTGTGAACCCGGCTCGTGGTGCTGCAAGACCAATCGATCTGTCCGGAGGGTGCGGAGTTGTGGAGGCCCGGATGCTGCATGTCCAGCGCCTGCAGGGGAGACACATGGGTGCCATGAAACTCTCCATGACCAAGCTATGCAACAAACTTAGCAAGATGACAGACGCTATGCGTGAGCACACCACTTCCGTAGCTGCCGGCAACAATGACATAAAGCTGTGCCTACAAGAACTCACACGTGCCGTAGTGGCAGGCCAACAGAGTGAGCGGCGTCGCCACAGGCAGATCATGCTGGCAGTGACTTCAACCAACAAGGCCATCGAAAAGCTCTGCAACACCACGGCTGTGCTATCCCGCAGGTCCTTGTCCCTGCAAGTGGACCTAGGTCATTACTGTGGGGATGTGGCAAAGGCCCTTGAGAGGGTGACCACCGCAGTGGAGCAAATGCAGCCTGGGTCAGCCAGTGTCAGCATGCTGGGGGCGGAAGAGGGGAGTGAGGCAGCCTCCAGTGTCAGCAGCGTCTCCCTATCAGACACCAGCGGGAGGAGGCGCAGTGGCCGCAATGCAACTGCCACAGACTCCCATCGAGTAGAAGTCGAGGAGTCACAGGACAAGAGACTGGGGGTACGCGGCAAACGCAAGTGAACATGTGACTGAGTTACACTGTCCTTGGTGACGTAACCATGGCCAGACCAAAGTGCCGCACGCATCACCCGTACTGAGCACGTGCTATTTGATTTTGACTTTTACTGCAGCAGCAGCATGTTTTAGTTTTGTTTCTCTGCACCACTCAGGTGTCCATGCCCATTAAACCCTTGCAAATCGAGCCCTGTTGTCAAGTCTCTCTCTTACCTGTCTCAGAAATGATTCCGTGTGATGTATGTCCGCCTCCGTTGCCCTTCAGCTGTGTTGGGCACATGCGCCTGTCGGTGTTGGGGGGGTGGTTGCTGTGCACGCAGTTCATCCTCTCCGTCCACCTCTATGGGTATCCCCCTGCATGTGGCGATGTTGTGCAGGATGGCACACACAGCAATGATCTGGCAGCGGGTCACTGGGTCGTACTGCAAGGCACCTCCAGTCTTGTGCAGTATACGGAAGCGGCTCTTGAGGATGCCGAATGTACGCTCAACCACATTCCTTGTGCTGATGTGTGCTCTGTTGTAGCGCTGCTCTTGTGGTGTTGCTGGGTTCAGGTAGGGAGTGAGTAGATATTCACGCAATGCGTATGCGCTGTCACCTGCAGGATGGGGAGAGAATGGACATCAGCATGATTGTACATATACATGTGGGGATGGAGTGGGTGGAGAGTACGATGATGCATCAATATGTACCTAGTAGGTGTCCCTCTCCAAATTCACCATTGATCAGGCGCCTGTGGAGGCCACAGTGACGGAATATATAGGCGTTGTGTGTGCTCCCGGGGAATTGGGCAACAAGGTCCGTAATTATGTACTTGGCATTGCACACCACCTGCACATTTAGAGAGTGATATGACTTCCGGTTGCGGAAAATGTATTCGGTGGCTGATGGAGGACAGATGGGGACATGAGTGCAGTCAACACACCCTATGACATGGGGGAATTGTGCCACCTGGTAGAATTCCCGTTTGGTGCGGGTCAGCTGCTGGGGGGTTGTGGGGAAGGTGATGTGGCGATTAATTAATGTCAGCATGGCCTCTAGGAACCGGTGGAAGAAGCGTGATAAAGCGCTTTGCGACACGCCTCCAGTCTCAGCTATTACCCCCTGGAAGCTTCCAGACGCAAGCAGGTGCAGGCAGCATAGGACCTGCACATGGGCTGGTATGGCGTGGGTCCTACGGGTCTCGTGCTGCAGTAATGGGACCAGGTCTGCTATTAGGCGCATTATCATGGCACGGTTCAGTCTATACTTGTCGTAGACCTGTTCCTCGGTCTGCCCCAGCAAAGTGATGCGCACCCTGAAGATCCTGTCCTGGATCATCCTCCTGCGCTGGCCCTGGGCGTTGATCCTCCTCCTCCTAGCAAGCACGTACAGGGCAGCCATTTTGGAAGACATGTGGGGTTTCCCAGGCCTTTTTGAAGGGTTACTGATTGTGTGCACCTGCAGTAGGGGGTTGTAATTTTTTTTTCTGTCCTTCCGTTTACTTTACCTCCTGGTTGTGATTCCCCTTATTTTGCTCAGGCTAAATAGCGATTTTTGGGTTTTTCGGTATTAGCGAGTTTTCATGCATACCATAGCGATTCGTTATTACCGATTCGGTATTTCCGATGGCCGCTTTGGGGGTCGGTAATTCCGATTGTCTGTTTAGCGATTCGGTATTTTACCGCGGGGGTTATTAGCGATTCTTTATTTTTTAGCGATTAATTGTTTGATGCATAGCATTTTCTGGATTTGCGTTCGGTATCGGCCTGTTTTACTGATTCGCTGTTTTACCGGGAGGTATTTTCGTTGATGCATCTGCCAGATAGTGTCCACAAAACTTGCAATGAAAGAGTTTTTATCTCTGGAGAGGGAAGAATGTGAGCTGAAAAAACCCAGTGTCAGGGCCAATCTAATATTGTCTATACCTGACGGCCCAGAAAATTATTTGAATACGGTGACTTATCCTTACCACAGGTTTATTTTAACTCGTTTTCGTTTTAATTTGATACATTTTAATCTTGGTTTTTATCCTGTATGGAGTACCCCTGAAAAGGCGTCACCATGTTCTTGCGATCATTTCTCCGAACAAAACACTATGCACTTTGTGATGTTCTGTAGTTATTACATTGATGCTAGGAGAAAGTTCCTTGTGCCTATTCTTAGAGAAGCTGGATTTATCCAAGTTAAACCTGCTCTTATTTATTTACAGCTTCTACAGACTCCCAAGATTATGTTTTACGTGGCTAGTTTCTTGGTGAGAGCTATTAGGAGTAGGAATATTAGATTAAAAAATGCGGCTATTTCCCCTAGTTGTATAGATTGTGTACCTCAAATAGGCACCTTGTAATTATATCAGGATTTGTAATTATATAAGGCTTTGTAACAGGGACATTTGGTGTTAGTAATGTTTGTCTTGCTGGGGTTTTTCTTAGCACTTTCTTAGCACTTTAGCACTTTGCACTTTGTGTCATTATATTGATATGAATTGTAATATGATGTATGATTTTTTATCTTACTACATTTTAACTGTTTTTAAAGTATGTATTTTCTGTATATGTATCTTAAATAATTTGTATTTTGCCATTGTCTTTATATGATATTAAGTTATCGCAATAAAGTATTTTGACTGACTGACTGACTGAATAACATTGTGTGTAAAAAATATAAAACGACATTAGATATCTCTAACGGATTCTTCTGTCAAAACATTGCACCTGAAAGCAGGTATTTGACTGTTTTCTCAATAATGGGGTCGCAAAAACAATTTTGCCACAGGGATTCAAGAATAGCCCAGGATTATTCTCAGCAAGGGTAACAGAGTTACTACAAATATATGATGATGAGGCATTATCATAAGGCGGTGATATCTATCTTACAGACGATGACATGGAGACTCACTTAAAAAGAGTGAACACCATAATACTTGGGTTCGTATCAGAGGGTTACAAGTTCAACTTTAAAAAGTCAAGAATTGCCCATCTAACAGTCCTATTTTTAGGATATGAATTATCAAGTGAAGGCAAAAGCACCAAATAGCTGAAAAATTTATAATCAATACTAGGCTTCCTGAATTTCGTTAGAACATACATTCTAAATTATGCAGAGAGGGTTAAACCTCTCTATGAATTATTAAAACCTGATTACAAACCAATAAATTGGACTCCGAAACACACAGAAGTCTTAAGATCACTACAAACAGACATGTTAGCTAAAACAAAATTGCAAACTCGCAACAACGTACGCAACCTTGTAATCCGAGTCATCCCAGGAAGATGCGGATTCACATACCTGACCTCTAATGAGGGAGAAACGGTACCTATAGCTTACAAATCACACTTATACACTCAAGCTGAAATGAAATTCAGTTCTACAGAAAAAATTCTGACTGCGGTTCAAACTGCTGTAGGAAAAGAAAGAGCCCTAGCCCAAGGCAAGAGAATAACTGTTTATACAGCAGAATCAGCCCTTGAGGCATTAACAAGTCCACGCAATCTGAATACAGTGGCTTTAGATCCAAAATGGATACAATGGGAAAATTCTCTTGCTACAGAAGACGTGAAATACTATTTTGACCCGAAATTGAAAAAACTAGATGATCTAGAATATGAACAAGAATATCCTCTGCCAATTGAAATTATGCCTCTCGAACAAAATACCTGAGTAATCTATATGGACAGATTCGCACAACACTACGATGTAGATAAAAAATCCTACAATGCAGCGTGCGCGATTGTCAAAGGTCGCTGGCACTCTGGTAAATTCAGACCTATGATAACCAAAACTGAATCACTCAGAAACTGTTCAGCTGAACGAGCTGAAATAAGATCTTTGAAGATGGCGCTTGAAAATGCCGATCGCGAATTCCCCACACTAATAGTGTGCGATTCGCATTACTGCATCAAGTCATACAACAGTGACATGCAGACATGGAGCAAAAACGGTTACAAAGATGACACAGGTGACACAATAAGGCATAAAACGCTTTGGGAACAAGTAGTTCTTTTACAGAAAGAACTACAAAAGACTCACGTGATACATACACTGAGTCATCAATGTGATGGCGTTCACGTTGCAGGGAATTCATTGGCTAACAGAGCCACTGCGGAAGCAGTTCAACCGGCTTCCGTAGCTACAAAAAAGCGTTCTTAAAAAACACATAGATGGAGAAACCATGCTGGCGGTAAAAGCCTCATTAAAAGGCGATTATGCAGCATTACCTCTCAACTATCCACTCAGTCATATATACATAATTGATGCAAACTCCGTTCCTTTTGTTAAAATCTCTGGAGTGGGGGATAGAGTAATTCCAAACATGAACCGGAGAGTTTTCTTGATTGAAGACGCACACATGGGACTGGGTCCGAGGCACCAAGAGATCTTGAAATCTCTAATAGAATTACAATCAGAATACTGGTGGCCGGGGATGAGCTTGCAAATTTGCAAATTTACAAATTTGCAATGGATTGTCCAGACTGCAACAGAGATCGAAGTTGTGAACCGGACCAGACTATTGCCAGGACACCTTTATTAGAAAGCATCAGGGGATCTATATGCAGAAATCCAGCCGGAGAAATGCGTCCCCATAATTATTAAGACAAAATTAATTCGAAAATGTAGACCCCAGCGCTCGGCTGACGCCAGAACTGTTATAAAAGATTTGCGAGTCTTTATCGGCACATATGCAATTGGCATGCTACATTCTGACCAGGGTCCTGCGTTTAGCTCTCAAGCTTACAAAGAGGCCATGACCAGCATGGGCATTGCATTGTGGTACTCTTCTCCCTTCCATCCTGAAGGAAATGCGGTAGTGGAAAGAAAAAAACGTGACATAAAGCAATCTATAACGACGAGGGTATTAGGTTCGGATGATGGGTGGGTCAAACATTTAATAAGTGTTCAACGTAGTCTTAATAACATGCCAAGAAATTCTGTAGGAGGTATCAGTCCGTATGAACTTTTGTTTGGTACTAGAATGATTATCCAGGATCTGGATCGTCAAACTTCAGTGGTGGAAGAAAAAACCTTTGATATCAAAGATCGTTTGGCTGTTTTACAGGACTTGAATGAAACAAGAAAGAGTCTAAGTAACATAACGTTTAAGCCAACAACCACTGAAGAACCACCTGTCCCAGCAAGACCTGTCTGGATTCCGAAGATTGGGGATCTGGTCAGAGAAAAGATCGCAGTAAAGAAGGAATTTGGGCCTTCTTACAGAAATGCAGTACCTGTCTTAGCTGTCAGCGGAACAAGATCAGTAGTACTACCGCCACTTGCTGGTTAAAAGGAAAACAGAATTGTTTCCATCGATCTGGTGAAACCACAAACATGTGGCCAATAATAAATAGCAGGCCTAGTAGACTACCAAGAAATAGCAGAAGACCAAACTTTGCTACAATCCAAGAGGTTCAAACTGAGAGACTAATCACATTCGATAAACCTGCAGTAAATATCAAGGGACTAAGCAACAAAGCGATGGAACTTGTGCCTCTTGAAACCCAAATTGCAACAGTTCTTGAAGATACACCAATCTACAATGATGTAACATCAGAATGTACAAATATAACAAATGAAAATGCAAAGATCAATGGAAATCCGGAAGCAATCCCACCAATTGACAGAACAGCATCTGGCTATTTTATCAACTTTGATGACTTTTCCGATGATCCAAGTGAACATGGAGACAAGTCAGCAACAAAAACTTTCAAAGAAAAAATAACTGAACTTTTTCACCAACTAAAAGAAACATATCTGATTTCACCATGGATTGAATTTTGGACTGTGTTAGGTGTACTTTTCTTCCTGCTTTGGCTCATCATGGTTTTATACTTGGGTAGATTCATTGATGGAAAATATAGTACAATGGACACAGCAAGTCAGAACATCAACTTGGTCCTAAAGTCTCACAGATCCTCTCACATCGAGAAAAGAGAACTATCATCAGTGAACATCACAGCCAACCCAATACCTGGTGGTATAGCATGGGAAAAAACTGACTATGATATTTATGGCCCGATTGAGCTCTTTAAGTATCTCCACCAGTTTAAGGTTTCCTTAAGTGACTTTGTGATACCAAGTAGTTTCTCTGATGATTGGGACTTTGAAAATATTAATAATATGATGTCAGATTTAATAATGTCAGCTAAATTCACAGAACATGATTATTTACAGGGTTCATCAAATTATAAAGAATTATACTGTTACAATCACTATGGTCATCACTATTTGCATAAATCTGCACAACCTAGAAATGTTTTTAATTATAATCAATAGGAACATTGTCCAACTCCACCAAAAGGCAGCTCGAAGACATTCTATGAGAAATTTCCATACTTCTCAGGGTTTAACAATTGTGAACCAGAAACATTTTATTTTAAAATGTTAAACAAAACAGGAATGGAAACAATGTTGACAAATACTAAATTGATTTATTCTGAAAAATGTTATGACAAAATGTCTACATTTGGTTTTGAGTTCTGGAAAAATAACATTGAAACAAAAACCATCTGGGGTACAAAAGACTGGCAGGTACAAGGTCTAAAATCATTATTTAGAGCCTGCATGATCCCAGAACAAATAATATTCCTGAATGATACCATTCAACAAACTACTTGTCTTGGCTTAGCTAAGATAAAAGACTTAAACAAACTGTCTATTCCGAAGCCCATACCTGATAGTAATAGCACCACGGATGTGGAAATAGACGTATCCCATATTTTTCACCAAAATAGAACAAATCCTGATTGGAAAAAATGGTTGATCTGGCCCACAGACACAAATTACTGTCAAGATAGATTCCTAAACAAAACACAGGGGTTCAAACTGACCAGGCCAGACCCAAGATACTCCCAGAGACAACATCCAGGGATAGTTACAACATACAGTGTAGGGAAATTATGCCTTGAGTGGCTGCAGAAATCCACACTGGCTGAAATTAAGCAACACTTGACTTTACTTAAAGAAGGTGCTGACTTGTGAGATTTCATAATGGGACCTCGCAAACAGCGTCAAAAATGTTTCATAGTGGCCGGTATATACGCTGCATACAACGAAGCTTGGAAAGTAATGCAAATTGAAACAGCGGAAAAAATTCGAGAAATTGATCGTATAAATTTGGAAAAATCACTTTCTGTAGTGGTCAATGGGTTAACGACTCTGTCTTCCAGAATATATTCACTGGGCAGTATTGTATCATCTGCCTTTTATATAATAGAGCAAGACTTGCTAATGTTACAACATGGTCAGTCCCAATTGCGTTGTATTGTACAGCTAGGCTGGACGTTGCAAAACCTATGTTCAGGCTACGTGCCTGGCTTCTAATCAACATAACGTCATTATTTTCTATCTTTAACCTTACTGATAAACAAATCAGTTTGGCACAATAAGGAGCAGACTATACGATTCTGAGCATTAAAAAACTTGAGAGATTACCATTGACAATGTCAGAGAGACCTGTCATTGAATGGATAAAACACGGAACAATTACAATTCCGATAACAACTTTCCAATTTAAATATTGCCAAGAATATATACCTATAAGCAACAACACAACAAGCCAATACTGCAACTTCTAACTTCCGAGAAGAATAACTCTAGACAAAGAACTAAACTGAGTGCGAGTGAGGACAGTTTTGTCAGGAATAAGTCTTATTTATTATTCACCAATTTTTGAACGTATTTGTTGGTTAAGATTCACCAAACATTAGACGACAATTTATCAAAAGACAGACACTACAAAATACAAATTGCATAAAAATGACATTTACAAGAACAAGTGCACAGTAGTGAAAAATTACCAAACAACCATAGTTGATCAACATTCACATTCAAATCTCACTCTCTCTCAAAAACCATACATACGTGAAGAAATATTTACAATTTCAAAATGTCACAAAATAAATTTTTTGAAACACCAAAGGAATCTGTTTGGTCAGTTTATAGTATTTGGTCTATTCAGGGAAAGCAATCTGGTGAATAGCGACCTTATGGTGTACATAGGCGGTCTACGCGTTTCGAACCCCTATTGGATGTGGGAGTTCTCATCAGGACCTCATAACTGTGGAGGAAGAAATGAGATCGGGGTCAATTTCATAGAAACAATACTTATGAGAACAAGCTGCCACCTCTAGGTATGCCTCTTATCTATGGTATGAGTGTGCACCATTGAGATTTTGAGGAAAAAAAAGCCGGACGATAACAAACTGTGGAAAGAATTCACAAAAACTCAAAGTCAGCCCCTATGTAAATTACGGTTCTATCTGTAACTCCCAAGTACAGCAAAAAGGCAGAATTACACTTACATTTAGTGGAGCGTGATCTCTGAACTAGAATTCTAAAAAGGGAGAAGAAACCAGTCAGTTTCAAATAGTAGTAGTGTGTGCTTTGTGTATGTGGCGGCGCGGGACCAGAGGAGAATGACTTACTTGATTAGGGTTCAGACGGGGGGCACTTTAAATTAGGCGGGACTGAATCTTGTATCTGCAAGACGAAGGAAACGGGTATAAGTGGTTGCATGTATGGAGCGCGTGGTGAGTGCTAGGGTGCCTAATGAGATGGCCTGTTTACCTTGCGCTCCAAGGGGTCCTGGCTCCGTCAGTGTCTGGTTAGGGTCGGCATTCATTAGCTCGAATAACAGGCTCGCCGGCAGCGAGGGACCTTTTAGAATGCCGCCTCTCTTCCTGGTCACAGCGTTTCTGGGAATTGTAGTTCCGACTAGCAGCGTTTCTTGGGAATGTAGTTTTAACTGGCTGTTGCATCCACGCAATTGTCTCGGGGCTACAACATGTATCATACATATGCCTAACTGCTGGTCTAAGTAAGCCGATACAATTCGGACATTTCATTCAGACCATCAATTGCCGAGTTGAATTTCAGGATGAGCATTGCTTCTCGCTGCAGGAGTTTTTTATCTATATCACCGCCTCTTTGGTCATTCTCAACCTTTAGTATCACTGTCCATTTCAAATCGGATTCCTTATGATCTAAAGTTTGCCAGTGATTGACTAATGGTGCTGTCAGGGTCTTCAATCTTATGCGCGATTTATTCTGAGTTATGCGCGTTCTGACTTCCTGATTTGTTTTTCCTATATAAAGGAGGTCACATGGGCACTTAATCCCATAAATCACGTTTCGTGATTTACAGTTGGTAAAAGAGTTGTGTCTCCAATATATATTTTTATGTTGAAAGACGGATCCCTCTTCTGTGGAGGAACAGCATAGACAGTTTCCACACTTCCTGTGGCCCACTACAGGTGGTAGTCCAACATAAGATCTTAATGACAATTTTTTTTCTGTGGCATAGCAGCCCGGACTAGGTGATTGCCCACAGTCGATTTTTTCTGAAGGCAAATAATGGCTTCACATTAAGTGTTGTGTGCAAGTTCTTAATCAAGTGCCAATTGCTGGCTACCGCTTTTTTAAGCAGATTCGAATTGGGGCAGTATGTCGAGACGAACACTATTCTGTCTGTTTCCATTTTTGATTTTCGTTCTAACAGGCTTTCCCGTGGTGTCCACCACGCCCGTTTGAGCGATCTTTTCAACAATTTTTTGGGGTAACCCCGTTCCAACAGATTGTTTGTCAATTTAGTTGCATTATCGAAGAAGTCATCTTTGAAATGGCAATTGCGGCGGATCCGTAGATATTGCCCATAGGGCAGGTTGTCTTTCATACTCCTTATATGATTACTTCTGAAGTGGAGAGATTTATTGCGGTCCGTTTCCTTCTTGTATAGGGTGGTTACCAGCCCTCCATCAGCTGGGTACACCTCCACATCCAGAAAAGGCATCCTGTATTTGGAAAAATTAAGACTGAATTGAATCTCTTGTGTGCGATGGTTGAGCCATAGATGAAATGCTTTCAATTGATCTTCCTGCCCTGCCACATGAAAAGACATCATCTATATATCTACTCCAGTGTTCGATATATTTGAGGTAGGGGTTATCTTTGTAGATGAAGGTCTCCTCATATGATGCCATGAACAATACGGCGAGTTCCGAAGCGAATGGACAACCCATTGCCACTCCGTTTATTTGATAGTAAAAGTCTCCGTCGAAATTGAAATAAGTCTTCTTGAGAGCAAAGCTCGCTAGTTTGAGAATGAACTCTGTTGGTACACGGTGGGGTCTTGTTCTTGTGTTTAAGTAATATTCGAGTACATGAATTCCATCTTCCTGAGGTATTTGCGTGTACAACGACACTACGTCCATCGTTACCAAAAAGTGATTATGCTCCTCAAATTTGATTTCACTGATTTTGTTTATGAAATCCGTAGTGTCCTTTAAAAAGGATTTAACCTTTTCCATAAAAGGCTTCAAAAAATGATCTACGAACTTAGATGCTGGGGTTCCGTAAGAAATTCGCAACCTGAGACGATTGGTCTCCCCGGAGGTTGTGTTTCACTTTTGTGGACCTTGGGCAGTATATACCAATCGTCTCAGGTTGCGAATCTCTTATGGAACCAGCATCTAAGTTCGTAGATCATTTTTTGACTTTTACTATCAAATAAACGGAGTGGCAATGGGTTGTCCACTCGCCGTATTGTTCATGGCATCATATGAGGAGACCTTCATCTACAAAGATAACCCCAACCTCATATATATCGAACACTGGAGTAGATATATAGATGATGTCTTTTTCGTGTGGACAGGGCAGGAAGATCAATTGAAAGCATTTCATCTATGGCTCAACCATCGCACACAAGAGATTCAATTAAGTCTTAATTTTTTAAAATACAGGATGCCTTTTCTGGATGTGGAGGTGTACCCAGCTGATGGAGGGCTGGTAACCACCCTATACAAGAAGGAAACGGACAGCAATAAATCTCTCCACTTCAGAAGTAATCATCCAAGGAGTATGAAAGACAACCTGCCCTATGGGCAATATCTACGGATCCGCCGCAATTGCCATTTCAAAGATGACTTCTTCGATAATGCAACTAAATTGACAAACAATCTGTTGGAACGGGGTTACCCCAAAAAATTGTTGAAAAGATCGCTCAAACGGGCGTGGTGGACACCACGGGAAAGCCTGTTAGAACGAAAAACAAAAAAGGAAACAGACAGAATAGTGTTCGTCTCGACATACTGGCCCAATTCGAATCTGCTTTAAAAAGCGGTGGCCAGCAATTGGCACTTGATTAAGAACTTGCACACAACACTTAATGTGAAGCCATTATTTGCCTTCCGAAAAAATCGGACTGTGGGCAATCACCTAGTCCGGGCTGCTATGCCACAGAAAAAAGCATTGTCATTAAGATCTTATGTTGGCCTACCTCCTGTAGTGGGCCACAGGAAGTGTGGAAACTGTCTATGCTGTTCCTCCACAGAAGAGGCATCCGTCTTTCAATATAAAAATATATATTGGAGACACAACTCTTTTACCAACTGTAAATCACGAAACGTGATTTATGGGATTAAGTGCCCATGTGACCTCCTTTATATAGGAAAAACAAATCAGGAAGTCAGAACGCGCATAACTCAGCATAAATCGCGCATAAGATTGAAGACTCTGACAGCACCATTAGTCAATCACTGGCAAACTTTAGATCATAAGGAATCCGATTTGAAATGGACAGTAATACTAAAGGTTGAGAATGACCAAAGAGGCGGTGATCTAGATAAAAAAACTCCTGCAGCGAGAAGCAATGCTCATCCTGAAATTCAACTCGGCAATTGAAGGTCTGAATGAAATGTCCGAATTGTATCGGCTTACTTAGACAAGCAGTTAGGCATATGTATGATACATGTTGTAGCCCGAGACAATTGTGTGGATGCAACAGCCAGTTAAAACTACATTCCCCAGAAACGCTGCTAGTCGGAACTACAATTCCCAGAAACACCTTGACCAGGAAGAGAGGTGGCGTTCTAAAAGGTCCCTCGCTGCCGGCGAGCCTGTTATTCGAGCTAATGAATGCCGACCCTAACCAGACACTGACGGAGCCAGGACGCCTTGGAGCGCAAGGTAAACAGGACATCTCATGAGGCAACCGAGCACTTACCACGCGCTCCATAAATGCAACCACTTATACCCGTTTCCTTCGTCTTGCAGATCCAAGATTCAGTCGCGCCTAATTTAAAGTGCCCCCCGTCTGAACCCTAATCAAGTAAGTCATTCTCCTCTGGTCCCGCGCCGCCACATACACAAAGCACACACTACTACTATTTGAAACTGACTGTTTTCTTCTCCCTTTTTAGAATTCTAGTTCAGAGATCACGCTCCACTAAATGTAAGTGTAATTCTGCCTTTTTGCTGTACTTGGGAGTTACAGATAGAACCGTAATTTACATAGGGGCTGACTTTGAGTTTTTGTGAATTCTTTCCACAGTTTGTCATCGTCCGGCTCTTTTCTCAAAATCTCAATGGTGCACACTCATACCATAGGTAAGAGGCATACCTAGAGGTGGCAGCTTGTTCTCATAAGCATTGTTTCGATGATAGTGACCCCGATCTCATTTCTTCCTCCACAGTTATGAGGTCCTGATGAGAACCCCCGCATCCAATAGGGGTTCGAAACGCGTAGACCACCTATGCACACCATAAGGACGCTATTCACCAGATAGCTTTCCCTGAATAGACCAAATACTATAAACTGACCAAACAGATTCCTTTGGTGTTTCAAAAAAATTATTTTGTGACATTTTGAAATTGTAAATATTTCTTCACGTATGTATGGTTTTTGAGAGAGAGTGAGATTCGAATGTGAATGTTGATCAACTATGGTTGTTTGGTAATTTTTCACTACTGTGCACTTGTTCTTGTAAATGTCATTTTTATGCAATTTGTATTTTGTAGTGTCTGTCTTTTGATAAATTGTCGTCTAATGTTTGGTGAATCTTAACCAACAAATACGTTCAAAAATTGGTGAATAATAAATAAGACTTATTCCTGACAAAACTGTCCACACTCGCACTCAGTTTAGTTCTCTGTGTAGAGTTATTCTTCTCTGAAGTTAGAAGTTGCAGTATTGGCTTGTTGTGTTGTTGCTTATCGATTAGGAGGCTTGGCCTTACTGTGGGAAGCCCACACCCAGTGTTGTTTCCTCGAAGAATATATACTAGCAGGCCAGTATGAAAGGTTGGGTAAAGGATACATCAAATCAACCTGGGATTTACCTTACACACACAAATGTTATAGTGAAGGGAAAAAAGAGGTATTCCTTAGTGGTAATAATTGTAAAAAATCACTAAGGGGTACACTTCTGTGTCAAGGTATTAACTTGCATGGAGCTTGCGAAGGGTCTTCAAATAACCTTTCATGTCACCTGCAAAGCACTCCTGCAACACAGATAGAACCATTCTTCAGACAGCTTTCCAACGGGAGCTACGTTTTAATAAATGACCACAGCTGTTGTGGAATGGTGCCAGGAGAATGCTATCTCGTAACTGTTACTTCCAGGGTCGTTTGCTGTATGTAAGTATTGTATCCAAACAGCAATCCAGACATGGAGGCGGCAATATGGCCTTATGTGAATATCTCTTCTATTCGAATTGATACTTTAAGCAAAATGAAGTCTATTCTTTTACAGACTACTGTGCCGCTGACGTCATCCAAAGAAACGTATGATCTGCAAGTTGCAAGGACAACATCAAAGATACATACCCTTTAATCGACAAATTGCCCTGTGCATTTCGTAGAAATGTTAAGTCAAATCTTAAACATCTCTGATACCAGTGGCATCGCACATGTATTTAAGACAGTTTTTTCGGGACTGTTATCACCCTTTGAAATAGTTCTGGGCATCTTCCCGAATTTTGTCCATTCTGTCTTTGGCGGCCTACCTTTAATTTTGGGTCTCGTGGCAGGAATTTAATTTTTTTCCTTCTGCTCCGATATGGCATGCCAATCCACAGACAAGACTCCAGCAACAATGGAAGAAACGATCCTAGCAATACGATACCGAGACCGTATCACTAAGGTCCTCGGATTGGCCCGGCTAAGAGATCTGAGCACAACCTAGTTTCTTTCAGTCAGACCAATGATGCACGATTGCATCTTACCTCTGCTTCGATGTCTGCTATGCGGAGAAGAATGCGTGTTGGACGTCTGTCTTACACTACCATCAGCAGTACCAATGGATATCAATGCTTTGCTTTGTCCAGTAACGACTCATGCAACGTGTTGTCCCCAGCGGCTACCTATTCTGATGACGGCATTCGTTGAGACTTCACCATTACGAGTAAGTGGCGGTGAAGTACGAGAAGAAAGCAGCACCAAACAGGTACAACCTTCTGTGAACATTGCTGATCCAAACATCGATGATAGCAATCACGCACAGAACTGCACAGTTACAGTATTTTCAAACTTGGTCGAACTTTCACCCGATGTTGTAGACCAATTTTTTGCGAGTCTGTCTGATATGATGTTCTCTCCTAACAACGAGAATAACCTTTAAAAACAATGAGCACACAGCGTTCCCTGAACTCTGAATTCGGCCTTCAGTTTTGATAAACAACGCTACTGAAAACATTTGGAACTATTTTTTCCCCAGAAAGTGAAATCATTTTCCCACTTCCAAAATATTTACTTTTTTTGGCACATGGTACTCTGCTTAAAGTAGAACTATTCTTAGAGAACAGAGCTTCTATTTTTAGAGACGTTAGAGACAATATTTACCTTAGCCTCTAGCACATGTACAATATCGTATAAATATGTGATGAAATGGTCTCGACCTTCTTTTCTGTATACAGAGCCATTTCATGTGTAATTTTCGCAATTCATTCAACTGATATATATATGCATTTAACTGAATGATAACCCTGCTTGAAAAGCGTACAGTACCAATACTCATTTTCGTGTATAAACCATACACCATTTCAAATGCAATTTATGTATTTTGGGGTGGGTTGGAAAACACACATGCATCGTTATATTTTTATATTGCTTATTATTTATCAATGATGGACATTAATACGTGGAGTGGGTGTTGTATTTCTATCTAGGACCCTAATTTGATATTCCCGATTCATGCCCCTATGTCGTTATAACAAATAATATCCTTATAAAGGCATAAGGATCATATCCATATTTAGTATTAGCCCATGCAGTCCAAAACACAGCAAGGCTACTCCCATAGACTCCTAGAAAGCACAACGCGTTCTTTAAACAAACCAAGCCTCCAGCAGCCCGGGAAAACCCCCTGCTTTTGTTTTGATTTGCACACGAACTCCTGGAGTCCAGAAAGAAGTGTTAGTTCTTAGTGACGTCTTATGTCCAACCTTACGTCAAACCCGGCACCTTTCAGGTATAAATATACCAATGTTGCCTTAAGCAAACACACAGTGGTTGGAAGCAGAGCTGCGTTCTACTTGTCCGGGAGCCCAGCTGTTATGAGAGCTGAAGGAAACCGCCCCTCCCCTTGATGCACTGAGAGAGACGCTGTCTTTTTCTCCAGCCGAGAAAATCCAGCTCCGGTGTTCCCAAGTCACCCTCGTGGGTTGCTAGGAGATCGAGTCCTGAGAAGCGAAAAACAAGACCTCCATCATTCTATAACCAAGGTACGGAGCTGAATAAAACCTTAGAGAGAATTCTTGATTCCGATACTTGGCAAAAACTTAACTTAAAACTGCAAACTTACTTACTCCTTCCCACGTATTAGGCTTAGGTCAGGTACACCGGGGTAGGCGTATTTAGAAGCACCAGTTGAGTTCGTTAGTCAGTGTTTTTATGTATGTATATATTTTATCCATTTTGAAGTATCATATGGCTAAGAAACCATATCAATGCTTTTACAGTATTATTTCATAATACTACTTTTACTGTACGCACTTTACTTTATAATAAGTATTGCAATTGTGGCAATTCATTTCTCTTGCATGAGAAATAAGACTGCTCAATAAAATGACACCTTTTTATAGAAAAAGCCAGTCTCTCTATTTCTCTGCACTCTGGTGGAACTAAGCATGCACAATTGACTGAGTGAAAAAGCTGTCTATTGTTTTCACACGACTCTAGAGATACACTCTTTATTCTGGGGGAGCAAAGTTGTCATGTTTATGCGGTTGTCAGAAACTAATCCCTTCTTGTCTAAATCAGGACGGTTAACACTTTCCTGAACATTCGAGAAAGTTTCTAGTGACCTCTGGGCTAGCTGGCAAAACTCATTAAGTCTAACATAGTCAGTAGAGACCTAGATGACCTCAGTCCTACGTCTACACTGCTGTTTATGTTATTCCAATGCGCAGAGCCTATTGGGAATATAGGAACTACACTACACTATGAGCATGCCCTGGTTTCATCCCCATTTTCCAGCTCCAGTATTGTCGAGCTACATCTAGCCTGGCCAGCCAGGCCAGCAAGGAGCCTAAATTATCCTGCTTTGCGTGTGTTCTGTCAGTATATTGACTGTAGTTTAAGCATCAGAGCAGTTCTACCTGTACCGCCACGGCCTCCTTAGCTTCCAGGAGTTCAAGCTCCAGCTCAGGGTGGCCCCGGCGCCGGGTCTCAACCTCCCTCAAAAGCTCCTCAGCAGATTTAACATCGCCCAACAGTGAGTGTCTAATACCTTTCGACTCGGCTAAACAATACCCTGCATCACAGCCTTAAAAGCATCCCATTCTACCTGGGGGGAATAAGCTGTATCAGCATTATTGGCGAAATAGTGAATTATCTTGGTTCTGATTGATTCACAAAAGACCTGGTCTTCCAAGGACTCCGGCTTAAGCCGCCACATAGGAATAGAGGATCGGGGTAGGGCCTAGCACAACTGCAACAAGACAGGATTATGATCTGATATAGTGTGGGTGAGGTACTCCACTGCAGACACTAAGCCACTTATGTGAGGGGTACAGAGGTCTAGGTGCACATGCACTTCATGGAGCCCTGACAAAAAGGAATAGTCTCACTCATGCGGATGTAACCATCTCAAGGAATCGATAAGCTCCCACTGTTGTTCATAGTCCAAGAACGTCCTAGCTGTGCGAACAGTTTGAGAGTCGCACATTGGAGTGTGCGACCGGTCCAAGTGACTGTCAGACACACAGTTAAAGTCTCCCCTATTAGTGTCGCAGTTGTCAAGAATAGCGCTAGTCACCTTGACAAATCTGTGAAGAACACACTCTGGTCTATATTCAGGATATAAACATTCACTATGGTCACATCTCAACCTTCTAGCCTCCTTCCCACCGCCACATATCTACCCTTAGGATCTACCAGCATGTCTGACAAGTGGAAGGGGTCCGCCCAATCCAAATGAGGACTCCCCTAGCATAAGCTGAATTCATAGTATAGTACACCTGACCTCTCCACCGTCACTTTAGTACAAGCCCCTCTTTGTCTGTTAAATGCATCTCCACCGTCACTTTAGTACAAGCCCCTCTTTGTCTGTTAAATGCATCTCCTGTGGGCATCTCTTCTGTTAAAGGAAGAAAATACTTTGTAACGTTTTGTCATGGATTGCATTGCCCGCATGTTCCACGTTAAGCATTTAAATGCCAGTTGACTTGTCATACTTGTAATTTGGGGAAAAACCATTACTCGGGGCCTTATGCATTCTCCCGCTCCGTCCCCGAAACAGTTTAAGCACAGTGTTCTGTAATATATGACTCATAACCTGCAAGTTCATCTTTTGTGCTCTTTGCTGAATTTTTGGGGAGTGCTACGTGCTTCAGTTTTGTGGTCTGAGACTTTGCATTGTTACTTACGCATAAATACGTGAGCTTCTGGTTTGATGTACACCATTATTTTCCTATACGATTAATAGGAACCTTGGGAATGGTAATTTTTTTATGAGGACAATAGGAATACTAAAGGTTCCTTCCTATGGGCATGTGGTAAGTGAAAAGGGGTGTACACATTGGGGCAGAAAGTATTGTGCTGGGGCTGATGTGTGTCTTATAGTTTCCTTCCATTATTCATGTATTTCTTTTCTTTCTTTCATTATTTGGTCGGCTTGCAGGGGTCTTGAGGGTTGTAACCCCGGAGAAGCAGATAACCCACCCCATTGCCTCTGGTCCTGTCTCCCAGCATTTCTTCCTTCTCCCTACCATTCTCTCTTTTCTCTAAAGGCTACCTGCCCGTGCATGTTGTTTCTTAGGGCACTGGGTTTTAGCTTAGAAGTGAAAGGATGGACTCTATTCACCACCACAGGTTTTAGTTATGGTCAAGCAAGTGGAACCTTGACATTTTTAAGAAAAAAAAGAGAAAATTACATTGTAAAAGTGCATAATAGTTGGAGTCAAGCCGTATGCGGTGGATGAAAGTAAATCTGGCATTGTCCATTTGCTTAAGTATGATGAAAGGTCACTTGGCAGACAAATTTGAGTGTATATTTTCTACTGATATTTTTCAGTATCCACGATAACTTAGACTTGAGACAGCTTTCTTGATGAAGGGCCTATTTCAGATTGAACTACAGACTAGTGTTCCGGTACAAGGTGGACAGGCTAAGTTATGAAGAAGATGTGCACATTAAAGTTTTAAAGTTTAGACTTTAAGCACTTCTACACTTTTTTTACCATGGTGTATGGTTGATTCTTTCATTCATCAATCTGTGTAATCCCACGTGGTCCCAAAGAAACAGTCCTTGGAATTTTCTTTTGTCTGCAACTTTAGTCTCAAAGCAATATGCAGAAATGCAGCTGACAAAGTATTTACATATAGAACTGCCCAGTTTCATCACAGAATTCCCTACTACACCAAAGCGAAGATAAATTGCTAGACTTCAGTTCTGATAGTTCATCTATATAAATAAAAATGTAACTGTTCGTTTAATCAAAATCTCAAATCTCCGAAAGTTCTTCACCGATTGCTTTGAAATTTTGACACAACATTGCATTCGAATACGCGAGTGTTTTTATATACACAACGTTGGATTCGAATATGCGCGTGTCGAATACGCGCGTGTTTTTAATCGAAAGCACAAACAGACACATAAAAATGTCAATGTGCGTTTGATAAAAATCTTAAACCTACGAATGTTCTTCACCGATTGATTTGAAATTTTGACACAACGTTAAATTCGAATAAGCGCGTGTTTATATATACACAGCGTTGGATTCGAATACGCACGTGTCAAATACGCGGCTGTTTTTAATCTAAAGGACGAACAAACCCTATCGATTGGGTTGCTGCGCAACAACTACAATAGACGCATAGAGACAATAGTCTACATATATTAGGATGGACTGTTGGTGTCAGGATGGCAGACCTGGAAGTGGGTGGAGGGAGGGGGGAGGAGTTGGTTCACTTGGCAACATTAAGAAAGGACGCATAGAGACAATAGTCTACATATATTAGGATGGACAGTTGGTGTCAGGATGGCAGACCGGGAAGTGAGTGGAGGGAGGGGGGAGGAGTTGGTTCACTTTGCAACATTAGCGCGTGTTTATATATACACAACCTTGGTTTCGAATACGTGCGTGTCCAATACGCGCATATTTTTAATCGCATATAGACAATAGTCTACATATATTAGGATGGACAAAAACATATTGAATACCCTCAAGTATTGTGAAATTAAACATATTAATAACGTGCGCTTACTCTTTTCTTTCTCTTCCATTTAACCAGACTGAGCCACAGCAAACGCGTAGCCGGGTACAGCTGGTAACAAATAAAAATAAAAATGTAGTACCATCATTAAAGAACTACGTGACCATATACAAACAGCAGATTGCAAAACAGTTGGTGATTTTTGCAAACAGCCTGGTTTGCAAAATTCACATTCGCAGGAAGTTGCAAAACCTTCTGCCTTATTAATATGTATGAGGCAGGAGGCACTGTGCAACTCCCTGCAAATGACTAAAAATGTATGCAATGGATGACTACAATGGACAGCAGATCTACCTCCATTCGCATTTCTTCATTCTGATTTTTTTCTGTAGACTCCCTTTAAGGGATAAGTGCAGGGAGTTACATCAGTGGGAACTAGTAGTGTTACCCGATCACTGCCTGCTTCTCCTCCCATCAGCCCCCACCACTTATTAAGACAGCTTCTGATTTTCAAATTAGCTACCACCTCTGTTGGGTGTCAGTAACCTGTAAGTGGTTTGCAGCTATAAGCATTGATGCATTCACCATACCTCTCTAAGAGGAGGGGGATGCCCCCTTCATGGCCCCTCCTCTTTGCAAATTAGAATGAGTCTGCAAAATCAGAATGACTTTTCCATCACAAAAAATAAAGTTTAATACATTTCCACTTGTGCTTCTGCAGTCACAAAGTCTGTTATAATGCACTTCATATATTAGGTCATGCAATTGGCATCTACAAGAAACACAGCATGGCGGCTTTGTTGAATCTCTTGTTTTAAATCCAGAGTCTATAACATATTCAGGCAAGTAAGCATGCCTGTATCAGGATGCAGATTGGAGAAAACTCTGAAACAAGGCCTATCAGAGGCTGATACATTTTTAAGTCTCGCCTAGCAGCGCATTCACTGTCTCTTCGAGACATGCTGTATATAGAATATGGGCTTGAAGCACGACCCATCTTTTTTACTGGTTCCTCCTACTGTCCTTTGTAAATGCCGGCTTTTGTTTGATGAATACGCTTAGTAGTCCCTCCTTTTGGACTTTTGTATCCTCCCATAAGGACTGCCCCTGTTCCATATGCTCTTACTCTTCAGGTTCTTTAGGACACTATGAGAGCATCCTTTTTTTGTTGGCCTGCCTCTGCTTGCGTTAAGTGTTATGTTGCCATGTTGCTTGCCGCTTGTGTTTCAGCTTTGCCATCACTTATTGCCATCCCCTCCACCCCTCACCCCTCCCATAACACTGCTTGTTTTTATTTGGTTTCTGCCATGCACTTGTGCTCAGTGTCAGCCGCGCCCAGTGTAATTCTTTGCATTTTCAATGGCAAGATTACATAACAAAAAATAATCCACTAAAAGAGGGACACAAACGTTTCAATGATGCTGTCAACCATTCTTCTCCAATAACTGCTGGTTAACATTCTGGAGAGATTCTCTCAAATACTTTTCAAACAGTGTTTTGGAGTTCAGCATGCACTCCAAGATGACTGCTGCTCTCACACCAGACTTCAACAGTCCTATCAGTCTGATAGCAGTATCCATCTTGGAGTGGGCGGTGGTCCGGTGAAGCTTATAGGAGTTAAGTGACATTACTTTTGCAGAACCTCAAGCAACTTCCTCTCCTGTGCAGCTGTTGAATGTTCTGATTTGAATTAAGGAAGATACTGGCGATTGTACAGCAGATGTTCGTTGTGACAATGAAGACCAAATTACAAATAATTCGGAATTACTAGATAAATAGGACCCCAATAATCTTTTAAATTCAGAAAACTTAAATCAGCTTTTTCAATACGTAGATTCCGAAGTATTTCAGTTGCAGCTGTTTAACACAGGGATTTCAGCTTTGGCTAACACTGTAAGGTGAAAGCGTCTCATTGTAAGTGCTTTTGATAAAAGAGTTTTTTATTTTCATCCTGCCGTAAGACTGTGCACAAACGTTACTTTAAGTTTATAAAGCATACTGGTCTTTGGTGTTCACAGCAGTGTAAAAAAATTACATATCAAGAGGGAGTTTGATATTCCAGACAGTCTTTTGTAATGTATACTGAATTCAAACATAACAAATTTCGTTTTGAGCATACTCGCATTCTTTATTTCAAAGAAAATATTACGTGTCTATGCCAGGTATCTCAGAAGTTCAAGGCTATTAAAATTAATCCTATGTCTTCTTTAATAGATAATTGCATGTGAATAAATCACAGTGTCAGGAAGAGGTTGATGTACAAATTGCTATGTGACAATCCTAGCTCGAACATATCGAGATGTAAATACTTACTGCTCATGAACATTGGGAAACATTTATAAAACGTATATTGAGCTTTAACCTCCAAGAGGATGTGGTGTAATGGACAGAGGGACTGACCTTAAAGCTGGGGAACCAGGTTCGAGTCCCGGCATAGGCTCAGGCATCCTGTGATTCTGGGCAAATCACATAATCTCCTGGTGCCTGAAAAAAGAATGTGTCTATCTGTATTGCAATTGGTACTTATGTAAAGCTCTCTGATACCTTATGGTCGAGTATGTGCTATATAAAATTGCACCAAAAAATGTGCGTGTTTTGTGCAAGGTGTGAACTTCACATAATATGTTGGTGAACAGTAGCCCTACTGTGGATTATGTGCAGTGATGAACTCAGTATAGCTTTCTCCTCTCTCTCACTGACTCTCCCTGCCTTTTTTTACTCCTTCACACTTTCCCTCTCTAACTCTGCCTTCCTCTGGTTCTCACCTCTCACGCTAGCACTCATTCTTTGTTGTGTTGGCTTTATCTGAATCTAGCCATGTTTTTGCCTAAACTCAACACCAAGATGACACAGAAATCTTGTAAATTAGAAATGCACTCATGACATACCAGAATGCATGTATTCACAGCACATGATTGATTCCGAATATCAGTACTGGGTTTTGAGGTATTGTCAAACAAGTGATTACAGATTTATAAGTACACAATAATTTTGGCTTTTGTTTGGACTTTTTGTTTATAGCTCAGGCAAATGCAGTGATGCTCCATCCCAAATAAACCTTTGCGTTTTATGCCCCAACAAGTCCCCAGGACTCATTAAGCAAGTGCTGCCCCTGACATGTACCACACACTGCTGGCAAACACACCGAGGTATAGACACTAGAAACAGAGATACCCAGCTTACAACAATACATTCAGCCTTTCTTATGCATGAACACATTCATATCCACACATTCTAGGCTCGTGCAGAAATAAATTGACAATTGACAATAAAAGAAAACAAGCATTGAAAATGCAACAGGTCTTGCCTTTGATTAAATTAAAGCCATTTGCTTTGCTAATGGTATTGTATAGCAAAGCAAATGGCTTTAACTTAATGAAAGGCGAGACCTATTGCATTTTCAATGCTTGTTTGTTTTGTTTTTCTTTTCCCCCTGCCCCCAAACATTACGAATTTTGAAAGGTATCCTGAATTCTAAGAGGCGACACCATGTCATCTAGATAGTCTCCATTCAGAAGCTTCTAGTTAGGTACCTCCTTCCCCCACCCATCTTCCTACAGAAACAAAAGGTGTGCTAGTGTAGCCAGATAAAACGAGTTTAAGCTGAATGACAATGCCTTTTATTTATGTTTTAAAAAGCAACATATAAATAAAAGGCATTGGCATTTACAATGCCTGTTGGAAATGGCCCTTTTTGCAGGGTTATCCCCAACCATTTTGCTTCTTCCTCCCTTGTTTTTCCTGACCTGTGGTTGTTGGCAATAGGACTCTGGGCACTTTACCACTGCTGATCAGTGCTTAAGTGCATATGCTCTCTGTATAAATTGTTATTGTGATTGGTTATATATGATTGGCAAATTTGTTTGACCAGTAAGTCCCTTGTAAAGTGCACTAAGTGTGCCGGGGCTGGTGATTCAAATGCTACTAGTGGGCCTGAAGCACTGATTGTGCCACCCACATGAGTAGCGCTAAGATCTTGTCTCAGGCTTGCCACAGCAGTGCCTGTATGCAGTTGTTAACTGCCATGCTGACCTGACCAGTGTTCCCACTGGCCAGGCCTAACCCTTCCTTTTCTGTGCACATTGGACACCCCTATGGAAGGCCCAAGGTACCCCCCCCCCCCCCGGGCAAGGTGCAGTGTATGTGAAAGGTAGAGCATGTAGTAATGTAGGTGACATGCTCTGAAAGTGAAATACTGCCAATTTCGTTTTTCACTATTGAAAGGCTATCTTGCCCATAGGCTGTAATGGGGAATGCTGTGTATAATGTTTACCTGCATATCTACCCATAGGAGCAAGATAGGAAATTAAAGTCAGGTATTCCTGAACTCAGAATTTAATAACACATATTTAAGAAATGATGGTTTTTAAATCTGTGTTTGAAGACAGCACTTTTAGAAAGTGTCTGTATTCTTGTCTGACCTTTCTTTGTGCCTTGTCCTGTTTGTGAATTGACTGTCTGGTTTGTGAGTGACAGGGGCTGGGTTGACTCCAAGGAGCTGAGTGAGTCCGCTCTAGGTTGAATAGCTTCATCTGCATCTTGAGTGGTGGGAGGGGATAGCACCTGGGTCTGAATAGGGCTGTGCCTGCCTTCCACAATGCTGGCTCCACTTCCTGCTGGGCGGCTGACCCTGCCCATCTCTCTCAAAGGAAAGAAGGAGTCATGTAAACAGAGTGCTCCAGGACTGACCAGAACTGGTTTGGACTAGGCAAAGGCCTCTCTGCCTCAGAGAACAAAGAGAATATTGGTATAAAAAGGGATACCCAGACCCCAGAAAATTAGATCATCCTGGAATCAAGAAGGAACCTCTGCCAAGGAGAAAAGCTGGAAGACTGAAGAGGAAGGACTGTCCTGCTGTGTGTTGTAGGCTGACCTACAGTTGCTATTCTGCCAAGGGGAGGGGAAGGACTTTGCTGTTGCTGTGTCCCCTTGCTTGAAGAGATCTCCAAGGGCCTGAGGAGAGCTGGCCTCCTGTTAAGAAGTCCCAGGAACAAAATGACTTCACCCCCAGCTTTCCCCCAGCACTCTGCTGAGTGAGTTATGCCCTTCCTAGAGTGCTTGTTCCATTTGTGGGGTCTCTGGAGGTTGTTGCCTGCTGTTTGGAGAGCTGGAAAAGAAGAAGAAATGAAGATCTACAATTTTGCACGCATTTCTTGCTTGCGGAGCGCATCGTAGACAGTGCGTGAAAATTCCCGTTGCCGCAAAGATCGTCGCAGCACCTGTTGCCGCTGCAAGAATAGGCGCATCGTTCGCTTGCGGACCGCATCACGTCACTGCAAAAATTGTCGCAGAGTCAATGCATCGAGGGGCCGCGACAGAAGAAGATCAACGCTGCGCCGCAAAACCCCGCCGCTACGAAGATCATCACCGTACCGGAGATCGTCGCATCGTGCCTGTGCGAGACGCTTCCTATCAAACCTGCAACCCAGAATCCATACAAGGTATCGCATGGCTCCCCATACAGATCGGACTTGACGCAACCCACCTGCTGCGTGCAGCGGGGTTGTCTCATCGCCTCCCCAGGGTCTCAGGAGTGACGCATCGCTTGTTTTCCAACGCTGCAGCTTCCATTTGGAACTTTTGTCGCATCTACATGTACTTTGGGCTAACAGTGACACAAACCCTAGAACTCTTTTAAAATCATATTCTTGAAATGTGTATGTTGGATTTTTGTAGTTTTGGTCATGTGTAGTTTAGATAAAGATACTTTATTTTTCTAAACTTGTGTGGAGTCTATTTGTGGTGTTTTCATTGTGTTACTGTGAGTGTTGGTACAAATACTTTACACATTGCCTTTGATAATCCTTTCTGCTCGTGCCAAGCTACCAATGGAGTGAGCAGGGGTTATCCAAAGAGTGTGACCCCCTTACCCCGAATAGAAGCAAGGGTCCCTATTTGAACATTGGTACTTACCTCTGCCAACTAGAGACTCCCAGATCTAACATTGGTGGTCAGCGGTGAGGATTTGAACTTGTATTTGTACTTGACACACATGATTAGTGTACATCACTAGAATAGTGCAGACCACTACGCAACCACCTACTGTGTTTTGTTTTGGTTCTAGTTTTGATCTGATCCTTGAGTCTTCCACACATCATGTCTCAGAAGGGTAAACCAGCAAGTGATGTTGCAGAACTGCAGTTTGATATTGAAATGTTAAGTGAATACAAAGTAGGTCAGCTCAAGCAGTTCTGCAGAAGCTTTGGATGTCCCATAAAGAGCAGCTCCATGAAGGAGGAGCTACAGAAGGCATTAAGGGCCTGGTGGGAGGCTAAAGAGGCTGGGGAGACAGGTGATGCAGAGGTGGATGAGGATGCACAAGGGGAAGGTTTCAGGTCACAGGATCTGCCTGTGTCAAGTGCAGCCTCCAGGGCTGGCAGCAACCATTCCGCTAGAGGTTTTTCCCCAGAGGAGTTGGAGGAAAACCAAAGGGCTAGAGATCATGAGTTAGAAGTCCTGAGGCTTGAGACGAAGCTGTTGAAAATAGAAATTCAGAACAAGGCAGAGGAGAGCAAGAAGATGTATGCCTTGGAAGAATTGAAAGTGACCTTGGCACATGAATTAAGAAGAAGGGAGCTTGATTTGGAGCTTGAGAGGCTTGAGGACGTGAGTGTCTCAGCTGAAGAAGAAAAATGTGTAGCTCAAGAGGTGAGCATTGCTGAGATGGAGGTGGAATCCAGCTCAGATGATGGCATAAAGATTATGGTATCTAGTGCTGAGAGAAAGGTACAAACACCCAGAGATGTGGCGCCTTACTTGAGGGAGGGGGTTGACATACACCAGGGAGTTCAGGTTTATGAGGTAGCTCCAGTGTTGTGCAGTGTCCCTGAAGTAGATTGGGGGACTGACACAGGGGCCATATTCCTAGTGGTGGGAGGGACACTCTACTGACTCTAGATGAGAGATACAAGGAGAGGGGTTCCCCCATGGTAGAAACCTTGGTGTGTGAGTGTGAAGACCGCTCAGAAGAGTGTGGGTTATGTGGCAGAGACAGTCAGATACTGTCTTGCCAGCCTCAGGAGAGTGGTGTGTGGTACGTGTGCAAGGCACTGGAGGGTAAGGCAAAGGGTAGCTTGGTTAACAACTGTGTGGGGGCTGTGTAATTCATTTGTTGGAGAGCATATTTTAAGTCCCTGTTTTCCAGAGCTATGAAAAACACATGGTGGAGTGTGAGTTCTCTGATTCCCAAGAGCTTGCGTTGGAGGCAGACCTCTTGGTGGATTCCAGAGAGTCTGAAGAGGCATTGGGGAGTGATCCCAAAAGGAGTGGCACAGATATCTTCCAGACCTGTGAGGTGATAGAGGTTCAGAGTAGCCGAGCTATGTCCCAGTGTAGTGGGAGGGATGTAGGAGTTCATGTCCTGTCTCAGTGGGAAAGGAGTGAGTGTGGGACTGCGTGTCCCAAGGTGCCCGAAACCCAGTCTCAGGGCCTGGGGGGTTCCTTAAAGAAACACCAGGTTGGGGGCCTAGAGGGTGCTAGTAGGCCATTTGAGAAGGATCTCCTAGTGTCTGGTGAACAGGGAGTGCCTGTAACTAGGCCTACATCAGTTCTGGTGTCTGGCAGTGCCACTCCAGTTGGGAGGGTGCAGAAGTCCAGACTGAGGGCTGAGAGGGGGAAGGAATCCCCAGTGGGAGAACCAGTGGGTCAGGGGCCAGCCAGAAGGGCTGAGTCACCGGTGAGTGACCATGGTGACCTCACTTCTGTCCTGGGGGATCTTCCCGCGCTGTCAGATGGACAGGGTTCGGGAGATCTGCCCCAGGCAGACTGTCACATGGCACCTGAGTTGTGTATCACCCTCGGGGGCATATGTGCTCCCAATGAAGTCCTGGTGCGCCGGTGCAAGTGCACAACCACAGGTACTGGTCCCTGGGTTGGGAGGCCAGGTTCAGGATCTGCCTGTAAGGATCCAAGCATAGTTTCCGCAGGAGTGCCAGGAACGGTACACAAGCCCAACCCGTCCCCCCTGCACCTATTGCGTCTATCAAGCACTAGAACACAATGGTGGTATGGAGGGAAAGGAGGGAACAAAACAAGGAAAGGAAGGGAAAAAACAGGACTCTTCGGATTGGTATCCCTCAGGGTGGAAACAGGCACTAAAAGGAATGGGTTAGGTTACTACAGAACAACAGCAAATAAACAATAATTAATAGATACCTAGACTATTTATCATTACCTAGAAGACATCAAGTTGGCTCTTAGGTATACAGGTCGACTTGTTCTCTGTCGCAATACTGAACCATGCCACGATTTGAAAACCTGAGGTCTGTCTATTAAAATAAAGGAAGCTATTTCTATCGGTTTCTTAAGGTAATATGTAAGGATTGTAAAATTCTGTTCTCTTACCATGCAGTGCAAATAGGTGATCTAATTATCAAGATTGTAGCAATTGAGGATTGTGTAAATCTTATCTGAAAATGTAATAATGCTCATGTAAGAAACCACAATGTAGTTTGCAGGGTAGTATTAATAAATGAGGCGCAAATAGTGCTTTACCCGTTCTTCATGCCCTCGCACTGTAACGAATGCCAGCCTCCACATAGACACCAGTGAAAAAACCTGGCAGGCCACAACTCCCACAATACCCCCGGAGAACTCCAAAGCCCACGCTCCGCAAGTCCGACCGATCGACGGAACAAAGTGTCCAGCCGACGGGCGGAACCGCAAAACCCAGGTGAAGGATCCCCTCAGGATGGGAGAGAAGACAGCCGGTTCAGGAGGAAGGAAATATACAGAGAATCGGGTCCGTCCAATATAGCTGTGAAGACGGAGGTCCGACAAGTAGCTCGGGAGGACAGAGGCGATTAGGATGCACAAGACGTGTATCCAAGAATTAGCCAGAGGACGCTCTAAACTCGGATGATCAGCAAAAGGAACAAATAAATGAGCAGAGTGCTGAGGATGCCAAAACACGAACAGCTAGGAAACAACGGAGAGGGCCCAGCGGAAGTGACGTGCCGCAAAGGGAACACGAAAACACTACAACGCGAAGCCCAGAGTTGCGGGGAAGTCAGGCTTTAGGCTCTTGCCAGACCCCCTCGTGCATTGGCGTTTCTGGGCAGCCATCTTTGTATGACAGCGGCAACTGGCCGGAGAACTGGCAGGCGTGACACTGCCTGACCTGGAGGGAAGGATATCTGTAAGCAGTGTCCTGACCGGTTTTGCTTCCAGGGGTACCACCACCCCAGTTGGGGGGTGCAGCCCTCTGGAAGGGGGTACAGAGGGATTGAGTCCTCGCCTCTGACCATGGTGCAACCTGAGGGTTTAGACCCTAGGTCGGGAGACCAGTTGCTGGAGAGAGGTTCTGAATGGGTAGGAGAGTTGTGTTCTGAGGGCGCCTCTCCTGGGAGGAGAGTGCGGGAACCCAGAAGGTGGGGTAGGGAGAGGAGAGTCTCGCCCGTGACCTCTGGTCAGCCTGAGGGTACAGACCCTGGGCTGGCGAGCCAGTGTCAGGGTGCCCTACCTGACTTGGCAGGAGGGAGAGTGGAAGAAAGGTGCCAGGCACCTGGGGCTACTGCCCCTCACTTTCCGATGCCACAGAGGTTAGAGAGGCCTGACAGGCATGAGACCTGGCTCTCATCACTGACAGCTGTCAGTGGCCACTGTGGCTGGTTGTCTTGGTAGACAGAGTTGGCCCCGGGAGGGGGGCAGGAGTCACACCCTGGGGGTGGACTGGGCTACACCGTTGTGTTGGCCAGGTGGGTACTGTGTGAGTCCCCAGAAGTCCTGGCGTGCCAGGAAAGTGTTCAATCACAGGGGTTGGTCCCTGGGTTGGGAAGTCAGGTTCAGGTGTTGCCTGACCTGGAGGGTGGGACATCTGTAAGCAGTGTCCCTACCAGTTTGTCTTCTAGGGGTACCACTCCAAGTGGGAGGGTGCAGAGACCCAAGGAAGAGTAGAAGGGTTCCACATGGGTTGGCTTGGTGGACCCTGAGAGTATGGATAGAGGGATCCAACTTGGTTCAGGAAGGAATAGAACAGGAATAGTACCCTGCAGTTTGGGCCAGTTTCGGTGTTCTATCGCCCTAAGCAGAGAATCCCATCGAGGTATCGTTTGGTCTACCCTGGCTTTAGGCTGGAAGGGGGTTGTGTTGGAAATGGCCCTTTTTGCAGGATTATCCCTAAACTTTTTGCTTTTTTCTCCCTTGTTTTTCCTGACCTGTGGTTGTTGGCAATAGGACTCTGGGCACTTTACCACTGCTGATCCATGCTAAAGTGCATATGCTCTCTGTATAAATTGTTATTGTGATTGATTATCCATGATTGGCATATTTGTTTGACCAGTAAGTCCCTAGTGACGTGCACTGAGTGTGCTGGGGCTGGTGATTCAAATGCTACTAGTGGGCCTGCAGCACTGATTGTGCCACCCACATGAGTAGCCCTAAAACAGTGTCTCAGGCCTGCCAACGCAGTGCCTGTGCGCAGTTGCTAACGGCCATGCTGACCTGACCAGTGTCACCAATGGCCAGGCCTAACCCTTCCCTTTCTGTGCACATTGGACATCCCTATGGAAGGCCCAAGGTACCCCCCTGGGCAGGGTGCAGTGTATGTGAAAGGTAGAGCATGTACTAATGTAGGTGGCATGCTCTGATAGTGAAATACTGCCAATTTCATTGTTCACTATTAAAAGGCTATCTTGCCTAAAGGCTATAATGGGGAATGCTATGTATAATGTTTACCTGCATATCTTCCCATTGGAGCAAGATAGAAAATTAAAGTCTGGTATCCCTGAAATCAGAATTTAATAACACATCTTTTAGGAAGGATGGTTTTTAAATCTGTGTTTGAAAACAGCACTTATAGAAAGTGGCTGTTTTCTTGTCTGACCTTTCTGTGTGCCTTGGCCTGTTTGTGAATTGACTGTCTGATTTGTGAGTGACAGGGGATGGTTTGGCCCCAAGGAGCTGAGTGAGTCCGCCCTAGGCTGAATAGCTTCATCTGCGTCTTGAGTGGTGGAAGGGGATAGCACCTGGGCCTGAATAGGGCTGTGCCTGCCTTCCACAATGCTGACTCCACCTCCTGCTGGGCAGCTAACCCTGCCCCTCTTTCTGAAAGGAAAGAATGAGTCATGTAAACAGAGTGCTCCAGAACTGGTTTGAACTAGGCAAAGGCCTCTCTGCCTTCAGAGAACAAAGAGAATATTGGTATAAAAAGGGATACCCAGACTCCAGACAATTAGATCATCCTGGAATCAAGAAGGAACCTCTGCCAAGGAGAAAAGCTGGAAGAATGAAGAGGAAGGACTGTCCTGCTGTTTGCAGTAGGCTGACCTGCAGTTGCTATTCTGCTAAGGAGAGGGGAAGGACTTTGCTGTTCCTGTGCCCCTTTGCTTGAAGAGATCTCCAAGGGCTTGAGTAGAGCTGACCTCCCAGGAACAAAAGGACTACACCCCTAGCTTCCCCCCTGAACTCTGCTGAGTGAGTTCTGCCCTTCCTAGAGTTCTTGATCCATTTGTGGGGCCTCTGGAGGTTGTTGCCTGCTGTTTGGAGAGCTGGAACAGAAGAAGAAAAGAAGATCTACAATGTTGCACTCATCGCTCGCGAAGCGCATCATCGACAGTGCGAGAAAATTTCTGTCACAGCGAAGATCGTCGCATCACCTGTTGCCGCTGCAAGAATCGGCGCATCATTCGCTTGCGGAGCGCATCGCCCCGGTGCAGGAAGATTCCTGTTGTTGCGAATATCGTCGCAGAGCCTGTTGTCGCTGTGAAGAACCGTCGCACCGCTTGCTTGCGGACCGCATCACGTCACTGCGAACATCCTCGCAGAGTCAACGCATCGAGGGGCTGCGACAGAAGAAGATCAACGCTGCACCGCACATCGCCGCCGCACCGAAGATCGTCACCGTCCCGGAGATCGTAGCATCAGGCCTGTGCGCGCCGCTTCCTCTTGGAACTTTTGTCGCATTTACAGGTAATTTGGGCTAAGAGTGACGCAACTGTGGATTGTTTTGACGCAAACCCTAGAACTCTTTTTTAAAATCATATTCTTGAACTGTGTATGTTGAATTTTTGTCGTTTTGGTCTTGTGTAGTTTAGATAAAGCTACTTTATTTTTCTAAACTGGTGTGGAGTCCATTTGTGGTGTTTTCATTGTGTTTCTGTGAGTGTTGGTACAAATACTTTACACATTGCCTTTAATAAGCCTGTCTGCTCGTGCCAAACTATCAAGGGGGTGAGATGGGGTTATCCAAAGAGTGTGTCCCCCTTACCCTGACTAGAAGCAAGGGTCCCTATTTGGACATTGGTACCTACTCTGCCAACTAGAGACCCCCAGATCTAACAATGCCAAAATGCCAATAGCTCAAACTTGCGTAAATGCGAGACCTATTGCATACCAAGTGCGTGTATCTTCAGTGTTCAAACATATATTTTTTAATGGATTCCAGCAATAAATAGCCTTTTAGGTGTTGACCAATCATGTAATTAGTGTAGATGTCTAATCTCTATGATTACGCACGAGGTAGACGTGTTTTAACAACCTAGTAACACTAGCTATGTAGATATATGAATGTATGCATACACATGATTAATTAAAGATGAAACGTAGCAGAGAAGCAGCACAACACTGCATAGGGCCCAAGGCAAAGACACAGTCAGCATGTGTTTGGAGGGGTAGCTGGTTACTAAGAGCGAAAGTGGAGTGTTACTGCATCGTAATGCAGGATTTTTTTTAAGTGGTGAGTTTTCTAATTGGAGCATTGGTGAGGCAGTCCTGTTGGATACGGATGACATTCTAACCTGGGTGCACACTTTAAGAAAGCTGCTGCCTTTTGTTGTTTTTTATATAACGCTAACTCGACCAGAAGGTGTTGGGGCGCTTTACATGGGCACCAGTTACATAACACAACAACACATTCATTTTTGGTAGGTAAGGGGAGATAAAGTGATTGACTCCGAAAATAAAATCTTCAAATACCCAAGAGGGAATATTAAGGGACAGCGATGACAGATAAACTGTTTCCACAGAGACTTGTGTGGAGTTCCATCCATGGGCACAGCCCCCTCCCACAAACATTCACATTCTGGCCAGTAAGGGAGCTTGTTGTAGACCCAGTCCTGTGACCCCGTGCCTACCTCTTCCTGCCAGGTCCATCCTGTGACCGCCACACGCAGTCAGGCAGTCTGCTTGTGCGTACACCTAACACACGGGAGGACAGAAGCGGCCCGCACTCCCACTGTCTCAAAGAGCCAGGGCCCTAAGCACAGATTTGACGCTTTCCTGGGTGGCTGACTAAGGTGCTCACAGGTCACCGATGCTCTCAGAGTGTTATGCTGGGCCCCAGGTAAAGTTCAGGGCTTAGCGCAGCGCGTCTCTCTGAAAGGGCTGGATGGGCGGGCTGAATGGCGGTGGCGATGTGGCCCCGGATACCTCCTGCAGCCTGTCGAAGCAACAGATGCTGAGGGTGCCATAGAGCACCTTTATCATGGCGTGCATGCCCGGGTGGTCGTGCAGCGGGATACAAGCCTACCCGCTCTGCAGCAGGAAGACGCCCATGCTGAAGCTCTCCGTCTTGCAGATGTGCATGTAGGTGACGGGCGGGCTCTGTGGAGTGGCTGGCGGTGCACCGCCCTTGCAACTCTGTTGCGTGATCTGCAGGTACTCGACCCGCAACTCATTCACCAGGTTCTTGAGCTGGTTCAGGTTGTTGGAGAAGGTCTTGCTACTCCCTATGGGGGCCGCGGCTGTGGCGCCAGGGAAGGTGAGTCAGGCTTGACGTGCGATCATCTGGATGAGGGAGTCCATGTTATCCCATGGCATCTTCCTCGTCTCCCTATGAATCGGTGCTGGCCTGAGCTTCTGTGGCCTCGCGAGCTGGTCGCCGCAGTCAAGCTAACACATTGCAGGCATAGCCTGAACCCCGCAACCTTCAATCCTTACCGAATCCATTCATGGTAATGGCAAACTCCTTCAACCGGAATTCTGTGAGCTATGGAGTACAGGGGCGTGAAGTTAAGCCTGCAATAGCCTCATTGCCCCGCTGTACTTTCAAAGTGAAAGTGGGCATGAGCGCCCAATAAAATCATTTTGCCAATCACGAGCCAGCCTATGACTATAAACACAACCCTCCGACGTCACACCTGCAACGTGCATTTCAGGAATCACAATAAAACAACCTCCTCCTCCTCGCCTCCTCCTCCCGAAAAGCATTACGCGTGTGTGCTGGTACCTATGGGCCGACGGGGGGAGGGAGGAAAAGCGAAAGCACGCGTACGGACAAACAAAATGCGCGGACGTGTGTAAGATGGCGTCGGGCTTTCATGCATTTTTTTGTCCCTACGCGTGCATGTTTAGCTTTGCGGATGACGAGAGCAGCCATCTTTGTCCACCTGGGCGCACGTGCATTCAGCTTTAGCTGAATCAATTCCAAAAGGTCCTCTCCATGGCGAGGGCAGCGCATGCGCTGCTTTCGCCAGGCAAGACCTACAAATGGAGCAGTTAGACTTGAAACACTTTAACCATTCTTTTATTTTCTACCCTCCCCCGTCCAAAACCTTGCAGCTGGTGGTATCTGCACACCCCAGTGCAACTCACACTCATAACACTACATTCTGGTACTCCCAAAAAGAACTTCTACACCTAAACAGCCCAGACCTATTTCTATTTGCCAATGCTTGATGCACATTTGTTGAATAAGTTAAAAACAAGCGTCATATTCCTCTACACCATGGATGGTGCAGCTAGCTTCTCAACTCTTTTTAGCACAATTTTTAAATGAAAAAAAAACATTTGCTTCCTCTTCTTTAAACATTGGATCTAAAACTGTGCATTAGCGATGAAGGAGGAGAGAATAGGATGTTGGGGAGAACATGGTTTGCACATCTCCTTAAATCACCTCCTCTACCAATAATGTCAACAGATATAGCCCCTAAGTCCCCAAATAAGCTTCTAAGTTAGTCTCTTCAGTACTATTGGAGTTGAACTGCAAAGCCATGGTTAAGTCCGCATCAGTTTAAATGCCGGATGTATCCTATCTTACAAAACTAATCAGTTGTATGGGTTGTCAACGGAAAACTTACCATAAGAAACTGTTTTTTACAATGTTTTTCTTCAAACTTTTTCTCATTAACTTTTCTTCAAGAACTGCTTTCACCGTGCTGACATAACTAACCTGAGGAAAGTCTTTCTTGTAGAAAAATGAATTGCTAGACTGGACTGGATGCATTTGCATTCCACCAAAACTCGCCCCCACAGGCATGAAGCTGAGCGGGGCACTCGTGTGCCGCCGTGCTGCAGAGCACACGTAGGGGCAGGAGTACAGCCGCAACAAGGAAGATAAAGTACGCTGCAGCCATATGCACTGAATGAAAAGTCACGAGTTGGATACCAGGCCAGGCAAGCTCAGGCCTGCTTGTATTCTGAGGTCGATAAAAATGGCTACAGTTAGATTGTGTAACAGTATCGCCTGTCATTTACATCGCTTGAAAACGCAAAACGCCTGGGAACTCTGCCTGAGTCTGAGTGAATTCCAGAGACTAGTGAGTGACGCTGACTATTCACAGTGTTCACTGTGCTAGGTAATGTGCTTGATATGAGTGTATACCCCCATGCAGTATTGTGAGCTGTTGGCATCCCTGCAATGTCGTTTCATGAGAGCAGCATAATGCACTAAATGCAATATGAGAAATTCACGTCATTTTGCCAAGATGCTGTAATTTCCCCAACTATGAGTAATACAGACCCCTTGGTGGGAAGGTGGTAACCGCCAGTAATCCCACATTTGTCAAGTGTCATGTGTTAGGCTGTTTGTACCTAAGAACTCCTCCAGTTCACTGTAAGTGCTGTTCATCACATAAAAACCTGTCCTATTAGTTTTGCCATTGGTGTGAAAATTTGGAGCAATGGGCCCGCTTCACAAAGGTAACGTGAGACAAAAGTCTAACTTTACGACTTTCAGTATTCACAAAGGCCATTTACGAGTAGTAAATGCCCTTTGTGAATACCAACAGTCGCAAAGTTAGACTTTAGTCCCACTTTACCTTTGTGAAACAGGCCCAATGTGCTTAAGAATTAAATGTGACAAACGGCGCTATGGCTCAGGGTACTTTCCCATGGAAAAGAGTATCTTGTGCATTCCGATGAAAGCACTCCCTGCTGATAGCATGAGGCGATGAATACTTTTTTATGTATATTTTAAAGATTTGCTGAAAATACATCTTGCAGACAGCTGCAGTGCCAACCAGACCTAAAAAGAGATTGGCAGTTCTGTTCACCTGGCTCTTGTCGCTCTTAAGGGAGCGTTTGATTGTGATGATTTCACAAACGTCATGAAAACCCGTTTTTGTTCAGTGCTGAAAATAGAAAACATTTACCCTGGGAACCCCTATTTTGAGGACGATGACATAAGGGAGCGGAGTGATTAGGGAGTCCAGAAGAGCAGCAAGATGAGAACCAGAGTGAATTACGCCACCCTATGCATTTTTTGATTGTCAAACTCTTCTAGCTTCCTTACTCGGTATTTAACAGACTGCATTTTAAGCTAGCTTTGAAGGTAAAGGCACTTGCTGCGGAGGTCCATGTGCATCCAGCAGGTTTCAGGGGTGATGCTGGTGAGATAACTCTGCTAATTAATGCATTTGCTGGAAGATCGGTGTGCACTCGCTGGTGACAGGTCTGCCTCATCATAAAATAGCTCAGAGGGTTAATGTGCCTTATGCAGAGCTCTGTGTTTAAGCCACTTATTTTAATATTTTGTTAAGTAGTTTGGTGGGCTAATGATTTTCTTGCAGCGGTCCTTGTGTAAACTGCAGGTTTACACTTTTAATAAATCCACCCAGTCATGATCTTTCTTTAAAGGACTCCATCTAGCCTGCGAAGGCATCCATTTTAACTCAGTATTTTGCTGCTGTAAGATTGTTAATATGGGTTTTAATGAGTAGTAATGAATACTTATTATAAAGTGCAAAAAAATTCAGTTTGTATCACATGTTTTATAAATGACTAGCTTACCCGCGTGGCTGCGAACTCAGAAGAGAGGAAATTCAAGGAAACTCGTTATGATAACATTAAATTTACATTGTGTCATTGTTATTGAAACTTATTCATTTCATTTTTGAAAACATTTCTAAGTGTGGCTTGAGCAGTGCGTCCTCGATTGGCTTCCAATCTTGATTCTGGTTGCTCTCCTGTTTCATTCGAGCGGGCTTGAGCAGTGCGTAACTGATCGTTTTCCAATCTTGATTCTCGTTGCTCTCCTGTTTCATTCGAGCTTGAGCAGTGCGCAATCAATCTGTTTCCAATCTTGATTCTTGTTGCTTGTTCGTTTGAGAAGAACGGGCTTGAGCAGTGCATACTCGATCGGCTTCCAATCTTGATCCTCGTTTCTCGTTCGTTTGAGAATTACGGGCTTGAGCAGTTTGTATTCAAACAGCTTCTAATCTTGCTTCCTGTTGCTCGTCTGTTTCTGAAGCTCATTTTTCTTTCGTGCTTCTGATGTAGATTGACCAATAGATTTCCGTTTGGGGGTCATAACTGTTGACGATGTTCGCAAATTTGCTGTCTATTTCAGTATTCGAAAGATTATGAGGGCCCTGGGGGGCCAATTAAAAAAAGAAATTGACAGAAACCTTCGCGGGAGTGTACTCAACAACTTCCCAAAGTCTCATGTCGATCGGATGAATGGTGTAGTAATGCATGAAGGACACACAGACAGCCAGACATACTCTCGTTTTTATATATATAGACTAGCTTACCCGTCGCGCGTTGCTGCGATCTCACAAGAAAGGAAATTCGAGGAAATTCGTTATGATATCCTTAAATTTACATTGTGTCATTGTTATTGAAACGTATTCATTTTAATATGGAAAACATTTCAAAGTGTTGTTTTAATTCTGGGTTTATTTTCGAGTGCTTGTGGATACACGGTATTTTTTGTTTTTCCGTCTGGTGCGTACACGAATAAATCAGAAGGTTTTCCGACACGTGAGTTGGCCACATACAGTTGTCCTTGAAAGAAGCACGGATTCTCCTCATCTAGTCCACACACTTGCAGCGATTGTCCTTGTGCTTTGTTGATGGTCATTGCAAAAGGGAGTCGCACCGGAAACTGTAAACGTTCAGTATTGGAAAGATTATGAGGGCCCTGGGGGGACGGGGGACGATATTTAACACATTTTTCTTTTTTTGTTTTTGCCAGAAACCTTCGCGGGAGTGTTCTCTTCAACTTTTAACAATAATAATTTTTTTTTTGCCAGAAACCTTCGTGGGAGTGTACTCAATAACTTCCCAAAGTTTCATGCCGATCGGATTAATGGTGTAGTAATGCATAAAGGACAAACAGACATATTTTCGTTTTTATATATATACTAGCTTACCCGTTGTGCGTTGCTGCGATCTCAGAAGAAAGGAAATTTAAGGAAACTTGTTATGATAACATTCAATTTACATTGTGTCATTTTTATTGAAACTTATTCATTTTAATATGGAAAACATTTTGAAGTGTTGTTTTAATTCTGTTTATTTATTCAAGTGCTTGTGGATAGACGGAATTTTTTGTTTTTCCGCCTGGTGCGTACACGAATAAATAAGAAGGTTTTCAGACGCGTGAGCTGGCCACATACAGTTGTCCATGTGAGAAGCACAGATTCTCCAAATCTAGTCCACACACTTGCAGCGATTGTCCTTGTGCTTTGTTGATGGTCATTGCAAAAGCGAGTCGCACCGTAAACTGTAAATGTTCAGTATTGGAAAGATTATGAGGGCCCTGGGGAGCCGATATTTAACTTTTTTTTTTGCCAGAAACCTTCGCGGAGTGTACTCAACAACTTCCCAAAGTTTCATGGCGATCGGATGAATGGTGTAGTAATGCATAAAGGACAAGCAGACATACTTTCGTTTTTATGTATATAGATAGAGTATCAATAATGTACTTGAACACACAAGTACTGAAATATATATCTGCTCTTTTTACAGAGCATGCATAGATATTATGTCTTAGACAGATACACAAACTGAGAAAATACAAAAACAAATCAGAATTTCTGTAAATCTCAGCAATTTGTAAATTTACACAGAAAGGGATCTCTCTATTTCTCTTACTAGGCTGCTCAGTGTTGTTGCCAGCCAAGAACCAGCTTTAACTCTTAATTAATTAGATTGTATGTGAAGTGTGGTTTCAAGCAGAAAGCCATGCTGCAAAGCAAAATGAGCCCTTTCCAGATCCCAAGTGAAGCACACTGAATATGTGTGGAAGCCACTGCTGCTGTCAGGACACCCCCTTAGCACCAGTGCTGCACCACCTCTGCATCACCACAGCACCATCCTAGCATCTGCACAGCACCACCTCTGCATCAGTGCACCACCACCAGCACAGCCCCATCTCAGCACCAGCGGAGCCCCACCTCAGCAGCCACTCACAACCAACACAGCACCACTTCAGCATCAGCGCAGCACCACCTCAGCATAAGCGCAGCATCACCTCAGCACAGCATCAACTCTGCATCACTCACCACAACTCGAGCACCAGCTCAGCACCACATAAGCACCAGTGCAGCACCACCATCTCAGCATGACTTAGCACCACCACAGCATCACTCAGCACCCCCTCTGCATCACTCAGCACTAGCACAGCACTACTTTAGCACCACCTGAACACCACTGCAGCATCAACACCAGGGCATCAGTGCAGCGCCACCTCAGCACCACCGCAGAACAGCGTCAATCTCACCACTTCAGCAGCACTACCCGAGCATCAGTCAGCAGCACCTGAACACCACCACAACACCAGCACAGCAGCACCTCAGCATCATTTAGCTGCAGTGCAGCACCACCTCACCACCAGCTCAGCACCACCTCACTACAAGCGCAGCACTACCTCAGTATCAGTGCAGCAGCAGCACCACATCAGCATCAGGGCAGCACCAGTACAGCATCAATCTGTACCCGTGTAGCATCTCCTCATCATCACTCAACACCACTTCCACAGCACCACCTCAGCATCCGCAGAGCACCATCACAGCATCAGCACAACACCACCTCCGCATCAGTGCGCGACCGCCAGTGCAGCACCAGCATAGCCCCACCACAGCATCAGCACAGCACCGACGCTGCACCACTTCAGCATTAGTGCAGCACCACCTCAGCACCAGTGCAGCATCACCTCAGAACCAACTCAGCATCACTCAGCACCCCCGGAGCACCAGCCCAGCACCACCGCATCACCACCTCAGCATCAGAGCAGCACCACTTCAGCATCACTCAGCACCACTACAGCAGTATCACCACAGCAACACCTGAGCATTACTCAATAGCACCTGAGCATCACCACAACACCAGCAACAACTTAACATCACTCAGGCCCAGCACAGCACCACCTCAGTACCAGCACAGCCCCAGCACAGCATCGCTCAGCACTACCAGAGCATCATTCAGCACCACCTCAGCACCAGTGCAGCATCTCCTCACCATCACTCAACACCACCACCACAGCACCTCAAAAGCACCACCTCAGCAACCACACAGCACCATCTCAGCACAGCACCACCTCAGCAGGGTCTCCTTGATGTCCCTTTGCATTCTCTAAAGGACTCGACCATGGTTTTTTAGAGGGATGTAAAAAAGTAGTGGGGTCTCTACAAGAATGTGACCTATGTAATTAAGGGCATGGCTTAAACACATAAACTGTTTATGATAAAGCACTATACAACAGTAATATGCTACACTGACAAAAAAATATAAAAAAAACAATAGCCTGGCAATAGCTAATACTAGTAGGCAATGCAAGATTAGGTAATACGTGTGAAATGCAGACAGGAACTAAATTGCTCATATGGATTATCTTACTTTTTTTTTTAAATTCATAGTTAAAAGATTGATTCGTGTTTTTACCAATAAAGTTAAGGACAATAAAATAATGCCCCATACCTCTCCGTTTCAATGTCCACTTATAATTACTACCGTGTCTGAGACCCGGATGGACCCAGCCCACTTACAGGCATGGACTCGACCCTTTCTTCAAACCCTGGGTGACTCAGGGTCATTGTTATAACCGAGCTGCATACCCTTATCTCTCTCTCTCTATAGTAATTTCTCTCTGTCTGTTTGTCTCTCGGTCTCAATCGCTCTTTCTCTCTGCCTGCATTAGGGCCTTTTCTTGCATCTGGGCATCCCTTTTAAAAAATATGTTTTTATTAGATTTTACATTTTACCGGGCACAGCAATATACAAAAATAAACATAAAAGGAAAACAGTAGATCAACTGAGAAGCATACATAAGAAAAATATGCATAAACTATAATAAACCTCACCTAGAACAGAAAAAAACAATGGTGAATTGTTGGTGAGACTTTATCTAGTCATGGTGATGCAATACATATACGAAGGACCGACATAGCCATGAAAATAAAATAACCAGAGGTGGCTTGCATATCCTCACTATTCACCCATACTAGTATTATGGACGGTGTAAGAGAAATCTTAATTCCCAGAGATTACTCTAAACAAGATTCTATGGCCCTATGCAACAACTTTAGATGGGGACAAGTTGCAAAAATGTGAACTATTTCGGCATCTAAACTATCTCAAGGGGGGCATTTAGTGCCCGTTGTACCTCCCCACTGCACAATCCTTGCAGGCATATAATATAAAGAATAACTAGTTTTGTAGTGCTGAGCCTGTAACGCCGCAGAGCATACTATAGTTCGTCCTAGCTCGAATGACAATTGAAAGCAGTCTTGACCTATCTCAAGGCAGCTTCTCAGCCCACTTATTTTCATATTTACCTAAGTCATCCTTTCTCATTGCAATCAGCTCAGCATAGAACCTGTGAACAGTGCAATCTGCACTGCCCTCAAAAACATCCAAAACCTTATTTTTCTGAAACCCAGCAGGCCCACCTTTTTTATTTGCCAAAAAACTCCTAACTTGTAAGTATTTAAAAAAATTCCTTGTGTCAATACCAAAAGCCCCCTGTATATCTGAAAACAAACAGATCCCATGAAAACCCATCAAATCCCCTAAATTCCAAACTTCACGTCGCCCCCATTCAGCAAAGACAGCATCCGCAAATATTTCCCCTGGGAGAGTGTACCACATAAACGAGAAAAAGCATTAAACCTACCCAGTCCGTTTTTTCTCTTAAATGAAGTCCAGTTCTTATAAGCAGCCAACAGTTTCTTAAACTTAAGGGCATATTATCAAGGACCGGTGTTAAAATTATCGCTGTTTTATTGGCAGGAAACTGCTGATAAAACGGCGATAATGGGTTTGATAATACGCCCTTGTTAATTCCCATAGAAGCCATGTTCTGATGTTAACATGGGCTTCTATGGGAATTAACAAGGGGGTATTATCAAGCCCATTATCGCCGTTTTATTGGCAGTTTCCTGCCGACAAAACAGAGATAATTTTAACACCGGTCCTTGATAATATGCCGCCAAGTTCTTTTAAAGTAACTAGGATCTGTATACTTTAAAAAACAGTTCTCTGCCTCCCCACCAAGCAATTAAGAGTAAATATCCATGGAGCCTAGTTTGATCTCCGGGTCAGAGAACGCTCCTCCTAGCAACCCAGTCATATACTGACGGGCTGCCGCCCAATAATACAGTTTAAAATCAGGGACAGCCCAACCCCCTCTATCCCTAGGCAGTGTCCTATAACATAAATCCCTTCTAGTTTTACCATGAGCCTATATGAACCTATTAATCACCTGGTCTAGCAATGTAAACCATTTTGCCTCGAATGTAAGTGGAATGGGGAACAGCCTTTACGACGCGGCTGTTACACCGCTGTGCCATTACAACGCGGTCTTTTCAACGCAAGTCGTTACCACGACTTGCGCTGGAGGGCGATGCAGGACAAGGAATTTTTAAATTTACTATCCAACACCTTCCTTACTGTACGTAAGCTGGTGTTGGAATAGTAAATAAAAAAATTTCTAAGTCCGCACCCCCTCATGGTAACGACTTGCTTTGAAAAAACCGCGTTGTAACGGCACGCGTTGTAAAAGTACGCGTCATAAAGCCGTACATCCAAGAGGAATAACTCTGAAGAGGTAGAGGAACTTTGTTAGTAAAAGCATTTTAACTATCTTGCAGCACCTTACTATAGATAAGTGAAGATTATGCATTCTATCCAAGTCTTTTTTAGCTTTAGCCACTATGGGTTCAATATTCTTGTCCCCAATTCTGTCTAAGTCCGCCGAGATATTAATTCCAAGGTACACCCCAGAGTCCAGTACTCGCGTATCGTTACGCACCACCCCTTCGTTCTTAATTATCTGTGTCTTGGTCCATTTAGGGCATATCCTGAGACGCAACCAAAAGACAAAGCTTCCACCTCCACCTCAGCTATAGCAACAGCAGGCCTAGGGGTAACGTTTGCGATGTCGTCGGCGTATGCCAATATTTTACACTCTACACCTTGAGCTTTTATAGGAAGTATCTTTTTATTTGCTTCCAACTTACGCAATAAGGGTTCGATATAAAGTAACCCTGGGCGTAGTGGGCGTAGTGGGGCTTCGCGGAGCTACGTGAAGTGGGCGAGAAACTACACTCACCTCCGCACTCCGCGTAGCCCCACTATGCACCGCAGGCCTCCCTCCCTCCCGCCCTCCCAAAATACTTTAATTTAAATGTGTGAAAGAATTAAAAGGCACTTACCTTGCCCGCCGCTGCCCACCGCGTCTCCGGGGCACCCTCTCTTCATTGCCGCCGTCTTGGGTACTAATGCGCATGCGCGGGCGGCCGCGCATCACATTTCTCATGAGAAATGCGCATGCGCGGCCGCCCGCGCATGCGCATTAGTACCCAAGACGGCAGCAATGAAGAGAGCGAGCCCCGGGGACGCGGCGGGCAGCGGCGGGCAAGGTAAGTGCCTTTTAATCTTCATCGCCGCCGTCTTGGGCACTAATGCGCATGCGCGGGCGGCCGCGCATGCGCATTTCTCGTGATAAATGCGCATGCGTGGCCGCCCGCGCATGCGCATTAGTACCCAAGACGGCAGCGATGAAGAGAGCGAGCCCCGGGGACGCGGAGGGCAGCGGCGGGCAAGGTAAGTGCCTTTTAATTCTTTCGCACATTTAAATTAAAGTATTTAGGGAGGGCGTGAGGGAGGCGGGTGGCGGCCAGCTACGCACCGTCTGCGGAGCGTGCGTAGTACCGAATTCTACGCCTGCTACGCAAAATGCGTAGAAGCCGGCACTACGCACACTCGGTGCACGGAGCGTAGCTGCCCGCCCACCCTTAATATAAAGTGCAAAAAGCAATGGCGAGCATGGGCAGCCCAGCCTCGTGCCCCGCTTAATTTGTAAAGAGGCCGTATATCCCCGATTTACGTGGATTCGAGCTGTGGGAGCTATATATAACGCCTGCATAGCCTTAATAAATCCCTCTCCGATGCCAGACCATGCTAAAGTCGACCAAAGATAGTCCCAGGAGACCCGATCAAATGCCTTTTCGGGGCGTCCACTAACATTACTGCCATAGGGTCTCCTGGGACTTCCATGGCATCAAAAAGAGTAATAACCCTCCTCACATGTTGCGTAGTGCCTCTTCCCGGAATAAACCCATGCTAAGTGGGGCTAATTCGTCTGCTTATAACTTTACAAAGCCTAAGAGCCCTTGCCTTCGAAAAAATACAATTCAACAGGGATATGATCTGGTCCCGCAGCTTTAGCCGAAGGGAGACTATTTAGAGCCGCCAAAATCTCTTCAGGAGCCAGTGGTGCATCCAACTCTTCCCTATCTTCCTCAGATAGGGGTGAAGCTGGGACATCCCTAAGGTACTCTTGAATTTCCGAGAGGCCCTTTGATTGATCTTCATTGTATAACATAGCATAAAACAGCCTGAAATCCTGGATCCCATCTGGATCTGTGAATATCCCTCCCTTACCATCCGAAATCTCTTTAACCTCCCCTAGAGCCATGTTCTGCCTTGTTTGGACCGCTAATATATGCCCGACTTTCTCACTTAATTCATGGCATTGCTCCCTTCTTGCGAAGTAAGTAGAGGCTGCCTTACTGGCTATACTCTCCTCAGCTTCTGCTTGTGCGCGTGCAACTTTAAAAAGAACCTGATACAGAGGTGCCCTCGAGGTAGTTGCTTGGGTCAATTCCTCCTCAGCGTCTACTACTGCCTTCCTCCTCAGCGTCTACTACTGCCTTAGCCAGTTTATTAGATCTCGATTGCTCCTGCCTTTGTCTATATAAACTAAAGCTCAGTGTCTCACCACAAATACCCACCGTGAAGGCAACCCAGGTTACCCCCAAAGAAGTGCTACCTCTATTAATTTCCCAGTACCCCTTTATCCATTCCTTCATATGTTGGATTTAATCTTCATCTTTTAATAACCCCCGATTAAAAGTCCATGTGCGCTCCTGTCTAGTCAGTTTTATAGCTTCTAAAGTTGAAATTACCGGGCTATGGTCTGAAATAATTTGAGGCAGTTTCTCCATCCGACTTGTTGACAGAAAATAATTAGAAATAAAAAAGTAATCCAGGCTAACGCAAATCTTGTGTGGGGTGGAGTAATAAGTGTTACCAAGGTCATAGGGTTCCAGCTTTGCCCAAGCGTCTACTAAAGAATTATTCCGAGCAAGACTAAGGATCGTTCTTCCCGTTCTTTTATTCCTGCCCAGGTATCGATCTCCTGGCTCCAAGCCCAGTCCCTCTGCACCATTTATATTAAAATCCCCGCAGAGGATGATGGGTAAAGGCCATTGAGCTAGCTCTAAATCTAAAAATTCAAATATGTCTGGGTCATCATCAGTTGATTCATAGATTGAGGCCAACATAACCCACTCACCACCAATCATACACTATGCAAGAACCCATCTACCCCATTGATCTTCCAACCTTTTCCTAACTACAGCATCATTTCTCCTAGAGAGTATCGCCACCCCTCTAGTTTTTGCGCCCTGTCTAGAGTAAGCTATAAGATGAAACCCCAGTTGCTCCAGCAGGTACCCCTTTCCCCCCTCAATATGTGTCTCTTGTAAACATATAAGATCTACATACATTGCTCTTAGGATTGCTGAGACTCGTTGTTGGAATTCTAGAAGTATGACAGGACTCAGTGAATCTGCTGAGATGTATTCTATTGACCATCCACTCTCCTCACTAAGGAGAACACCAACATTCCATGGTAAACTTCAGTGTGGGGAAAACCAACTAGGGCAGGGAGGCAGGGGTGGACGGAACATACCAAATGAAGTATAGTTGCAACACATCTCCCTTCCTTATACAGAGAACAAGGGAAAATAAAGGGAAGAAATAGGAAAACAAAGGACTGGGCGAACCAGCCGGCAAAGCGGTAGCAGAGGTATGCACAGCAACAAAACATTACATGTGTGCACTTACAATGTTGTCAAAGCTCCACCATTGTCCATTTTCAAGATGGACCACATTCTTGAGCGCTTTAACAATTTTACCTGGGGAGCTGAGAGTGGTACCCATCTTATTGTTCTTCCTAGCTTGTACCATATCACCAACCTCCCACTTGTGGGCTTTTACGCCATGTTTTTTGTCATACCACGACTTGTATCTGTCTCGGTGTTGCTTGATCTTTTCTCTTGCCTCCCCCTGATCTACCTCCCTGACCCTGCCACCACTTAACCAACTTGGATTGAATTTTGTACATGGTTCCCTACCACGCAATGACACAAAAGGAGAAATTCCAGTTACTTTTTTGGGAGATGTGTGGTATGCCCACAGACATTTCCTAAGTGAGTCTTCTATGTCATGCCCGTTGATGGCAGCCAACTGAATATGTTCCATAATGATCCTGTTTGCTCGCTGCACTAGGCCATTGGCCTTCGGACAATACAAAGCTGTGGTTTCTTGCTTTATGTCTAACTCCTTCAGGAAATCTTGCATTTCTTCTGAGGTGAAGTGAACCCCATTGTCGGTAACAACAATCAAAGGTATCCCTTCCTCATAGAACACCCCTTTTCAATCACAGATTTTGTGGTGATACTGTGTACACTTTTTTGCTTAATCCAGTGTGATGTATAATCAATCAGGACCAGCATAAATCTTTTTTGTACACCTAATTCCTGCATTGGTCTAATTATGTCCATAGCCAACTTGTTCCACAGCTTAGTAGGAACAATAACCGGGGACAAAGGAGCTTTGTGTACCACTTTAGATTTGTCACTCTTGGCACATGCACCACACTCCTTTACAATCTGTTTGGTCATCGCATCCATCCTGGGAAACCTGAAATGGGATCTTACTCTACCTTTGGTAGCACTGCGCCCCAAGTGACCTTCATCGGCCAAGTCGATAACTCTTTTTTGGAGTTCCTTAGGTGGTACCACCCTGTTGGTGCGGTATATCTTTTCTCCAATGACGCTCAGTTCGTTCCTGACCTCCCAATAATCTTCAATGCCTACTTCCAGCTCGTTCCTTTTATTGGGCCATCCTTGTTTCATGTATTCTCTTAGGGTACTCAACTCCTTATCCATTTTCACACCGTCTATCCATTCTCTTTCAGTGATGGCGGGTATGCTCATCATCAATATGGGACTGTCAAGAGCTTCCTCTGTGGTTCCCACTTCTGGTAAAGGTGACCTCGATAGGAAATCTGCAATTTTATTTTCCTTGCCCGGCACATGCTCAACATTGAAATTGTAGTGCTCCAATCCTAGGATCCATCTGCTGATACGTGGGGTGCAATTTTCAAGACCCTTTACTGAGAAAATATAAGTGAGGGGTGTGTGGTCAGTCTGAATGGTGAACCTCAAACCCCATAGGAAAAACCTAAAATGTCTCACAGCCCAAAAGCAGGCTAAAGCTTCCCTCTCAATTATGGAATAGTTCCGTTCGTGTTTTGTGAGACTCCTGGATGCAAAGGCAATGATCTTCTCATCTTTCCCATCTTTTTGCATCAAGGTTGCACCCAGACCGCTGTTTGAAGCATCAGTTGCAAGTATACTTCTCTTGGACGGGGCTAAAGTCCCCAGAGCCGGAGAGTTGATTAGGTCATCCTTTAAAGCATTCGCCACGACTTCATGTTCTTTATTCCACATGAACTCCTTTTTTTTCTTCAAGAGTTCTCTCATAGGCTCGCTTTTGGCAGCAAATTAGTCAACATATTTGGACATATACTCCATGAGGCCAAGGAAAGACTTAAGTTCCTCTTTATTCCTAGGATGGGGTGCCTCTTTTACTGCTTGCGTCAAGCTGCTCTTAGTTCTGAATCCATCTTCTGAAATTGAATGTCCCAGGTCAGCCGCGGTCGGTAGAGGAGTACCTGTCGGGGCGGTGACGTGGGGAGGGGGAGGGGCAGTGTGGGGGTTGGTAATGTATGGATAATGGAGGTTTGCAGGTAAGTAAACATTTAAATAAATCAAACGAATTTTGTTGTGCGAACTGCATTGCATTTAGGGATGCAGTGCGCGCAACGAAATTCGTTTGATTTATTTAAATGTTTACTTACCTGCAAACCTCCATTATCCAAACATTACTAACCCCCACCCTGCCCCTCCCCTTCCCCACGTCACCGCCCCGACAGGTACTCCCCTACCGACCGCGGCTGTCCCAGGTATTCAACTTCTTGTACTCTAATCTTGCATTTTTCTCTTTTTACCGTTAGGCCAGCATCCATAAGTCTCCTGAAAACTTGTCTTAGTACGACATCATGTTCTTCTGTGTTTTTGCCATAAACTAAAATATTGTCTTGGAAACACATGGTACGTTCTACACCTTCCAAAATCTTCTGCATGGCTTTTTGAAAAATAGCTGCAGCGGACGCAAGTCCCAAAGCCATTCTCTTAAACATGAATGCCCCGAAAGGGGTGATGTACGCCGTAAGTGGTCTTGATTTTGGATGGAGTTCGATCTGGTGGTACGCCATGGATAAATCAGTCACGCTAAAATACCTTGCAGGACCCATGGTGCTAAGCATTTCGTTGATTATGGGCAATGGATATCTTTCTACCCAAGTACTGTTATTGAGACTGCGCAAGTCCACACAGAGACGAATCCCTTCCCCATTGGATTTGGCCGCGATAACTATCGGAGCCAACCATTCAGAACAGTTTATCGGTTGTATTATGTCTAAGTCACACAGCTTGCGCAACTCCTTCTCCAGGGGATCCTTCAATATATGAGGCACTGGACGTAGTCTGTGTACAACTGGTTTTGCATTATATTTAAGCTTGATCCTATGTTGTAAACTGTGCAAACATCCTAGCTCCTCCATAAATAACTGTTTAAACTCTTCACAAATGTTATCTCCCATATAGGGCTTTTCTGTGAGCAAGACTTGTTCCGCACTATTTGGGTCTAAAATGATTCCTAGCACTTTTTGGTGTACCCACCCTAGAAGATTTGACCCTGACTTCACTACGTACACTGTTCCATAAGTTTTCCTGTTCTTAAATTGTAATTGCACAATTTTCGTACCTAAAAGAGGTATGGGTTCTCTATTGTAACCTTTAGGAGAAAGATCTGGCATTTTCAACTCACTGACATTAATGTCCCCCAAAGAAACAAAATCATCCTTGTTTAGTAACGTGAATGGCGAACATGAATCAGCATAAATTTCGACACATTTGTTATCAATGAGTACATCACACTTAGGATAGATAGACTTTACAGTATTACTGACATCTTTTAATTGCAACACAATTTTTCCACCATTATGCTCTATGCATTTTACTTCTTTACATGCAACCCTCTCCGTGTTTTTCTCCTGTTCTCTAGTGTGCAGCTCTCCATCTCTACATACTCTCGCAAAATGCCCTCTCCTATTGCATTTTTTACAAGTGACGTGTCTGGCTGGGCATTGCAAAAAGGTTGCATAATGGTTGTTGCTGCCACACCTGTAGCATTTGGAACCCTTTTCCCTGTTATCTACTCTGGTGCTAGTATTCTCTTTAAATTTCACCTTATACACCTCATTCTTGTCTTCCTCATCTTGGATAGTTGCTACAACCTCATTATTTGGTTTCATTTCTTTAATGCACCTTGCAGTGTGCTCTACTGACTTTGCTATTTCAATAGCTTCCCTTAACCCTGGGTTTTTTGCCAATAATTTTTCTTTGATGCGAGGGTTATTAGTGCACCTCACCAGTTGATCTCTTATAAGGGAATCGGTGAGGTTACCAACCTCACATAGTTGAGTAAGACCCCATAAAGATGCAACATAACTCTGCACTGACTCCTGTTTACCCTGGCACCTCTTGAAAAATATGTGACATCCTAGTACCACATTTATCCTGTCTCCAAAATGTTTTTCTAATTTGCCCATAGTTTGTGAAAACACATCTACTACTCCTACTTCATCCTCCTCCAGTTCTTGCTCAGGTAAAGACTCATACACTTTTCGCCCTTGTTCACCCAAGTTGTGAAGAAATATGTGATGTTTCCTTACTTGGCTGAACCTCTCACCCCCTATAGCTATGAGGTAGGATTCGAACAGCTTCACCCACTCCTTCCAACTAATTTCTGGTTCTCCAATATCATTCAAAAAGGGTGGGGGTTGACTCACGCTTGCTGCAGCCATTTTCACCAGGGAGGATAAGGCACTAAAAAGAAAAGGATGGCAAATGTGGCACACCTAGAGTATGCTAAATGCCATGAAATTACTAGGCATAAGGGGCAGAACTTGAAGGGGTATGCCTATGACGACTAAAACAAAATACAATGGTAGAATATGGAGCCCCAGGTGACCACTGTTAAACACACACTGAACACAATATTCTGCTCCTTGCACCCCAAAAGTACTCGAAAGATGAGGAAGTTATTTTATGTTGGAATGTTCCGTGAAGAAATCATGAAACTGGATGAGATTGTGTGTCAGTGCCTGTAGGGGTTTCGCAATGAGAGAGAAATTCGGTATCCAGTGACGACAATATCCTGCAACCCCTAGGAACGCCCTAACTTCCTTCTGAGTGCGGGGTCTGGGAAAATGTGTAATTGTTGAGATTCTGTCTGGCAACAGTTTTCTTGTTCCTTCTGTCAACTCATGGCCTAAGTATTTCACAGAGGTGAGGCAAAACTGTAACTTCTTTGGGGAGACTGTGTATCCCTTTAGTGCTAAGTGGCATAGGACAGCAATGGTGTCCTTTACACAAGCCTCCTTTGAAGGCGAGGCCAATAGCAAATCGTCAATATACTGGATAAGTGTGGACCCCTCTTTCAGTACCAGGGAGTCTAAATCTGTTTTTAGGGCATGTGTGAAAATGGATGGTGACTCTGTATAGCCCTGCACCAGCATTGTCCAACAAAACCTCTTCTGTCTAAAACTAAAGGAGAAGAAATGTTGGCTGTCAGGGTGCAAGGGGATGGTAAAGAAGGCAGAGCTAAGATCCATCACTGTGAAGGTGGTAGCTGACACTGGTATATTAGATAATATTGTTTGGGACCACCGGGAAAGATGGCAACACTATTTTGTTCAATTCTCTCAGGTCTTGAGTGAATCTGTAGACAGGGGCCCCATTCGGGCCCTTGGAGGCTTTCTTCACAGGGAGAATTGGGGTGTTACATTGACTGTATTGAATCTCTCTTAAAATTCCTTGCTTCAGGAGGTCTTGTATCACTGGTGCGATGCCTTCCTCCCCCTCTTTGGAGATCTTGTATTGTAGCACTCTTGGGAGAATTGCCCCTGGCTTCAGTTTTATCTGTACCGGTGGGTAGTTCAATACCCTACGTCATTGGCACTTGTTGCCCAGACTTCAGGTGGCAGACAATGGCGTATTTGTGGTGGTATTTTGAGGTCAGTGCATGTCATAAAGGCTTGCATCATTAGACCATTTGCCTTGCTCTCTAGAAAGACCCCTGTTGGTGAGCAGTGTATGGTGCATTGCAATATGCATAACAGATCTCTCCCTAGCAAATTTACGGGGCAAGTCCTAGAAAGTGGAGCCTCTGGCATTGTTAGTGCCTTCAGCATTGATCTTTGATCCCCTGTGTCAATTAGAAATAGAACAACCCTGCCCAATATCTCTCCCTCTACATATGGTCCGGATTGATCTACTGCTATTGCTGGTGCTATCATGCAGTTTCCCACTTTCAGGCATCCCTAGAAGGATGCTGGGGGTGGGGGTGGGGTCCAGTCAGTCATTACTGGAGTCCATCCTTCCCCCCCTGCCCATTGCTGCTGGGACTCATTTTCCTGTTGCGGGTTGTTTCGGTACCCTGTGTGCCGAGTGTAGTTGGCGTGCTGGTGTCTGCCCTCTTGCCCCCTGTTCTGTTTGTACCTACTGTCCTCATTTCTTTTCTTTAATATTGGACAATCTGCTTTCCAATGATTGGGGTCCTTACAATAGAAGCATGCTGTTCCTTGTGGTGGCAGGGAGGTTGATCTGCAAGGTAAGGAAGGTGTCCTACCGGCCTGCTGTTTTCCTATGCCTCGCCCCCCCTCTGCTCCTTTCCCTACCCCTGTTATTGCTGTAAAACCGTTCCTGTGCTACCATTAACCTCACTTTTTCTTTATTTAATTTTTCTGTCTCCATCGCCTGCGCCTAGACTGGAAATCTGAGCAGTACTTGGCCGCCGAAAGCACCTTCTCTATCGGCTCTTGTTGCCAGCAGACAAAAGAAGTCTGCAAGTGTGTTCTGATGGGTGGTGTGAGACCTTGTACAAATGTAGTTACCAGGGCTGGCATTGCATCTCTCATAGGATCTTTCAATCCACTGTTCTGCCTATATACTTGCAGGAGGCGGTCAAAGTATGTATTCAAACTTTCATCTTTCTCCTGTTTGGTACTTGTAATTTTGCTCCAATCAACCCTATCTTCAGGTACTTTCTCCTTCAAGTGTTCCACCACTTTTTTGTATAACTCCTCTACTTCTGGGCCTGGCGTCCCTCCTTTGCCCCTCCTTGGTTCCACATCTGGCCAATCAACCTTTCTTTTACAATCTTCCCAAAGGTCCTTTGGGATGATGATATTCAATAACGTGTCGAGGTCTCTCCATAATAAACCTCCTAACGCTGCCATTCTACTAAGCTCTTCATACCATCTTCGCGGTTCTTCTCTTAGCCTGGGAAAGTCTCTGCTGAATGTGCTAATGTCCTGCCTTGACCATGGGACATAAACATATGCTAAATCATTTGGCGCGCTGCCAGGTGGTGGCGGTATCTCTCGTAGGGGCATGATAAGTGATCGGACCGCTGTTTTCCTAGAATTGCCTGTTGTGTTGGCTGTGGTGATGGAGTGGGCAAGAGAGAGAGCTACGTCAATTACTGCACATGTGTGTATTAGCTGCTTCCATTGTTGTAATTTATCTATAGCATATTTAAGCGTGTCCTGCAACTTAGACTCCTCCCATGTTATTAAATCTGAGTCTGTGAATCCGAACTTCCCTACGTCCCAATCATATTTTTCTGGTAGTTGGGCACGACTACCTGTGGTTGTCTGGGTGTCGGCTTGCTTAGCATATGCTAAAAGGGCCTGGGGTGGTATGTTCATTAGCTCTGTTCGTGCTAAGGACAGTGTTTTCTCTAAGTACCCCCTATTCTATGATTGTATAAAGGAGTCCACTGTTAGTGAGCCCTCCACGAGCCGCTGTAGTAGCGCTTGACAATTTAAAGAATCGCTCTTTAACATCAATTTTGGTGAGTTTGGATTGGATGCAGAAGCTCCTCCCACCATTCCCCCCAAACTTCCTCTTCTTTTGCTCTCTGGAGCTGACTCTGTTTCTGCCAAACACTGCTCTAGTGTTGAAATGTCGTGTTCAGTGTGATGGACATATGTAAATGCATCCCATATTAGTGAGTGCCACTGTTGCTGGCTGAATGAGTCATCCTGCGATTCATCCTCAAATAATTGCTGCCACGGTCTGTCTATTAGTTTCGGTGTTTTAACCTGTTTCTTAACACATTCTTTGAGAATACTGTGTTTCTTCTCGTTGTAGTCTGAAGCAGCTTTGACCGCTGTTTCTCTCATTAGTTTCAGAGTACCCAGGTCTTGGATAGACTCCAATTCCGGTCTTGCAACCTTATCTTTCAATGCTATGTGTACAAAGGTTATGGCTGCCTCTCGTTCCCCGGGAGTTGGCTCAGTGTGTTCTGGCTCAGGTACATGCAGCGGTGAATCACCACCCAGGCATCCCAAGAGAATATCTTCTAAGAGTTGGTCTTCCACCCCTGCCCCACCTTCTACCTTCTCTCCTTCTTTAACTTGGACGCATGGGATTGCGCCTACTGTGTCTAGCTGATCTTTTCTCCATCTTCCCTCCAGTTTTGCCTGTAATACTTTCTTTTTAATTTCCATAAGTTCACTGTGGACCTTTGATTTGACTGCGCTTGTTGAACGCATCTCGCTTAACACAAAGTCCCAATTATGGAAAGCCTCCCATTCCAAACTTTTAATCTTCTTTCCCTTTAAATTTAACATCTGGCGCAAGTAAGACAATTTTGCCATGTCATATGTGCCATTACATGGGAACTGGAGATCCGGGTTTTTATATGTGAGATCATGCCATTTGTGTGTGTACATAATTGAGCTTAGGCCTCTTTTTATAGCCACATTATATGCAGGTGAGTTCTTGGGTGGGGCTGGCTGAGCCGTGTCAAAAATCTTTTTACTACTGCTGTTTCCCATGTTTGAATTGTGTGTAGCAGCTAGTCCTAAACGCCTTACAAATAACTGTTCAAGTATACCAGACAGATGGGTTACAGGGTAGACTGCAACACGGTAACATGTGACACAATAGGTTGACAGAAATACTTCACATATATGTTTCAGCCGCACAGTATTTGCAAGAGGGCAACAAGAAAGCCATACATCAATCACCCCAACAGGTCATGTAGTGCCAATTCACCAAAGCTGTTTCACAAGGAAGAAAGAAGCCAGATCCTGGTTGTGTGTTTGAGCCTTGACGGCCTGTGAAACAAGTAAGATAGGAAAACAGACCCTGTCTGTGGCTGTGCCACAGGGTGCTGACATTCAACAATAGAGCAATAGTGGTGAATTGTTTCGTGCAGTTCAGACAATCACATAAAACATCTAGGACAAATACTGGGGATCCTACGCGGCAGCGCTGTAGAAAAAACCTTCTGTGCAGAGAATGTGTGTGGGTCTGCTGTACCTAACCCCAAAGGAGTGAGGGGAATAACAGAAATTCTATTAAGTTTTTGATTTTTTAGAGAGGTGTACTTTAATCGGTCTTTCCAGCCAGTCCCTTTCAGAGGCCAGAGGGTATAATGTGCGGGAGTACTTATTTGGCAACGTTGGTAACTGGGTGTGTGAGGTGAAAGCTTTTATCAGATCTCCGTCGAGTAACGTTCTAATACCCAGATTAAATAAATAAGCTGGCAAAGGTAACCTAGAACCTAGCACTAAGCAAAAATACTCCACATGCCTAGCAATATTTGGCCACTACATAGGCCAAGCACATCACAAGTACACAATAAAAAAATGCAATGAAACCTATAATGATGGAGAAAAGAAACACTGGTGTACCAAGCGTCACACCCCCCTTTCGTGCCGAGGAGAACCCCTAGGCACGAACCTAGAACCACTCTGGCCCCTAGGTGGACGTCTCCAGGGGGAGGGTGGAGGCGGAACCCAGGCAGGGCGACGGGCGTCAGCCAAAGAGCCAGGAGCGCCCGGGGCTTTCCTCATAAATGCCAAAATATTAGGCCAGCGGCATGTGGGCGATGGTGCTGGACCCAAGTCAGAGCTCATGAGAACAAACAAAATCACGATCAACAAATACACAGTAGAAACAAAATCTAGTAGCCAACCTGGCCACTTGTATCGCGATACCTAACAGGCGCAAACACTATGTGCCAATCTGGGGAGCAAAACTGCCACGCCCTAAAACGGCGTGCTACCTGCTACCACCCACAGGGGAGAAAAAACTGCCACAGCTCAACAATGAGGGGCCAATTGCTACAACCCAATACCGGAGGATTAAAATCCCCCCCAAGTGTACTCACCGGGCTTTGTCCAGTCTGTTAGAGCATACCGACGTCCGCTGCACCCAATGAGAATGGTCTGGTGAGGGTATCCCGCATCCCAGCGGCCGGTGCCTCTCTGCGGCGGGGGGAGGGGTGCAGACCTTCGCCCTCAATGGCTGGCCAAGGGCCTACTGATACCGAAATCACCAAAGAGTTACTGACGGCCAGGAATCCTGCAGAAGCTCGCCGTCACCAGCCAGCCAGGGAACGCAGGGGACCAAGGCCAGACCCTATAGAATAAAAACATTTATTTGAGAAAAGACAGCGGACTTCAGGTAGCAATGACAGAGGCGAACACAAGCCCGTGGCACAGGAACTAAGAAAGGTCAACAGCACAGAGAGCGAGAGAAAGAGAGAGAGAGAGCTAGACAGGAGTTACCTCCTGGGCCGCGTGGTGACAAAAACAAAAATAAACCATCAGAGCCAAGAACAGCAGAATGAAGAAAGCGATCAGAAAAGGAACCATGAAAGACATGGAGTCTGAACAAGCCGTGTAAATATCCCCAGCACACAGGCACACTTGGTCAGACATAGAGAGTCAAGAATAAGAAGAGTCAGAAGCACAACACAAGCGTGCCGAGAGCGAAAAGAGCAGGACAACACCAAAGACAACAGAGAGGCCACAAACAGACCATCCACCGGATCCGACCCCCTCCAGCAACCAACCAGACCGGGGAGAGATAAACAAACAGAACGTTATCACCTCAAATCCCCGCCCTCAGAAGGGTGCCAAAGGGTCCGATCACCAGTGTCCGCTCCGTCTGTGTAGCCAGTCAGTTGTAATGGGCCCGCATTCTCCACCAAATGTAGAAGCTTAGTACTTAACTGTGAAAATAAAAAGGTCAATGACAACACTGAAATAAACAATTCGCTCTCAGCACATTTGTTTGCAAGATTTATTGGGAACCCAATCAGAATGTAATCACAATGCAATATACGTGTAGCACGGAGACCTCAGCAAAGCTTACTGAGTGCCCAATTGGCATGACAGTGCAGAGACACTTTATAGGCAGAGAACTCTACCGGATGGGCATCATAGCATACGTAACCTAGATCAGAATATGTCCTGCTGGACCAATCAATGAAGGGCAACGGTGGCATGATACGCTTTTAAGGCTCGAAGTATGTCTATACCCTAGTGTTACTGCCCACGTGTCATCTACAAGAGCAGATTTGGGTTTTCCCCTAAAGGTGAAATCTGTGTCTCTGGTATACGTGGACTTGGCACGTACATAGGTGACCGGCCAGGGCTGCAGGTCATGTCGACATGATTTACTGAAAATGTGAGGTTGTGCAATAGCTAGCTGGAAGCTGGAAGCTGGCATGTTTATTCTAGGAAAAGCCTTGCGTTGCTTGCACGTTGCAGCTGACTGAGACTGACTGACACACAAAATGGAGCGTGCGACCATTTTGTGGATTTCTGCTGGTGTCTTTCTTTAGTAGCTCAAAGAAGACTATAGGCCTGAAAACATATGTATTTGGTATCATAGAAATGTCCGCTTCGTCAGGTGCACTCACCACCTTGATCAAAAACAGGAAAGTCGTTCTTCTACTTTACTTGCGTCACCCTATTGCCGCTGTAAGATTACAAATACCAGCCCTCAGTGTCCGATGCGCTGGCAGAAACTGACACACACAGGATATTGACTAATGACGGCCCTCAGCGGATGGCGCATCGGCAGATCTGGCTCTCACAGCTGACGTGATGCAGGTGACTTGACAGGAATCCGCCTCTCACCGCTAACGTGATGCAGGCAACCTGACAGGAATCTGCCACTCGAGGAACAACACAAATGCAGATGTTCTGACAGACTCTCGCTGCAGGATACCCCCACTGAGGAACGCTGACCGGAATTTACCCTGCACCAAGGCCCCGATCCTGCTCGTCTAACTCAGACGCTGACGAGGGTGTTGCTGCCGGTACTTGCAGCTGCGCTTCACTCGTGCCACCTGACGCTTCCACACGTTCCTTCACGCGACAACACGCGCCAACAAAGGTAGCAGGTAAGTGGCCAAAGATTTACCTTTGTAAGTTCCCTTCCCACGGGATTCATAGACCAGGCGGCGATGAAAATAAATAAGCTTGTCTCCGTGAGAACTCTCAAGCTAGCACCCACTTGATCCACCCATCAAGGTAGTCAACAAGGAAACACACTGGGCAGTAGAGAAAACTCCTCTGACAACAGCCACCCGGTCTCTAACACAGCCGGGATGCACAGTTAATGTTAGAGTCCTACACTTTACAGGCTCGCCAATACTTAGGACGGTGGCGCAGATTGTCTCACCAGTGGGTCTCGAGAGAAAATGGCTTTGAAGGGATGATTCTTCTTTGCTCCAGCTGTAAAGATCCGTGCTTGCCTCACCTTCTTCCCCGATAATGTGCTTGCCCAGCTGGTGTGTCCCGCTCCTTGTTCTGCTCTGCCTGCATATATCTCCAATTAATGCTTCCAGGTGTTTCGCCCTTCTTGTGTGGAGAGAGCACACAAAGGGGAAATGGCCAATACTGCCCCCTGCGCAGTTCCGTCGCCAGTGTTGGAATTCCAGAAGTATGACAGGACTTGTTGAATCTACTGAGATGTATTTTATTGACCATCCCCTCTCCTCACTAAGGAGAACACCAACAATCCATAGTAAACGTCAGTGTGGGGAAAACCAACTAGGGCAGGAAGGCAGGGGTGGACGGAACATACCAAATGAAGTATAGTTGCAACACTCGTCTTTTAAGGCGATCATTTAGCCCACATACATTCAATGAAACTATTCATATACTCATTAAAATACTTCAAATTGCTGTCTCAACCAAATAACCCAAACATTTCTACTTAAGTTCCTCTTTATGGCTCTTAGTTTCCCAAGATCTTTATTTTGAATCAGTTTACTTGACTTGCACCACCTCTCGCATTCACTACCGCTTCCCAAAACCCAAATTGTGCTGTGCCCACACCCCCCTGAGCCCCCGGAACACCCCCCTTACAGGCGAATAGGTCAGCCATGACCTATGTGTGACACCTTGAGCCCGCAACTCGCCGCAACCCCCTCACATATCCAATTCAGTACTTATACTGTGCTAGTGTATTATAAAATATTTATACTAAAATAATACGACACATCCTTCCAATGATCACCCAAAATCTTAATTACATCAGAGAGCTAGATACTCATTTCCCCTTCTGTTCCCTCAAGTCTGTTAGATACTCTTGGGCTTTAATCTCGGAGAAGAACATTCTAGCTTGACCATTTACTAGCACTTTAAGGCGCCCTGGGTACAGCAAATAGGCCTCACATTCCAGACCCTGAAATGAGGCAATCAACTGCCTTAGTCGCCGTCTCCTCTCCACAGTAATATGGCAGAAGTCAGGGCGAGTGAAAAATGTAGTACCGTCAAACGAGCGTCTGGGCTCATGTCTAGCCTTATCTATGACCTCCTGCTAAGGAGATAATTGCCAACATAAACAAGAATGGCTCTAGGTCTGTCAGATTGAGATGCTACGTAAGCTTTCTTTTGGGTCAAGGGGAATCGATGTGCTCGCTGCACCTCCTTCTCCCAATCCCTTGCAACCAATTCAGGAAAGGCCCCCTTCAACAAGGTGACAACAAAAGCCCGTACATCCTGTCCTTCAACCCCTTCCGCCACACCTAACAGTCTAATATTGTTTCGCCTTTAACGGTTCTCAAAATCCTCCAGCTTCCACTGGACATCCTCCACCACCTTCTCTTGTGCTTCCTTGAATGCCTGCCACTTATTCACTTCATCTTCATATAATTTATTCATTTTCCTGAGGGAACCCTGGATTTTTTTTCACCCGAAAGCGACTGTTTCTTTTCCCTCAATGAAGACACAGGATCATCACTTTCTAGCGAGGGTAGTTTGTCCGACACAGACTCAGATTCAGCAGAATCAATTGAAAACTCTTCAGTGCAAAGGGCACCTGCTTCCCATAAGCTTAAGAAAAATAAGACCAGATCTTGTTCTAAATCTAAACTGGTGGTGAGCCCATCTCAGTCTGATGCTGCTAAAAACTCTTTTAGGACTATTCAGCCACGTCTCAGTTGTACCAGAAAGAGGGCATAACGAACACACACAAAGGCAGAATAATCCTATTAGCCTGCCACAGACCCCCACAATGGACTTGTTATACTCCACTTTGAAACAGATGCAGGGGGAAGCCAGGTCAGAGAGCCAAAGGGCGAAGCCGGCAATAAAAGAAATCCAGCATCTGGGCATTCCTTTCACAGCTGCTTCCTGCTGGAGCCATTGCCAGTCCATCCCCATCACACATCTTTATCTGTCCTTGTGTCAATGGTCATCTCCTTCAGTCCTAGTGTGTCTCTGTCTCAGTCCTGTCTACAGCATCCTTCTAGCTCTTCACACAGTATGGTACAAGAATATCAACATTTTGTCTCAGAGGAAAATTGTGTCCTAAATATAATTTACAAATTGATCGCCCCACTGGATTTAGTAATACAAAATGACACTCAATATCACAATAGTTTTGTAAACGAGATTTAGAATAAAGTATTTCTGTCACACTTTATTTTTGCTAATGATATGCTGATATTCAGCCCTTTCCCCACAACTTTGAGATATTTGTGGGTCTTGCTATATATCAGGGTATCCCTCTCATTTCTCCCTGCCAATGTATCTCCAAGTCTCCATCATGGTTCTTTGGTGCTTTGCTCTGTGTGTGGATTATGGCCACCCAGTTTACAGTCAGGTGTTTCACAGAACATCCAAGGGGGTTCGTCTTTTTGAGTACGTTTGTGGAGATGCAAAAGGGTTGTTCCCAAAGCTTTGAAGGCAAGGGGGAGTCACAAGTGTTAAAATGTAATAGAACTGTAATGAACAAACATAATTCCAGACTGTTGATAAAAGGAAACAAGGTTATCAACTAATCACTTATAAATAGACCTGGAGAGCACAGTGCAGTCTATCTGGAACAATCCAGAAGGTTCTGGAACAAGCCAGAAGGTTCCGGAACAAACCAGAAGGTTCTGGAACAATCTAGTAAATAAACATTAACAGCATATGGCAATCCATCTGGAACAACCCAGAATGTTCTAGAACAAAGCAGAACATTCTGAAAACAGCCATTTGATGGTGGCAGCCATCTTTGATTTTTGAAGGGTGTAAATAGCACTCCCTTGGAGCACACCCTTTTGCTGGGTAATCGGAGTTCCTTTTTTTTTTTTTAATTATTTTTTACCAGGAAAAGCAGGAATCATTTTACAGTAATAAAATATGAGATACAAGTACATAACATAGATAGTTAAACTATACAGCAGGTGCTACAGACCGGAAAGTAAGTCAAACAGCGATGAAGCAGTAAAAAATAAGAAAAAAAGAAAACCTAAGAAATCAGATTGAATACAGCAATAGGCAATTAAAACATAAAATAAAATACATACATTTTAAATCAACCAATACCACTGGGGATAATGCCAGCTTTCTAATTAGTTATTGGACGCCAGAGTGTTTCCCCGCGTGCCCTAGAATTTACTCCTCTAGTTTCAAATATAGCAGTTTCGTATCTATAGACCGCCAGGAAGCGTGCTAGCGACATCTGAAAACTTGGCGGATCTGCTTCTTTCCAACGAGCAGACAAAATTAACCTTAATACTGCTGTACCTATAAAAATTAGGTTTTCTTCAGATTTCGCTAGATTTAGAGAATAATCATGGCCTAGTAAAAACAAGGTTTCTGTTTCTGGTATTTTATGCCCGAATACCTCTTCCCAAAAGGAAGCTATCATGTTTTTAATCAGCATCAGATCAGGACAATTGTGAAACATATGGGTAAGAGTTGCCGGTCCTTGAGTACATCTAGGGCATAGATCATTCTCACGTTTACCCCATGAAAACAATTTAGCGGGAGTAAAATAAAGGTCAAAAACAGTTTTATAGAGTTGTGCCTTGAGATTGCTCGCCATAAGTAACTTTTGGCTCATCTCTAATACTCTATTGATGTCTACATTAGGATTGTTTAATTTTGTAGCCCATTTATTTTCAGTCTTATCAAGATCATCATTCTTCATACTCAAAAGAATATTATACAAGGTTCCAATTCTGGTATTTATTCTATTCTAATTTTAGAAAGACAAATTAGGGACTCTTTGGCCTTTAGTTTAGCAAATATCTGTGCAAATTTAAAAAAATCTCCACTGGGTAAGTTATATTTTACTTTTAGATCAAAAAAGGTGGTATCAAAATCATTTGTTAAGAACTCGCCAATTGTTCTAATTCCCAGCTTGTCCCATTTCTTTAGAACGCTAGCGAGATCTTGGCCTTGAATGGCGTTAGAGCGCCAGAGCGGCATATATCGATTGATCTTCTCGATTTTCATATATTTAGCCACTTTATTCCAAGTTCTCCATGCGCTAGCCATAATTTCTCCCTTAAAATCTTTATAATTTCTTGCCTCGGTCTTCCGTAAGAGTAGGCCCTTCGCCTCCTGACCTACGAGGAGCTCGTATATTGAGGGTATTTCTCCAAAGCCTTTTGGACTCTCTAGATTATAGCCTCTAATCATAGGTGTAAGTTGTTTTATCTGTGCTGCCCAATAATATAAAATTATATTAGGTATAGTAAGGCCGCCTCTATCAAAAGGGAGTGATAATAATGTAAGAGATCTCCGAATCTTCCCATTTTGCCACACAAATTTTGATATGAGTGAATTGATCAGTACTAGTGTTTCCTGTTCAATGGCTATTGGAATTGCCCGAAACAGATAGAGGCATCTGGGCAACGTATTCATTTTAACATAATTGGCTCTTCCTATAATAGAGAGATGGAGGCTATTAACCCTTTCGAAGTCATTCTTGATCTTAATCAGTAATGGATCAAAATTAGCTTTTGTTATTATTTTAGTGTTTGCACAGAGAACAACTCCCAAATATGTAGCTTTTTCAGCTCTTCGTTGGTCCAAGCAGGTGGTATTATCAGTACATACAATAATCGTTTTTCCTTTGTTGAGAGAATAGCCCGAGCAACGCCCAAATTCGGTAGTCACTTTCTCTATTTCACGAATAGCCTCGATCGGTTCAGATGTAGTGATTGCGATGTCATCGGCGTAGGCCAATACTTTTGTTTCAAAATGATGACTAATAACAGGTTTAATATTGTTGCTTTCTAATAATTTCAAAATAAGGGGGTTAATATGTAAAGCAAAGAGCAAGGGTGAGCACGGACACCCTTGTCTAGTGCCCCTGGCAATATTAATATATCCAGATAATAACCCTGCTGCCAGGACTTTTGCTTTGGGGCGAAGATACATTGATTTAATAGAATTGATAAATTTAGGGCCAAAATTATTGCGTGTCATAACTTCCCAAAGAAAGTCCCATGTGACACGGTCAAAAGCTTTCTCAGCGTCAAGCAGGATCATCGACATTTGTCCCCCCCTGGCAACCATGGCATCAAATAAGGCAATTGCCCTACGGGTGTGTGCTGTAGTTCCTTTACCAGGAATGAAGCCATGTTGCCATGGGGAGACAAGATGTTCAATAACCCTGCTGAGTCTGAGCGCTAATACCTTTGCGTATAATTTAGAGTCCGAATTGATTAGGGATATGGGACAATAAGAGGTTAGCTGTTCGGGAGAGTTTCCCTTTTTTGGAAAAACGATTATGTTAGCCTCGTCCCAGGAGGCTGGAGGGACACCATTACACTGTATCCCAAGGAATAAGTCATGTAGAATAGGAACTAATTGGTGGCTAAGGCCCACATGCATCATTGTTTCATTTTGCACTTCCTAATTTGCGATTTTTAGGGAATCGCAAATTAGGAAATGCAAAATGGGATGCATGTACATTTTTGCAAAATATTTGAGAATCGGTAAAAATCGCAATTTTTACCGATTCTCAAATATTATGCGATTAGCAAAGTGCGAATTCGCAATTCCCATTCATTCCTATGGGATAAAATGCCCATAGGAATGAATGGGAATTGCGAATTCGCAATTTGAAATCGCAATTCAGCAATGCATTTCAAGGGTGGAGAGGGGGGTCCAAATGACCCCCCCCTTCACCCATGAAATGTACTTTTGAGTATAAGTTACATACACACATGTCCTAAGGACATGTGTGTCTGTAACTTTACAGTTTAAAAAATGCATGTTTGTGCTTTTTTTAAAAATTTCGCAAATTACCACGAGGTTCAACTTCGTGGTAATTTGCACTTGCAATTTCAAATTTGGCAATTTGAAATCAAATGATGCATAGCATTTTAGAAATCGCAAAATTGCGATTTCTGAAATGCTATCGCAATTTTAGAAATCGCAAAAAAGTTGCGATTTCTAAAAAAGCATGATGCATCTCAAAAGCATTTTTGGAATCGCAAACGCCCGATTTTAAGGAATCGCACCGTTTGCGACTCCAAAAATGCTTGATGCATGTGGGCCCACGAGTCTTAAACAGCTCGATCAGTAGTTTATCGGGGCCTGCTGCTTTACCGGATGACAATAATGTTAATGCAGCACCCACCTCTGTCAGTGTGATTTCTTTTTCGAGATTTTCCTTAGTAGCGTCATCTAGTAATTTCATGGCTTCAGGATTAATAAGAAAGTTATCTAGATAGTCTTTTACATCCTTTTCAGTAATTGGAGCTTCCTCTGAATAAAGTTTCTGGAAATACCTTTGAAATTGATAGTTGATATGAGTCGCATGGGTGAAGGTCTCCCCATTATCTATTATAGAGGTGATGTCATTCCTTATGTTTTTCTGTCGTGTACTAAGTGCCAATTGTCTACCCACTTTTTCTCCACTTTCATAGACATGTTTCCTATGTGCTTGATATGTTTGGGCAGCTTTCTGGCTAAGTTTGGTGTTTAATTCTGATTTCAGTACTGCTACCTGCATCATCAAATGTCTAGTATCTTGTTTTTGTATAATTTTGGCAGTATGTTCTTCCTCAGCTTTAGCTAAAGCTGCCATTTTCATTTCGAAATCTTTTTTTCCGATTTTTCCGGCTTTGTTTTGGTAGCTCATGGTCTCACCCCTTAATGCAGCTTTGTAAGTATCCCATACAGTGTTCCTTGATGCACTAAAGTGATTCATATTAAAAAAATATCAGTCCAGGTTTTAATATAGTCGATGTATTCCTTGTTGGATAGTAGCTTCCTATCAAAAGACCACAAGCATTTTTGAATAAGATTGGTATCATAAGTAATTAGCAGTGTTAGGGGATTATGATCCGAAATTATTTTTGGTAATTTGGTTATATATGAAGAAGGTGCTAACTCCCTAGAAGTAAAAATGTAATCTATCCGTACATGTTTTTTATGGGGGTGAGAATAATACGTATAGCCTGGGTCATTTGGATTATTTTGTAGCCATATGTCAGTTAAGCCCAGGCTGCATATCAAACTATTAACAGCGCGATAAACCCTTGGTTTCCGACCCATATATTTCGGTTTAGGTGTATACGCCGAGGGGGATGGTAAGAGGGAAATGTTAAAATCGCCACAGAAAATTAACGGACCTTGCCACATAGCTAGTTCTGTTTCCAAAATTTCGAATACTGTGGGGTCAGCGTAGTTTGATCCATAAACAGAGCATATAGTGATTCCATTGGCTAATTTAACGATTGCCCACCTTCCATGCGCATCAGATAGAAAACGTATTCCTTGACCAAAGCAGGTTTTTACAAAAATTGCTACACCCCTAATATTAGATGTTTGAGATGATGCTATCAGCAAGTTATATCCCTTAAGTCTTAATAAAGCTCTTTTACTCCAGGGAATATGTGTCTCCTGGATGCACAAAATATCTACAGGGTTTAATTTTACTAATTCCCCTAGTTTGAGGCGTTTGTCTCTAGATAGGAGCCCTCCTACATTCCAGGATTGAATACTAAGTTTACCCATTATTTATGTGGAAAAATTGACTAATAGCGTTGCTCAAATGATATTCCATATCCTTGTCCTGCTGTATCTCCTTTCTCATTATCTCAAAAGTTAATTTTGTTCCTGCTACTAAACCTGGTTCATTTTTTATTCCCCCCCTTCCCACCATCCCTCCCCAAGACCCTCCCCAAGACCCTCCCCTTTTCCCCTTTCCCCCCCTTACGCAGGCATTCAGACTCTACCAGAGTCTGTGTGATGAAGTTGCTGCACTTCTACTGAGCTACCGCTCCTTGTCATAACTAACAAAACATGAATGAATAAGAATAAAGCTTAAAGTAAGAAAAATAACATTATATACCATAACCGTGACCAACGTGACCTCTATATCTTGTCAGACATCTATATAATTCTTGGTTCACACCAACCAGACATCAAAGTATCAAAGAACTGTCAACAGATATTTTACATATTACAAAACCATCATGAAGAAATTCTGAAATGTTGTTCTTTCTTAAGCATATACAGATTGTTACTAGAGATACCTATGAGTTTACCCAAAGTTGTCTAAGATATTTCATCTAGATAAGCTTTTGCTTTTGAAAAAACTTTGTCTGACCACCATGAATAATCTTAAATCTAGCAGGATTATTCAAGAATGCCAGGGCTCCCTTTTCCTGAAATGGTTTGATCAATAGGCGCAACCGCCATCGTCTTTCCACGGTTGCGTGGCAGAAATCAGGCCTTGAAAAAAAGGAAAAATCACTAAAAGATAGTTTACGATCAGGTCTCGCTTTCTCAGCCACTACCTGCCGTAATAGAAAATTTCCGAAATATACTAGGATAGCACGTGGGTATACCCCTGGCTTAGGTGGTGGATTGAACGGGACTCGATGGGCCCGATGAATTTCCAGATCCCAGTTCCAGTTTTGTACTTCAGGCATAGATTCGCTGAGAAGTTTGACAATGAAAGCTCGCATATTCTCCCCCTCCATTTTCTCAGGCACTCCTAAGATGCGCAAATTATTGCGACGTTGCCTGTTTTCAAAATCCTCAAGCTTCCATTTGATATCCATCAGTTCTGCCTCCTGAAGCTTGATTTTCTCATGGTTCTCAGAGGAGTCTTTTTCTGCCGACATCACCCTTAGTTCCATTTCTGTTACTCTTTCACCAATTTGATTACATGTTTTGGAAAGTTTCTTGACAACCCCTTGCATTTTGCGCAATGCTGCACGAGATCTTTTGCTATCTAGAGCAGTCTCTTCCCTATGAGCTGCTATCGCTTGTAGAATGGTCTCCACCGCCGTGGGAGGTATCTCCGAGGTGCCGGAACTGGCACCTTGGTTAATATCAAGGTGATCTTTAGCTAACTTATTCTGTATAGCTCTAGCTCCTGTTTTAGGCTTAGCCTTGACAGTATTAACATTCTGTCTTCCTTCCTTCCCCATAGCTATCTTCTGAAGAGTATGGATGTGGTTCTGAGTCCTCATCATCATCCTCCTCCCCCTCCGTAGACTCGTAACTCTCTGTCCATTCCCCCACAGCATCTGCTTCAACCTCTCCGGTTTCGTCAGAGAAGGAGTAAAACTCACTAAGATCTTTTTCGCCCTCCGGGAGTTGACCTATTTGTAGCAGAGTTGTATCGGTAATAAATCATTAATACCTTCATTTGCTGTAGTCTGCTCAGGGGTTGTTTGTGGAGGTGCAGATAATACCTCTTCTAGGGTTATTAAATGTGGAGTAGGTGTTATAGATATGGTCTGGTTAGTGATTAATGTTGCTTCCATAGTCAGGTTAACCAGTTTATTTTGTACACCTAGGATATTTCCGCCGGGGCCTGAGAATGACATGGCGCGTCCCTCCTCAGCTTGTTTCTCACCATTTTCTATCCCTTCTATCAATTCACTAGTTTGCAAAGGATTGGAAGTCTCACAAGTATTAATATTAATATTGTTCAGATCATCTGCATTATTGCCAGCTATGGGCAGAGGGGTGACAGGAGCATTTGAGGGGTCAGATAGTCCATTGTCTAAGCCTGGTGTGGTATTTGACTGTGACGTGGTTGTGTTGTTCTGTTCATCATTCAACGGTGGAGTTGACACTAGCTCAACTTCAGTCTGCGAGCTAGCCTGAATCAGTGTTTTTTTTTCAATAATAAGTCAAGTACTGACCTCCAACTATATTACTTAGCTTTCTTCGTGATGCTAGAATTTCTTGTCTTGGGGTGTTGGTCGAGGGCAAAACCGGCTGCTTCTTTGTCTTTGAGCTCACTGCTTTAACCTGTGTGTTATAGGACTCTTCACCATCCAATGAGCCCTCTCGTTGTTGCCTTTCTGCCTCCTGGTAATCGGAGTTCCAGTGAAGACATCACCCATGTTTCTGCTGCTTACCTAGTTTACCTGTGCAGCAAGGATATCTTCTTCCTTTGTGAACCTTGCACTCCCTGGAGAGAGTTTTAAACGATCTGCAAGAGACAAGATTAAGCGAAGTGCATTTAATGTTTACCTCCTTCATGCGTGCATGCAAGTCAGGAATTTGAGACAAAGGAATCATGATTGCACATCAAGTAAAAGAACTTGGTGGACAAAAATGGAAGCAACTTGATTATTTACAAGGTTCTTAATTATTATTCCCCCTCATCACAAAATCTGCGCTAACCAGAGGCAGACATTAGGGAAACTATGCAGTGTGTGCCACATTCAGTGAACTAATGTTTTAAAGAATTCTCATGTGAATTAACAGATATATTGGGGTATATTATCAAGGGGGGCGATAGGCAATTTTCGCCGCTTTAGCGGCCATTTTTGGCCACTAAGCAGCGAAAATTCTATCGCCCTATTAGCAAGCTGTCGCTAACAGCAGTTAGCGACAGGTGTAGGCGATAGCGAGCGGTTTGGGGCCCGCTTTGCATGTTAGAGATAATTATCGCTAATGACATGCAAAGTGGGCGTTCCCAACCCGTTAGCGACTGAAAGCAGTCGCTAACGTCGTTAACGCCTATTAGCAAGGCAGGCTTAGCGATGGCAATATTCGCGCTAAGGGAAATTCCTGATTGCCTGGGGCATTACATAGGCTCTGAGTAGGTGGTGAATGTCTGTGAGAGCTGCTGTATGTGATGTGATGAGGGAGGGGGTGAAGGCTCCCTTTATTTAGCACTTGGTAGCTCAACAATCCTACCGTTCAAAGTGTTATTTTCAGTGGCTGTAACATCAGTAGACACCAGTAGCCATAATACTAAAGTGCCCCGGGGGCGCAACGGCCATTTGCGCCTGCTTTCTACGCCTCCAGGCCACTTTGGTATTACAGAAGTGCCCGCAAATGCTTGTGCGGCCCCTTCTGCAATACAGGTAGCGCTGGCGCACATACAGCACCAGCACTGTCATTAGAGAGTGTTCCTTCATTTGCATGGGGCGTGGTCCCATACAAATGAGGGAATCACTTTGCCTCTGGTCTCATGCAGTATTATCGATGTGGGAGCAGAGGCATACATGTCTTTCGAAGGCAGCCATCACCCCTCAGCATGGAGCTGCCCTTATTTTGACTTTCACCTTCCCCATTGTAAGCACGGGCATTCAAGTCCCATCATGCTTAGGTGTAAGCTGAAAGCAAGGACTGGCTGAAGGTTGCCTTTATGAAGTTGACAGCTGAGGGTGTGCCAAACAATGTACCTACGTGGCTGACAAAGGCATACATCACATTACACTGAAATATAAGGACCACCAGAAAGATTATTGTATTAATGTACCTGTTTGGCCACTCTTACAAGTGCAGAAAAACTACTTTTTATAATGTGATGTTACAGGATAGTGAGAGCGCCGTCCCATCTAATACCTCGTCTTGATACAGGGGGTCATATGTACAAGAAGTTAACGCCGCTGTAGCGTCAATTTTTTTATGTTACCAAGTCTTTTTTTTATCACCTTATTTACATGTTGCCGCTAACCTCAGTTAGCAGCAGTTTTCTGGCAAAAAAAGTGATTTTTTAGGATCGCCACTTCTGTTAGCGGGAGATAACGAAAATGGGATGCAAGGTAGGCGTTCCCGTGCAAAAACTGCCGATAACCCCACTTCACGATATTTACAATGAATTCCTTGATTTGTGCAAAACCAAAAAACTGCCTCTAACTGCTGTTAGAGGCAGTTTTTTAAGACCAATAAATAGCTGGTCTTAAAAATGGTGCAAACGCTTGGGACCTCATTTCAGGCGTTTTTGGTGCTGGATAGCGCTGCAAGGAATGTTGCTGCACTGCCCTGCGACAAAACTACAGGGCAGGAATGCGCTCCATCAATAAGATAGGACGCATTCCTGGGCCTCATTCATGAAAATTGTTGCATCGCTGCAACAAAAAAGCGTTGCAACACTTTTCACTTCGCCCTTCTTGCGATACCATGGATGCACTGGATTCACAGTACAGCGCTCCATGTCACAATTAATGACAGATACGTCTGGAATCCTGACAAATCTGTTAGCGCTAAAGTCACGCATTGCTGAAGTTGTGTCACAAGCATGATGCAACTCCAGCAATGCATAGGGTCAGCCTATCCCTGTGGCACTGCGTCACCTTTACCCCAGCCATGAGGCAGGGGCAAGGTACTGACACAGTGGCATCCTACAATTGTTGCAGTGAAATCTGATTGATTTCACAGCGCCACTCAAATGAGGCTTTGTTGCGTGGGAACACCCACCCTGCCTACATCACTCCTGATACAGGTATAATGTGGACAGGGCTTCACAAGGGCACACATATGCCTAGATGCTTCACTTTGGAAATTCGGCGCAACACGGTGCAAGAATCACTCTGCACGTATATCAAGCAAATGATGCACTGGCGGGGTGAAACTGAAGGGGCTCATGAATAAGCCCCCTGTCTTTTTCCCCTAAGCTGGCGCACAATGGCTGCCATGTGCCAATGTAGGCACCCTTGCACAATGGTGCAAGGGTGACTGTGTTGCTGAGTTGACTGATGTTGTCGCTCCATCACTTCTCGAGACGTCTGCAAGTGCGTCTGGACTAGTGGAGAGTGGGAGTGAACCAGTTAGCCTTACTGGAGTGTTCGTTGCCTGGTCTTTTCTTGAGGGGTTCCCGGGTGTTGGCACAGTTGGAGATCCAAAGGTGGAGGTTGCGCACTGCGGTGTTTTCGCCTGTGAGCATTTGCGTGGTGGTGCTGAGGGAATTGATGAGTCCGCTTGAGTCCGATGTTAGCAAGGTTCCCCAGGAGGGGGGTGGTGTACAGGTCACTGGGGTTGTCCAGGTGTAACGTGAGGTCTCTAAGTAGGATGTAGTCAGTGGATGGGAGAGTCTGGGGTGCAATGAGGTCTACAATGGTATCGGTGAGTGGGTGTCCATGGCCCAGTGGTGCCTGTGTATGAGGGTGCCGCAGAGGATGGTGTTGGTCCTGATCTGGAAGAGGAGGTCTTCCAGGGTCACCGTTGGGTTATTAGAGTGTGTGGTCAGTCGGAGTAGGCTTTTGTAGATGATGGCAATGCCTCCTCCTGGATAGTCCGGTGGTCCTTGCAGGTGATTTAGTAGCCGTCAGGTATGGCGATGTCCGGTCCGGAACAGAGGTTGGTCCAGGTTTCCGTGAAGAAGGCGATGTCTGAAAAGGTAGCGTTGAGGAGGTCCCAGATGTGCATGGCGTAATTGTGGAGGGACCACACATTGGGGAGGATGGAGTTGAGTTAGTCGAGTGCGCTGTTGGTCAGCTGGGCGGCAAGAGGCGCTGGTGTGCTGATGTGGCAGGAGGTGCGCTTGCAGTTCCGACAAGCACAGGGTGCAAGGGTATTCTTTGGTGATGCTAGATGGCAGGCGGCGTGGTGTCCAGTGTTGTGGGCGAGGAGGGTGTTGGCGTCGTAGTTATGGAGTGTCCGAAAGGCAGGGTCCCTGGTGCTGGGCACAGTACAGGGCCTGACGGACACAGAAGGGCTTGCCTTTGGCTTCCCTTCGGTGAACCAGTGGCATGCCCACTGCGCATGGCCACACAGAGTCTGCCATTAAGTAGTGCTGCAGGGGGGCTGGACAGCTGTGAGACAAGAAATGCAGGAAAGGACACTGGAGGGGCGGGGAAGCACCAACGAAGGGGAGGATAGGGAAAAAGGAACTGCAAAAATGCACAGGAAAAACAAAGCTAAACATAGCAAAGATACAAATAAAGAAAAAGATAGGAAAGCAATGAAGAAGAGCAGAAAGATGAACAGGAACTGGAGAGGGACAGGAGGGCAGTCAAGCTGCAGAGCAGTGACGCTCTACCACTGGACCACCAGGGATGACTGCAGGCAGGAGCCTGCGGGTGGAGGAGGGACTCAAACACCTGACCTCCATGTCAGAGGAACCAGCAGCAGCAGATGGGGACAGCAGCAGCAACCAGACGGCGCTGCGCTGTGGAAAGAGGCAGTCCACTAAGGGTAAGTCCCCCGTACACCCAAAAGCAAACTAACAGGGCACAAGGAAAGGCAGCACCACCCAGTTGGCTCTTCTGATCTGACAGTGGTGACCAGATTCTGTGTTCCCCAGTTCCCTAGCGAGTAACAGCGGATCAAGCTGCATACCCAAGGGCCTGGGCCAGAACCGTCCCCGTACCCCTGGCACCGACTGCCACCAATGGCCGTTCTTAGCAAATCGAGCAAATTAATAGAGTCCCCCACAAGTCTTGAGCGGTGCCCTCGCTGATGTAGCTCAGCCGCAGTGCAGGAATTGCTCAGGGCATGGTGTGCGTCACCCAAAGGCGCTAGGCCTGACCCTCCTCGGCTACACGTCCCACCTTCTCCTCACCTGGAAATTGACACTGGGGTTTAATGTGCTGCACTCTCTCCAAATCTGTGACTGAGCCAGCAGGAGCCTCAGTTAGTTGAGATTTCACAAGCCTGGGTCCAGCAGTCACCTGTGGAACCTCACGTTGCAGGTGTGGCAACAGGGCTCCTTAGGCTCAAAGTTGCAGCGCTCCCGCCACTCAGGTTTGGTACAGCTCAGATGCCTTACCCTCCACATCATCTATCCAGCACAACATCTTACAACCTGTGATGCAGAGAGGCGCGGCACACCATTGATAATCTCCTCAGTGCACCCCGGGGTAGTGGTGGATCACAGTATGTGATGCAGACCTCCCTCGTTGGTGCGCAGGAGCGCATCTACTATTCACAGCTCCAAGGGGTGCAAGGCGGTCTTCTCACACAGGGCTGCAACGTGTCTCCATGCGACCTGCCAGATGTCACCATCAGGTAAGGGCATCACCGTGCCTCAATGTCCACCGCCACAGCCCAGCGACTCGACAGCACCTCTGCATCCCACTCCAGGTCCCAGATGCAGCCCCAGCGAGGTCTCCAGGCCCCGGGGACTGACAGCACTGTCAAAGTTTTGGATGACATAGTGTTGCAAGGAGTGTGCAATGAAAAGTGATGCATCACTGGCTTGGCTCAGCGATGCACCTCTTATCATTGATGTAGCCCTGAATTTTCTTTTCCAATGGGACTCTGGCTGGTCATCCTGGCTGTTGGGAGGCTCAGGCGGGTGTTGATCTTTGCTGCACTTAACCCTCGCTGCACCATTCTGCATTCCATTGGTTTTATTTTCTGTTTTTCATTGGAGGTGAACTTATGGCTAGTTTTGCCTCTAGAGGCAAAAAAGTCACGTTGGGCTGACTAACGGCTCGGGGGTCCAGACACGCTACACGCTGCTCCTCTGCTTTATACAGCTTGGGGCGCATATTATCGCTACAACCTTAAACGACACACACGAGCCATTTCCCGCCATATAGAACAATACCCTGTTCGACGTGGGCGGCAATCAACTCCAAAATTAATAATTACTCTGACCTCCGAGATTGATGATAAGAAGCCCAGATCTACCAATAATCGTATTTATCTGCATACATACTCACACCGAGTATCTTCACGGTCAAGGGCCCGGCTGGGTCGGAATTATCACCAGCTGAGCGACCTTATTTGACCTGGACACAGCCATCTAGCCCTGAGGAGTCGCGAATGCGACGAAACACGTGTCGGCTGGCTGCATACTGCATTAAAAAGACTCCAAGACTTACCCCTCATGAGAGTTTTTGTTCGAACACTTCCGTCATTTGTTACCTTTTTGTTGTAGATTGTTACTGAACAATGTGTACCATGTTGAGTGCATCGGCAACCGAGTCTGACTAACGTGAGTATTTTGCCGCTGATGGGCCTTGTGTCTGTTTTCGCCCGCTAACTTCAGAATTTGTATCGCCTTCACGCTAGTGCTAACAGCAGTTTTCACCACAGCTACCTGAAATCGCCGCTATGTAGCGCCGTATTGTAAATATATCGCTAACAGGGCGATCGTTTTGGTGTAGGCCGCATTAAGAAAACTGCCGCTAACTAGCGGCAGTTCTTGTACCTATGCCCCAGGGTGTTGACTGAAAGGCGTTAGTAGAATTAAGTGCCAGAAAATAAATTAAGTCGGTGGTTATCATACAAACTAGTGTAGTGTGAAAGCTAGGCTAACCAGGCAGCTGAATGGGCTTCAAGAATGATCTTCATATGTATATCTCCTCCTATTGACTATGTGAGAAAGAGAGTGTGTGTTGTGTGTGTGTGGTGTGTCCAAGCACACATACATAAGTATACCGCACTGTTATGCTACTCAACGTGTTGTTAAAGGCTGACTGAACCAGACAGGCACCTTTCGTGCAAGAACAATTGCACTAGGAGGACAGGTAGGTCTGAGTAGTGATTTTAGGTACCTAAGACAAGTATTTCAAAACCTGCTAGCCTAGAAATGTTCTTTTGGTCCTTGGAACAACTTCAAGGCGCACATGGAATTACAGCAGTAAATATACACTTTACTGAAGTCAATAACTGATCCCCTTAAATATAAATATAAATGTGTATGTCTTATAGAGAAATATGTAGAAATGCATGTGTGTACAGGTGTGCAAAGAAGTGAGTGTACATGTGTAAAACACTGAGATTGCTTCTACTGGCACCCTGCCAAGTTCCTGCTTCTTGATGGAGGGAGATAGCCTGAGAAAGGCAAACAAAAGGCGGTAGAGACCTCTGAATTTTCATATCCTGGAGTGGGTGCTTAAAGCCATGGAAGCAGAGAGGCTCATTGGAGATAAATATTTACTGTGCCCTTGACGAGGCTTATAGCAGAGGTTTTTCAGGAACTGTCATCTGGAGTGACCTTAGACACACACTGTGCTTGAGATGGTGCTTCCCAAGGTTCTCCAAGGCCCTTTGTTTTGGAAGCCCCTGCATACTATCTTTTTACTCTGGTTGGAGGGCAAACATCTGGTACTACATAATGTACCTGTTCCATCCTGCGCCTGTTTTCGTTTTCCTATTAAAATACACTTTTGTAATGGGTTTCAACTGGTGGTTGGGCTGGGTGCCAGATCTGGCAGGTAAAGTACTGCAAAGAGTAACCCCTTCTTGGTCCATCTCTGATTAATGGCAGCAAACTTCCATGAGTCGGAGAGTAGTCCAACCTCTTTACTAAACCTGGAAGGTACGATATACCACCTGCCTCTGTTTGAATCTAGTAATATGTTCCTTCCCTCAAAGTGATTCTCTACACTGCCCACAAGTGTGTGTGTGACAATGTGTGTCGATGCATGCATGTATTCCTGCTTCCAGAGATATATGTTTGAGGCCATATTTTCCGCCTCAGTAATGACCCTTTGTGGTCATGAGTTGTGACTCAGGAGGGAATGCCCACCCTCATATTCGAGGTAAGTTCTCAGTTGCATCTTGTGATCTTCTGCCACCTCGTACCGAGGACATGTCAGATGTGTGACTATCCAGTTTAGGGCTTGAATTGTCATTCATCCCAGGTCAAAGCTGGTTCTGGGATGTCAGCTAGGTGAAAAGCTTGCATCTAGATTTGTGCTTGATTATCTGACGCACACAATTTTGAACCATGCGCACCCTCCCCATTGCATTGGTTGTGTTCATGATCTACTAATAGGGTTTAGAAATATCATAACTTTTGTGACTTTTGTTTTGATGCCTTCCATTTTACCAATCGAAGAAAATTACTTAACAGGATGATTGTTAGCCAGCATGCATGCATATTGCTCTTCTTGGTGTGTTGTCAAAGCAGAAAAAAACTGTATTTACAACATGAAAAAAACCCACAACAGGGCCGATTCCGATGTCAATCGGGAAGCATTCCTACCGAATCGGAATGCTTTCCGGATGACTTGGATTGGGTGAGTCCGACCGAGCGATTTGGATGTATCCCGATGCTGCTGGATACGATTCTGTGGGACTTCCATTGACATCAATGGGAGCTTGTGTTCAGAACGAGTACACAGGCTCCATTGAAGAAAGAGGTGGCTGGGGAAAACCTTGCACCCTTTGCCGAGCAACCCATGGTGCCTGCCACACTGTGCATAGTAGGAAAGGGGGGTCCCTTGGGCACCCCCATGGACCTGATTCAGAGGGCCTCCTACGGGCCCCCAAAGACAGTTTTCGGGTGCCTATTTGATCCAGAGAAACCAAATCGGAATGGCTGTCCGAATCGGTCATCGTAATCGCTCGATCGGAAACCGTGTCCATAGAGCTGTATGATTCGGCTCTGAAAGACTCAGTCTGTCTGAATGCCTTTTGTAACTGATTTGGTCTGCTTCAGCGGTTTCCGAGCATCGTAATCGGTCATTGGAAAACTGTAAGTCTCAGTAGGAAGCAAGGGTTCCAAATTGGATTCGACAATACCGAATCCCATCCAGAATCCTTCCTACCGACATGTAAAAATGTCTTGATGAAAAATGTAAGAAACGTGAAAATAAAACAAACAAAATAATAAAATCAGTTTTCTGTTCAACAAAAATATTGTTTAATAGTAAAACATTAGAATACGTGCAATTTGGTAACTATCAACAGCCATGGGGGAAGTCAATATGTCACTTGAGATGTGATCAGTTAAGTCTTCAGTGCTGTCACTGACCATGTCATGAGTGATGTAAGATGTGAGGTCATAAGCAGTGCATTGCGGGGCGTGAGTTATAGTTAGCTAACTATAACTGCTGAATTTCACTGATTTTCTATGAATTAAACCTGGGCCTAATTATAACATCTTCGTAACCTTTGTTTTTTTCAGTACATTTCTAAGGTTTTTTTTATTCCATTTCCTAACTATAACGTCCCTGTAACCTTTGGTTTTTTCAGTGAATTTCTAAGGTTTTTTAAATGCTAATTTCTAACTATAACGTCCCCGTAACCTTTGTTTTTTTTCAGTGAATTTCTAAGGTTTTTAAAATGCTAATTTCTACCTATAACGTCCCTGTAACCTATGTTTTTTTTAAGTAGTAGTCACGTTTGCAGAGAGGTGGAGATAGGGGGTAGGGCCTCCGACCGACTCTCCGCAATCCCACTGTGTAGGACTTACAGGAGGTACCAAGAGGGCTTCTTGGCCCCCAAGGCCCCTCAGAAGTAAAGTGGACTTCATCCCCAACCAGTAGTGCACCATGAGCCCCGAGTGTTGGAGAAAGGGGGGGTGGGCTCTGAAGACCACGTCTTAGCAATCCTGCTGTGTGGGACTTACTGGAGATTACAGGCCCATTTCAGACATAGCCGCCTACAATGTTGGGGGCTCCCGTCATTGGAGGATGTTGTGTGGATTCAATTGGGAAGCATGACCCGCTCGCCCCGACACCAGTAAAAGGATCATACCTGAAAATGTCTGAGTATGGAGGAGAGAAAGGGATATTGGAGGTTTTCCTCACAACTTTTTCGGGCCATATGCATGAAAAAGGAAATTGTTTCAAATATGCCAGCACATCATATACCAATTTAGGTTTGCATGCAACACAGAAGCGATGTATTAGACTGCTGTTAAATTTTTCTTCAAAAATCACTAATTATGAACGCACTGACAAGTGGACTTTGAGAAAAAAGTGCAACTAGGCTTTATAGAAAGATTTACTGCAAGTTTGAAAGAATGTTGGAATACATCAACGGTGCATTCTGGTATTAGAAGGATATTGAAATCCTCTTGAATCACGTGAACGCATAAGAAATAAAAGGACACGTAAACACTTCCCCTGCAAAACAACATTCACCTGTGAACAAGGCTTGTTGTGGACCTAAAAAGCGTAAGGATTACAAGAAAGAAAGCGTGCTGCCATTTATATGAAAAAATAAATGCACGATGTTCCTGAAACTGTGCTCGGCACTTCTGTTGTTTCATTGAATTTTAACAGGTTGCACCATTCCCGTTTCAGCCGTAGCCACCCTGAATATAAATAGATATATATCTCCCTTTAGATTGGGGCCCAAGGAACATGTGTACGCTGAGTTGCAGAATCTCCTCTTGGTGAGCTCACCCACCATGTGCAAATGAAGGATAAAGATTTCGTAAAAACAGTGGGAATTTCTCAGAAAGTGTACTTAAATTGATTAGCAGTGTGTTATATGGATGTTACTTTAGGGGGTTGCATTGCTGCCCATTTTATCCAGAAAGGGATGATTTACCTCAGGAGAAGACAGATAATGGAGCTGCAACCCTATGTGGGCCTTCAATTATGAAAGATGCTTGACCTCTTGGCTTGCTTCTCCAGAATTCTACTGAACTTCACAGAACTTGTGTGGTGCCTTTCCATGGTCTGCTGGTGATTTGTACCACCAGCAACCAAATATATTGTTTGAGCTTTTTCACAACATTGCCAAAAGTAGGACTAGCACTTTGGAAAAGTCCCTGAAGAGGAATTTGGACATACTACGCAAATGAATTAGAAAGAAAGTTTCAGGCCAACAAACTCCTCGTTTGACTTCGCTGGGCCATCTCATCTTAGTGAAAGAAAGGATGGAAGAAAGTTTGCAGTCCCTTAAAGATGACTTAGTGGAATATGTGAGACTCAGTTTATGAAAAAGATAAAAGCCAAACTTCACTTCAGACAATAACTTATCTAGAAGTTTATGACCCAAAAAGGATTCTCATTGGGAACCAGGATAGTCAGAAAGTCGTAATCACGAGGCAGGCCAAGCAAAGAACTTTCGCTGACCAGTGGATGGGCCCTTGCACATCTTGAAGAGAAATTGTGAGGTTAACTGTTTGGCTGACACTGCAAGACCAGGAAACCCCATTGGGTATTTCTTAGTTTGTGGTTTGGAATGCGGCATACGACTGGAATGCGTTTGTGGCTTTGATTGTTTGCCCCAGACAAGGAGAGCAGAACAGCGAGGCCTTTTTCGTGTATCCCTTTATCCCACCTGGTGTTTGTGCAAGTGTGTGTGTGACAAAATGGAGTCTCACCATGCTGCAATACCTGGTTGGCGAATGGGTGCATGAAACCATATGCTTTCCAGGAAAGTCCCATTCCTCTGTGTGGCTCTGCTAGCATGACATGTCCTGGAAGGGTCACTGCTTAATGTGAGTCAGTCAAAGGGCTATCCCTGGAAGGGTTAATGGGTAGGAATATTAACACTCAAATTACAATATTCCTATCTCATTCACTCATAGCATGCACTCGATCAGTTTCTCAAATCACTGGTCACAAACTAGATTATAACGTTTACAGTCTTTTTATTAAGAAATAAATTTGTTAAAATTTCAGTATAGAGTCAATTTGAATCTACTGAAAACATATAGCATAAAAACATCTCATAGTATAAGAAATTATTTTAAAAAACATAGTAAAATTACACTTGTGCAACATATTAAAAAAAGGAATACATTTTATAAGTTGTCTGAAATAATCATACAGTAGATTGCAAAATAGATTGTACAAAAACAACAAAAAAACCCTATTGTAAATAAAGCACCTAATGTTGCTACGGGTTGTCTGATTCAATAGCCTTTACATAAATTCATAAATGCTACCAGTATTATAGAATACAATATATCTGGAGTCTCTTAGGCTCTTTTTGAATTCTGTATTAGAAAAGTGCGTCGACGCGTTTTGGTGTTTAGGCCTGCAGATGTGGTCACACCTTCATCAGGAGAGTATGTATTCACTTGGGGTTGTCAAGTTCAATAGACTGGTATTCTTTCTGTATATTAAAGAAGTATCAGTCAGTACATGTTTGTGGTTGTATATTGATACAAAAGTCTAACATCGCTGTCAGCAATCCAACTAATAATCTTATCAATTTATAACATAGATGTATACATTGGATCATGTGTCTATCCACAGGTTTTTGGTGTATTTCATCGTTACCGCACTTGTTCCTTCCTATGTACATCTCATGTTTACAAGTTACATTTGATTCCTATACATTCTCTATGATGCTAACTTGTCCCTTCCGTTATATTGTAGTAGGTGACCAACTACACTGTATCATTCATACCATTCACATTTATGTATACTGACCTCACGATTAGGAATTCTAGGTCTTCCAGTCTCTGTATGCATTAATATTGAGTCAAATATCATGGTCAGCAGGTCAGGTTATTCTGCCAACACGATGTTCAGTCTGGTAGTGGAATAAATAGATGTACGGATAACTTTTAGTTTGAATCTATGAGGTTCTATTGCTCATGTTTTTGTTTAGAAAAAAGATCTCACATTACCGTATTTCTTTATGTAAGACTGTATAGACAGATCTTTTGTTTCCTTCCCCTGTTTTTTCGACAGGCAACTGGATAAAATGCTTGGGTTGGTTTCCCTCCCTTCTTTCAATTAAGGGCTCCTAGTATAATGATATGTAAAAGGACTCATTGTTAGAGTGTTTCTTATTTCAAGACTCAATTTTACCTCGTCGGTCCCTGTCACTGGTACCTTACCTCATGTGGTTCGAGGCGCCTGCTTCCCCGTCGTTCCCCTGTGTGTTCGGACTGGCAATCGCGTCCTAGTACCGGCTAATGGAACTCGATAAGTTCTGGGGGGGGAGAGGTGATATATATCGTTTATAAAAATCTGCTGTATAGAAGTATGCTTTAACGATAGATGTATGTTAAATAGGGCTCTAATACGTAGGTTCTAATCTGTACCCGACCGTGTTTTTCGGGGGATCCAACTACGTTTACTCGTCGAGACAAATATTTATATTTAAATTACCCCGCATCGAGGGATGGAATATATCCTAAAACATTATCGTTATTTCATAAATGTTTCACCTAACAAAGCCTCCCTTCCCTTTGTATTTATAAAAATCATGGTGTACCATGATTTCTCTATTTGGGGGCCGTTGCCTAGTATTGGGTTTCTTATATTGAACCTCTCTCTGCCTCTCGTTTACATAATTAGCCTGCCAAGCAGCGATATTTGTATATATCAAAGTTCCCGCTTAGGTTAACTGTGACCGGCCTGAAGCTGAAGGTACTCGATATTTTTCCTTTTTTCCCTCTGTCCCCTTATTAGATAATCATCTGGGATTTGAGTAGAGCTTCTATTTAAAGCCTATATTCATTCCCTCGCTTACCTCTCGGTTTGTGGGTAACGTCGCCGCCACGGGTACGTCTCTCCTCGAATTTTCTTGGTTCATTCGTCTATTCCCCTGTTGTGTTTATATACACCGTGCCTAATGTTTAAAAGCTGTGGAGTTAGGTTCATGCTCTCCGGACGTGCATGCGCAGAGACCATTGTTTATACTCGATATGACAGCAGCCATCTTATAGTGGAGTTATCTAGTTTTCGACAATGTCGTGTTTATGGGTATATGGTGAATAAAAATGTTTTTTTCCATAAGTTTATCTTACCATGTTGTTCGCTTTTTTAACCCGCCCCGAAGGATTTTAATTTGATTCTTAGGGCACCGGGAAATATATCCAATTGTTCTCCTAGATATTATCCTGCACTACTAGTATAGTTTAAGAGCTATCATACTCACATAGTTATCTGTCCCTTATTCTGAGTAAAATGCTCGGTATTTTAGTATTGTGTTTGTACATTTGTCTTTCACATTACGCCTTCTCAAACCTGCTGTGTCTAGGGTGTATGGATGCGGTAGCCATCTTTAGATGGTTTCCCGATACTATGTTGTATTTGTTATTATTGTTTCTATTTTGGATCTAATCAGGTTTTATTGATCTCAACTAGGATAATGTTCATTTTGAACCCGTTTGGGTCTTTAGTTCCCGCAAGCTGCGTATCCCTTATTGTGCCCCTCTACCCCAGGTTTATTGTAATTTGAGTGCTAATATTCCTACCCATTAACCCTTCCAGGGATAGCCCTTTGACTTTCTAGTGTCTTAAGTACCCTGTTCCCTGGAACCAGTGTGGTCTTCTCTCATATTCTTTACTCACTGCTTAATGTAACCTAAATAACATCCCTGGTCCCATTTTCTCTATGTGTCTTCTGCCATTTACATTGTTTCTCACGTGGAGACTGCTCTATTGTGCTCTTTCTAGAATAGAAATTAACATCAACACTTCCTGAAACCTGTTCCAGGTTGACACCGCAGTGAAAAGGGTGCATATGTAGAGGTGTACCCTGATTGCAAATATAGAGGTTACCCTGATTACAGATATTGAGGTATACTCTTATTGCAGATATAGAGGTGTACCCTACTTGTAACTCATCTTTAGGTTTTCACTATGAACGGTCCCAGATTGGCAGGGAAAAACCTTTCTTGTTCCCAGTTCCCACCAGATCTGGTTAAATGCTGAAGCCCTGAGGCCAGTCATCTGCATACCTTTGACCTTAACTTACTTTGTGGAACTTCAATGCTGATGCTCTTCAGGACACAGGAGAACTACATGAGCCGGCTGATTCAGGATTAGTTCCAGCTTGGCACAGGTAAAATGGAAGACCAACCTTCTTCCCTACATTCGTGATTCTTAAAGACCTGCCTAGAGTGAAAGTGGAAATGCTTTTGTGCTCCAGAGTCCATGGATGCCCCGAAGTGGGGGACCAGGAGAGCGCAAGGGAAGTGTCCAGTGGTGCAGAAGAAAAGCTTGATGAAAATAGCAGTCACAATGGAGGTGATCCAGATCCTGAGTAGTGATCCTGCTCAGAGGGCTTTCACGCTCCTGCTCTGATACAAGATTATTGTGTCCCCCATTGGAGAGCAGTCCTTCCACTGTTTCAGTCTCTCTAGCGGATCCTGCTCCTAACAAATTGTGGCTTGGGGATGATCCCACCCAAGCCAGCATGGTTGACCTTGGAGATATACTGAGAGAACTGTGGCTCCAAACCTCTGCCCAGACTGTGAGCTAAGACATCCTGGCCTCCTTTGGTAGCTTCTATGTCCTATGCACTTTGCAACCCTTAACAATATCCCCAAAAAGCCCCAAAAGTGTAGGGTTCCACCAGTCAAAACATTTTCTAATTGTGACAGATGCTTGGCGAGCTACAGGACTCTGAAGTTCCCTTGCAGTCTTTTCCTACACCAAGTAGCTTAAAGGACTTCAGACCACAGAGCACCTTAATATTTTAGCAAAGAGTGGCCATATTCAGGATACAGACCTGTGAGGGTGCAGTACCTAGGGGGCAGCAGAAAAAAGGCAACAGGATCAGCCAGTTTAACTTATTGGCATGTAAAGTCCCAACTTTCCTTCTCAACTGCTCACATAGAGTTGAGAATTCTCCAGGGCATTAGAGGACCCTTAAAAATATTGTTCTGTAAACATGGTGAGAAAGGTCAAGTCCTCCTCGCTTTCTGCAATTTCCGATGGGGGGAGGGCTAGCTTTCCTAGTGCTCAACAGCATGAGCCTCAACATGCTGATCTACCTTGAACTAAAGGATGTGGCGACTGTTGTGCTAGACTGGGGGAGCGCCTGTTGTTTATTTGTATCCATTCATTGACACCTAGGGGCCCATTAGCATGTCGGGTGGATCGCCACCGCCCGCCGGTTTTCCGCCGGTAGGCAATCTGTCCGATTGCCTACCGTGCGGAAAAGATGTTAATATGGTGGTGGTGTCTGGTAGACACCGCCATCAATATTAGCATAGATGCGGGTACATGCCTTTCCATGGCGGCAAAAGGCATGCTGTTCACTGCATTGGGGGCCTGTAGCGGGCCCCCAGGGATTCTGGTGGGTGGAGGGTGCACATGCGGGGTACCTATGGTACCCCCTGCCTGTCACGTTGTGCTGGCAAATGCACAACTTGCATTTCTGGCAATGCGGCGGGTGGTGCTTTCAGCAACGCCCGCCGCATTGTCAGAAATGCGGGATGTGCCCGGCAGTGTGTCGGGCGCATCCTAATGGGATGTGCGGGACCGCCGCACCCTTAGAGGGCGGTCCCATTTCCTGGGAGTATGGCGGGCGGCCCCATACTAATGAGCCCCCTAAAAACCTAAAAATAGCCATAACCTTGAAGAACTGAGTACTTTGATAAGTGCCCTCAAACTAGTATAAAATAATAAAACTGGGTTGTATTATGGCTACCTAGATTAGCAATGAGATTCGTTGGCTGCCATAGCTCCTCAGTCGTAACTGCTAGGCACCTTAAGTTTTCACCACTGGGTTCTGCATTATCTGCTCTACTTTTCTATCTCTATAAGGCATCGCTTTTCAAAGCAATTTTTTGTCTAGACATTTGTCTTTAGTAACTATTTGATCTATATTGTGCCTGAGCCCAAACCCCCAATCACTTCCGTGGAGTAAGAATCAACTGCTCACCCAGTGCCAGTACTGCAGTCAATGAAACCGGGAGTCATGGCTGACTATTGCCTGCAACAATCATTAGTGCCATATGGCAGCGACGAGAAGATACCACTACAAAACACTGATACTGCAGCGACTGTCATATGCCCATAGACTAGAGAAGAGGCTAGACAACTGGCATTATGATGATTAAAGCCTTATACACTGGCCTTTCAGGGCTCTCTATTCATAAAATCCCTCTTTACCCGCATATCACAATCTATGATCTCCAAGACCATCTACACTGGTTTCTCTGACAGAGCTTGTCCCATCTCCATTCATTATCTAAATAAAGACAGTTTTTATCAGAAGTTTCTAAGTTGGTCTATGATTTAGGCCAAGTGAATTAAAGCCAAAGGTAGATTAGTTTGAAGTTGAAGTAGTGTGGCTCACTGGTTAGAGGTGGCAGACCCGAGAGCAGAGGACGGCCCGGGACCAGGGTTCGATTCCCGGCGCGGCAGGTTTCTGGACCAGGGTCAGCAGACTCGATAATTCTCTCGCCTCGGTGCCCACTCTGATCAGCGATCACACTCGGCAACTCTGGGCATTAGCTTGCCTCATCTTCACTAACGGCCCCACCAGACCGCCGGGGATGCCTGGTCTCACCCTGGAGATACCCATTAAGAGACCATCTCTCTGGGAAGCCAGGAAGGGTTTCGCAGCGGTCGAAGCGCCTTGGGACCCTCCGGGTAAGTAGTGCGCTATATAAATGCCTATACATACAGTTTGTGGTGAAATTAGGTGATTACCCGACTGGCTGGTGGCTCTGTTAGCAGTTCTATTGATGCTACTTAACAGACATAATACAGGCCTCACTGCGGCAATGTTGGCAAGCGAATAACAGCAATGAAAATGGCTACATGTGGGCTACAAAATGGCCCTCCATTGGGCATGTGGGATGAAGCCTTAATAAGTGTACAGAATACTACCTTCTCTGAGGAGGCAAGCCGTAAACTCCTGGTGTTTGTTTGCTGGATGTGTCCCCTGAGGAGGGCTGTATGCAGGTCTAGTTTTGCCATCTGCATAAACCAACAATACAAACAAGGCCCCCACCCACTGTGGAATTGAAGTGAGCCAGAAGGGACAGACATCAAATGAAAAATATGCAGATCATTGTTTACTGCTTCACCCAGATTTTTTATGAATATTTAAATAAAATCCCCAATCAAGTGGGTGAATTAGGGAGAGAGCTATTATATTTATTATTAGCTCTCTTACCCCCTTGTACAGGCCTCTGTCACCAAACTAGAAAAAAGTCAAAAGTGCCCAGTCCCATACCTTTGTCTAGGAGTAGAAAATGTATAGAATTATATCTGTGGAAGGTATAGAAGGTAGTGATGGAAATGCAATCTCACCAAGATCTGTTGTGTTAAAAAAACAACAGAGGTACCCCTCAGCAATGAGGAACACAAGAAAGCTGGACCTTAGAAGCAACTCATTCCCACCAGTGAGTCAGGAGCATACAATCACATTCACCACACCCTTCTCCAGGGACAGGCCACAAAATATTGAAGAACAAAATATATAAAGCAAGAACATAGTTTTTTTATGCATATAATATTGTTTTAAAAAAATATTGTTGCATAAAATATTGTTTACTGTAATAGAGGTGCATTTAATTGACCATTTTAATTAATATAATATATAAATTATTATTTTATTTTAGTTATAAATGTATATATTTTAATTTGTAAACAAAGTTTGTAATTTGAAATGTTTAAATGGAATTATTTCATATTTAATTAGTAATTTATAATTTAGTAGGAAGTTGTTGTGCTTGTAGGGGAATAAAGTGTAAGATATTGAAATTAAAGAATTATGTTTTTATCTGAATCAATTTTTTACATTAATTAAATATTTAATTGGTTAGTAATTATGTACATTGAGTAATTGTTATATTACATTTTTTAAGTGTGTTAGTTGATGTTTAATGGATATTTTCATTTTTATGGTATTAAATAATTTATAATTCATTTGTCTGTTGGATGTGTTGGGGAATAAGGGGGAAAGTAGTTGAAATTACAGTATGTGTTTAGTAAGTCTTTTTTATGTTAATTAAATATGTAATTGTTAATTTTTATGCAAATTGTTTAACTGATTATTTGTAGTGTAGATTATTTGTTGTATTTTTATTTTAAAACTATTTATTGATGTGTGTACTTAATACAAAATGTAAAATTAATATTATATATATTGTTTGTTTTTAATTTGTTTATTTTTATTTTTTATTTTTGTATTTATCATTTTTGGGAGGGCGGGGTTTTTTTAATAGTGGGGAGTGAAGAGTATTTAATTTAAATCTATTCATATTGTTTTTTATTAGTTACATTGTATTTTTTATATGTAATTTTATTTAGATAGAGAAAGTATATATTTGTCATTTTGAATATTTTTTAATAATGTTATGTTGTTAATTACCTAAAAATGATTAGGAGTTGGTATGGTACGTCACCCTTTCTAAGTCCTATACTTTGAATGTTTTTCTTATGTTGAATCGAAATTGTAAATCTAGTCCCACCAAAAACAAACACTTTCCCTTGCATTGCTCCGGCTGGAATTGAAAATGTAATTCTGGCCTCTCCAAAGTTCAGCAAGTTCCCTGATTTTGCTTATGTTGGATAGTAATAGTTTATCTAGTCCCTCCAAAGCCTAACACTTTTTTTCCCTTCTGTTGCTTTGATTGTAGTAGAAATAGTACAACTAATCCCTTCCAAACTCCAACATATTCCATACTGTAGGTTAGATTGGAATACGAATAGTTGATTTAACACCTCCAAAGCCCAACACTTTCCCTTTTGGTGCTTAGATTGGAGTGGGAATAATAATTATGACCCCTTCAACGTCCAACAGTTTCTCTGATCCCTGTATCTGGGGGCTCCACAATACATCATTCAGGGATTGCAGAGAGTCCAATCTGCAGCAGCAAAACTGGTGCTTGATAGGCAGCGGCGTTCATCTACCACCCTGGTTTCCCTACTTTGGTTGGGAGTACCCTATGTTGGTAAAATACCCCTCACACACCAAAAGGACCCTTGGTGTCATGCTTCATCATTGGGGTCTTCGACCCCTCTACCGGATGCGGCGTGCTTCGACCTACGACTACGCAGGAGCACTTTAAATGACTATGTGTGGTGTGTGTGAGGGTTACTTCTGTGTGAGTGTGGTGGGGTTCTACGGCGAGTGATGTTTAAAAAGGGCCCTTCCATTGTAACAGTGAATTATTTTTGTTTATATACGACTGACTAGGGAGAACAAATCCATCTATATACTCTCTCTCCCCCTTTGTTATTTTTGTTATCAAGGAAAGGGTCCACTTTTAGTCACTCTGCCTGGTGTTCAGAGCGGTGCCCGAGCTGGGTCCAGTCCCACTGCAGGAAAACTTTACCTGGTACCAGCCCAAGAGGCAGCTTTGCTCTCTAGTGCCAGTCTACTGACGATTCCCAGGTTCAAACATTCTAGGATGGGAGGAGGGCATTTAATGTGGTTGGTGCCCGTCTATGGAAAGAGCTACCCCAGAACATCAGATAAACTAATTCTTTGACTGCGTTTCGAAAGAGTCTCAAAACCTGGCTCTTTCGTAGGATCTAATTTCCTTTTTCCCTGATCTCTTGTTCTGAACAATTCTACTCTGGTCAATTCTTTTTAGTCTGAAGTGCCAGGATAGCCGTAGGGTGACAGCATGCGCTATATAAGATCAGTATTCATTCATTCATTCATTCATTCATTCAGCTTATGTTGAAGTGGGAATAGTAAATGCAACCCCTTCAACACTGTATTAAAATATAAACAGTAAAAATAACATAAATGTCTTTTACATTTTTAAAAAGCTGAAAAAATGAAAAGTATTTTACATACTAATAAGGGGATTTGCTTTTATCACACGCTTAATACCTTTTTATGACTGGAGGGAAATTGTTATTGCCCACATGCTGCTTTGCCACATTCTTCCTCTCACCCCCTCACCCATTAGACACCCTATTTCGACTGTTTTTGACAGTGGATGTGCTACTTTTGTATCTACTGACATTTGGCCTGGTTTTTGTGTTGGGCAGGAATTAGCATGTTATCCAAAAATCAGTGCTGAACATAGAGGGAGGGCAACTAAGCTCAGCTGATGTTCGAACTACACTCCTCACAATTTTCCACTTTGTTTGCCACATTTAAGCTTGCATCTCTGCATTTTGCTACTCACCCTTTCCTATCCTAAGGTGCACATCTTGAAATTTGAAAGTCTCTGGCACCGTAACCCTCTGTCCACCTGTTCCTGATTTCATCTGTTCATGCAACTGTTTCTCAAGATTCCTTTGGCCGCTGTTTCATAACGTTTGCTCTGTTGGAAGATTGCTTGACTCTAATGGAAGAGTCCACCCAGAGTGGACCTCCTTTTAACATTTGTGGCTACCATCTTCACATCCAGGCATTTAATGACTGGAGATTGATGGAAGATGTTCATCACTAGTGGTACAGAGTTTTATCCACCTGTTTTTCCAACTGAGAAATAGTCTACTGTCCCTTCATTGTAAATCTGTGCCGCCTTTCGTGATTCGGTTTTCTCATTTATATACAAGAGTCTCCATGTGCTGGTAGACCAAGAAGTAACACACCCATTAACATAAAGTGATAGAACACCTTATCCTACTTCAGGTCTTTCCTATTATGGAGTGTCTGGTTATCCTGTGACTAGTGAATTAGAATTTGATCCCTCAAAATATTCAATATGTGACACAAGATCTTATTGTTTTTGGATACAAGTTGTAGATTTTAATCACTTTTGATGTAAGTGTTAGGTATTCAAGTTTGGTGTACCCAAATTGGGTTCGAATGACAGACTATCAGCAACAACAATATTGTGACACCAGAATATCCTGTTATAACATCAACTACAGAAATATTGAGTTTACATGTGTTAAATTTAAGCTATCAAAATATTGTGTGAAAAGTATTGTGGAACAGCTAACCCTTGGTCAGGAATAATAGTATTTCACCTCTGACTTCATTCCTTGTCTCTGCCTTCCCTTAAGAGATACAAATAGAGTCTTTGACTGAAGAAGGAATCGTTCTTTTTCTGTGATCTCAGGGAGAGACCGTAGACACCACTTTGTGCTGAAAACTTGCCTTAGTCCCAAAATATTGAAGGCCAAAATGGCCAAACTTCTTAGATCCATGAGGAATGTCTGGCTATCTGAAGACTAGGAGCCGCCCAAGACCTGAGTGCTGCTGCCCATCCCACCACAAAGCATGCTTCTCTTCCTGGCGTGTCCCGGAAATAGGAAGCAGGAAGCAGACAGACTCCCCTAAGCCAATCACGGCACTGCTATGAGCAGCGTCGTGATTCGTCTGTGTGCCGTGGTTGGGCACTCAGACAGGGAATGAGAGCCTGTGCATGTTCTTCACCAATGCTGTGCAATACAGCCTGGTGGAGAACATGCTGAGTGTGCATGACTGTTTGGCCGGCCCAAGACGGCCAGTCAAACCATCATGCGCACTTAGAAATAAAATTAAAATAATGTTGCGTTACTGTCATTTTCTTTTTTCCTTTTTTGCACTGCTGAAAAGCGGTGAGGCAATGCTCCTCTGCCTCAGTGGAGGAGCCGCCGCTGCTATCAGCCCTTGCTCTGCCGTCAGTTTTGCAAGCCATGATCTCAGCTATTCAGCTCCAATCATTAATAATGAATAACTAAACCCAGTGAGAGCGGCCAAGAAAGGAGAGATAAGTAAGGGGAAATAGAGATAAAGCATATTTACACTGCCAGCAGACTCTAGGTTTTTCAGACAATAAAGCCCTTTGTCATTTGTGTGTGTGTGTAGTTTACTAAGACTGTACTTTTGAACAGGGTACGGAAGTAGTATAGGGGCAAAGTTTCTGATTTTGTTTTCAAACTCCCTTGGTTTTCACTGCTTGGCATTTTCAGATGAGAGACCAGGGTTTGAAAGAGTTACGTCTCAGCGCTTCTTTCAGCCTGGCCTCACAAGGTGCCTAGAAGCATGCGCCTAGAAGCATGCAGCTTCAGACGACTGCAGTGATGTAAAAGTTGTTTGGCTATAGTGCTGTTAAATGGACACTTTCATGACATCTCTACCCCTTTAGCCTGGCAAGTCACTGACACTGTCCCAGTCCCATGGACCTTCAAGCAGCATTAACCAGTCAGGGGAATCCGGCCTTTCCACACATGAATATCAGATAAGGATGAAGTAGTCAGCCGCCAGTCACATGCCTAAAATTTGCCTCATATTGATTCATCCAAATGCCAATCCACAGTCAGCAGTCTGTTGTCAAATATAGCTCAGTGGGTTACTGTGTCTAATGCAGAGGTCTAAGGGGCTGACTACGAGTCTAGTGGTATTAAGACCGCCAGACTCATGGTGGCGGTGGTCCAGCCACCACATTAAGACTTCAAAAGTCATTATGGTGGAGGACCATCAGCTGCGCCAGGGAGCAGCCGTTCCCTGGCTGTGGCAGAACTGCCTAACAATGTCACATGCTGAGCAGGACTGGTGCCATGAAAAGGCTGGTGGTGGAGGAACAAAGGGGCCCCCATTCCCCCCCCCCCCCCCCCCCACCATGGGGATACATTCAGGGGGGCACAACATGTGTTTTCCAGGCACCGCCATGGGAAAGGCGAAGGACAGCCCGCCTTACACGAGTTCAACTCGCAATAAGGCGGGCGGTCTTGTGCAACTTTGGAGCAGATGTGTCGGCGGAGAGCCGCACAACTGCTCGAAGTCATAATCAGGCCCTGAACTCGGTCACAAGAACCGAGATACCCATTCCGGTCGGTCCGTTTGCTTGATAAATATAGCTGCTCCTATACTTTAATTGAGCCGTCCCATGGACTCCTCTGTAAGCTGCAATCCTTTGATGGGGCAGTACCAGCTCTTCTCATCGATGCTGCACTTCCTATATGGCGCTGCCTTAACCTCTCAGCGTCCCTGCTATACTTTTAACTTGCCCATTATTACGCGCACCCCTCATCACAAGAAGTCATCATTTCCCTGGCAGAGGCCAGAATAACTGAAGGTCGCTGCTAGTATTTTAATGGGACAATAATGGCGATTTTCGGGGGGGAGGGGAGGGGACGTTGTTCGATCGTACTTTTAATGGGCTTGCTCTCGCATTTCTCAGTAGACCTAATATACATTTAATTGAACAACATTGGCATTTCTTTCTGGGTTAAAACAACTGGGATGAATACATTTACGTTTACATGTTTAGTGGGGTCTCTTGAGGGGCACCCCTTGGATAAACCCTTTACCTCTGGGTACGGTGCTGTTACTAGTTGATCTTTCCCTCCACTGAGCCCCACTTCTGGAATCAAGGTTTGTTCCTGGGCTCCCCGCAGCAGTGTTCTGTGGCGTCACGTGGCATTGTAGATAAGAAGGACATTATCATTACACTATCATGATTGCTTGATAGTTTCTAGGTCTGGGCTGACAGCGTGGCTGTCAGCACAACGTATTGTTACCAATGCTTTAAAATAATATGAAAGAGTACGCGTCTACTCCACACAGGGGAGTATCTCTCTCTTAGCGCATGCTTTTGGCTATTTGACATTCAACGTTGTCTCTTATGGAGTGCTTGCTTTACAATGCATGAAGGACTACTTGACAGCTCAAAAGTACACTGAATCATTGCATATTAAATTATTTATCTGTAGGTGTATTGTATGCGGAAAGCAATTGTTTTTGTTTTGTTTCTGCACCAGGGCAAACTTTAAAAAAAAAACATTTTAGTTGGGACTCACATGCAAACTATACCTATTGGCCTTGCCAATGCTTGATAAAACCGGTGATGCCCTTTTCGAACATTTTACTTCTCTTGTAACAAAGATGATGCATTCTGGTCTCACAAACTGAAAGTTTCTTTGAAATACACTTAAAGAGAATAGAAATATTATTTATAGCGGTAAGGATTGATGGTACTAATTTACATCAAAACATAAGTATAGGGAAAGCTGATTAAGAGGGCAAGAGATGGACGGAAGAGGTGAGAGAGAAAATCAGAAAACAGAGAGGCAACAGAACAAAAAGGAGGATAAAAGGAAAAAGAGCGATGAAAGAAGAGTGATAAAAAAGAGGGGGGTAGCACAACAGAGAGTAGGAGGGGTAGAGTGAGCTATAATATACTCAAGAAAAGTTAACACTAGACAAACCGTATATATGGGCAAAAATGCTGAAGGCCAATGGAGATCCAAATATTCAAAGCTATCAGAGCAAATGGCAAGTAAGTTGAGAAGTAGAATAACCATTAAAACCCTAAAATCTGCCAAGAGTGAATAGTGTCGGAAACAAGCCAAAAAAAAGAGAGAAAAGGAGTGTGCAGCAAACAATAACTTTTGCTAGTGGAAAGCACCTTAGAGCAAATAGGAACAACTTAGAATATTACTGTGATCACAAACAAAGGGCCTCATTTATGAGAAGTGACTCATCGCTGCGTGTAAGCAGCGATGCGTCACTTCTCAGTGCGCCCTCCTTGCGACATAATTGATGCGTCATATTTATGGTATGACGCATCATGTCGCAAGGAGTTACAGATACGTCAGTATTTATGACGTATCTGTATGGCGCAAAAGTGACGCATTGCTGGAGTGTGTCACAAAAGTGACGCAACTCCAGCAATGTGTCCTTTCACATGGGGCAAGCCCCATGTGAAAGGGCCTGCATCAGTCTTACGCCTGCTGTGAGGCAGGCGTAAGATATTGACGCATTTGTGTTGTAGAAATGGTGCAGTGAAATCTTATAGATTTCACTGCGTCACTTCTATGACCCTTTCTTGCATCAGAACACCCCCCCTGCATACATTATACCTGGCGCAGGTATAATGTGGCGCCGGGGTTTACAAAGTGACACATCTACCTAGATGCGCCATTTTGTAAATATGGTGCAACAAGGCACATTTTTTACGCTACTGGTGCGTCACAGAAAGTGATGCACCTGCGGCTTAAAAGTGACGCACTGCTTCATAAATAAGGCCCAAAGTTTTTACCGAGACCGGAGAGAATTCTAATCCCAATTTGAAATAATCTTTTTACAAGAAACTTTGGCCTATCTAACTTCTGACTTGCATGGCTACCTTTTGGTTGGTCTACCAGCAAACAAGAGCCCCAAAAGAGACCAACATATGGTTTACAAAGAAGCGTCAAGTTAGAAGTACTGCAAGATATTTCACACCCAATGGTAAAGAAGACTCCGACCCATGGGTAAGTTGAAACATGAAGGTTTAAGTCAGAAAGTGAAGAAGCCCCAGTGTGTCCTTCCAACGTAGAGCTGCTCTTCAACCGAGCAGGCTCTACAGTTGGAATAAAGCCCTCAAACTGAAATACTACAATGGAAGGAACGCTCCAAGAGGAAAGTATGCCCATGAGCTTCCAAACATCATCAACACCATGAATATACACAGGGTGAATGCCAGTCAAAGCAAGCGAATATGAATACAATCCCTTCTCCAAAAGAGGATACAATTCAAATGATGGACATTATCCTAGACACCAAATCTAACCATTGATTGCTAAATGTACAACCCATTGTTCACACGGACGGAGATTTAAAACCAACTTGTGACATGTTGAAGAGAAAAAGAGTTCACTGGACCCACTGGGAAATCCAGTTGAGCAGACCATAGTGGCAGGAGACTTCAACACCATGACTGGACCATAAGGTAGAGACTCCTAAGACAGCGTGCAAAACTGAGACATGTCCTGGTGATACTTGGCATCATAAAGCAAACAAGAAAGAAGAACAACTGATGCAAATGTTGCAAAACATAGTGGAGGACAATACCTTATTTTTGCTGTGCATTGAAAAGGTACAAATGAAGGTTCTAGGAAAGGTGTCATTCATCGTTATATGTAAATGCACACTTATTGAAATTTGAAAGGAAGTGATGCTGAAAAAATACTGTCTGTTATCAAAATTATATAATCCGTTTTAAAATATGCATATATATTTTACTTCCTAGAGCAAATGTCACACAGATAAGGAGGAAAATATCACCGTGAATACAGGTGTTCCAAAAAATTATGAACGTAATAATTTTTATACATGCTATAACAATAATGATAATAAAAAGTTTTTGAAAAAAGGAAAGAACAACAATTAGAAAAACATCATCTTCTGTGCCAAAGGGGGGATTGTTTCAGCCATTCATTCAGTTGTACAAGGATTAATCAGTTAATTATTTCTTATACCGAAAAGTTTCCTTCATGATCAGCTATAGGTTCATACACGTGGAATGATAATATCTCTACCCAAACTTGAGAGCAACCATGACCATCTCTGTGATGAAATGTCTGTAACTAACAGGGGAAGTAGAACGGTATGACGATGGCAGACTGGTGCGAGAAGTCCCTAGTAGTGTATGTCTTGAATCAAAAGGGGTGGAAGCCCTAGTGCATAGCGGCTACATTCAGGGAAACTCAACCGAGGGATAACCAATTTCTCTATGTTGAATATTGAAGAATCGGAATTGGGGGGCATAATGGCCCTACATGAATTTGAAATTCTACCAGAAGAAACATCCCTGCTTACCCTAGAATCTTAAACCCCTTTTAAAAGAAGCATGAACCGAGACCCACAAAATCAGAAGTCTTGTGGTATTGTAATGAGAGTAAGATGCAAAAGCAAATAAGACTATCCGCCATCTCCCACAAAAATTACTGTTAGCTTTGTTGGAAGCTGAGTGTGGGTACCACTATAGCATCTAAAACTTAAACTTGAAAATCTGTGATGAGAAATGGCTCATATCTCCCCCATGGGCCATCTCATTGACAAACACAGGGTCAAAGCAATTAGAGACTTTGCACCCTCTTTCTTCTAGCACTTTGTAGACATTGATAAAAGGCAGATTAGGCACATGCTTACTAGACAGAAACCGCCCTGCTGTACTACAAGAAAAGAAATGGGGGCTGATGGTAAAATACTCTCAGTTCGACCACAGGACATAGTGGCAAAGTTAGAAGAAGATCAAAAAATCCCCTGGTAGCCTTTACAGTCGGAGGGCGCTTTCTCAGCATATCAAACATTTTGGAACATTCAGAAGAATGCTGACCCTATGAGTCTAAAGTGCTCGGTTCAGCTGAGTACCGCAGTGGAAGTCTCAGCATCGGAGACTAAATGGTCGAAGGGTGACAACTCATCGAGTTGCCACCTGCAAGAATTTGTTTTTGAGTTGTCACACTTCAGAGACTGCAGGAAAGGCATTTCCCAATCTTACATTTATCAAGGTAGGATAGACTTTTAAGCTTTAGAATGAGTTGTGTGTCACTTGCATAGTTATAGCAGTTTAAATTATAGAAGTATGTGAGGTCTGATAGTGCGCGCAGGTAAATATTGACCAGGAAGGGAGCTGTGGTGGAGGGAACAGTATGGTGAGCATCCTGCGGGTGAGGTAGATTGAGATCCATTTCAGGACGGATCCTTGAATACCTAGGTCCAGTAGTCTATAATTGGGGCTGGAGTGCAGAGCAGTGTCAAAGGCAGGCAAGAATGTAAGTAGAAGTGGAATAAAATGCCCCATTACGATAAATGGAATTGTTTTCAAACTTTTCAAAATTCCTTTTCCTAGTTCACCTCGCCTAAATTTTGAAAACCATGCATACATCTCAATTCTGATTAAAAATTGCTTCTGATATCATCTTAAACAACATAGTTTGTGTGTTATTATGCACATAGAACTGTTTTATTAACTCTCACATGTCTACTTTTTCTGAAATGCCATGTTACTCTCTAAGGTGGCATTCTTGGCATAGAAATCAACGCTTTAAAGAGAAATCCTGGGGCCAAGCAGATCAATATCCCTGCTGTGAAAGGGGACAGGACGACCTCACACACACTCGTTTTTACTACTCATTATGAACTATTTTATTAGCTGTGTTTCCTGGAACATTACCATCCATTTATATTGCCTCTGCGGAAAGACTCCGTTTTATATTTGTATCCTAATGGCTATCCTTTATATATATATTTTAGGTTATACCTTAAATGACACTCAGCTGTAATTTGCAGCTAACACGTTTTCTATATGTCTGTTTTCCACTTTGACCATAAGATTAAAAAAAGACACTTTAGTCCTCTGTTTTATTTCAATTTTTAATATTTTGGCATCCCTTTGTTACACCAGACTGACTGGTTTCTCTTTCTTCGGCTCGTCTCGAGGGTTCTTGCCTATATCTTGCTACAGATGTGTTAGGTTCCGAGCCAGAATATCCAGTTCCTTACTCTGAATTGTGTTCCTTCTTGCTGTCATCTTCATACATTACATCAGCCATTACATTGACATCAGCCCCATCATTATCTAACTCTCCTGCTGACCTCTCTTTAGCTCACATCTTTCACTGCTGTGTGTTGATTGTCATGACCGTAAAGTACTCCTTTACAGTATGTCACTTTTTGCTGTTCCCTTGAGATTTCCGAGTGTTGCACCTTAGTGGCACCATTGCTACTTCCCAGCATTATATAAAATAAATTTATTTATATATGAACTTGGCCACAACATAGAACTTTACTAATAATGTGTTCTTTTTTTGGCTTTGTGAAAATGTGTTTATTAGTCTTTCACATATTTGTGTTACAAAAATGTGCTGTGTAGGCTTTAGGAGTTAATATTTTGGACAATTCAGTGTAAAAAGACCGCGCTGCAAACAATATATGTGTCACTTACCAAGCATATTTGTGCTCCGAAGCTAGACCTCTGTGGTAAGAAATGTCGAGTAAAGTCAGCAAATATGCTGGACCCATTCTACCTGCATTATTGCCCAAGTTTGTTTTTAACTTTGCTCTTACAGTTACTACCACATTACCTGGGACGGTAAATTCATGGGCTAAACCGGAGCTGGTGCAATGCCCCACTACACCTCGCCTGCCAGTCTGGACTGTGGGCAGACAGGACAGCAAAGCATGGGCTCTGAGGAGGAGAGGGGGCCCGCTGTGACCAGGCTGCTGTTTCTCACCGAGGGAGTGTCTCCAGGTTTCTTGTATCCACGAAATGGCGGGAATGAACCTCACTCCAGAGCTGAGTCATGCCAGGACATTGTTCTGCACACTATGCAGCCGGACACCGGAGCCTTCCCTTGATAAGATCCACAGGTGCTCGATAAGATCACACAAGTGTTGTTCTTGCACGGCTTGTCTCTCCAAGCTCACAACCTCACACGGGAGATTGATAAAATCATGCAGGACGCCAAGTTCCATAAAATCACACCGGCTTGCGATAAAATCACACCAGTGTTTGATAAGCCACACCGGAGTACGATCACAGAGTTTTAAGCAATCAAACCGGCTTGGCAAGAGGTCACAATTGAACTTCTTGAACTCACTCTTGTATTCAACGCCATCACACTAGTGTTCGGTGAAAGGACATTGAAGTGTAATAAGCTCACACTTGAACTCCCCAAACTCACTGTTGTATTCAACAGGATCACACTAGTGTTCGGAGTGAGAACATTGGAGTCTAGTAAGGTCACACCAGTACTCATTGAACTCACACAGATACTCAACAGGATCATACTGGTGTTCAGTAAGATCACACTGATATTAATAAGGTTACACCAGTACTCATTGAACTCACACTTGTATTCAACAGGTTCATGCTGGTGTTCAGTAAGAGCACACTGATGTTAGTAAGGTCACACCGGTACTCATTGAACTCACACTTGTATTCAACAGGATCATGCTGGTGTTCAGTAAGATTACACTGATGTTAGTAAGGTCACACCGGTACTCATTGAAGTCACACTTGTATTCAACAGGTTCTTGCTGGTGTTCAGTAAGAGTACACTGATGTTAGTAAGGTCACACCGGTACTCATTGAACTCACACTTGTATTCAACAGGATAATGCTGGTGGTCAGTAAGAGCACACTGATGTTAGTAAGGTCACACCGGTACTCATTGAACTCACACTTGGATTAAACAGGATCATGCTAGTGTTCAGTAAGAGCACACTGATGTTAGTAAGGTCACACGGGTACTCATTGAAGTCACACTTGTATTCAACAGGTTCTTGCTGGTGTTCAGTAAGAGTACACTGATGTTAGTAAGGTCACACCGGTACTCATTGAACTCACACTTGGATTAAACAGGATCATGCTAGTGTTCAGTAAGAGCACACTGATGTTAGTAAGGTCACACTGGTACTCATTGAACTCACACTTGGATTAAACAGGATCATGCTAGTGTTCAGTAAGAGCACACTGATGTTGGTAAGGTCACACTGGTACTCATTGAACTCACACTTATGTTCAACAGGATCATGCTGGTGTTCAGTAAGAGCACATTGATCATATATGGGTTTGAATTGAAAGGATTGCACCATTGTTGGAAGAGATCACATTGGAGTTTGATACGGTCATAGTGGCTCTTATGGAACTCACACCTGCATTCGATTTGATCACATTGGTGTTTTTCTCTTAGTGATAGTGTATGTTCAGTAAAATCACATCTCCGTTCTTTAAGCTCTCCTTGGAGTTCGATAACATCTTTTGTGCAGGTAGGACCCTAATTATAGCAGATTAAAAACAAGTGCAAATGTCACAACACACTCGTGCTAAAGATGAGTTAATGGTTAGATGCACCCCCGGGCAGGGCATTGCGCGTACACACATGCACACACAGACGCAGCTGGCTTCACAGTGGCATGAATGGTACGAGGAAGGAGGAAGAGCCCCGAGGATCACAAGATGGGGAATTCCAGAGGAGGTGGGAGAGGGTTTATCAAATACAAACTGAAGACCGGAAATATGCAGGAAAAGAAGAACAGAAGGAAGTGATCAGAGAATAACCAAGAGCCTCAGAAGCAAAAAGAGAGAACTTCTGAGGAGAGGCTGGTTCCTGGCGAAGGAGAATAAAGAGTTCTGATACCGTGTCATAGGCCAGTCGTGTCTAGGGCGTGGGGCCACCCCAGTGACCCACTCTGCCTTGACTGTGCGTGAAAGTGAACCATTCACCAGTTTACTCTATATAAACTGCACAGAGAGGTGGAAACTGTGAAGGTGAACATTTTGGGAGGGAGACGTGGACATAATGTGAGAAATAGAGTTGCACACTGTGAGGAAAGAGGGACACTGAGAAGGAGACAGGACACTGTAAGAGGGAGAGGTTGAAAATGTGAGAGGAAGAGGGGGAAACTGTGAGGGAGAGAGGTGGGAACTGCGGAGGTGCGCATTGTGAGAGGGAATGGTGGACACTGTGAGAAATAAAGTTGCAAACTGTGAGGTGAGAGAGAGACCATGAGAGAAAGGCAGGGCACTGTGAGAGGGAGAGGTGGAACCTGTGGAGGAAGAGGTGTAAATTCGGAAGGAGGGAAGTGGAAACTCTGGGATTGATAGAAACTGTGAGGAAGAGAGGTGGAAAGTGTGGGAGAGATAAGTAGAAGCTAGGAGGGAGAGAGACAAAAACGGTGAAAGTAGACTATGTAAAAAGGAAAGAGGGGCATTGTGAGAGGAAAAGGCGTACATTGTGAGAAAAAGAGCTGTACACTTTGAGGAGAGAGGGACAGGGCACTATCTGAGGAAGATATTTAAATTCTAAGAGGAAGAGGTAGAAACTGTGAGGGAGAGAGGTGGAAACTGTGAAGGTGAACTTTGCGACAGGTAGAGGTGGACATTGTGAGAAATAAAGTTGCACACTGTGAGGAGAGAAGGCACTTTCAAACAATCAATCGAGTAGCTCGTAAAGTGTGACTACTCACCCGTAAGTGTCTCAAGGGGCTGGGGGGAGGAGATGCTGGCCCGTCGAAGGCGCAGCGGTTCAGTTGAAGAGCCAGGTCTTGAGGTCCTTCCTGAATTTAGGCCGTGACAGTGATTGCCTGAGGTGGAGGGGGTGTTCCAGATCTTTTCTGCGAGGTAGGAGAGGGATCTTCCTCCTGCCATGGTCTTGCGGATACACGGGATGGTGGCCAGGGCCATTTGGGCAAAGCAGAGGTCTCTGGTGGATGCGTGCAATGCGAGGCGGTGGCTGAGGTATGCAGGTCCCACGTCATGTAGGGTTTTGAAGGCATGTGTGAGGAGCTTGAAGGTGATTCTTTTGTTGACTGTGAGCCAGTGGAGGTCTTTCAGGTGGCCGGTAATGTGGCTGCTGCGGGGGATGTTGAGGATGAGTCTAGCTGGGGTGTTCTGAATGTTCTGTAGTTTCTTGAGAAGTTTCTGGGTGATGGCGGCATATAGTGCGTCGATGTAATCTATTCTGCTGCTGAGTGTATGGGTGACCGTCTTTCTATACCGTTCTATAAAGTTTAATAACTTTGCAACTTTTGACTATTCAGACAATCGGACTTTAAAGTTTCTCAAAAGTGTAGACTTCTACATCCCCCCAAACATCCCCGAAAAAGGAGTTGGGGCTATATTTATGAATGTAGTTTCTACTGCGAAAAAATAATCAATAATAAGGCCAGCACCACACATGGGCAACCACTGGTACTGCAACACCCATCCATAGAAAATAACGGAGGTAGAGGCTTAAAATAAACCCCCCATATGAAGTGACGTTAAAAATAATTAAATTGTTTAAAATAGTTAAACTAGCTACAAATATAAAATATAAATGTTAAACAAAATCTAAAAATAAAGCACATTTATTATTTAATTATAAAATATTGTAATGAACATTTTAGAATTTATATAAATGAATGTAGCATTTCATAACAATATAATTAAATTCCTTTAAGTTAATTTTGTACATCACTTTTAATAATTATTAACGCATAATAAAAAAAGTAGGTGAGTTTTTGTATTTAAACTTCATAAAAATAATTTTGATTTAATTTAATATATATTTAAATGAATCATTTTATTCAAAATTAAGTTACAATTGCTATAGACTATGTTTGAAATACATATACTAGTATAAAGTACATTAATATTTAACATAAAATAATTTTATTAATTTATTATAAAGTTGAATAAAAGTTTAAAATGTTTTCTATACTTTACCATAGGGAGGGCTCCACCCAGATGCTAGCGTCTCCCTCTGGTAAAGTATATAAAAAAGTGAAAATGTTCATTTAATTACAAAAAGTAGTAAAAATAGTTAATGCTAAATATTAATGTATATTTGTCTTATACATTTATTTTAATGGTAGAACAAACTAACAAAATACAAAAACAACACTTAACTTTCAATTACATTTTTTATAATTTAAATATATTTTTCTTAAGTTTAAAATAAAAAATGAATTCCGACCTTAAGTGAAAAAAAAATATTTACTTATTAACAAAATTACCGTTTATGATTAATTTAAAGTAATGCATTTATATTTAAATACAAATAATTGGTACATTGATTTATAAGTTAGAAAAGTAGGAAAATGTAGACATTGGGAGGGAGTGCAGATACTATGAGAAGAAAAGATGCACTCTGTGAGATGAGGAGAGGAGCCATCTGACAGGGAGAGAGATGAAAATTATTACATAGAGAAACACTATGGAAAGGAGTGGCACAGACACCACAAGATGCAGATACGGACATTAAAAGAAGAAGAGATAGACATGGTGGGATGAGAGATGAAGCACAGTATGGAAAGGAAAAATGGACACTTTAAATAATAAGAGGAGACAGTCAAGAAGAGATGGACACCAGAGGAAGGAGAGAGATGGACACTATGGGAGAGAGAGAGAGACGCAGGGAGAGGGATGGACATTTTAGAAACAGAGATGGATAATATGAGGTGGTAAGGAGGTTATTATGGAAAGGAGAGATAATCACAGTGTATGAGGAGTCAATAATATAAGGACAGATGGATATGATGAGAGATAGAGAAGAGAGTATTAGAAGTAGAAAGAGGGACACTGTAGTCCTCGTTCCAGAGGCCATTTAATTCCTAATTCTTCCGGAAACAGTGTTTCTTTCAAAATCAGGAATAATAAGACATGGGAATACTACATTCCCTTTGCCCCACCCCCTGACATCGCATGCCGTATTTTCGAGCAACATCCAATAGAGCCCTTAGATGTGAGCGGTTGATGACAGCTAAAAGTGAAGACAGGATGGATCAAAAAATGGGATAACATGTGAGCTGTCAAGCATCTGTGGAATCCTATTAGTAGGCAAGAAGATATAATAATATAGCCAGAATGTCTGATTCACAAAAGCACAAAGAGGGCACAGTCCTTTCTATTTGTAATAATTCTATATAAAAATTCCCTGAGTAGTCTAATTTTATTCCAATTTTAGAAGTTTCGAGGCCAATTCACAAAGGCAGGTAAAAATACGTAAAACTAGAGGAGTACTACATTACGCGCATCAAAACACCTATGTGAGCATGCTCACATTAATTTGTTAATTTATTTATTTGAAAAGCTTTATATAACGTGAACATGACCCATCAGAGTACTAGAGCGCTGTGCAAAGAAGCAAAGTAACATTGTACATATAAGAGGATAAACATACAAAAATGTGTTAAAGAACATCCAGCCGCATGGTGATATAAAATAATCAAAAAGCTAGTAAAATAAGAAATAATAGTCAATTAGAGTGTCAACAGGCCTATTGTTGCAGGTGATTATTCAGGCGCAGCCGTTTGACTTCCTTTTTGAATGAGTAGGTTAAAAGGATGGATCTGATTTCAGGAGGAAGAGCGTTCCATATTCTCGGGAAAGATCGGAGACGGCACGGTTATAGGTTCTCTTCTTTTTGAATTTTTGTGGTTTTAACAGGAGAGAGTTAGAATGTCTTGGGGCATGATTCTTACAAGATAGTTTGAGTGTTTTTGATAGGTAAAGGGGAGAGTTGTAATGAAGTGCTTTGTGGGTCAAGCAGGCTATCTTGAACCGAATCTTTACTTCGAGAGAGAGCCAATTGAGCTGTATTAGATCTGGAGTGATGTGATCATGTTTTCTTGATCCCATGATGAGTCTGGCAGCAAAGCTCAGTGTAGCCCTTGAGTGATTTCAAATAGCGCTTGATGTCTCACTTTTATCTCATGTTGTAGCTCTGCCAACAACGGGTGTAATTCTGTTTCCAACTCAGTGGTACTCAATCTGCCAATCTCAGATGAATGAAAAGCTGAATCCACATTAATGGGATTGGATACTGTGCCCTGTTTGTTACAAACAGATCTCAGAAGCGAGCACCAAACCCACTGTCTCACCTTATGTAATATCACCAATCATAATTTCAAGAGAAGAATGGTAATCAAAATTGGCAACATACTGTCTGCACCTCACAAAAAAGCAGAACATCAGCAAGTACTGTGGGGCTTATTTACAAGCGCCTCGCACCACAGATGCGTAACTTTTAATATGGGAAAATGTGCCGTACCAGTAGTGCAAGGGGCTTGTAAATAAGCCCTTAAATTTAGAAGTATATTAAAGGAAAAGATCCTAAAACCCAGAAGTTAGCAAAAAAACAGCACAGCCATTCGAAACTCAATGAGAGCACGCAAGCACAGGCACTCGTAAAGCTAGTCCTATGTGAAAACAGGTCATCACAAGGTGGTCAGAGTGAGGGCTGCCTGCCCCAGGCACAGCACTTTCCAGGGCAGCTCTCTCCTTCAGCAAAATGTATTTGTAAGTTTGTAAATGAAAGAAAACCTGCTGCTATATTAATAATGAGGCAGCTTAGGAGGCCATAACACTAAGGGGCCTATTCCGATGTCCGACCGGAAAGCATGCTTGCAATGTAGAAAGCAGGGGTGCACTTCATCCCTGCACCCTGTGGCCGGCACCCCAAGGTGCCTGCCACCAGGTGCAGGGATCAACGGAGGGGCACCATAGGTGCCCCCAGGCCACCATCCGATGGCCTCACATCCATGGGGGCCCTGCTGGGGGCCCCCAGAGACAGATTCTGACTGCCTTTTCGTGCCACACAGACCGGCACGAAAAGGCAGTGAAAAGCTGCCATTGTACTCCCTCGGTCGTACAGAGGCGACCGGGGAGTACTGGAGGATTTCCGAACTGCGGACTAGCTCTTGGAGCCTGTCGTCCGCAATCCGGAAATCCGAGTCGGATTCCTTTCCGACCGAGCCCATCAGAATGGCTAGGTCGCAAAGGAATCCGGCCCACACATTCTGGTTAGGTCGGAAGGGCTCCGAAAATGGCTCGGAACCCTTCGGCCGAAATCGGAATCGGCCCCTAAGTGATACCAGAAACCATATTTTTTTTTTCCTCCGGACTCCATTTATTTTAATACATGAGCACTGCACCTGGCAAAAATGGGCCTGCATTAACTTTTTGCCCCAGATCTTTTAAAACCTTCTGACAACCCTCTATGAAATGTTGAAATAAAAATAAATTGAAGGGCATAAATGAATGCAGATGGGTTCCAAACCTAAACAACCTGACGGTGGTATAAAAAAATCTGATCAAGACCACTGACATCACAAATATTATATAAAAAGCTATCGATTTCAAGGAAACTGAAACATTGTAACGGTAATTGAGGGCAACTCCTCCAAAAGAAAGTAGAGGAAACCCTGTACGTAGTAGTGTACTTCAATTTATCAAAATAAGTATATGTTGTGTGAAAAATTGCAAAAGGACAAACATTTCAAGTGACATCAGAAGCGAGGTTGAGATTATGAAAGAAAAAACGTACACACTGTTATGAGGTTGAATGTCCCTTGGTGCTGTGTCCAGGTGACAACGAACTCCTCATTTCAATGCTCTGGTATTCCCAGTATGTTTCCATATAAAGGTGGACCATGTTAAAAGTCCCACGACAAAGACTAACAGCTAGATTCATCATAGTGCCGTTTTGCGAGTCCTTAATAGCGATTATTAAGGAATCGCTATTAAGGACGTGCAAAACGGGATTCATGTAGGAATCGCTAAATAAATTGCGATTCCTACACATTCCTTATTTGCGATTAGCAAATTGCTAATCGCAAATAAAGATGCGATGTCAAGGGTGCCAGGGATGTCCAAAGGACACCCTGTAGCACCCCTGAAATGTAATCTACATTGGTGTTGCGCACACACATGTCCAAAGGACATGTGTGTGTGTAACATGCAACTTATAAAAATGCATTTAAATGCATTTTTCTAAGTTTTTCGCTATTTACCACGAGGTTTGACCTCGCGGTAAATAGCGGCCCAAAATAGCGATTTCACTATTTTTAAATGCTTCTTGAATTGCATTTAAGGAATCTCTAATTGAGATTCCTTAAATGCAATTAATCGCAAATATGCGATTTCTAGAAATGCGATTTTTGCATTTGGGATGATGAATCCCAAATGCAAAAATAGCGCTCGCAAAGGGCCAGATTCTCAGAATCTGGCCCTTTGCGAGCCGTTTTCGGCTTGATGAATCTGGCCGTAAGTGATTGTGGCATGTTGCTCGTCCACAGGGTGCTCTAATGGTACTAGTGGTACTAAAAGAAGGCAGCAGTTGATTTTAGTGCTGGGGTACAGGCCTCTTTTACCTGAACCTCACTGGGTAGATTTCCTACTGGTGGTTGTTTGTCAAAATATTGAGTTTTCATATCATATTTTCGTGTATGACATAGTATTAATAGATATTCTGGATCTTTGGATACATTGCTGTGAAAAACCTTAAAATGTGGTACAACACCCTGCTGGCTCTCTCAGGTAAATCTGTATAGTTGATAATATTGCATTGTACTATATATAGCATTTCTGTACCACTTTATTACCTCTTGGCAAGGCTTAAAATCACTTACAACTTTTCAAATAAGTGGTCACTTAATTTTTAGTGCATGTAATGGAAAAGTGTCATCAGTTAGTGTTGAGCTGTGGAGTCCTGCATGAGGCCTCTAGAGTGCACACCAGACTTGGTCCAACGGCGTATAGCAGAAACTTACACAGGGAGCAGAATGTGAAGGAAATGTGAGAGATAGGAGGGAATACAAGCAGCAATGACTTGTTGTCTGCTGTGTCCAGGTGCTGGGCACACCCAAGTATAAATAACTGCTCTTCGTTCAAGGTGGCTTTCTATGATTCCTACAAATAACGAGTTTCCGGCTTGCATGTTTTGGCAGGGTAAGAAAGAGGTAACACAGAGCAGGTTAGGGTGGGATCAACTCAGGCATGACAGAAGCCTAAACCCTTAAAGTACTGTACATCTACCACCAGGATACAATGAGGAGCGAGAGCATCCGCACAATCGATAGGTCAACCAGTAGGACACATTATGGAGTCTATTCAAGAGCTATAGTAGTCTGTGAGTCTTGAGGCAATGTAGGGCCAACCCTGTAAACATTTTATGGAAATCAACATCTACGTTTTAGCAGCCTAGGAGATAGGAGACACTGTTCAGCCAATCATTGGAGCACTCTACAGAAAATTAAACAGGAGCAATAACAAAGGCAATGTTCAACCACTAGATATCAATTTAAGGAGCCCACCCATAAACAATGCTGACTCCATGCCCATCAATTGTTCTTTTTGCATTTGTCACCCCGAGTGGGACAGGTATGCCCAGACGTGGGTCCCGTGCTCTCCATGCCACTGGAATCAAGCTCTCCTGGCTGTTGAGGAGTGAAACCCCGAAACCGGTCCTAGGATGCTTGCAGTCCAGGGAGTACCTGGCTTGGCAGTTCGGGCTGGACTGTTCCCAATGGGCACAGTGCCAAGACTGATTTGCATATGGCTGGGTTCAAACTGGAACGGCAAGGGGAGCAACCAATGGATTTAGGCCCAGACCTCTGTACTGGGGTGAATGTATGACACTGTTCTGCATTCTGTCCATCAAATGTTTTTTTTGCAATGCTAGCTCCACCCCTGAAGGAACCAGCAACAAACTAGAACACATTGAGTGCATAATTCAGCATAACTGCCAAGGTTCCCAGGTTCATTTATGCCTGATGTGCTCCTCCAGTCCAGGTTTTTTCCTTTCAATTCTGGGACTTGTAGACTTGTTTTATAATGGAATAAACAAGACTATAAGTCCTAGAATTCAAAGGAAAAACCTTAACTGCAGCAGCACAGCACACATGAACCTGGGACCCTTGACAGTGCTGCTTCAGTTTAATAATAGAATAGCCACCAAAGGATTCACTTACAGTAGTTCTGCAGTGAACACCTGTAGGACCAAGTTGTTGGTTGTGAGAGAGGGGGACAGCAAGAGGTGAGATGAGGACTGTAGTCTGGGCGAAGTGGCAAGGTTTGTGGCCCACGGTTCTATCATGTCTAAGCAGGCATGAATGCATAAGAGGATGCCCTTAACCTTTCTGCCCTTCACCTGACCAGCCCTGCTGCTCACACTGGGAGGGGTGAGGTTTAGAAGAGATGGTACAGCTAAGAGGAGAAGGAACTCTCTCAAGATGTCACACTCAGCCAGAGAGAGCCAAGGTAAAGGAGGTGAGAGGAGAAATGACTTTAAAAAAGGAAAATGAATTGGTCATTATTTTACAGATGTGACTGCATGAGAAGGCAGCAGATTTCTCTCTTGAAAAAAGTTATAAATGGAAGTTCTCATATCCCCTGAGTATATGTTCTATGTGTCCGTGATTTCTTTTCTACATGTGGGGTGGGGTTCTATGGTTGGGACTCCCTCTCTGAGTATGGAGCTCCTAAAAGTTGCCCCACTTTTGTAACTTATTCCCATGCATGGCTCCGTTTGAGTTACAGCCCCTCTAGAATTCATTGTTACGCCAAAAACACCAGCTTCCAGTACCCATTACGAGGAAGGACCTTTATTGCGCATACTCAAAGTATGAATGAGTTCTAGCAGATGAAGGTGATACCTGGGAGACAGCAACATTTACACAAAAGACTGTGGTTGGTGGTCTGGCCCAAGAGCACTCCTGTATATAGCAATGACAGGGCCATCTGCCCAATCCTTGCACCCTGTGCTTTGTCCTGAAGACAAGGGCTGTTGAGCTGCGATACACATAGTCCAAGTGACAGTCGTCCCTACTAATAGTTGTCATGGAACTGTAGCCATCTGTAAAGGACAAGCACTCTCATATGATTCATTCCCCTCAAAAGTCTGGAGCAAAATTCACTACAATGCACTTTAGGTGCATTACCAATTGGATACTGGATCACCTTATGAGCCCATGTACAGTGTAATATAGGTACCCAGGGCATAGGTGCATCCAAGGCCTACCAGGGGCTGCAGCATGTATTATGCCACCCCTGGCTGGCCATTCACATTGACACAACTGGCTGATCACTCAGCTGGGGCAAGGTCGTGTAATCACCCCTTGCTTAGATATGGTATACCTATATCTAACCTTATATCTAGACACATATACACCTATAAGTCACTCCTATGGCAGGCCTTAACAACCCTGGAGGCATAGTGCTTGGTTTTATGTGAGATGGTGCTCTAGCATGAGCTGAGCCTGTCTGCAGCTTTCGGGAACCATGTCCTTATAGCTGTTCTAGGATATTGCCATACCATATACTCTTAAGTGCATTATGAACCTCGCGGTTAAATGCTATCTCGGGTTTGGCTTTATCAAAACATGTCGAGTAAGGTGTCATACGATTTGGAATACTACCCCCTCGCCAGTTCTGCCGACGGGGGTAGCATTCCACCCTTCTAGAGGGAGAAGACATGTTGTTCCTACTATTCCCGGTTAAAGTTAACCAGAGCCTCAGCATCACAAAATGGATGCTGCTGCCATAGACATAAGTCAGACCTCCTGCTGCTGGGAGTCCTTCCAGCGAGGGAGGCTTGGACAATAGGTTTCCTGCCTTTGGAGGTGCTAGTACCACCCCAGACAGGACTTTGTGTATTGGGACAGGGAGGGCTGAAAGGATTGAGACACTGCCTGGGGCACACAAGGTGTCCCATGCATAGGCCAGTTCAAACTGGTGCTGGGGCACTCCAGCCCCAGCTCTGGATCAAAACTGGACAAAGGGAAAGGGGTGTAACCACCCCCTTCCCTGGTCCCACCCATACGAGGGACCTAGCAGGTAATCCAGCCCCTAAGATTCGAATATAGATAGGAGCTGAGTCTAGAGACTTTAGATTATCCTGACTGAAACACTGAAATGAAACTCTGGACCTTCATCACTCTACTTTGGAAGAAGATGACTGAAGAATCTCCCTTGTGGTCAAGGAGTGACCACCCTGCACAAGCAGGCACCATCCAGCGATCGACGACTTGCTTTGCTGCCACCTCGTGCCAGAGCCTGACAAGAACTAGATTCCCAGACATCCAACAGCTTGATCCACAGTCCCTGCAAAGCTGAGACCCGTGGAGGCAACGAGAGATGTGGGACTAGCCATCTTGAAAAGTCTGCAACCTGCTAACTGTGCAGCCCCCGAGGCCTCCTCGAAGCTGTGCATTGGGGATTGAGAATCCCCAGCCCCGAGCAGCATCTGTACCAAAGATCCGCCCTGCACACTCAACGAGTTCTGCGTGGGGCCTTTTTGCATTTTCCTGCTTGACACGTCTGCCCGGTCACTTGCCTGTTGACTAGTGGCCATCTTGACAAAGATTCTTTAAAACTACACCACTGGTCTGATTGCTCCAGATTGGCTCTTGCTTCCCTCAAAAGAAGCAGCCCCTTAGACCTTGCTGGTCTGAGTAAGAAGCCTACATCGTATCCTGTGTGGGTTGCCTTTGCCAAGGCTTGTTGACTCTAATCTTGAAGCCGACACCCCCGACAGTGAGAGCCTTTGTGGGACAGTCCATGCCTAGCTCTTGGTTATCGTCGACACTTCCTGGTCAACCTGGCTGCAGAGACAAGCTTCCCATCAGAACCTGTTTGCAACACGACATCACCTGGTTCCATCCTGGTTCCATCCTGGACCCTCTGCTTTCGGGTCTTCTACATCTTCGATCCACCCTTGGATCCATCCGGACTCTTCTCTTCTGGCCGCCTGCAGCATCTTTTCTCCAATGCTCCATAGATCTCCACGACGAAACCTGACACACTTTGGGACCTATGCACCCGCTTCCTGTGGGTTAGGTAATACGAGTACTATAGTGCTCCTGTAAAGGTTTACACTCCTAGTGTCCTAGTTTGAAGTGGTTAAGTTCTAGTCCAGTCGGAAGACTCCCAAACCTTTAACTTTTAACTTTTACGCACCCATTGACTTCTATGTGTGAACGCGTGTGCCTTTAGACACTGCACACGCATCCCGTGGGCCTCCTGCTCCCTAACCATTGTTAGTCCAGTGTAGCCCCAGCGATTCCCAAGGCCCTAGGCCTTACCATTGTTCGTGACGTGGTACTTATACCACTTTTTTAATATATGGTTTGACGGGCCACCCGGCCCTATCCATAATTGTGCAACTTTTGTATGTTATATTAAGTTACTTGTTATGGGCTTGTGCTTCTGTGCTCATAAAGAGTTTTGGGGATTTCTTTGGAAATAAATACATATATATTTTGAATATATATCCTGTGTGGTGTCCTTTCATTTGTTAATAAAGGGATTGCATATGGTAAAACAGCTGGCTTCACATGCCCTCTTGAGTTTAGCCTAAGACTGCTTTGTCCATGCTACCTCTAGGATAGCTGGTCTATAAGGTTGACTTTACAGCCATCACCATAAGGTTGTTTGGACTGGTGCAAGGTGCTCACTAGAATAGTGAACATCATATACCAGGCCAACTTCTCACAGGCCCTCCATGCTATCCAGTGCTAATCTTACACTCTTCGAGCCATGCACACCCTTCGCCTGAATGGTGTCCCTAAAGCTGGCGTTCTTACCACTGGTGCTGAGGCTGAACCCCTCATTGCAGTGCCATTACCTAACAGCCCCTGTGCCTGCACCCGGCATTGACGCACACTTCATGCAATCACCACAATCCTTTCTGTGTTTAGTAGTGTAAAAGGCTATTTATTAAGATATTTTTGGTAACATACTAATAACTTTTATTAACATTAACAATTAACTTCAAAATTATGACTCCTGATATAACCCATACTGTTACATTCTCTCTGCACCAATCACAACTCGCCCGCTTCTCCTTCTCCAGATATCATCCCATTGCTTGACTCCCTCCCCTTTCACTCACTGACCTCATTCCATTCACCCAATATCTCATTCATTTGCCCTCCAAACATCCTCCCTTAAAGCTCCTTCAGTTGCTCAAGGCATCCCATGCACCACCATCATTCACCTATGCACTCCTCCCCCCCCCTCCAACCCCTCCCCCACCCCAAGGGTGGATGGATATGCCCAATGTGACTCACCATCCCCTCAAAGTACCACAAACACCCTGCAACCTGTCCTAAACTGGCAACACTGTAACCAAAATTCTGAACATTTTCCTACAACATGTAGGGGGGGGCGGGTGGACTAACTTTTTTAATACCCTTCCAGAAGTGATTGGTATCAGGTAGAGGCCGGATCCTCCTCTCCTGACACCTATTTCTCCCTACCTAAGACCCACCCGTTCCCCTAACCTAACCTATCCCCACCGTGTCCTCTGGCCTGCACAAAGTACCCTGGGGGAAGACTGGTCTGACAATGCACTGGGGGCCATCATTCTCCTTCCCCACAGGGGCCTTTATTCTCCCCATCGGCCCCAGTGGCACTGTGAGGACCGCCAGCTTGCACAGTGCAGCTGCTGCAAATTCTTTCAAGCCCTCGGGTGAGGCTGCCATCTCGCTGCATCTCTCTTTTCAAGTGGAGTGAGTATTCCTTGCAGCCCTGCACTTCAATTCACCCTGAGGCGCTCACATTCCTTCGAGTATCTGCCAGCCCCACGCTGTTCAAATCCTCCACTTTAACCGACCCCCATTCCCCGATCCCCTGGAGCGGTGTGGTAACCTTCCAAAGAGTGAACTGTGTGATCAAACCCATTCTTTGAGCACACTTTGTGCCCTGGCCACTAGAAGAAGATTAGCCCCACCAAATGTACTGTTAATTTTGTGTAAGGTACACCCAGTGAAGCACAGAGCGGCCAAGATGGTGCTTCAGAAGTATGCTAAATGTTAATACAACTTGTTAAAGTTACTGCACTTAATTTGTAATTGTGCTCAAATGTCTCGTATTTTTTAAAGATAAGCACTGCTAGTACCGAACATTTATACTGAGTGGTAGATGTTCTGCCTGGACCAGTTGTTTACTCCCAAACGACTTTTCATATGTAATCCTTGACTTTCAATGTCGCTACCCCTGGAAGTCAGCACTTAAAATGCACTTTTCACCTCAGTGAGCTCGCAGTGCTACCTGGTGTTTGCAATCCCATGGATAGGAGCAATTCTTGTTGCAAGGACTGACCATCAGCGCCTGAGTTTTGCGAGCCATGGATGACTGCCAGAAAACGACAGTCCATGTTGTGTTCAATTATTACAATAAAGGCAATATAGAAAATTCAAATATGTTGAAACTGAGGAGCAAAACATCGAAGGGACTGCGGGGGTAGGAGTTACACATCTCTAATAAATGTTTACAGCACTGATGTAAGTGTTTACTTTTTATTTGCTCAGATATAACTTTTTCAATATTAGAGTAATACTGGGCTTTCCTTTTCAAAGCCGTTGTTGTTGACAGAGTACCTGTATAAAATGCGGCTGGTTTTCATAGACACTTGTGAAGTGCCTGAGAAATATTCAGTCCTCCAACTTGCCTCTGTCTCACACCTCAGGGACATCCCTTGACACCTCGGTTTCAAGACCATCGTCCTAAGTGAACCCTGACACCTGGTCTTGTACAGCTCCCTCCGCGGCCCAGCTCATTTAGATGGCCGCTTCGCTGGAAGCCCGGGTGACTGCCTATCACCACTCGCGCCATTCTGTTGATTTTGTCTAATATTTAAGGTATTGTTATTCCCTTGAGTGCAGCTGCACATGGTTGGACAGTAATTGTAATTTTTCTGTGTTCTTACTTGTGTACTTGAGTTTTCTATTCCGTACCTACTAACTACTTACTTACTTACGGAGGCCGCTGTGCAGCCGTGCCAAAGGCAAGCCTGTTTGCGGCCATCCGTGCCTGGACCGCTACCCAGCGCTAGGAACCCTGGCCTCACAGGTACTCCGCTGCAGATCTCCATGGCCTGGAACCCCAATGAAACAACTGCTTACCTCGCCACACAGTGGAATCTTTTACCTGCAGCAGCTGCCGTTTCTCCTCCACCACAGGGCCAAACACCATGACAGCAACCAGCACCATGCCAGTCCCGAAGGCCCAGATCTCTCCAGAACGACTCAGGTGCCTCTTAATCAATGCCCGATTACTCTGCAAACACATCGCTGAAGCCTGAGTCGCCCTCTTCACCCTCGCCCCGACATGACTTTCATTACACAGACCTGTCTCGCCCCTCCAACCACCCCGGACAATGCTAATGCAACACCCACCGGCGACAAGATGAAACACTGCCACAATGCCGACACACATGGGGGTGGCATCGCCATCGTACACAAAGAATCAATCACCTGCACCACAACCAATGACGAAACCATGTAGATCATGGAACATATGAACTTCCACCTCTGCACCGATGACAAAACCACCATCAAAGATATCCTCACCTACAGACCCCAAGCCATGAACCGGCCTCAGCGATGCCATTGTTAAATTCATCACCCCGCTCGCCATCAAATCCGAACACTTCGTATTCCTGGGAGACCTCAACTTCCACCTGGACGGCCCCACCGACACCAACTCCACCAACCTCCTGGAATGATTGGCAACATCAGACTCAAGCAGCTGGTCACAGACCCCATTCACAAATCAGGACACATTATATGCCCCATCTTTACATCCAACAACAGAATCAAGTACAGCCACACCACGGAACTCACCTGTTCGGACCACTCCATCGTTCACTTCACCATCGCCGGATCTACCTGCACCACACCCAACTGCCACAGCGCTCCCTTCCGCAGCTGAACCAAGGTCACTTAGTACTAATAGACAGACGCTCTCAGCATCGCCCAGCTCATTGTCACCACAAACCTGAACCAGGCAGTAAAGAACTTCAACGCCTAGATCACGAGCGCCAAAAACCAAGTCGGTCCCACCAAACTGGCCGGAGCACACCCTTCCACCAATCGTGCCAGTTGGTACACCCAGGAGCTTAACACATCGAAAAGCAGACACAAACAACTGTAAAGAAAGTGGTGAACTAGCAGGCACAACACTGACCAAGCCCTCAACAACTATCACCATTAGCTCAAAGCCATTAAAAAGGAGGCCCTGACACACCAGATCTAGACCAATGCCAACCAAACCAAGGAATTCTTCACCATCATCAGAGAGTTTACCTGCCTGTCATCCACTGAAAACTCGATCCCTTCCTCACAGGAACTCTGCGATGCCCTCGCTGACCACTTCTACAACTAGATAGCAACCATCTACAGAAACTTCGATCTCCAACCGATCCACTTCCTCAACATCCCATTGATCACTGCCACCAACCACCCGCTCACTACATGGGAGCAGCTTAGCACACCAAACACAAACACTCTGATGAACTCCAACCACCCGGGACCACCCACCAACTCATGGCCCCACCAACTTTTCAACCTCGGAAAAGTCAAGATCAACAACAATCCTCAAACACCTCCATTGCCACAGCCACCTTCCCCGACACCTGGAAACACGCAGAGGTTAGACCGCTCCTCTTGAAAACCCTCTGCAGACCCTAGCGAGGTCAAGAACTAACATCCCATTGCATTGCTCCTGTTTCCCGCCCAAGGTCCCGGAGAAGGCCATCAACCTCCAACTCACCCAACACCTGGAGAAGCACAACCTACTGGACCCTTCTTAATCAGGTTTCAGAGACAACCACAGCGCTGAGACAGCCCTGATCACTGCAACAGATGACATCTGCACTCTACCTGAGAGAGGAAAATTAGCTGCCCTGATCTTACTCGACCTCTCCTCAGCCTTCAACATCATCTCACACCACACACTCACCTATCGACTGTGCCAGATAGGAATCACAGGCAACGCGCTCATATGAATGGCTTCTTGTCTCAAGGGGCACACCCAGAGAATCTGTCTCACTCCCTTCACCTCTCAACTCAGGCTCGCCATTTGCGGCGTCCCTCAAGGCTCATCCCTCAGTCCAACCCTCTTCAACATCTACATGACACCACTTGCAACATCTTCAGAACCCACAACACCAACATCGTCTCCTACGCCAACGACACCTAGCTCGTCTTATCTTTGTCAGTGGACCCCAACACAATGAAGACCACCTTCCTCAACTGTAAGAAGAACGTCTCAGCCTGAAGCGAAACATGGCAAAAATGAAAGTACTGATCTTTGACAGACGTGCCTCCTTCTGGAACGACTCCTGGTGGCCATCAAAACTCAGGCCCACCCCCACTCCAAAAGACCACGCCCACAATCTCAGCATCATACTGGCCAGCGAACTCTCCATGAAATGTCAGGTCAGCACTTTCTCCTCAGCCTGCTTCCACACTCTCAGTATGCGCTGCAAAGTCTTCAAGTGGCTCCCCAACAGCACGAGGAAAACTGTGGCACAGGCCCTTATCACTATCCAGCTGGACTATGGCAATGGACTCTATGCAGGCACCGCCTCAAAACTCATGAGGAGACTCCAGACAATCAAAAACACAGCAGCCAGACTGATCCTCAACCTGCCAAAGAGTACCCACATCAACCAGCCCCTGAAAGACCTCCACTGGCTCCTCATCCAGAGAAGATGAAAATTCAAGTTCCTGAACCACGTCTACAAAGTCCTCCATGACCAAGGACCTGCCTACATGAACAACTGCCTGAACTTCCACCTATCTACCAGGACCTCTGCTCCACTCACCTCGCCCTCAATCAGGTACCACTCATCCGTAGCTGCTGCACCGTAGGGCACTCCTTCTACCATCTTGCAGCCATGTCCTGGAACCCCCCTTCCCCTCCGCACTTCTGCCTTGTTGGCCCACTTCAGGAAGGGGCTCAAGACCTGGCTCTTGTACAGACTCTGCAGCACAGCGCCTGGATACCCTCTCGGGTGACAAGCAGTGCTTTATAAGTACCGTATGATTGATCGATTGATTCAAATTGAAGTCTTTAAACCATGAAAGGGCCCTTGACTGTATCCCTACATGGGAAGGTAAAGGACAATAAGAAGCTAAGGATCACTGTGTTGTCTTGTAATATTTGCACAGTACTTCATACCCTGATGAGTTCTTAAAATGCTCCTATTGACATCAGGGTCCTGAGCACCATTTTTGTAGTGCAAGGTGGATAGGGTGTGGGATGTTGCAAGGCATATGTGGAAGGCGTATGTGAGGTTCAGGCACTTGCATGAACCATAGTGCAGAAATGTAGTAGCTACACATAATGAAGTGTTACAGGAAGAGTAAGAAAGGATTTATTCAGGCTTGTGGATACTTGCTCCTTATTTTTAGTAATTTATGTATTTTTCATATTTTTGGTGTAGTCTACATGCAGCAGGAATTATAGTTCCATATTGATATTGTTAATTAATGCTTACAGAAACATAGGAAATGAATGGAACCATGCCCTAAGATCCTCAACACCACTGCCCGTGCCCTAGGCTCGTGAATCGGAACCAGACAACTATCGGATCGCCATTCCGCCGTTTGGAAAGATGAGACTAGAATATGGAATGAACTGACGTTCGATGTCAAACAACTGGGATGATTGCAGATTGTGGTGGTTCTATTTAACCCTTCACCGAGCATTGGATTACTCTCCAATGAAGACGGAATGGAATGTCAAGAACCTCAGAGTAAATATTGAATATTGGAAGACTGATTACTCGCACACAGGAATGTGGAACTAAGTACTCTACCTTTAGCCCTGAGGAAGCCCCTGTGGGTGAAACACGTTGGCTGTGTGGTTCAAGAAATAAGAATAAAGAACATTTTCTACAAATTCAAGTCTCCAAAAAAATATTGTTGTCATTTGTCTGCATATTATATTCTGTTTAATGTGTGCCTCTCTTTGCTTGTCAAGTTCAAATTTTGTTTAGGTCTTGTGGCAGTGGACCTACAGAGGCGGGCACGGTTCACCTTTAAATTCTATGTTGATACCTACAGTAATTAAAGAGTAAGTGCGGCTGTAATTAGCTCCCTCACTGCCATTTGCTTTGTTTACAATGTCTTTGATTCTATGATTCTTTGGTTCATGTTGCAAATACATCTTGATAGGGTTGGAAACTGCAAAGAAGCAATGGAGTTTAAAGGTGGGTGTTTTACACATAGCTGTGCATGACACTGTCCACCCAGGATCTCTCTTAGTTGCATTAAGCCCGATTGCACATAGGTTGCAGCTCCCTTTAACTGTATGGGTGGGCGATGAATTCCACTTTGCTGGCAGTTCGCAGAATTATGCCCACTCTGCGTTACCCTTATAACGTGGAGCTCGGACAAAACTCCGCCAACCGGCAGAGTTTTTTTCTCACGCTTGGCTTGCCAACACTAACTTGGCGAGCGCGAGAAAGAATTGGCGTCCACTAGTGAGAATTTCAGGCACTAGGACAGCACCCAGCTAAATTTTCTAAATGAAGGCAGTCACACACAGTCATGGCCATTCACCGTGAGAAAGCTGCCGGTTATAGTGAGAGAGCTGCCAAATGAGTAGAAAATCTACCCAGCCAGCAGCAAACAAGCAGCACCCTTTGGCACGCCGTGTGGTGCCATTTGCTCAAGGCCCTAAAAATCTGCGCAATGTGCCAATCACACCTGCTCACGGAACTCAGCTGAATCTTGGTGATTTTTATGAATTTCAAGATTTTTTTTATTTTGGGTGATTGGTCTTTTTAAAAACAAAAACCATTACACCAAATACCAGTTTTTAAATAATACTACTACATATATACACATAGAATAGCTTGCTTGATCATACAAAAATAATCAATAAGTTACTTTAATGCATCTAATGTTTAAAATTTCATTTGATTTTTATGTAACTCTGTGGAATTACGGAGAGGGAAACTTCGCAAGCTCCGCCTACCCCTACTCAACAGCTTCCATAACCTAGACATAGCCATAAGCCCTCATTCGTGGCAAGATGGCAGGGCTAAGTCAATTAGTAACAACTGTAACTTTGTTTTATGTATTCCTTTATTTTATTTATTGTATACCCATATAAAAACATTTCGATCAGAAATGCCTTGCTTGCACAGCAGTTAGATACTGAATGCATGTTTTAGTAATGCAATATGGGTGGTAACAGTGACAAGTTGAAGAAGTATCACAGGGATGTGTTGGAAAATAAATCTTAGAAGTACAATATAAATATGTGTGTTTATTTAGTTGTCATAAGATTTCCAATGCAAATGTCCTACACAAGAAATAGTGCTGGTACATAGAACAATGGAGGTAAAGTGGTTAACCGCTGTAGGCATATCAACAGCTAGCACAGAAACATCTTAGTGCACATCATTATCCTAAAAGACCTACTGGCATTGTGCAAATAAAACCTGCACGTCTACATTTTCTTGAGGAATCAGTCAGAATTCAAGAGCTAATCGAGAGCAGATGTGGTGCGTAATGGGGATAAAGATGGTCATAAGATATAAAGAGAAATATCTCAAGTTTTAGGTGGAAAGGAAATGGATTTCTACACTGGATACCGGACCTTCTCTTAGGCCCGAGGAACCTACGGAATTGCACACCTTTCCTTGTCTGTCGCCTGAGGGTTTTACTCATTTGGCCCAACATATCAAGTCCGGCTCTCCGGCTGATCCATTGAGACCGGCACTTTTCAGGGACCCGTCGTCCTTTGATTTTCTGCCGGTGCGCTCTCTGATTAATCTCTCGCTCTCTACTGCTATGGTTCCTGCCAGTTGGAAGCATGCGGTGGTTACGCCTATTCCTAAAAAGCCTGGTTTGGATCATCTTAAGCCAGAGAACTACCGGCCGATATCGCTTCTCCCGTGGCCGACGAAAATAGCGGAGGAGCACGTGAATAGAGTTCTCTCTGACCATCTTTTGCGGGCAAATATTCTTGATTCTACGCAGAATGGGTTCCGTGCTGACCACAGCACGGAGACAGCTCTTCTATTCATGGTAGAACATCTCCGCTTGGTGTTAGATTCGGGACAAACGGCGGCGCTTGTTTTATTAGATCTTAGCGCTGCCTTTGATACCGTCTCTCATAAAATCCTTCTCCAGCGCTTCGAAGAGGCGGGTATCTCAGGGACTGCCCTCCAATGGTTCCGCTCTTTTCTTGCAGATCGATCCTTTTGCGTAGCTATTCCTCCCCATCAGTCCAAATTCCATCCGCTGGACCAGGGGATCCCGCAGGGATCCTCGCTGAGCCCCACGTTATTCAAATTGTACGTGAGGCCGCTGGCTGAGGTCGTCAAGCAGTGGGGCCTGACCATGGTTTCATACGCTGACGACACTCAGCTGGCGGTCACGCTCAGCGGGGACTCCGACTTGGATGCCCCTAAGTTCCAGAATGGGCTGAGGTCGCTTGCCAGCTGGATGAATTCCAACCATCTCCAGCTGAACGCAAAAAAAACGGAGATAATGATCATCGGCAAGAAATCGAAACTGTGGGGTGACATATGGTGGCCACCGGAACTGGGGCCTACCCCGACTCCGGTAATTGAGACAAAAAATCTTGGAGTGTGGCTAGATCCCACCCTTAGCTTTGTCTCCCATACCAAGAGAACTGCCACCAGTTGTTTTGGCATCCTGAGAGGACTAAGACCAGCATTGAATTTTTTTGATGCTTCTACCAGGCAGCTGGTCCTGCAGGCGACGGTGATCTCTCGGCTTGACTACGCCAGCTCTCTTTTGGTAGGGGTGAATCAAGCCGAAATTGCACGTCTGCAGCGTGTCCAGAATGTGGCAGCCAGAGCTGTGGTGGGTCTGCCCAGGTTTTGCTCCGTTGCCAATACTCTACGTTCCCTTCATTGGCTTCCAGTCAAGCAGAGGATTCAATTTAAAGTAATTTGCTTGTCCTATAAAATTCTCAAGGGCCTCTCTGCCCCGATTCTCACGAATCTTCTGACGCCTTATGTTCCTGCCCGTTCGTTGAGATCTCTTGGTCAGGACCTAGCAGTGGTCCCTCGGTTTAAACTTAGCCGAGCTGGAGGCCGCTCATTTCGAGTACGGGCTGCTGCCCTGTGGAACTCCCTCCCTTTAAAGATACGTGCATCTGATAATCTCTTTCTGTTTCGTAGGGCCATCAAGACTTTTTTATTTCCCTGAGCCTGTTCCCTTTTAGCCCATTATCTCCTTAGTTGTGTTGTGTTGGCTACCTTGTCAAGCGCCGGGACGCTCCTTCGCTGGAGCAGCTGTGCGCTGAATAAATTAACATAACATAACATAACATAACATAACATAACATAACATAACATAACATAACATTTCAGTGCTTTATGTCGCTCGATAACAGGCCTTTGGCTATGGGCTTCGTATAATACTGGCATAATGATCAAATTATAATTTCCAGTCAGTGCATCATGGGCTTTGTCACTGCATTAAAAAAATGTATGTACATCCATCAATTTAACTTGCAGCAGAGCAAAAGAGAATTATAACTGAGGAATTGGTAGCTCACCAATGCGACCTTGCGAGAAGAAGGGCAAAAACTGAGATTTCAAACCGAGTGACAAAAAGTCACCATAAGAAGAGGGAAACCAGGGTCTTTTTGGTCCTAGAAGGCACGAGAATATCGACCTCTACTAAGAAACCCACTGCAGCTACTTGGAAAAGAAACAAGTGTCCTTAGAACCGCCAAAGCATATATACGGCTGCAGGGCAGTCACAATGCAGATCAGGGCCAGAGAAGAGGAAAGCAGCAGTGGTATATGTACTCCACAATGCACATAAACACACATTTTCCTTAAGCTATACATGTCCATTGTTTCATCCTTATCTTCGCTCTCCCATAAAATAAACATTAATATTTACCTCATTGTAAATTTAGTATATATTCCTTTCTTATCCCACCTCCAACCTGTTCTGATTTATTTGCTATTTTTACGCTTCCTCTCTGTGCATATCTACATTAGCTGTTTTTTATTTTTAAGTAGTAAATACTATACTCCTTAGTTTATTAATTCGGCACTTATCTCTCACCCGCCCTTTATATATTTTTCTATTTTAAATACACTATTGCCCTGCATAACACCCTTTTTGCCCAAAATTAGTATGCACTATGTAATCTTTATAAATGAATAAATGCACAAATTCCAAAAGGTCAATGTTATATGTATTACTGATAGATGATAGTATGTGGTGCAGAAACAGGCAACCTGCTGCCTACAGGTGTTTTGTGGAGCCTCAAAGGATCCTAAGATACACTGTTAGCCATTAATTCTATATTTTTACGTTTGAGAGCGTGAAAAATAAATAGAGGGCAGGCGGGAAAGGGTCAGAATAATGAGATTAAAATACATATTACAGAGCAATTAATGAATTTTAGATAAAACAGAATTACTAAAATTCAAATAACAATTCTTGGGCATACTCAATTCAATTTTATCAAGTAACAATAATAAGTTAGATAGACAACAGAATTATCTGATTAAAGAGGTTTGGCAACTTCCTCTGAAGAACCCAAAATATGCTCGGAGAAATAGTTACAGTTGCTAAGAAATGCTGTAACAGGAGACCATAAGATTTCACTTTTTATCAGTGGCGGCCGGTAAGTTTAGGAGGGAGAGGGTGGACTGGACACACAGGCCCAAGCACACATACATATACACACTCACAGCTATTCATTCACATGCGCACACACACACACACACACAAACATATCCATTCACTACACTCATTACCAAACATTCACACATACACACGCGCATGCACCAAACATTCATTTAAAAACACACACACACTTACCTGCAGCTCTGCCTCGGAGGTCGCAGGAGGCTTGGGACTGATGTCTTCCCTCATTGGCTGACCTAAGGCAGCAGTCCCAAAGTCATCACAGAGTGGGATGGGGTCAGGGAGACAGCTGACCCCACCCCACTCGGTGATGAATTGTCGCTGATTAACACTTGAGCAGGTGCGGTGCAATCAGTGACACTACCCCATGTCACTGAGGGAAGGGTCTCAGTGACCTTTGCTGAGCTGAGGACGTCACGCCCAAAGGAGCTGTAACATCCTCAGCCCAGCAAAGTTCAGCTAAGGCAGCCAGGAGCCACGCATTTAGCGCATGTCTGGTTCCTGGCTGCTTGACCTGAAAATGAAGGGTGTCTCTCAGGCTGACCTTTTTTCAACCAGACACTGTTCGTGAGGGTCAAAAGTTGGGGGGGGGGGGGGTGGACCCTCAGCCCCAAAGGACTGGCCAGGGCTGCTTTTTATAGCTAACGATCAAGATGTAAATTAGTGTTTTAAGAATAATTTATTGAGGCAATATCTCAGACTTGTTGGAGAGAGATTAAAGAATATAGTAAACGTGAGACTAGAGATTATGTTGACTCCTTCAAAAACAGCAGGTAGTGAAACATCAGAGTTGGAAACGTATAAAAGAATGTCATCAACATAAATGGTCATATTTATGTGTTGTTAATCATATTTGAAAAAAGATATAGCAGGTTCTATCTAACCCTGAACAGAAGTTCCCAAAGCCACAATAAACAAGAAGGGTGACAATGGACAACCGTAACTCCCCTCTTCAGAGGGAAATAATCAGACAACATAACAACAGTAACAAAGTTAGCTGCCTTACAAGTATGTGAAAAGGATATGAGATCTATCATTTTGGGACCAAATCCTTAAAGAATTTAAGATAATTAAAGAATTGAAGATCCAATTCCATCCCATCCTGTCAAAAGTTTTTTCTGCATCAATGGTAACAGCTGCCAATAGGTTTGGTAGTATTAATGATTTGCTTATGACATTAAAGAAGGTTCTGGTATTGACTGAAGAAAGTCTTCCTTTGACAAATCCAGATTGCTCATATCTAATGAGTTTAGGCAGGCTAGGGTCTTGGCGTAATGCCAGGATCTTTGCAAAAAATCTTTAATCAATATTCACCAAAGATATTGTCCAGTAATTCTACTTTAATGTTGTGCCTGCAGCACATTACCTTAGTAGAGCCAAGAAGTGCTGGCAGTTGGCCCTGTTGGTGCTTTGCAGCCTTCAGAAGAGCTGCCTGAGCACCTTGAGGTGAAAAATACAAATATAGGTAACAGCTTTATCCCAGAGGGTCAAGTAAAGATCTTTATTCATATTCATGACTATGATCTTAATCATCCACACTTAGAAAGACATGGCCTTTTGCTACGCTTTTACTCTTTTCTCTGTAGCACACAGTTGACCTCTTAGTGCTTTGGTGTCAAGAGTGCCTGTACTTGTAGGTTTGCCTACAGCGGTGGTGCTATCTAGGAATATTGTTGGTGGGCATGAATTTTTACTTTTGCACACAAATATGACAACTTTTCAGGTAGTAGTGGGATAGGTTCTACGCATAGTATTAAAGACACCAGTGTAACATCAAGCCGTATTTTAATATCATCGGTTGAAAGTGATCTGAGAACGGACACCAGCAAATCATCCCACCTGGTAGTAACTTAAGCACAAATTGTTGAAGTTAGCCGGATGGTTAATCGTTACTTAGAGATACTAATGCTTTGAATCCTATAGGATATGGATTACATGATTTGTATATAAAATGTGAAATGTAGAGGCATTTGTATTTTGGAATTATAAAATTGGGTCGATTTGATGACGGATCAACTCATATTTAATATTTATGAGAAAATATTTAGAATAAAGTTGATATTCTTCATGAAACTATGCACAAGTGCAAGTTTACATTTATAAATGGATTGGAATTGTCTGTATCTCGTGAACATTATACCATTTGAGGCAGTATTACAGACTGTACCCGGGGGCACAACAGGCGTTTGCGCCTGCTTTGCGCGTCCCCTGGGCACTTTGGTATCATAGAAGGGGACGCAGACGGTTGTGTGTCCCTTCTATAATACCGATAGCGCTGAAGCACTTAAAACACCAGCATGATCAACAGAGGGTGTTCCCTCATTTACATAGAGGCATGCCTTATGCAAATGAGGGAATTTCAATGAGTCTGCGCCCATGTTACAAACATGGGCGCAAAGTCAAAGAAGCCCTCAGGAGGTGCACTGACTATGCGCCATTTAAAAGGTTGCGTACTGTCAGTTGACCTCCTGATAGCAGCCCTCTGCATCCCCCAGACATCCCCTTGCAGGCGGGTGCAGTCACTGACTGCACCTGCCGGCAAGGGGATCTCTAAACCCCTTTGAAAGCGCAGGCCTGTACTGTGAAAACACAGAGCGGCTGCTCTGTTTTTCCACATAAATGCAGAAGTTCACGGCTTCCCTAGGGGCAGATCAAACACCATAATGGGGAGCATCATCCTTCTTTGCGCCTGGTGCACCTTTTAAAAGGTGCGCCTGGTGCACCTTTTAAAAGGTGCACCGGGTGCAAATAGTGATAATGTGTAATACGGCCCTTGGTGTCATCAAGAATAGATTTCATTTTGGCAATTGTTCTCGAAATTTATGTTGTGAATTTGCTTTTTAACTTTGCAGGCACGGCTGGTACAGGTAAGAGTGGTGAGGCAGTGGGGCAGGGGCAGGGTGGGGAGGGATTTCGACATACCAAGTCAGTAATGCAGTGAGTGCAAGGTAGGTGGTTTTATTTATTTCATTATTTTCCCTATCCTGTCGTCTGTCGACTTCCCCTCCCCCCGCCCACCACTTTTACCTGTACCAGATGCACCTGTAATTTTGTAGTTAGTGTTTTTAGATCACTAAATTTAGATAAATAAATTGTAAATCAGTTTAATATATATTTGTGTAGCCCTGAAGAAGTCTCAAAAGGTACGAAATGTGTTAGCTATGACTACAATCATTATATTTAGATGAGAAGATGCCAAATAAAGTATTGAACAGAAATCGAATGCAGAATTCTGTGTCATTACATAGAAACACGGACAATTGATTTTTATGAAGTGTTGAACATTTGGTTTTGGTTACTGGATTTGGAGTGCTAAGTACTACTTTGGAGCAAGGTGATTGCCTAACAGAGGGTCTAAGGTGGCTAGTCCCTCACACTTGTGCAGACAATTGTTCTTTTTCTGGTGAATTCAATTCCACAGATTGAAGTGATAGGTATGGAACTGGTTGCTCCAGCCATCTTTTGTAAGTCATGTTTTATACCTCGGCCCTAAATGTAAATTTGATGTGGCAAAGACTGTATGGTCTTCCCAGCAGTCTAAATCCATAGTGGGGACAGGTATTGTGACCTACCATCCAAACCCATTAGGATTTGGTATATATTTGGGTTGCCTCTGTTGGGGGAATGGAATTCAAAGTGTGAGAGTTTTCTGATCTTCTGCCTAACCCAAGGCAGGGGTGGAGATTTAGTCATCTCTTAGGGTCCGATTAGACCCAGCAGCAACTGTTTACTGCCTTTCCTGTGCACTGGAGGGAAAAGTAGGGGAAGTTTCCAATAGCCTTTGTGTATATGTTCTTTGGCTCAGCTTTGAGCTAGCCTGTTGATACAGTAGCCCGATCACATTCTTTAGATATGAGGTAAGCTACATTTTCTAATTTGGACTTGTGTATTAAAAATCTTATTATTTTTTAGTAGTATTCTACCTTTTCCCATCTTCCTGGTATTCTTTAGTTAGTACACCTGGGTTCCCTTGATGGTGTTCAAAAAGGCCCCGTTGTCATGTTACTGCTGTAGTCCGTTTCGCCTGACCTGGTTTATTTTGTTGGAAGGTTACCTCTCTCACATCTTCCGATATCATTAGAAAGAAAAGAGAAGACTTTGGCCACATGTTTCATGTATTTTACTGGTCACACACAGCACAATTCGCACAATCAGGCCGTTTGAGACTGGTAAAATGCATTTTTGAATGTATGAATTCTAATTTGCAATTCGCAACCTGTTACCGAATCGCAATTTGGAATTGCCAATACATACCAATTCAGTTTTAGGAAGGAGTGTGTTGAGGGTGTCCCTTCCTAACGCCAAATCACAGCAGTATGTAAGAATATTTTGTAACCGAAATGCGGTCGCCGAACATTCGCATTTTACCACCTACTTCAAGCAGATGGTAACCCATTCGCAAATGGATAGTGGTCCTCAGGGGACCCCTTCCACTTTGTGAATGTTAGCAAAAACGTGTTTTTCAGAGCAGTCAGTGGTTCCGTGGACCACTACCTGCTCTTAAAAAATGGAAAGAGAATTTTCATTTTTCTTTTTTAAATGCAACCAGTTTTCCTATAAGGAAAATGAGTTGCACTTAAAGAAAATATATACTGCTTTATTTAAAAGCAATCACGGACATAGTAGTCTGCTGACCCCAGCAGGCCACCATCCGTGTGAATTTTGCGTTTTTCTAATGGGTCGCAAATTGCGACCCACCTCATTAATATTCATGAGGTTGGTCAATTTTCGACCCAACAGGAATCACTAAATGGAACTCATGGAGTTTCATACGGTAGAAATGTTATTACCTAATTGCTATTCACAGGGAATCGCAATTAAGTAATTGCTATTTCCAATAATGATACATTTGGTTTTTGTTCTTCAGTTCATCTCTGCCCACAAGACAAACATATCCATGTATGGCATTCAGTTTGAGTCAAGGTAGCCTCATTTAATTCCTTATAGCCAACAAGTAGTCCTCAAAAGGAGAACATCTGCTAATACTGTCATCCTCCAACCTAAAGCAAGTAGCCAAAGAAATGAATGAGTGAGGCAAGATTGTGGACATAAACACTCAAGGAACTGACTATTAGAAGTCTCGAAGAACAGCTGATATGAAGGGGGAAACTGAAATAGAGAAAAGTGACAGCCAACCTTCCGGGAAAGTCCTTACAAACAGAAGAACCCAGTCCTAGAGTGAGGCTGAGATGGTGACCTCTTGCAGGCATCTAATGAGAATGGTATGGTTAACAGTGTCAAAGGCCGGTGTCAGGTCAAATACTATGTCAACAACGACACTGTCATCGTCCACAATGTAGATGTCATTCAGGACAGCAGTGAGAATGGATTCTGGCACTTATCGAATTATTATAACCTGCGTAAAAAGATTTCATGAAACTAGAGGAGCGAACGGGGGCAGACAGCCAAGTGAGGAAGTGGCAACTATCTGAAACTGGAGTGAGCATGAGAGAACTGGGGTTGAGATTATGGGATCAAGCAAGAGCTTTTTGCAAAGGGCTTTTCAGGGAACTATAGACTTCCTGCCATGAGTGGGATGAAAACAAGTTACTTACCTGTAACTTTGGTTCCTCAGTAGTCCCATGCTTTTGTATCATTCCCCGTAGTCGGAATGGGAGCCTCAGTAACAAAAATACCATAGCAGTAGGTACAAAAGAGAAAGAAAAGGCCTAGGCCTCATTCCCTTTTGTAGCATATCACCCTCTTTTTGTAAAAGAGACCAAACATAGGCATCAGCCAATCAGAAGAGCCTCACCCCATAGAACCCTCCTGAAGGAACCTCAGAGCCTCAGATTTTCGTAGCCGTTGTGTAACAGTCACCATATCTGCTGTAGGCTGAGCTTTATTCGGGGAGGTGGGTGGGCGCATGGGAATCTGTGAAAGTTACCAATACTGGGGAACCAAAGTTACAGGTAAGTAACTTGTTTTCTTGCCCCAGTATTGGAACTTTCATAGAATCCAATGCTTTTGTACCAGAGTAGCAAGCAGTTAGCAATACAAAAAAACACATTTTGTGTAAGAAATACATTGTAATAGCCAACATGACATACAGATACAAAATGTGTAAAATAACGGAAGGTGGGATAGAAAGGAAAGCTCACCAATTATTGGAAGAGGTTCCTCGGGAAAGCTGGCCCACTGCTGCATCCTCTTGCTGTAAGGATTCCAAGCAGTAATGCTTAGTAAAGGTGTGGACGCTGCCCCACGTAGCAGCTCTGCAAATGTCCTTAATCTGCACCCCCGCAAAGAGGGCTGATGAAGAAGCCACTGATCTTGTGGAATGTGCCCGAACCCTGCCAGTCAGTGGTTTCCCTGCTGCAGTATGGCAATGTAGAATGGCACTTGTAATCCATCTCGCTATCCCCTGTTTTGACAACGGGAGACCTTTGCTTTGACCACCAAAAGCAACAAACAATTGAGAGGATTTCCGAAATCCCTTGGTACGATCCAAATAGAATTTTAAACATCGTTGTACATCCAAAGAATGCAGCGACCGGTATGCAACTGTTACCACGGATTTTTTACAACGCATTCCATTACAACGGATACTATTACAACGCAGGTCATTTTACAACGGATACCTTCACATCGCATTACACTACAACGCACATACTATTACAACGCATACCATTACATCGTAAGTATATTTATAGGTAAGTTTTTCTTTTTTTATAAACATTGGGTTTTGGGGTACAGGGGTATTTTTAGGTTTTAGGGCTGGGTTTGGGTTTTGGGGTACAGGGGTATTTTTAGGTTTTAGGGTTGGGTTTGGGTTTTGGGGTACAGGGGTATTTTTAGGTTTTAGGGCTGGGTTTGGGTTTTGGGGTACAGGGGTATTTTTAGGTTTTAGGGCTGGGTTTGGGTTTTGGGGTACAGGGGTATTTTTAGGTTTTAGGGTTGGGTTTGGGTTTTGGGTAACAGGGGTATTTTTAGGTTTTAGGGTTGAGTTTGGGTTTTGGGGTACAGGGGTATTTTTAGGTGTTAGGGCTGGGTTTGGGTTTTGGGGTACAGGGGTATTTTTAGGTTTTAGGGTTGGGTTTGGGTTTTGGGGTACAGGGGTATTTTTAGGTTTTAAGGCTGGGTTTGGGGTTTGGGTACAGGGGTATTTTTAGGTTTTAGGGCTGGGTTAGGGTTTTGGGGTACAGGGGTATTTTTAGGTTTTAGGGCTGGGTTTGGGTTTTGGGGTACAGGGGTATTTTTAGGTTTTAGGGCTGGGTTTGGGTTTTGGGGTACAGGGGTATTTTTAGGTTTTAGGGTTGGGTTTGGGTTTTGGGGTACAGGGGTGGTTTTAGGGCTGGGTTTGGGTTTTGGGGTACAGGGGTATTTTTAGGTTTTAGGGCTGGGTTTGGGTTTTGGGGTACAGGGGTATTTTTAGGTTTTAGGGCTGGGTTTGGGTTTTGGGGTACAGGGGTATTTTTAGGTTTTAGGGTTGGGTTTGGGTTTTGGGGTACAGGGGTATTTTTAGGTTTTAGGGCTGGGTTTGGGTTTTGGGGTACAGGGGTATTTTTTGGTTTTAGGGCTGGGTTTGGGTTTTGGGGTACAGGGGTATTTTTAACCTATTTTTCAAATTAAAAAATTAAAATTAATTTACTTAATATTTTTATTCAAATAATATATAACAAATGATTAAATTAAATTAAACATTAATAAATATTTACAACATATTTTAAAATGATATATTATTATCATATACTTACCTATACTTACGTTGTAATGGTATGCATTGTAATAGTATGTGCGTTGTAGTGTTTTGCGTTGTAATGGTATCCGTTGTAACATGACCTGCGTTGTAAAAAATCCGTTGTAATGGTATGCGTGCTAAAAGTACGCGTTGTAACATCATACATCCGCAGCGACCTCTCCTCTGGTGTAGCCGGTTGAGGAAAGAACGCTTACAGAATATCCGGCTCGTTCAAGTGGAAGTCCGAGGGTACCTTGGGTATGAACCTAGGGTTAGTTCTCAGGATAACAGTGTTCCTTTTAAATTGTAGGAAAGGCTCCTGGATTGTAAGAGCCTGCAATTCTCCAATACATCTTGCCGATGTAAGGGCGAGAAGGTGAGCCAATTTCCATGAAAGGAACTTCAAGTCAGAATGATGAATTGGTTCAAATGGGTTTTTCATGAGTTGAGTGAGGACTAGATTTAGGTGCCAAGTAGGAGGCCGAGGCCTCACTGGTGGATAGACCCGGAACAAGCCCTTAAGAAATTGTTTAACAATCCTGAAAGACCACAACGAAGGTCCAGACCCACACCGTCTGTATCTTGAAATGGCTGCCAAATTAACCTTTATTGAAGAATGGGCCAGCCCCGACTTAGCCAGGGACAGAAGATAAGGTAGAAGCTTTGAAACAAAGGGGTCAACTCATTCACTCCTGCACCAAATACAAAATCTTTTCCATTTAAAACGGCAAGTCTTGTTCGTGGAAGGAGCGCTCGCCTGGGAGAGGACTTCCTTAATTTTGTTTGAGATGAGGAGATTCATAAATTCTCGCTTCTCAGGAGCCATGCTGTCAGGTGTAACGACTGTGGATCTGGGTGCCAAACCTGTCCTTCGGACATTGTGAGGAGATCTGGAATAGTCCTCAAGGGAAGAGGAGGATCTAGCGACAACAGATGGAGTTCCGTGTACCAGAACTGTCTCAGCCAAGCAGGGGCTATCAAGATAATCCTGCATGGTTCCACCTTGATCTTCCTGATGAGCCGCGGGATCAGATGGGTTTGGGGGGAAAGGCGTAGACAAATGTCCTTGACCATGCTATCAAAAGCGCATTCCCCAATGATCCTCGGTGGTGAAGCCTGCTTGCATAAAACCGGCATTTCTTGTTGGTCGGTGTGGCAAAGAGATCCACTGCTGGTCCTCCCCACTGGCTGAAGACCTCTTCTAGAACTTGCTGGTTCAACTCCCACTTGTGACTGACTGAGGATAACCTGCTCAACCTGTTGGCGTCCTCGTTTAGAACTCCTGGCAAGTGTTCTGCCTTCAGCGATATCCCGTGAAGGATCGCCCATTCCCAGATCGGTTGAGCTTCCTGCGACAACAGAAGAGATCTGCAGCCAAATTCATCAATGTCCAATTCTGCGATTTTTAAATTGCGAGTAAATGCGAATCGCAATTTAGAAATCGCAGCACGGCATTCATGATGTTTAGCGATGAAAAAATGCGATTTGCAAGCGGCCACAATCGCCGATTGCGAGAAGGCAGAAATCGGTAAATAATCGCAGAATCGGCCGATACCCCTGTTGAAATTGCGATTTCGCAATTACCGATATCGCAAATTGCGATCTCGCTAACTGCGAGATCGCAAAAACGGGAAGTCGCATCCTGAGCACAGTGATGACATCACAACCAGGAAGTAGGCAGTTCCCACCCTCATTCAGCAGTGAGAGGCTGAAGCACAGGCAGCAGTAGCAGAGCTCCCCTCCAGCATTCCAACAGGACAACAGCAGGGGCCACCACAGTGGCAGCCATGGCAGAGGATGCAGCAGGAGCTTCCACCAGTGGGAGGAAGCGCAAAATAAAGTTTTCGGAGCAGGAGCTCGAACACCTAATTGAAGAAGTCTGCAGGGATCACAACCCCCTAAGACTCCCGAAGGGTGCCAGAGGCGGACAAAAGACGCACATGGCTGCGCATCCGCGCCAAAGTGAATGCCGAGGGGGTGACCCAGCGCTCGGTGGACGAGCTGTAAAAGCGCTGGTACGACTTGAGAGGGCGGGCAAAAGAAAGGAATGCAGAGAGGCTGGGGGAGCAATTGACAACAGGTGGAGGGGAGCCCACCGTCCCACCGAACACCCCACTGGAGGACCAGGTGGAGGAGACCATTGACCCACAGGCCTGCGTGGGTGTGACCCGGCTTGACTCCTCCCGACCCACCCAAGACACACCAGGTAAGTGCCATGCGACTGCAACCCCCTGTCCCCTAACATTGTCCACGAGTCCAGTGCATCCCATTACAAACCCCAAGCATGCAGCCAATGTACAGCTCTATAGCGCAGTTGCATTGTGGGACATGTAGTCTGCCCACAATTACCAACCTGTACCATAGAGCCCCACATGTCCAGTGACAGTCAATCCTGCAGCCAGACATGGAATGGTAGACTGCATGCATGTAGCAAGCCTAACTGTGTACGTAACATGTCACTAATCAACGTCCACTTTACATCACAGGTGGCGCTGATGTCCCCAGCACTGACAGTGAGGCCCTGGTGATTGAGGAGAACACGGAGGACACGGAGGGGGATACACACCATACTCCACAGCCCGGACCATCAGGGCAAGCTGCAACAACACCGGTCATCCCACCACCCACTCCTGTGGCCCGGGCCACCCCCGTGACAACAGGCGCTGCAGTCCTACCACGCAGCACACAGCCACCAGTGCAGCCTGTAACACCAGCAGCAGGTCGCCAACAAACCCGCCGCCCTGCGGCTGTGAGGAGCCAGACGAGCGGTCTGGTCAGGGAGCAGTGCACCAACACATCCTGCACTGGCAGGGGCAGAATTGTGCGAGCAGGTGGGCTCTCTATTGAGCGCAGGATGCTGAGTGTTCACCAGACCCAGGCCCGACACCTAGCCGCCATCCACCTCCAACTGGATAAGACGGCACGTAACGTCGCACAAATGACTGCAGCTGTGGAGGCCAACACTCAGGCAATGTCCAGGCAGCGGGATGTCAATCGCCGCAGGCACCGACAACTGTTGACCCGCCTGTCCGCGTACACGAGGTCTAATCTCATCATTGGTAACGCCACCTCCCAGCTCTCGCGACGATCCCATGCCATGCAGGTGCAAAGGGTGCAGTGCTGCCAGTACGTCGCTACAGCCCTGGAGAACATATCAGTAGCCATGCAGGGCATGCAGGCCAGTGGCCATGGCCAGGTGGGGGGGGCAGACGACAACAGTGAGGCAACATCAAGCCACAGCAGCCAGTCCCTACCACCGGTCGTAGCACCCCGCAGCAGCAGCGGGCCCTCTGCCGCCGCACGGCAAAATCAGGAGTAGGACATAGAGAGGAGGTCTGGAGCAACTACCCGGAGATGCCACTGAACTGTGGTGCATTCCAAAGAGGCCACATGCTGACACAACAAGCATGCCATACAGACTAACCTGGACATATGACGCAATATGTCGATCTTTGCACACTTTTCAGAATGCCATGTTTATTGTGTAGTAACAGTAACTAAAATTCTGAATAACGTAAAGTGCCTCATGTCATTATTAATGTTGTCATGCATGAGTTGAGTAATGGGTGTGGGGAGTGGGTCCCCTAGAAATAGTTCATGCAGATTTCGTTGCGGCGCCTGTGTCCTTCTGCTGGATTCTCCCCGCGTGCGTGACGCACATGTGCAGCTGGCCGATTGTCCCCTTCTGACTCACTGCCTGAGATGTCTACAGGTATCCTGCGCTTGGTAGCAATGTTGTGTAGGATAGCACACACGGCCACGATGCGGCAGCAGACCGCTGGATCGTATTTGATGGCCCCACCAGTCTTGTGCAGTATGCGGAATCTGCTCTTCAAAAGGCCAAATGTCCTCTCAATGCAATTTCTTGTGCGAATGTGTGCTGCATTGTAACGCCGTTGCTGTGGTGTTGCTGGGTTGAGGTATGGGGTGAGTAGGTACTCACGGAGAGCGTAGCCGCTGTCACCTGCATGATAGGAGCAGAGGGTGAGTGCCTGTGCAGTGCAGCATCATTAGCATATTGTACTGTTGTGTGGCATGTGTACTTACCCAGTAGGTGTCCTTCATCAAAGTCTCCCCTGGCCAGTCGTGTGTTGAGGCCACTGTGCCGGAATATGAAGGAGTCATGTGTGCTCCCCGGGTACTGTGCTACTATGTCCGTGATGATTGTCTTTGCCTTGCATACCATCTGTATATTGAGGGAGTGGTAGGACTTGCGGTTCCGATACATGTATTCTGTTTGTGCAGGTGGGCAGATGTGGATGTGGGTACAGTCAATGCATCCTATGATGTGTGGAAATTGGGCTTACTTTGTAAAATTGCAGCTTGGTTTCGTTCAAGTCCTGTTGGCTGGTGGGAAATGAAATGTAGTGTTGTAGGCGGGTGAGCATGGCCTCCAGGAAACTCCTTAGGCAGCGGGACATGGTGGGCTGGGATATTCCCCCTGCAACAGCGACTATTCCCTGGAAGCTTCCGGAGGCCAGTAGGTGCAGGCTGCACAATACCTGCACAATTGCGTGGGGACGGCGTTGGTCCTCCTTGTTGGGTGCTGCAGGAGGGGGTCTAGGTCCCGGATCAGCTTCATTATCAGTGCCCCACTTAGGCGGTACTTTGCGTAGATCTGCTCCCTGGTTTGGCCCAGTAGGGTGACCCGCTGACGGAATATCCGCTCCTGGATACGTCGTTTGTTCCGTGCTGCTTGCTGTAGCCTTCGCCGCCTGACCACCATGTAGAGTCCTGACATTGTGAGAGTCCTGAGGCTCCGGCTGCATGTCCTTAAGTGTGTTTGTTCAAGCTAGCACCTGTGGGTACTTAGCAATTCTTTTTTTCAGATGTGTTTTTTATTTTTCATGGTTACCACCTGGTTTGGGTTCTCCTTAATTTGCGCGTCGCTAATTGCGATTTTGGGGTTTTTCGCTACTTGCGATTTTTCATGAATTGCGATTGCGATTTCTTTGCGATTTCGCACTTTTATTCGCAGAATACCTGCATTCTTGCTATTACTGATTCGCTGATTGTATTCTTCTTGGTTTCTGCGAATTTCATTGTGATTTTGCATACATTTTTAGCGAATTCGCAATTTTGTTTGTTGAATACCTTTTCTTCAAATTGCGATCGCAATTGCTTTTTCGCAGCTATTGCGATCGCAATTTGACTTCATGAATCTAGCTTCTGGTTCCTCCTTCCTTGTTCACATAATGCATGGCCGTGGTGTCCGTTCTGATGAGCACTTGTGAACCTTCTAGGCGAGGAAGAAAGGCTTGTAGAGCCAGTTTTATCGCTCTTAGTTCTAAGAGATTGATGTGGAGCCCTCGATCGTGAGGAGATAAATGGTCACTGACATGTAGGTCTTGCATCACTGCTCCCCAACCCTCCAATGACGCATCTGTTGTTACTACTTGAGGAGACGGATCGCTTACGAAGGATAGACCTTGGGACAAGTTTCTCTGATCTGTCCACCATAAGGCAGCTGTTCTCATCCTTGGAGTGACGGTCACCCTGTCATCGAATGATCCGTGAATCTGTTTCCATTGGATGTCTAGTTGTTCCTGCAGGGGACGCATTCTCAGTCTGCAGTGAGGAATCAGAGGTATGCATGATGAAATTACCCCCAGCAGAGATTTGTAGCGGCGTACTGAAAGACACCTTCTTTTTTGTAAGTCCCGAGCCAAGGTCTGTAGTTTTTCCCTCCTTTCTAGGGTTGGGGAAGCCTTTGTGAGTTTTGAGTCCAGGATGGCTCCCAGGAAACATGCCTTTCTGGACAGAACCAGGGATGATTTGTCTTTGTTTAAAGTGAGTCCCAGATTTTGAAACAAGTTTGTACAAGCCTGAACAGCGTCCCGTGCTGCTTCCCTGGACGAGGCCTTCAGCAACCAGTCGTCCAGGTAGGGGAAGACTTGAAAATGGTTCCTTCGCAGGAATGCTGCTACCGGCGCCAGCACCTTTGGAGAGATCCTCGGGGCTGAGCGAAGACCAAAGGGTAAAACCTTGAATTGAAAGTGTCTCTTGGCTACTGTGAATCGTAGAACCCTTCTGTGTGCTGGGTGAATTGGTACATGAAAGTACGCATCCTCGAGATCGAGCGTGGCCATGAAATCCCCCGGATTGATGAGCCGCAAGATGCCTTGAAGAGAGACCATCCGGAAAGACAGGGAGATGAGATAGGTGTTGAGCTCCCTGAGATTTAAAATGGGGTGCAATTTCTCCAGCGTGTTCTTTACCAGGAAGAACCTGGAATAGAACCCTTGTCCTCTTTGGGAGGAGGGAACTGGCTCTATAGCACCCTTCTGGAGCATCTGATAAACTTTGAGCTGCAGAAGACGCAGGTGTTTCGATGGAAGGGCTGCAGGGGGCTTGGGTGGTGGTATTTGCGTAAATTCCAAGGTATGGCCTTTCCGAATGATGTTGAGCACCCAACGGTCCGATGTTATCTTGGACCAATTCCGAAGGTATTTGGTTACCCTGCCTCCAACTGATGACTTCTTGGAGGAGAGAACTGTAGGAAGAACCAGGGGGCCGCTATTGTCGCTTGGACGTATCACGTCCCGTTGAGCCTGTTTCCCCTTGTTGTAAGGCCTGGAGTAATTGGAGGATTAGCCCTGCCTTTGTTGATAAGGCTGGCGGTATTGCTGGAATCCTGAGCCGTAGGATGAATATCGCTGTTGCCTATAGGATCTTCTGTAGTTCGTACCTCTGCCTCTGGATCCTTTTGAAGGAGTTTTGCGGTACTGAAGCGTACCCAAAGATCTGGCGGTCTCCGTGTCTTTTTTGATGTCTTGGAGAGTGTCGTCAATTAGCTTTCTGATTAGTGCTTCCCCATCAAAGGGAAGATCTAGGACCTTATTTTGTATCTCAGGTCGAAACCAGGTCGCCTTCAGCCACCCCTGGCGACGCAGGACTGCAGCCCCAACCAACGAACGAAACGCTGTCGTGGCAATGTCCATTGCGCAGTCAATGATCTCCATCGAGGTTGCCTCCCCCTCTCGCAAGATCTTTTTTGCCTCTGATTTCGATTCTGGAGGAAGCTGATCCAGGAACGGAGCGACATCACACCAAAGCTGGCAGTCATTTCTGCCCAATATTGCCAGGGCATTGGCAGCTCGCACCAGAAGACTTGCCATCGATGAGAATCTCTTCTCGGGATTGTCCAATCTCCGTCCTTCCTTGTCCAGAGGAGTTGTCAAGGGAGCAGAGGGGTTGTGGGATTTCCTCTGCACCGCTTGCGAAATAACTGAGTCCGATTTTGGGTGGCCCATTAAGGCAGCAGGCCCATCGTCAGGTGCTTTGTACTTTTTATCAAGACGCGGTAGCACAGGGACCACCGTCGCTGGATTTTTCATAGCCTTTATGCCTTCCTCCCACAGATGTTGCACTATAGGTATGGGCCTTGTCGTCTTCCGATAAGGTTCCTTGAAGTCATACAAGAAACATTCCGTGGCCACCGCAGGCATAGCCAACTTGAACCTGCCAGCCGCTCCTTCCATCAGCTGATGAAAACCCCTTACATCCGCTGGCGGAGAATCCAGCGGATCCGGACATGGGGATGGAGGGTAGGAATGATGTAGTCATCCCATTCAGTAGCCTGATCAGTATCATGATCCGAATCATGATCCTCCTCCGAGGAATCATCATGGCCGTCTGCAGGCGGGGAAGGCTCTTGCGGAATAGTTGCCAGTGGCTGAGGGGATGCCTGAGCTGGTAATTCAGGAGCAGCCGCTGAGGCAGGAGCCGAAACAGGAGCTGCTGGCGCTACTGGAGCCGGAACCGGCCTTGTAGCTTTAGAAAGAAAGAAATTCTTTATTTAGATATAACACAGATATCTTTAAAAGAGGATTACATAATTCATGTTGTATACAACTCATTAAAAATAAAAACAGCAATACAGTCAATTAGCCAGCCATGATAAGAATAGGGTCTTCCGCATCCTCAGCCTCTGGGTCCATAAAAAACTTTTTTTTTTTTTTTTTTTTTTAAAGGATTAAAACCAGAAGAAAAAATAGTACAAAAGTTAAAATCTAATATACAGGGAACTTCACCCCATTTTCTTTACTCTCACTGAATTGGATATCAAACAACTTTAGATTTGTAGTCCTGCAGCATCTTATGCAGGTCCTGCAGGAAAGAGGATGGAACTGTAACCATGTCTTGACCTGAATAATGCTGTGATTGGGCAGCTTGGTGATGATAACCACCTTCCTGGCCATACCCTCCTTCAGAGTCCGTCTACTGACATTTGACCAGAAGTTGAGAGGGACTATTAGCGTAGCCATACGAGTCCTGATCATCCTCATCTGACTCTTCTTCATCAAATAGCAGAGCTGGTGGCAAGGGGGTTACTCTCCTAGGAGATGTAATCTCTGGCGTAATCCTTGTGACAGAAATAGTGATCCTTTTCTCTGATGCCAAAATCGTCGACGGTTCCGTCGACTACGGCATTGTGCGTGCAGACGCCATCGACGGAACATGTCTCGCGGACGCCTGTACACGCGTCGACGAGATAGGCGTCGTCGTTGTTAAAGTTGTCATAATCGAGGCTCTCCTAGATGACACTGTCGTTGTCGTCATCGTCGTCGACGCCCTCACCCTCGTGGACGACTTCGCCGTCGCTGTAGTCGTCAAAAACTTCGTCGACGATGCCGTCGTCAGTGATCCTCCCGTCGACGCTGTTGGAACGGTCGTCGACACTTCCTTTCTTTTTTTTTTTTTTACATTTTTTGAAAACCTTTATTGTCAAAAAGGCAAAACAAATACGGGCCCACAACCATCCGGCCGGCCTCGAAAACATTTGAAGCAAAGTTGCAAATAGACGGAACCCAGCAATATCACATTACAAGGTAGCAAACAGTTCAAGTTACACTGAACCTAAGGGAACTGCCGGGAAACAGGAGGTATGAAGGTTAATTTTAAAAAGTTTTTTCTATAAAGAATAGTACCTAAGGAGGATCAGGGACCAAATTACCATCAAGGAACGGGAGCGGGCAACACCATCAGCAGTAGATAAGCAGGCAAAAACATAGGCAATATAGCGGCACGAAGCAATCCAGAAGGACAAGCAACCATTAATCATTCCACGTGCCGATCGTCACCCCCCCCTCCACCTCTCCACCCCACCGATCCAAAGAAAAGAAAAGTGAAAGCAAGAACATAGGAGAAGAAGAAAAATAAGGCCCATAGAACCAAAGACCAACGAAAGCCCTCCCATCCCCCCACCCTACACGCATGCAGAGGCTACGGCCTACCCCCCCCCCCTTGCAGTGTGCCTGTCGCCCAAAAAAGAGTACCCGAAATTCAGCTAGAAAGAAAGGAGGAAAAGAAAAAGGAGAATCACAAATGAACCGAGAGGAGGGCCAGTTCTATATGCTCCCGGTCAACCCAGCCACACATACATCCCCACCCCAAGTATCACCAGCACAGCAGCAAGTAGCAAATACAAGTACAGATGGGGAGAGTCATCTCTTATTGTGCATCTGATTCATACAGTCAATATATGTAGCAGTCCCAACCTAATCCCCGCCAGTCAGTAAGTCAGTACAACGGAGAAAACCGCCTAGCCCTGGCCCGATCTCGGATGCCCCCCTGAACACACCCCTCGAGGAAGGCCAACCCCCTCTGAAACAAAGAGACAAAATGGATGCCAAGAGGAAGGGGGAGACTCGTGAACACAAAATGGACGTTGCCAAACACCAAAAAGTTTGTTGACCTCAATAAAAAGAGCCTCCGAAGTATTCTGATAGTACAAGCTCCACAGTGAAAAAAACGGAGGCCATAGTGAAGGAGCCTTCGGGGGGGCCAGAAGTTGCTTAGCCGGCATTCTTGTCAATAGCAATGGTAGCAGATACAAAGAGTCAGTCCCCGGAGGGGGAAACAAAGTATCACAGGCAGAGCTGGTGGACGGCCGTCTGCAGGCGCCAATACAGTCATCACCGGTCTCTCCATCGCTGGGAGCACTTGGAAACACTGTAGCCCTTTCAAGCACCAACAAGGGAAAATGCAATCGTTGCTGGGAACAGACCCTCCGCTCCCGCCCCAGAGCGAAAGCAGTGTCATCGAGCTTCTCACCTAGCATACAGGAGCCATGTCTCAAAGCTGATCGCAGATCACAAAGGGCAGCCGGGATATCCCCACAGGACAATGCAGGCTGCGGTCCCCCTGTCTCACGATCACAAGAGGGTACATGCAAGTCGGCCCCCAGCCCAGATATGGTACTGCAGTCCCAGGGCGAGGGTGGGCGATCTTCACCATGCTGCGATTCAGCAGACACGTCCATTCTGCCGATAATCCAATGGAAAAGCAGGGGCGGGTGCAGCATGAATAAGCAACAGTCCTAGCCTCTGATGCTGCCAAGGCCAGCTGCAGTCGAGCGTCCTCAGCAAGGAGCCGCCTTGGCTCAAATAGATAATCAGGGCAAATGAGTAATCAGCCGATTGCAGGCAAGCACAGCAATGGGTCTAAACAGCACGCCCTCAGCACCGAACAAAGGAGCTACTCGTACAGTACGACCCTCCCTACAAGCGCGATGCAATCTCGGTGCGCGGCAATCCACGGCAAACAGTGTACTGCGGTCTGTGTCCCATACAGAAGGCAACACTCCCCAGGCTCCAGGTAACACGCAGGCAGCCCGGCCGTCACCGCTCCATCGAGGTCCGGCGGCGAGCGGCGGTTCACGCAGGGGTTCAAGGCAGCAGGACGGTTTCGAAGTTATCTCCGAGCTCCGGACGAGCTGAGATCCCGGAGGAACACGGGCAAAGTCAGCACAACTTCCCGGTCTGACCACCGATAAAATATACCAGGATTCCAGGCAGGATAGCAATGCGGGGCTCAAGGGCTGGCGGAGCCGGGAGCCTACACGTCTGCTCCGGTCGCCATCTTGGCTCCTCCCCCCGACACTTCCTTTCTTGACGACGATACCTTTGTCGTCGAATGTTCCGTCAACGAGCCCGTCGACGGAACTAAATTTAACTTTGGCTTCAATTTCTTCGTCGACGGAACCTCCGTCATTGACGTCTTCCTTGTCGAGGACTTTGAACTTCTGTCAGAAGATTGGGAAGAGGGTTTTTTGAAGGCTGGATCAGTCTTCAAACCCTTAGAAGGCGTAGAAGGTCCTACCCTCTCCTTTTCACTATGGTGAGGAGATTCGCCCGGACCTAGGCTCTCGGACTCTCTGGGGGTCTTTTTTGAGGCCATAGAAGGATGTTCCACAGAAGGAGAAGGGGAACCCCTACCCCTCTTGACTGACCATCTAGATGACACAGCTGACGATGAATCCTCACTGTCACTGGAAACTCCATGTTTCCTTTCCTTTTGTTTCTGAAGCCAGGTCAGAAGTCTACCAGCCCGATCTCGGAGGGTCTTGGTAGAAAAAGTACGGCAGATCTTGCCGTCCTCTGCCTTATGATACGGATAGAGGCAATAGATACAATTCTTATGTTTATCCTCCACAAACAACCTTTTCTTGCCACAGGTGGAACATGGCTTGAAAAGGGCCTTCTTCTTTTCCTTGTCAGCCATCAAACCATCAAGAAAACTTGAAGAAAAAACCTCTGAAAGAGATGAAATGAGCAGAGCTCAAAGGAGACTCCCTAAGCACAACGTGCGGTAGAAAATCTGAGGCTCTGAGGTTCTTTCAGGAGGGTTCTATGGGGTGAGGCTCTTCTGATTGGCTTATGCCTAAGTTTGGTCTCTTTTACAAAAAGAGGGTGATATGCTACAAAAGGGAATGAGGCCTAGGCCTTTTCTTTCACTTTTGTACCTACTGCTATGGTATTTTTGTTACCGAGGCTCCCATTCCGACGACGGGGAATGATATAAAAGCATTGGAATCTAAGGAAGTTCCAATACTCGGGCAAAGGTTTAGCATACCCAAGATAACAGAGCCACAATGCTGCTGCAGATATTTCAGACAGCAAAGGTCTAAGGGTGATTTAGAAGTAGGGGACCCCAATATTTTAGATATACTAGCTATACATAGGAAAAAACAATCAATTTAGATGGACGACTTACCATACCTGTTCCAGACGCTCTTCCGTATGGCGTCTTTCGTGATTTGAGGACATGATTCTGCTCTAGGTCTCCTTGTGCAGATACCATTGCCAGTTTGTCTCCATACCTTTTACCGGCTTCTGATCGGTGCCCAGTCGTGGCGCACAGAGCATTGCCATCAATTTTCAGCAGAACCTCGCGCTTTTTATCCTTGTGCTCCATTCCATTCTTCCATTCAATTACATATCCATGAGAGGCCAACTGGTGTGACTTTATTTTCATTCCAGATTTTACTTCATTTATATCAAATTCATCATTGATCTTTCTACTTTATTCACCAACTGGAGCAATTATCAACCCTGACTAGGGACTTATTTCTCTTTTCTCTTTTGTTTCGCACTTGCTGATTTTAACTTGTGTTTCCTGTGTTGCAATAGACGGTCACCTGATGAAGGCTGAAAAGCCGAAACGCGAGTAGTTCCCTATCTACCGCTTTGCCTCCATCGTTCTTTTTATGTCTAATGCTATGTTCATGTGTGTTATATGATTTTTATGAATTTCTATGTTGCTGTTATATTTATAATTGATCAGTATTTATAAAATATCTAACAGCCTGTGATTTATCAAAGAATTATAAAACAAAAACATTGACTTAAAAAGTAAATAATAAAAAATTAAAGCTTTTCTCTATCAATTTGGTGATTACTTTTTTCATTTGGGCTTTTTCCATTTTTGTGTAGGTTATCGGTTTAGTTTGCCTACTGTTATTTGTTTACTTAGCTATAGACCTTTTTCAAATTGAAGGCCTAAGGGTGAGCCAGGGTTAGCTAGAAAAGAAAACATGAGGATCCAGAGTGAGCAAGGCAAAATAAGCAATGGGTTGAAATGTGATCCAGGAAAGAGTCCTGGGAGATACCCTGCTACTAATGTAAGGACTTCATCTGAGAAATAATTGACATTGTGTCAAACAGACCCTTGAAAAGATGAACTTACAATGAAAGTCACTCAGTAAAGGCGAAGTTCTTGATAGTGCAGAAAGGCTATTTATTGGAAGCATGTAGAGAAGATGACATTCCAGTTGTGTGACTACTAAAAAATCAACCAGCTATGTATATAATGTAAATCGCCACAACATCCACACCACTCCAAGCAGTGTACATCGGCATCAACCCCATCACTAAGAGCAACCATAACACTGTCTCAACCCCAATCTTGACTCTGACTCTTACCTTAACCCTAACCATATTATTCACCAAAAATCCTTGGGGATATTAACAAGAAAATGCCATAGCGCAGTGTTACGCCAAATTTGGCAACGCCGCACTCTGACATTTTCAAAACGCAGGGATGCAACACATTCACAAAAATACAGCACACCCCTGCGTTACCTCTAGCGCTGGTGCTAAAAAAGCGGCCTAGCGCCATTTTGCAAGCATGCCGGCGCTGCAGGGGTGATTGTTTATATGCAGGTAGGGATCTGTTCCTGGACATAAACAATCAATAATTGTGATTTGCTCTTTCTATGTATGCTGCAAAAAACTCATAGAAAGAGCAAACAACAAGGAGAAATTAATAATTTTTCCCTGTATCGCGATTCTAAGTCCAGGTATTTCCTGGCCTTTAATTTTTGGCACTGCCCAATCATTTGTAAATCTGGGGCAGTTTCAAAAAGCAATGGGTGTTGCGGTGGAGTGCCCACTGCAACACACATTGCCCGACCATTTTCCGCAGCAGACTGCTCTCGCTAGTAGGATTGCTAGTAATGCTAAGTATCACTAGAGTGTCTTCTATGTAACTGTACATCAACAAAGTGAATTTGATGCACTAGTGATCCACACTAGCAAAAGTCTCCAGGCTTTGATTAGGCACCATTGCTTACAGGTTGATCTGCTATCAACAGAATGCTAACCGCTGCCATCACCATTGTAGTGCATCTGTTTAGGCTTAGCATCTTCAAAGTCAAAAGTGAATCAGTTATCAGAATGCTGATGGGAATAAGGGACCTAACCTAAGAGGAGTAAGAGTCAAAGTCTACAAACGAAGAATTAGCCCAGCATATAGTTCCAACTGAATGTTACGAAGGCTAGAAGGGGGATATTTCCACTCTCTCTGGAGGGGTCTGAAAGGATAATTAGGTGGTGGAGAAGCTATGTACGTGATTTAATCAATTGATACGTTCAAATATCCCTCTCGAAAATGAGGGTGAAGTGTGATAACAGGACCAATCCTTGAAATAGACAATAAGATCAATAGGGAGAGATACAATGAGGATACAAAAAACATAGGCACTGAGAAAAGAGATTGACAAGAAAACATAAGGATCAACTCTATGATAAGAACAGATACCATCAGAAGAAGAGATGGACATTGAATGGCGAAATATAGTTCAGCCACTAAATTGTTGACGGTGGAGGCAGGACACCTGAGTTTTAGCCACGGCTTCTCCAATCAACCAAATTATGTGATCCTTTGCAAATCTCTTTCTCTCTAGACTGCGATTCTCTTATATGTCAGAACCATGAGTGTTTAGTAACGGAATAACTATGTGCTTACATTTGCATCATAAATCTATAAGAGATTTACGTGAAAATAAAGAAAAATCTCTACCTCAATTCCACTATCAAGAAGCCGTTACGACAAATGTTTTTATTATGTTTTCACCGCTGCTCATCTTACTGCCCCACAAACCTCTGTGAGTTACAGATGGCCCATCCCTCTCACTCGCTCACCCAAAAACAAATCGTTTTTGGTTTTCTTAGCAATATTTTCCTTGGTGGTGGGTAGAGATTACAGCGAGTTATAGTTAGTGTTGTCTATTTAGCGAGCCAAAAAGATTGTGTAACAAGGTGAGCTACTTAGAATAATTTGAAGGGTGGTGGATAGAATTTTTACTGTTCGAATAGTTTAAGCCTGGTTTGCATAGGGAAAAAAGTTTTCCTAACTGTAACTAAGCTCTAACCTTTGTTTTTATATATATATATATATATATATATATATATATATATATATATATATATATATATATATATATATATATATATATATATATATATATATATATATATATATATATATATATATATATATATATATATATATATATTGTGTCATTGATGTTGCATATAATTCCCTTGTGGCTTTGCGATCACATCATGTGATCAAGACAGTGGATACTGTCGAAACGCGTAATGGCGGACATGCTGAGCGAAATTGAGCAGAAATAAACACGCACTTTGTTTGGCACCATTCCTGGATTCCTCTCTTCGTCTTTTCAAATCTGCGAACTATTGTGGTAGTTCTGGAGTACCCTTGACGAGTTCTTCTTATATATATATATATATATATATATATATATATATATATATATATATATATATATATATATATATATACATATATATATATATATATATATATATATATATATATATATATATATATATATATATATATATATATATATATATATATGTATATATATATATATATATATATATATATATATATATATATATATATATATATATATATATATATATATATATATAAGAAGAACTCGTCAAGGGTACTCCAGAACTACCACAATAGTTCGCAGATTTGAAAAGACGAAGAGAGGAACCCAGGAATGGTGCCAAACAAAGTGCGTGTTTATTTCTGCTCAATTTCGCTCAGCATGTCCGCCATTACGCGTTTCGACAGTATCCACTGTCTTGATCACATGATGTGATCGCAAAGCCACAAGGGAATTATATGCAACATCAATGACACAATATATATATATATATATATATATATATATATATATATATATATATATATATATATATATATATATATATATAAAAAATCACAACCGCATCTGCATGGGACTGGCAGTGGCACATTGCTATGCTATTGAGCCCCTCACTTCCCCGCTCATATTTTCCTCCTCCATCCCACCAGCACCTCTCCTCCTAGCACTCCACTTTATTTTTTTGCATTATTTTAATTGCTCTTGTAAAGGCCCGGTGACTGCACACAGCTAGAGGTCAGCTCGCATCCTTCTTTATGTAGTCCTGAATGTACGTTTTTTAAATTACTGGTCTAAAAAAGGCCATTTACAGCCTCGGAGCAGGGCATTAAACCTTAAATAAAAACTACATAATGGCCAACCATCCATCAACATGCGTGCTTGTGCATGTGCACACATGTATGCTCATCTTGAAATGTGTTTGTATGCTGTGCTGGAATTGGAAAATATTTACCCTGGGAACCCATAAATTGGCAGATAAAAGTGGTGGAATCAGGAGGGGCAGAGCTTGAAAAATAGAGTCCAGCAGTCAACTTGTACATTTATTTTTAAAAACATCTGCTGCAAAGAAATTGTAAACAGAGGGCATATGTGGCATTATATATGTTTTAGATTGCTTAAGTGATCACAAAGAGGCTGCATTTTTAAATATCTTACAGGGTTAAGATACCTGCTGCAGAGATCATTATGTGCCCAGCAAATTTGAGGGGATTATAATAACTGTAAAATACCTCTAGTGGTTCACACAGTACTAGCAGAGTGTTGTGTTTTGTCCAGTCACAGTTTTGACCCATAAAGGAGCAAAGAGGGTAAATGTACCTGCTGCAAAGCACATTGTGTAACATGCAGATTACCGATTTATATTTATTTAGATAGGTAAGTGGGCTACTGCTTGTGACACTGAGATCATTTTGTTGCTTCCAGTTCATGAGTTATATAGGACAGTGAGTTACTTACAGGCATCAAGGAGCTGCATGCAAACTGTAAGTCATGGGTTTAGATCCTTATTGTTATTTTCTCAATCTGTTTTTATTCTAAGATTGGGTTCCTTTGAGAAGTAATAAAATCTTGTTAGTACGAACAACCACAATCACTATTTTACATGTTATACCTCCATTTTTTTTCTTCTCCCGACCATTCCCTCTTATCATATAATGTCTACAAATGTGAATTGTATGTGATTCCTACACTATATAACCCTCAGTGTCTTACGTAACATTTCCTGAACATTGATTTACACATATGTATGATTTATTGTGCTTGTGTGTGATGTAAAGTGCTGACATCCTACACTGTGATGATCAGTGCTACAAAAGCGAATAAATCGAAAAAATGGTAGGTGCCATTTAAATCAATATTTGTATAATTACTCTTACAGACAGATAAATCTTGTATTCTGCAGTGCAAGCACCTCTCTTAACTAGGGAGTTGAATAAAGTCCTAAACCTGCCTCCAATAGATTCTGTTCAGCACTTGCGAAGTGGTAACACGCTGTGTGTCTTTGTTTCCTTCCATTGCATTGGCGTCTTGGGTGTTAGGCTTCAGATGGCCCCCGGCCAAGATGATACTTGAACTGTAGGAGGGCTAATGGCCCTTTAATTTTAGGTCTTTGTTTTTCTCCCAGCAAAAGAGGTAAAATAATAGAGGGGCATATTATCAAGGGGGTTTATCTCCGCTTCTTTGGCTTTAAAAGCCAAGAAAGCGGAGATAAAATTATCTCCCCATTACCAAGCTGTCGCTAACACCAGTTAGTGACAGCTAATAGGAGATAGCGACCATCTTGGGCCCCGCTTTGCATGTCAGTGATATTTATCACTAATGACATGCAAAGTGGGCGTGCCAAGATGTTAGCTACTGGAAACAGTCCCTAACATCGCTATCTCCTATTACCAACTTTTGGAGATATTCGCACTAAGCGCGAATATCTCCAATAGCTAACACCTGCCCTGAGCAGTTCTTAGCCATGTTATCCAATGGGAGGTGGATAACATGGCTAAGAGCATTTACTCGATAATGCATGAATATCGCTGACTTTTCAGCGATATTCATGCATTGCGGACGTTTTTTATCGCATTTGCGATAAACCTTGCTAATAGCAAGGTTTATCTGCGATAAAAATCGCGGATGTGCGGCGATAATTTTTGTCTCTAAACAAGTTAGAGACAAAAATTATCGCTAGCTGTTGGTAATATGCCCCAGAGTTTTTTTTTCTGTAAGATTGCAGTTTGTCTTTCTCTGGAGCACAGGAAGGGGCTGTTTTACTTGCAATAAATTGCACATGTGTATTATTTGTCTGATGGACATTATCTCCTATCTACTAATAGTAATAATCTCTCAGATTATTCATTGAAAATCAAAGTAATGTTCTTCACTCAAATAAGTGACTATCTGGAAAGAAAAACAAGTTAACGGGGAGGTTTACAGACATGCTGGTGCCTATGAAAGACTGAAGCAGGCAGTCAAATGTAAGTCCAACATGGCGTGCAATGCCCCGGGCCTCCAGAGTCACCTCAAACACACGTTAGGCTGTGCCGAGCATTCGATTGACACTGCCTTCGCCCAACCGGAGTTTCAGCGCCCTGGCTCTACTTCTTTCCATTAAGGAGAGGATGTAGCCAGGGCTTTAAGTGGGCCGGGTTTTGCCGGTGCTGAGCACCAGCAGATCTTAAAAGCAGGTGCCGAAACGGGTCCCTACTGGGCTCTCCATTTTTACCCTTGGGTTACTAGGAGAAAAAACAAGGCTGCAATAGTAGCACCCGTCTCGGTTTTTAATGCAACTTCAAAGTGACCCGTTTTTTAATTTATATAATGCAAACATGAGCACCACATTACACAAGGACATGTTATTTTTTAAAATTTTAACTGGATGTCAGGCTCGAACCTGTTTTCCTCAGGCTAGAAAGTCGGTAGCTCTAGCCTTTTGCAAAAACCTCACCTACAAGAACTGGACCATTTGTAATATTATATACAACGAAGTCATAGGTGTTGCTAATTTGTGTGTGTAATGTTACTTGTTTTATTAAATATATATATATATATATATATATATATATATATATATATATATATATATATATATATATATATATATATATATATATATGGATGAATGGACAGATGGACAGAAGCAGCAAAATACAGTCGGGTGGCACACCAATCTCAGCACAGATTGTTAGCGTGTTTTAAACTACGCACCTATGGGAGACCCCTCAGTTTTTTCATCCTAAAGGCCTGGATGTAGCCTTATGGTTAGAGCTGCTGACGTTGAGCTGTGAAGCCAGGTTCTAGCCTTTGGCATCCGCTCAACATCCTTTGATTCTGGGCGAATCACTTAATTAATAATGAATGTGTCCTTGTGTAACGTAACTGGTACTCGTATAAAGCGCTCTAATATTTTCGGGTCGAGTTCGCGCTATATAAATCTGTTTTAAAAAGTGCATAAAATCGAACGGATGCCTGAAAACAACAGATTATATTTCTGATGCTTCGGGTGTACATATTACACGGCGAGAGCCTTGGGGAGCCCCCTTACTTGAAGGGGAAACAGTAGGCAAAAGAGGGCATGGGGAGGAGATGGCGAAGAGTGAGAGGCCAAGAACAGCTTCCTGGTGAGTCGAGCAGATCAAAGCCATCAGTCTGTTACTCCTTGACTTTGTACCTCGTCCTTCCCACAATTACCTCCCACCAAAACTTTCACTGAGGTCAAGGAGAGGGGATGTGTGGGTGTTACTCGATCACAGCCCCACTTTCTCTTTTACAGTTATTCAGGAAAAAAGTTAACACTGCACAATTCGTTTTCTGAAACACACACACACCACTAGCGCTTCATCTCCCGCCAGACTCTAGACTAGAGGAATGTTTGATGGTCCTCTGCTGCCATCTACTGGTTGCAATGCAGTAAGGCGCAATAGCCTCTCATTTCCATTAATCCAGCAGGACTTTCTAATGACGAAGCACAAACCGACAACAAAGACCGCAGCCAGTTTTTAGGTCGAGGGACCTATAAGCTGCGCTCCGGTCCGGAGATTTAATGTTACTTAGTAGGGCAGTTTAGACCCGCCTCTCAGCTCCGTTCGCTTCCATTGGCTGGCTTCCTAAACAGAGGCAGCCATTGGAAGAGAAGTGAGTCACTCCAAACAAGCCCCGTCTTTTTCGGATTCGGGGGCGTAAGTTTTGCTGTTCTTTAGCTTGTGACGTTGTCCGTCACTCAGGACAGCAAAACACACCCCCGAATCCGAAAATGTTTGTGCTGTGTCCCGCGCCATGTGTCCTGCCATCTCCATCAGCCTTCACTTCCCTCAACTCTACCCCCAGAAGGAAACCAGAGAGCACAAGCTGCCCACACTGCCCTGAAGGAGAGCTCGCGCCCAGGGAGGAAGGACGTGCGCTGCCAGCTGACAGAGTCAGTGCGCGGAGGTCACGTGTGGGAGCAGCGGCTAGTGACTCATGTATGAGACGGCATGTGTAGTATAGCACACTTCTAGCGCAGGAGCGGTCTCGCAGCGCTTGTTGGTTACCAGCTCAAACCAGGGTTCGAAAACCACAAACATGGCAGTGAAATCCTGGCTTCTCTGCGTGCCATCACCGTGTGACCTTGCAAATATCACGGTACCCCGCCCAGAATCCCACTTTCCTTCCCTCTCAGACACCGGCAGCGCCTCGTTCAGTTTGGCGTGTGTGCTAAGCAGTGCTATACAAACAAGTCACCTTGCTCCCGCTGCCACCCTGCTCGTGGCAAGTGAGTTACCCACTCTCCAGGCCGCCCGGGCGCTGCCAGTGACAACGGTGCACCGCTGCCCCAGCCGGCTCTCTACGGCGCAGTGACTTCCAGTCAGAGTAAACTTCTGAGAGGCACGTTGTCAACTGTCCGAATCTCTGCCGGGAGGAGGCTGGGACTGGCTCGGGCTGTGGATGCCCCTCGCCCCCGCAGGAGCCCTGGAGCTGCACGCCCGCCCTCTACTCGTGCCTTGGCAGCATGAAGTCTACGGAGGAAGGTACCGTGCGCCCCGCGCCAACCTTTGCGCCCGCACGGCGTGCCAGCTGCCCTGTCCCTTGATGCAGACCCCCGTCCCTCCTCCTCAGCTTAGAGCCCCGTGTCTTGGCAGGCGCCTCGCTCCGTCAATTTTTAAAAAACAAAATGGGCACCGCCGCACATGCCCCGAGTATGCATGGCGCCCAGCGGGGCTTCATGTTTCAAAACGGGACCTCAAGCCCTACCACGCCGCAACGGGGGCACAGGAGCCTCTAACGCCTCCTCAAAACCCCAGGTTTCAATTTTTTTTTAAAACGGGCCTAGAGCCCAAGAGCACCACCACGGAGACCCCACAACCGCTGTACATGCCAGGGAGCCCGCATGGCGCCCAGCGGGGCTCCGGCGCTTTGTATTTAAAACGGGACCTCGATCCCTACTACTTCGCAACGGGTGCGCAGGAGCCCTCAACACCCTGCGCTCTGCATGAAGCACCACGGGGCTCCGGGGGTTTCATTTTATCTATTATTTTTTTTAAACAGGGCTCCGGGCCCGATATGGAACCCAAGGGTCCCGGAACCACAACCGCCCGCACATGCCCCGGAGCCCGTCATGGAGCCACTCACAATAGACCCCCAAACAATAGCGGGAGCATAGGCCGCCCCCCGTGTGTCCCAAAAAGACCACCGAGCCCCCAATAGGCCTACACGTTTGGCGAAGAAGAGATGAAGAGGCAGAACGAGCCGGCTGTCGGCAGGCCACTGTCCCTGGCCACACGGCCGTACTGAAGTGCAGGGCTCTCAATCCGGCAGAACTTCAAAGGTTCCGGCCCTCCTCACAGCCAGGTAACCTTTAAGACATTTTTCTCAGAATAAGTCTATGCAAACTCGTTTTTAGGAAGTTGTCTGCAAGTTATTTTAATGGGGCCAAAGTACTTCGTGAAACAAGTAAACTCTTTCATTAAAAAAAACATCTTTCGGCAATAATTAATGCTGATTTAAGGAGAAATAAGATGTCACTAAAATCAAGAATGAAAGGAGTGGTTCACATTAAGATACTGCACATGTAACTCTTACTCACATATTCTGGTGTCATCCTTTTAGTAATGACGAATAAACAAAAGGCACCTGAGTTCCCGAGGGATTA